>NW_020664369.1:8564757-8883023 GCF_002925995.2 Terrapene triunguis
CATGGAACTTTCCATTAGGTTGGCGTAAGGATGATACATCCCCACACACCCTTGCTTGAGCTTAACCCCACCAATGCTCTCACCTTTCCTCCTCTCCCCAAATGATTTCCAGTGTTTTCCCACTGACTGCATTCCTGCCTCCCTTCTGTCACCCGCTCCAGCTCCCATGATAGATCCACAAAGACATGCATTTGCAGCTGCTCTGCCTTCACTGGTTCTTCTCTCGTCACTTTGGGAGCAGGATGCATGGCTGCTGGGCATATTGGGAATGCATTGCAAGGAACAGATGAGTATTTACAGAAGTAGTGTGCCACTTGATTCACTCAAAGGGTGATGATCTTGTACTATTTTTATCTCATTATACATTTTCACACAATGCATAATCACGCTGTGAAAGTCATTGTCCCAGGATGCCACTGGGGCCAAGAACTTAGTAAGAGTCAAAGAGGGATTTAGACTTTTTATGTGGATAACATGAATATCCAGACTTATAACAATTAATGCAAGCAAAGACTGAGGGATTAAGACAATTTCAAACTTTTAGAGAACTTGATGGGCGCAGATTATCCCACATCTACCTACTGTGGGGTTCTTGCAGCTTCTTCGGTGGCACCTGGACACTGAATTAGATAGGAATTGCCATAGTGGATCAGTCTATTTCCACATTCCTGTCTAACCCTCTTTCACCACAGCCCCCGAACTAGCTACTGCAGAATCACCTGCAAAAAGACAAACAGCCAGGTGTCCCCAACATGAATGCTGGCCAGGAGTCCTGGACTGACAGAGTTCAATTGAAATAAGTCACATTTGGCAACAATAAAAATTCAGCTACATGAGAAATTGCTCCTCTTTGTTTCATCATTCCCCTTGCTCTACCCCCACCCTCTCACTCTGTCTTCTGACTCCTCCACGTTTCATTGTCTCGTTTTCTATTGCTCCCTTGTGACTTTTCTCCCCCACTCTGCTGTAGTGTTTTGTCTTCAGACATCCCTCCAGTCCTTTATTCTTCCACATTCCAATCTCTCTCCCCTGTTTTCTGTATTTGGCCTCCTATCCCTATCACTTTCCTTCCCATGGTCTACATTTCCTTATCATTTATCTCCCCTGTCTCTTTTTTTCCACTTCCATGCCTCCTTTTTTCCCTTTTCGTCTTCTCTGGAGTTCTAATGAGAAAAATGGGGCCAGAAAACTCCTTTTCAGCCTGTGCTGACTCACAACTCTTATGCTATCCCATTCTACATAAACACACATTCCCAGAGAATGTCAGAATGGACAAGCTATGAGGCAGCATCTATCTCTCTCGGGTTTTTCCATCCTCATACTATGTAAGAGTATCCAAGGAAGAAGCATCAGCTGCTGATTACTCAGCAAGCAAGTGAATTACACAAGTCAGTGGACAGCGAGTGACCACCAGGGTCTCTGACCTTGGGACTCATTAGAATGCCACTTGTGCAGAGATAGTGGGGGGTTGACAATACAGGTGCAATGAGATGCCCTCTGCAGCATGTATTGTATGGAGCTAATCCCACTGTAATTCTATTGTGAACTACTTTCCATCATGGAAGGAGATTTCTAAGTTCCTAAAATATCTATCACGGGATGTGGGTTTTTTTAGTTAAAATTAGTTTCAAATGCAATGGCCACATTATAAGACACAAGAGGTTACATTTAGATCCATAAACACGTGCCTCAGGTGGCTGAAGGCACTTGGTTTATAGCATTATGGCTAATAACGCACCTGAGATGTGTATTAATGGTCCAATGAAGCATAACCTCTTGTGTCTTAGTGCTCTGTTTAATTATTTTTAAAGTGATTTTTAATTATTAACATTAATCCTTTATTATTTTTCCTTGTTACTGTGTGATTTACCAGCCATGGTGCCTGATCCTGCAGTCCTTACTCAGACTAAACCCCCACTGACTAAGGTGAAAATACAAACTGAATAAAGACTGAAGGGATGAGCCTTGAGGCCTTTTTAAGGTACCCATTTTATTTTCCACAAGTATATCAGTTGTTCATTTTGGTTATATTAGTCACTTTGATCATTATTTTCTCTGCCTTATCAGACTAGGTGAATAAATTCAGGATGGTTGGCTTTTTTGCTCTATATCTGAGAAAATAAGCATTGTACTAAATCAAGACTTAAGAAGTTATTTCAAAAACTACCCTCCCCCCGTCCCTCCTGTGGAGATGAAGACTTCAATGGCCTATTTATTTATAAAGGTGTCTGTTTATAATTTTTCCTCCTCTACATGATTTGCAGCCACACAACTGTGTATGCACTACATTTTTTGTTTTAAGTTTGTGTTTGATTTTGGCTATTTTCAGAAGCTGTGTAATTCATTTCACCAAGTCTATGTATCCCTGGAAATTACAGTACAGCAATGAAATGTTCAGGCTTCAGGAGAAAATTGCTCTTGTGAAAAAAATTAAACCTTCTGCCCTGTTATACGATACCAGAGTTTAATGAGTATATAAAGTATCAAATTAAAAATGTTAGCAGTTTATTATAGCTGAGCAATCATTGAATGAGAAACAGGTTTCCCTTTCACTTAGCATTAAGGACATGACCCAAGGCTATGAAGCACTCTGCTGCATCAGATCTAACGTCTGATTTAGGACTGGTTACCTGCCAGCCAAAAATTAACCTAGGTTTTATTTGTTTGTTTAATAGGAGAGGATTATCGTATTGAATTAAGAAATTAACAGGATTTATGTTACCTAATCTCATCGTAATTCAATTTGTCTCCTAGCCAGAATGTCCACTGCTGTACAAATAACCTGTCCAGATTCCCCTGATCTATAATTATTCCTTATTTCTGCATAGCTCCCAGAATTGTGCTAGGCACTAGGCACTTCACAGAAGACAAAGGAAACAAAGCACTCGCCCCTAAAAGCATACAATCTAAGTTTCTGACCCTGGAATGACACCAGCACATGGGGGAAAAGAAGCAGCATTGGTTACGGTTGATGGGTTTTTAAAAAAATATTGTTTGAAACCGCTCAAGGAATTGGAATATTGGCAATTCCAGTGAAAACAGATTATTCACAGAGAACAGCTGAGTCAATGATAGTTGCATAATATCCACAGTTTATTACTGAGCCATTGGCCATTATCTTTTAAAACTCTTGGCGATCGGAAGAGGTCCCAGACGATTGGGAAAAGGCTAATGTAGTGCCCATCTTTAAAAAAGGGAAGAAGGAGAATCTGGGGAATTACACACAGGTCAGCCTCACCTCAGTCCCTGGAAAAATCGTGGAGCAGGACCTCAAGGAATTCATTTTGAAGCACTTGGAGGAGAGGGAGGTGATCAGGAACAGTCAACATGGATTCACCAAGGGCAATTCATGCCTGACCAACCTGATTGCCTTCTATGATGAGATAACTGGCTCTGTGGCTATGGGGAAAGTGGTGGATGTGATACACCTTGACTTTAGCAAAGCTTTTGATACGGTCTCCTATAGTATTGGAAGAAAGGACTATAAGGTGGGTAGAAAGCTGGCTAGATCATTAGGCTCAATGGATAGTGATCAATGGCTCGATGTCTAGTTGGCAGCCAGCATCAAGCTGATTAATGATCTGGATGATGGGATGGATTGCACCCTCAGCAAGTTTGCAGATGACACTAAGCTGGGGGGAGAGGTAGATATGCTAGAGGGTAGGGATAAGGTCCAGAGTGACCTAGACAAATTGGAGAATTGGGCCAAAAGAAATCTGGTGAGGTTCAACAAGGTCAAATGCAGAGTCTGGCACTTAGGACAGAAGAATCCTATGCAATGCTACAGGTCGGGGACCGACTGGCTAAGTGGCAGTTCTGCAGTAAAGGACCTGGGTATTACAGTGGATGAGAAGCTGGATATGATTCAGCAGTGTGCCCTTATTGCCAAGAAAGCTAATGGCATATTAGGCTGCATTAGTAGAAGCATTGCCAGCAGATCGAGGGAAGCGATTATCCCCCTCTATTTGACACTGGCGAGGCCACATCTGGAGTATTGCATCCAGTTTTGGGCCCCCCACTACAGAAAGGATGTGGACAAATTGGAGAGAGTCCAGCAGAGGGCAACGGAAATTATTAGGGGGCTGGGGCACATGACTTATGAGGAGAGGCTGAGGGAACTGGGCTTATTTAGTCTGCAGAAGAAAAGTATGAGGGGGGATTTGATAGCAGCCTTCAACTACCTGAAGGGGGGTTCCAAAGAGGATGGAGCAAGGCTGTTCTCAGTGGTGGCAGATGACAGAACAAGGAGCAATGGTTTCAAGTTGCAGTGGGGGATGTCTAGGTTGGATATTAGGAAAAACTATTTCACTAGGAGGGTGGTGAAGCACTGGAATGGGTTACCTAGGGAGGTGGTGGAATCTCCATCCTTAGAGGTTTTTAAGGCCTGGCTTGAGAAAGCCTGGTTGGGATGATTAGTTGGGGTTGGGCCTGCTTTGCGCAGGAGGTTGGACTAGATGACCTCCTGAGGTCCCTTCCAACCCTAATCTTCTATGATTACATGGCTCTTCAATTTCTTATTAATATTTGTATTGAGATAGCTCCTAGGAACCTAACTTATATAGCAGGATCTCATTGTGTGAGGCACTGTACAAACACAGAACAAAAATATAGTCCCTGCCCTACATGCTGTCAACACCACATATATGCAATATGTGTATATATATCCAGGAGTCAGATCATTACTCAGGAGGGGGGCAGTACATGTGTCACCATTAAATTCCACTGTAGCTGAGATGAGGAGGACCATAAACTCTACTTTGTGGAATCTGTGAAATTTTGCACATGCAGAGGACCTCCTGGCTATCATAATAATGAGCCTGGTGGGGTGGAGTCACATATTCTGTCCTCTTGGAAGTCAGCTGAGGTTTGGTGGTTGGATACACACTAAATAGTCATCACTGAGGTGCTATTACCCTCAGGATTTCCATGACTGTGGACTCAGTCTCCTCATTTCCCGCCTTCTTCTCTTTCTGCCATTCTCCAGTGTATTGAATGTACCTAACCTAATAATAGTAGCAATAAAAATACACCTGCTCACACACTAAATTACACATACCTGTTTGCATACTGATTTCCAACCTGAGCATGAACACTATGCCATTTTAAACCATTTTCAACCTCTAACCAATTTTTTTAAACAGAGCAAAACACCATTTCTTACTGAGAAGTTAACTATGTGCCAAATATAACATTGATACCCAAGCAATTTTGGAGTTAGCCAAAAATAAATAAAATATAAAAAGGCCTGACACAAAAACATTTTTTCCTCCATAGAGCAGTGGTTCCCAAACTTGTTCCGCCGCTTGTGCAGGGAAAGACCCTGGCAGGCCGGGCCGATTTGTTTACCTGCGCGTCCTCAGGTTCAGCTGGTCGTGGCTCCCAGTACCTGAGGTTCACTGCTCCAGGCCAATGGGAGCTGCTAGAAGCAGCACGGGCCAAGGGACGTACTGGCCGCTGCTTCCAGCAGCTCCCATTGGCCTGGAGCAGTGAACCGCGGCCACTGGGAGCCGCCATCGGCCGAACCTGCGGATGCAGCAGGTAAACAAACTGCCCCGGCCCACCAGGGGCTTTCCGTGCACAAGCGGCAGAACAAGTTTGGGAACCACTGCCATAGAGGTAATTTCAAGCTTTTACAAAAATTCATTTAGAATGTAAAAAACTGTCAGGACATAGCATCTCAATAACATCTCTGAACACTATGTATTGATGCTGTACTAGGGTTTGTGGTTTGTTTTTCTTGTGTCTAATGAAAATCTACTACAGTACAAAGTGGAAAAGAAGGACTAATATGAGGAATATGAGCTTAAAAGGTCAATTTCCAAGAAAACCATTAGCAACATGAAAATAGGGATTTTGAATAGCATGGCCACCTCAACCATAGTTATATTTAGTGACACAATAGTAATATTTTCCCCATTTCATAGCTCTAATGCCTGACTGATACAAGGAGCCCAGCAATACAATTTATCTGACCACTTTCTGTTGCATTTTCCCTGTAAATAATCTTTGTTCTATTGTGTTCTCTCTCATAATATTCTGAACTACAGAAGCAAAATGCAGAACTTCTTCTATGTGTTTTCTGTTCAGTTTGAACTTGCAATTTCTAAATGATACTAATTTTGATTTTTGTTCCCTTTCTACTCTAATCTTTTCTTCTTCTGTCTGATTGAAATGATTTTTGATTGAGCCTCAGAGTAGTTGTTTTTTGCATTCAACTTTGATTGTTATTTTTTATTGTGGGCAATTCAGTAGGGTCCAAAAGTTCTATTTTGTTAAGTACTATACAAATCCACAGGAAGACACAGTCCCTATCCTAAATAATTTTTTTTAGAAATCATGAGTTTTGTCAATGAGGAAAATAATGATATTTGGAACCCAAGACATCTCTGATTGCTATTCATCCTCAGTCTAAATATTGGAAGACATTGGGCCAAATTCAGCCATGGAATAAATGAGTACAACTCCCACTAACTTCAGTGGGATTGCGTTAACAGTAAGAAATAGGCATTTACTTTGTAATTGGTCAGTTTCTCTTAAACCGAGGTTGAATTTGGTCCATTCTTAGCCAAAAAAAAAAAAAAAAAAGATAATCGAAATTTTGTTTCCCTCTCTTGCAACACCATGGAAGTCCAGAGTTTGTGAATTCTGTGACAGATGAGATCCTTTGGAAGCATGGAGTATTCAAAGACTATTTTACTGAGATATGACAGAAGCTATGTACACATGGAATATTCCAAGACGATTGTATCAGCATTATAAATATTATATTTATCTGCATGGTCTGGTTAGTGATTTTTATTCCTGGCTAAATGGGGGTGTGAAAGGGCTTCTTGCAGGAACTGACATCACTGGGGGATGGGAGGGAATTAATCCAAATCCCTAATACAGATAACAAATCTGTGGAAACTTCACTCCATGGGGAAAATAGAATGTACTGGTTTGAGCTGGTTTAAGAGGCCTGTCAAAGACCTGCAAACTGAATAAAATAATTGCCTTGACCTGGAGAGAGGGTCACTCAGCCTTAATCCATGAATGCACATGAGACTGTTAAGAAGACAGACAGATTCTGGGAAGGATATGAAGCACGTTGAACCCTGCCAGAGACTCCATGTGAAAGATGGGTGAAATCTGGTAAACTAGGTGTGTGTTATAAGCTGTTTATTGTTTAAGATATGTTTTCTCTGTAATACTTTCCTTTATGAAGGCTGGCTGGTCACTGGTTAACCCTATCATTGCCCATGAAAGAACAGGACTGCAGGTGCAGAACTAAAATCAGACCTGCTGAGATAATCAGAGTGAATTGAACCCCCGGCCCAGTCTGGAGGAAGTAGATCACAGGATTCCCTTGTGCCCCAATCAAGGTGACAGGTGGGTGTTCAAGACTTAAGAGGGATGTCCTTAAGAAGGCCATGAAGGAATCAGAGTTGCAGTTACCTTGGAAACTGTGGCAAGTTCTATTCTAGCTCTAACAACCAGAGCCTTGATTATGGTGTATGTGGAGATGGTCCAACACAGCAGCAGACTCTGGATGCACTATGGCTGACTTGATCAGAATGCCTTCAGGAGCCCTGAACGAAGACACATCAGAGTGAAAGCCTCCAAAGGGTGCCATATGCACCCCCCACATAACTCTCCCATCCCAGTCCCAAGTCATCCCACTTCATCCATTTAAGACATTTACAGTCTTTGTGCACAAGGACCAAGGTTGTGCAGGTAGGGGGGGGGGGGAGAGAGAGTCATCCTTCTGCCCTTTTTCCACATCCCAGCTAAGCCAGCCACAGCCCAGCCCTTTAGATGTTTCTCCAAAACTGCATATAATGCTTTCTTATGCCTGGGTCTCTTCTACTGCATTCTCAGCACTGCATTTTTCTTTTTCTTTCCTGCTAGGTCAGCATCTTCCTCATAATCAATGAATGCCATTCACATTGGCAGGTTATTTTTATTCATCTTTACCAGGAATACATTAATCATTTAATCTACCATAGAACATCCCAATTTATAGCCTCTCTGCTCTTCTGGTGGAGTAAAAGTTTACTGTATAGTTGGTCAATTTCTCAGACATTTAAGCATATTGTATAGGTTACTCATAGACCTATGGTACAAAACAATACACTGAATGAGAGACTATAATATAAGTAAGTCTGAATGATTCATGCAGTTTTCTGCAGTTATATTTTATAGACGAATGCTGATGATGAACAGTTGTGCATGCATCTAAAGTGGTCGCCTTTATTGCCAGTTCTATAGTCCCGTTTTTCACAATGGCATTTACAGTATCTTCTTACCTCAGCACACTTTTCTTGTATTCAACACATCCTACTCTACTTCTTCTATAAGCAGACATCTTTATCTTGTTGTCCATTTCCTGTTCCTGCTATCACAGAGAGGGATATGCAATCCTGTCCTTGGAGCATACACCTGCTGTTACCCCTTCACTTGTTTTCTTTTTTAATCTTACTGTAGCATCTGTTTCCCTCCAGACTCTCCTGTATTCAGCTGAAGTTGTATTTACTGATGTCCCCTGCAATCTTTTCCCTCAAGGCCTTGCACAGTTCAGTACATTTAACCATCTCTCTCACATTTCAGTAGATATCTTGGTTACTTCACCAACATCTTGGCTGCTACTTCCTCTGAGGAATCAACCTTTGCACACATCATCACTTTGCATCTGGCATTCAGGCCTTCAGTCTGTCAGAGCTTGGAATTTATTCTTCAGGTCAATGCTAATTTCTATCTTTTCAAGCATTTTTAATTGAATTTGGGTTGCTTTCTGCAGATTAGTTTTCCTCTTTCCAGTTTCCATCTTCTTGTTTGGCATAGACATTATTAGAAGGACAGACTAGATAGAAAGACAGATTATGCACTACACACCATATCACAGGACCATGCCACAGGACCCTCTGTTGCACTTTACACCATATCATGCCACCCAACTCTATTAAGGATGGGAAAAGTTAAGTATTGTAATGGCTTGAATAAAGTCATTAGCATATATCTGCCAAAAATTAAGCAGCCAAAATAAGTATAAAGGGGACTGGCTCCAGTGTACTATTTAGTTGTGTTTCCCCAACTGGAAGTTATTTCTGAATAGAAAGAGATTGCAATGAATGAGTGGGTAAATTAAAAATTGGAAAGATAAGAGAAATATTTAGAACGTGTTACAATGCTCTGAAATCCTCTTAGTGCTGCTATCACTGCCACAACCAGCCTGCTGCTCTGCTATGGTGTTAAATCAGCCCTTCTAAATGCAGTATTTGTCAGTGCACTGCTTCCAATTTTGTACCAGTACAGTGAGAAATAGGTAAGAATAGCAGAAAAGGCAAGTGCAATATGATGCTCTCTTTTTAAACCTGTACCAACACCAGATGAGAAAATGCAGTGTTGTTCTTGTTAAATAAGCATATTAGTTGGTTCCCAATTTGAGACAAACTGTACAGGCTTCCTCAAGGGCATACTTTTTGTAAGCTTTAATATCCTGCAACTTTTCTTTTATTGGCAAGCATCACATAGCAAAGCTATAGTTAAGGGTCTCTCAGCATTTCCATTTTAGACTCTGTTTGTTCCAAGTTTTATCATCTATTTTAAATCACATGGGCAACACATGCAATTTTGTTTTAATAAAATTGACCAACATTATCTAAACAATGTTGTATTTTGTTTTTGTGCAGAGAACAGCAAAAATTAGTACTTTGATTGTGCGAGTTTTGCACATATTTGTGAACACTGCTAGACTGAACAGTAGTTTAAGGCTAAACCTGGTAATCGTATTGGCTTCAATGGGGTTAGATGGGGTGATTATCTGAGCAGAATTTGTCCCTTAACGTGAAGGGCCCTGATTCAGCAGCACTTCCTTATGAACAAACTACATAAGTACATGCTTAACTTTAAGCCTACACTTAAACCCACTGAAGTCAATAGGATTTAAGAACATGTATAAATGCTTTGCTGAATTAGGACCTAAGAGATAATTTTCACAAACATTTAGCTGCTTATGTCCATTCAGTGCTATGAAAAGTATTTAGAAATAACCAATATAGCCATATAAGAAAACTACCTACTGGGTATGTGCATTAGCTATTTTATGTTCTCACTCTTGCATAATAGTTATTATATACCGCATTGAAATTTGTACATTTTGCAAAGCTCTCCTATAATTATCTGAAAAAAGGTGATTACTTCTGCCTAATGGACTTATTCACCAAAACTCTGAAATGCTCTTGAGTTCTTTAGAAAAGTGAATTTTCTTCGTCAGCTTGTGAGAATGGGTGAGTTGAAAAGGACTGTGGGCAACACAGATGTGGATGGAATGTTGGTCAGATAGATTTAGTAAAGGGTTTTCATTTGTATAGATTTAAATTGCATGACATTAATAATTATAGATTGTGAATACCAGGATCGAACCACCACCACTGAAATATAGTTACCTCTGCGGTGGAAGTGTGGCAGCCATGCTGTCAGAGCAATCACATGCTCTACCTAAAGAATTTAATGCAGCTGCAGCCTTGTAACCATCACATGAAAGTATTTCAAAATTGTGACCAGAAGTTTTTTAAAAGGTCTAGATGCACTGGTGCTTAGAGATGGGATAAAAGCAGAACTTTTTATTCAAACCTCCCCACAATTTGGAGTGGAGGGGAGAGGGAGACTAAATAAAAATAAATCTGGATCTGTGCCTCTTCTGGCTTTTGTTTTCCACAACCCAAAACCAAACTAACATTTTGCAAAACCCATCAACCCCTCAATCTTTTTTCTTATTTGTCTGTCCGATAAGGAGAGTTAAACTACTCTTCATCTACCATTCACATATGTCCCCCTATGACGGAGTTGGGACTCACCACCGCAGCGCCTCCGGCTGGCACATCTGGGAACTAGCTCTGTCCATGGGTGGTGCCCCCTGCTGGTGGTGTGCCGTCCATCCCCTCTGTCCTCTGTTAGCGTCTGGACCCGCATTGCTCCCCCCTTGGCGACGTCCGTTTCAGGCCCAGGCCACTGCCCTCTGGCAGTGCCCCTTAGTCCATCCTCACCCCCTTCCGGGGGGGGGTTAACAGGAGTCTTTGCACCGGCCTCGGCGGCCTGCCACAACCCCCAAGTCTAGCCACTCTTACGTCAGGGGGCAGGTTGCAGCCTGACTCGGCCACTGCTCCACGGCCCAGTGCAGCACAAGGGGGAAAAGGGGGGACCCAGGCCTGCCCACTACTCTGGGTCCCGACCCAGGGACCCTCTAACAGCAGCCTCTCAGCCCTCCTTCTCTCCCCTTGCCTTCAGCCTTCCCTGGGTCACTTCCCCTCTGACCCCATTGCACCCTCTAGGCCCTTCTACTCAGGGCCGGCAGTCTGGCAGGTTTCAGGCTGAAGCTCCACTCTGCTTCCCTGAGCCTACCCAGCACTGCTCTGTCCTGGGTGCTGGTCTCCTGCTCAGGAGGTCCCTGAAGGTCTGGGACAGACTGACTGCTCCCTTCCTGGGCAGCCTTTACATAGGGCTGAGCCCAGTCCTGATTGGCTGGTTCTCTCCGGCCTCTGATTGGCTCCCAGCAGGCCCTTTCCCATTGTCTGCCCATGTGCACAGCTGCACTGGCCTGCCCTGGCCCACCACACCCCCGCAAGAAATGGGGCAATAGCTAACATGGCTGACTGTAATAATCAGTCTGTCTCCTAGGTAAAAACATGAACTGAACACCTGAATATTTACCAAATATGCAGTAATCAGGGGCCCCTTCCTGAAGTGGTTTGTTTAAAAAGTCTTCTCTCTCTGTCTACTACCACTTCCAACAGCCATGCAGGATTGTTATTAATTCTTAAGTATATGGGCTGTTATTCATCTGGGAGTGGACAGGGAGGATGGCGCAATGATTGCAAGTTTTAGGTCACTGGAAGAGAATTAATTTGCACAGATGTTCCATTTCTTGGTCAACTCTACAACTTGTAGCAATGGAATAATTATTGGTTAGATGACAAAAAATCATTAATGGACTATAAGTTGTCACTATGGATGACCAGGGATAGTCACTGGGCCAGGGAAAGCACATAAGACTGATTCTATAGCGTGGTAGTTAGGATATTCACCTAAGATGTGGGAGCCAGAAGTTCATGTCCCTGCTCCAATAACTACACCTCTACCTCGATATAACGCTGTGCTCGGGAGCCAAAAAATCTTACCGTGTTATAGGTGAAACGGCGTTATATCAAACTTGCTTTAATCCACCGGAGTGCGCAGCCCGTCCCCCCCCCCCCAAGCACTGCTTTACCGCGTTATATCCGAATTCGTGTTATATCGGGTCGCATTATATCAGGATAGAGGTGTATTTATAAAGAGTGGAACAGCTTCAAGAGGAGAGACTGAAAAAGAATCACCAGAATATCCCATAGCCTATGTAAGAGACCTAAGTTCATATCCCTTCTCCACATCCATTAGAGGGAGGCATTGACCCTGGATCTCCCATATCTTAGACGAGTTCCATATCCCCTAGGCTGAAACTTATGAGGGAAGAGGTAGCAACATCTCCTCCTTCTGCAGCCATTTTGTGAATCTAGTCCTTTCCTTTTGAAAAAATGCCTGGAAGGCTACATTAATTTTTTGGGTTCAAACCAAAACTTTGCATATTGTCTCCAAAACTTTCCAATTTTCAATTTCTTAAAAAAAAATAGAAAATACGTCTTTTCGATTTCACCCAAAATGAAATTTTCTGTCAATTTTTTTTTTTAAATTGCCAGCAAACCAAAAAATTTATGATTACCCAGCTCTACTCCCAAACAGTTCCAGGATCAGGCAGCATAAAGGTGACTTAACTCACCTTCACCTTGTTTCCCCTCTTGCATAGTTCAGGCAAACCAGGCAATCTGACCCATAATAAAAATATCAATATCATATTCCTATAATGCTACATCATTAAATATACACACACTATTTATACATGTACACAAATATATTTTATATTTATATAGGGATCCTGCAGGGATTGGTTCTTGACCTTACACTATTTAACATTTTTATCAATGACTTAGAAGTAAAATCATCACTGATAAAGTTTGCAGATGACACAAAAATTAAGGGAATCGTAAAAATGAAGGGTACAGCTCACTGATATAGAGTGATCTAGATCATGTGGCAAGCTGCGCGCAAACACACAATATGCATTTGAATATGCCTAAATGTAAATAAGAACAACTAATATAAGCCATACTTGCAGGATGAGGGGACTCTGTCCTGGGATGCACTGACTCTGAAAAAGATTTGGGGATCATGGTGGATATAATCAGCTGAATATGTGCTCCTAGTGTGACATCATGGCTATAAGGGTTAATGTGATTCTTGGATGCATAAACAAAGGAAACTCAAGTTGGAGTAGAGAGGTTATTTTACCTCTAATTTGGCAGTAGTATGACTGCTCCTGAAATACTGTGTCCAGTTCCGGTGTTCACCATTAAAGAAGGATGTTGATAAATTGGAGAGGGTTCAGAGATGAGCCATGACAATGATTAAAGATTAGAAAACATTGGAATAATTTACCAAGGGCATGATGGGTTCTCCAACACTGGCAATTTGTAAATCAAGATTGTATGTTTGTCTAAAAGATCTGCTCTAGGAATTATTTTGGGGAAGTTCTGAGGCCTGTATTATACAGGAGGTCAGACTAGATGTCATAATGATCCCTTCTAGACTTGACATTGATGAACACACTTGCAAACATATATCTAATTAGATCATGTAAATTGCTGTAGTAATTATATATATGATATTGTACTATAATGTATGTGTAATCTGATGAAGATCATTGTCATTTTATGTAAAACTTTATTCTCTATTATGTATTCTCTATTTTCTTTGAGGAGCAGTTGAAGGTCAGCTATTAATAGTTATAACAAATTATGTTGTTTTGGTTAATTGAATCTGTCATATTAAAAAATTCTCAGTTATTCATTTGACACATAATTCTCTCTTTCTGTTTATCTCACCCCAAATAACTCAGTGGCATTACTGAAACAAACCCCCTAAGTATTAGTTTCAGGTTGGCAAGAAAATTGACTCAAAACCAAAGTGCTATTTTAAATTTTTGGTAACTTACTGCAATTAGAGAGCCCTGCCAGTGGTTTGTGGCTAATTTCAGTGCACATGGTGATTGCTTTCATTGTTTTTTCAACAGTTAAATAAAAAAAGTCATTATAAAAACACAGGAAAAATACTGCCACTCTGTCAGAATGCGTTGCTGGGCCCAACAACAGCATGTAATAGAGATGCATTCTGTTGCTAACAATACAACATTGTTGAATCCAACACTACTATTTACCCATCCCACATTAATTTCCATGAAGGAAGTGTTACCATCACTGTTAAACAACTTTCCTATGACAAAATCCCATGTTCATTCCCTTAATGTTTACTGGTAAATCCTTCTCTACACAACTTCTACTCCACTAACCTCAACACACTCAGAACATCTAGGGATGCAATTGTGATAGTAGAAATGTCAATTGAATTTCCACCACCCATTACCCAAGGACAAATATTCAGCCATATATTTGAAAAGTGTCCCAAGTAAATGAGACAAATGACAGGATTTTGCATCATACTGTGAGACTACAACATGGCGGATAAGGTGGGAGATATCAGCACTGTTTTTGAACCTTACTAATGTACATTCCACATGCCAACTGCAGTCTGCGCTTCTGTTTTCTGATGTCCTAGCTTCACAAAGCCAGGCTTCAGTGAGTAACTAGGCTCACTTGTAACATGGAGTCACTGTGCTGGTCTGGTGCTGCTACTGCACTAGTACCATTGGTGCTTTGCTGGCACAGAAGAGGTCCAAGGTAGTACTGTTTTTGCCTTCTCAAGATTTGGATCTCAGGTGCTCACCTCAAGCTGGGTGTTGGCCCAGAAGAATGTCACTAGATGCTGACATTCCCATGGCCTTGTGGGGGAGAAAGGAGTCCAGCAATTCCCATCTTCAGAAGAAAGCCAAGGAGTTTTCCCACAACCCCTCCATTGACATGGGAAAGGGGACTCCCCAGGAGATACAGGAAGAAGAATTGACCAGCCCCTCTTTTTGCCCAGAAGAGACCAGTGAAGAAGTCCTCTCCACTTAATACCAGCTAACTGTTGTGTCCCATTCCCATCCCCACAGTCAACTTGGAGATAAAGTGAGTGAATAGTAAGTGTGAGACTGTGAACTCACCATATGTTTGTTTGTTTGTTTGTTTGAAAAGTGTGATTGTTTGACTGTGTGGTTGTTTGAAAAGTGTGAATTGGGAATGCTTTGTTCCAAGTGGGCCTTGAGTGGTTGATTGGAGGGAAGGCTTAGAGCGAGGGCAACTGCTTTGAGCCAGCAGCCTTATAAAAAAGCCGAACAGAGGGAGTTTGCCAGGGTGGGAGTTCCCACAGAGTTTTTGCCTTTCAGGCTTCTGTGAGCAGTAAATACAACATCTGAAGAGGCTCTTAGAAGAAAGACAATATGGATAGTGAGCGATCAGCTGTTGTGACCTGCACAGGATGTGCCATGTTTGTCTTTCTCGCAAAGGATAGAAGCGACATTGTCTGTATGAAGTTCAAGCTGGTCTCCATATTGGAAGAGAAGGTTAAAGGACTAGAGACCCAAGTATGAACCCTGCATTGCATCAGAGAAAATGAAGACTTTCTGAATAGCTGTCAGTGTTTGGTAATGCAGGCACAGCATGCTGAAGAATCAGAGAGGCCGGGCAGAACAGGGAAGAAAATTGGCAGCATGTGACCTCCAAAGAAAGAAAGAGGAGAACTCATGTACCCCCAAAGCAGATAGAGGTAAGAAACCATTTTCAGGCTTTCTGCACAGGTACTACGGTGGAGAATAGTTTGGAAGAGTCATCTGAGGGAAGTGATCAGAAGGAGATCTCATCGACTGGAAGGCATGGGTTGGGGGTTCCATGACCACCACTCCCAAGAGGAGGAGATGGGTTGTGGTGGTCAGGGACTCCCTCCTAAGGGGGAACGGAGTCATCCATCTGCTGTCCAGACCAGGAAACTCAAGAAGTGTGCTGCTTGCCTGGATTCATAGATTCATAGATTCATAGATTCTAGGACTGGAAGGGACCTCGAGAGGTCATCGAGTCCAGTCCCCTGCCCGCATGGCAGGACCAAATACTGTCTAGACCAACCCCGATAGACATTTATCTAACCTACTCTTAAATATCTCCAGAGATGGAGATTCCACAACCTCCCTAGGCAATTTATTCCAGTGTTTAACCACCCTGACAGTTAGGAACTTTTTCCTAATGTCCAACCTAGACCTCCCTTGCTGCAGTTTAAGCCCATTTCTTCTTGTTCTATCCTCAGAGGCTAAGGTGAACAAGTTTTCTCCCTCCTCCTTATGACACCCTTTTAGATACCTGAAAACTGCTATCATGTCCCCTCTCAGTCTTCTCTTTTCCAAACTAAACAAACCCAATTCTTTCAGCCTTCCTTCATAGGTCATGTTCTCAAGACCTTTAATCATTCTTGTTGCTCTTCTCTGGACCCTTTCCAATTTCTCCACATCTTTCTTGAAATGCGGTGCCCAGAACTGGACACAATACTCCAGCTGAGGCCTAACCAGAGCAGAGTAGAGCGGAAGAATGACTTCTCGTGTCTTGCTCACAACACACCTGTTAATACATCCCAGAATCACGTTTGCTTTTTTTGCAACAGCATCACACTGTTGACTCATATTTAGCTTGTGGTCCACTATAACCCCTAGATCCCTTTCTGCCGTACTCCTTCCTAGACAGTCTCTTCCCATTTTGTATGTGTGAAACTGATTTTTTCTTCCTAAGTGGAGCACTTTGCATTTGTCTTTGTTAAATTTCATCCTGTTTAACTCAGACCATTTCTCCAATTTGTCCAGATCATTTTGAATTATGACCCTGTCCTCCAAAGCAGTTGCAATCCCTCCCAGTTTGGTATCATCCGCAAACTTAATAATCGTACTTTCTATACCAATATCTAAGTCGTTAATGAAGATATTGAACAGAGCCGGTCCCAAAACAGACCCCTGCGGAACCCCACTCGTTATGCCTTTCCAGCAGGATTGGGAACCATTAATAACAACTCTCTGAGTACGGTTATCCAGCCAGTTATGCACCCATCCTGAATTCTGGAGCTAGAATTCAGGATATGAGGGAGTGTCTGCTGAGACTGATCAAGTCCTCAGAACACTACCCCTTCCTACTTCTCCACATGGGCACCAATGATACTGCCAAGAATGACCTTGAGCAGGTCACTGCAGACTACGTGGCTCTGGGAAGAAGGATAAAGGAGTTTGAGGTGCAAGTCATGTTCTCATCCATCCTCCCTGTTGAAGGAAAAGGCCAAGATAGGGACCATCAAATTGTGGAAGTAAATGCGTGGTTACGCAGGTGGTGTTGGAGAGAGGGCTTTGGATTCTTACCCTTTGTTGTTCCAGGAAGGATTGCTAGGAAGAGATGGGATCCACTAACGAGAGGGAAGAGCATCTTTGCAGGCAGGCTTGCTAACCTAGTGAGGAGGGCTTTAAACTAGGTTCACCGGGAGATGGAGACGTAAGCCCTGAGGTAAGTGGGGAAGTGGGATACCGGGAAGAAACACAAGGAGGAGGGTGCAACAGGGGAGGCCTCCTGATTCAGACTGAGAAAGTAGGGCAATCGGCTAGTTATCTTAGGTAACTACACGAATGCAAGAAGCCTGGGGAACAAGCAGGATGAATTGGAAGTCCTGGCACAGTCAAGGAACTATGATGTGATTGGAATAACAGAAACTTAGTGGGGTAACTCACATGACTGGAGCACTGTCATGGATGGGTATAAACTGTTCAGGAAGGACAGGCAGGGGAGAAAAGGTGGAGGAGTTGCACTGTATGTAAGAGAGCAGTATGATTGCTCAGAGCTCCAGTATGAATCTGGAGAAAAGCCTGTTGAGAGTCTTCTGGTTAAGTTTAGAGGTGAGAGCAACAAGGGTGATGTCGTGGTGGGCATCTGCTATAGATCACCAGACCAGCAGGATGAGGTAGATGAGGCTTTCTTTCGGACAGCTAACAGAAGTTTCCAGATCACAGGCCCTGGTTCTCATGGAGGACTTCAATCACCCTTACATCTGCTGGGAGAGCAATACAGCGGTGCCCTGACAATCCAGGAAATTTTTGGAGAGTGTTGGGGACAACTTCCTGGTGCAAGTGTTGGAGGAACCAACTAAGGGCCATGCTCCTCTTGACCTGCTGCTCACAAACAGGGAAAAATTGGTAGGGGATGTAGAAGTGGGTGGCAACTTGGGCAGCAGTGACCATGAGATGGTCGAGTTCAGGATCCTGACAAAAGGAAGAAAGGAGAGCATCAGAATATGGACCCTAAACTTCAGAAAAGCAGATTTTGATTCCCTCAGGGAACTGATGGGCAGGATCCCCTGGGAAGCTAATATGAGGAGGAAAGGAATCCAGGAGAGCTGGCTGTATTTTAAAGAAGCCTTATTGAGAGCACAGGAACAAACCATCCTGATGTGCAGAAAGAATAGCAAATATGGCAGGTGACCAGCTTGGCTTAACAGAGAAATCTTTGGTGAACTTAAACACAAAAAGGAAGCTTACAAGAAGTGGAAACTTGGACGGATGTCTAGGGAGGAGTATAAAGATATTGCTCGAGCATGCAGAGGTATAATCAGGAAGGCTAAAGCACAATTGGAGTTGTAGCTAGCAAGGGATGTGAAGGGTAGCAAGAAGGGTTTCTACAGGTATGTTAGCAATAAGAAGGTGGTCAGGGAAAGTGTGGAACCCTTACTGAATGGCGGAGGTAACCTAGTGACAGATGATGTGGAAAAAGCTGAAGTACTCAATGATTTTATTGCCTCAGTCTTCACAGACAAGGTCAGCTCCCAGACTCCTGCACTAGGCAGCACAGTATGGGGAGGAGGTGAGCAGCCCTCAGTGGTTAAGGACAGGTTAAGGACTATTTAGAAAAGCTGGACATGCACAAGTCCATGGGGCCAAATGCAATGCATCTGAGGGTGCTCAGGGAGTTGACTGTTATGATTGCAGAGCCATTGGTCATTATCTTTGAAAACTCATGGCAATCAGGGGAGGTCCCGGATGATTGGAGAAAGGTAAATATAGTGCCTATCTTTTAAAAAGGGAAGAAGGAGAATCCAGGGCGCTACAGACCAGTCAGCATCACCTTAGTCCCCGGAAAAAATCATGGAGTAGGTCCTCAAGGAATCAATTTTGAAGCATTTAGGGGAGAGGAAGGTGATCAGGAACAGTCAACATGGACTGTTGGTCAAGTCATGCCTGACCAACATGATTGCCTTCTATCATGAGATAACTGGATATAGGGAAAGCGATGATATACCTTGACTTTAGCAAAGTTTTTGATACGGTCTCCATTGGTATTCTTGCCAACAAGTTAAAGAAGTATGGATTGGATGAATGGACTATAAGGTGAATAAAAATTTGGCTAGATCATCGGGCTCAATGGGTCGTGATCAACAGCTCGATGTCTAGTTGGCAGCCAGTATCAAGCGGAGTGCCCCAGGGGTTGGTCCTGGGGCCGGTTTTGTTCAACATCTTCATTAATGATCTGGATGATGGGATGGATTGCACCCTCAACAAGTTTGCAGATGACACTAAGCTGGGGGGAGAAGTAGATATGCTGGATGGTAGTGATAGGGTCCAGAGTGACCTAGACAAATTGGAGGATTGGGCCAAAAGAAATCTGATGAGGTTCAACAAGAACAAGTGCAGAGTCCTGCCCTTAGGACAGAAGAATCCCATGTACTGCTATAGCTGGGGACCGACTGGCTAAGCAGCAGTTCTGCAGAAAAGAACCTATGGGTTACAGTGGACGAGAAGCTGGATATGAGTCAGCAGTGTGTCCTTGTTGCCAAGAAGGCTAACAGCATATTGGGCTGCATTAGTAGGAGCATGGCCAGCAGATTGAGGGAAGTTATTATTCCCCTCTATTCGACACTGGTGAGGCCACATCTGGAGTATTGAATCCAATCCTCCACTACAGAAAAGATGTGGACAAATTGGAAAGAGTCCAGCAGAGGGCAACAAAAATTATTAGGGGGCTGGGGCACGTGACTTATGAGGAGAGGCTGAGGGAACTGGGCTTATTTAGTCTGCAGAAAAGAAGAGAGAGGGGGGATATGATAGCAGCCTTCAACAACCTTAAGGGGGTGGGGAATTGCAAGAGGATGAAGCCTGGCTGTTCTCAGTGGTGGCAGATGACAGAAGAAGGAGCAATGGTCTCAAGTTGCAGGTTGAATATTAGGAGGTCCAGGTTGGATATTAGGAAAAACAATTTCACTTGGAGGGTTGTGAAGCACTGGAATGGGTTACCTAGGAAGGTGGTGGAATCGCCATCATTAGAGGTTTTTAAGGTCCAGCTTGACGAACCCTGGCTGGGATGGTTTAGTTGGGGTTGGTCCTGCTTTGAGCAGGGGCTTGGACTAAATGATCTCCTGAGGTCTCTTCCAACCCTAATCTTCTATGATTGTATGAACTCCAGCATGGCAGTTTGACATGGATGTACAATTGTGAGAATGGGTGCACGACGGTCCCAGAGAAACTTACATTACTTTCCTTGGGCCTAGCCAGATGAGGTTTACAAAACCTGGTCCTCACATTGTTTTTCTGTCAACCAAGAGAGTTTTTTGTTGCAGGAAAAGTACTTTTTAGCTATGGCAATTTTAGACAAAATACCAGACATTTCATATCTAAAGCAGAACAGCACAAAAGGCTGAAATTTGCCTGGTTTCCTTCAGCAACGAGAAATGGATATAGCTCTAGTAACACTTCCACTGTATCAGGTTTTGCAGTGCCTTGTAATGTGGAGAGTTTAAGAGTAGTTAAGCTCTGGAATAGTCTTCCAAGGGAGGTTGTGGAATCCACATAATTGAAGATATTAAGCATGTTAAACAGTCTGGGATGAGATAGGTTTATTCGGTCCTTCTTCAGTACAGGGGGCTGGACTCAATGACTTCAAGGTCCCTTTTAGCCCTACACTTCTATGAAATTGTAGTACAGCTTGCTGGTATTATAAGTATCTAATGCATTCACAAGCTGTTTGGAGCTTAATGTTCAACTTCTCCATACCTGATTGGTGAAGCATGGTCAGGTGATCAGGGCACTCATTAATCAGGGACTTGGAAGACCTGCTCTGGCACAGACTTCCCAGGAGACCTTTAGCAAGTGCCTTTGTCTCTCTCTGCCTCAGTCTGCCATTGTAAAATGAAGATTATAGTACTTCCCTGCCTGACATGGTATTGGGAGGACAAATATATTGTAAGGTGCTCACATCCAATGTTGATGGAGGGCCAGATTAGCATTATGACAGATAAATTTACCTACAGATTCTTATTATTGTTGCCTGATCCTGCAAGCCTCCAGAAGGAAGATCTGCAAAGTTAAGGCGGTGTTTCATGTGTGGGGAATCTGCTGTATTGGTTCCTTAGAAGAAGATACCCATTTACTGTAGTAACAGGGCACCACTGACAAAATAAAAATAAAATGTAATGTTTTCCCCAAATTGGGAGTATATACAAGGAACCCTTCTCTCATGAATAGTGAGACACCTCCTGAGGGTTTGTCTACATTGCAATTAAAAGCCCATGGCTGGCCCAGGTGTGCTGAATCAGATTCATGGGGGTTGGGCTAAGGGGCTGTTTAATTGCAGTGTAGACATTCGGGCTGGGGCTGCAGACTGAGCTTGAATGTCTACACTGCAATTAAGCAGCGCCTTTGTCTGAGTCCTGCGAGCCCAGTCCGCTGGCACAGGCCAGCTGCAGGTTTTTAATTGCAGTGTAGACATACCCTTAGATTCAGTGTGAAAAGCAATCCGGAAACTAGTTTCCTTCTCACAGAAATGCCAGACTAGGGAGACCTATCTTGCAACAGCACCTACACAGTACAATTTAGGATCAGGTAGTCCATCCATGGGAACAAATTCTATGGGAGGATCCTTAACAATTTGAAGTATGAAAAAAAATGAAATGTTTTACTTCTCTGTATAATTTTCCACTTCTCTTAGATAGAAAGCTAGGACAATACTAAGAACACCTTGAAGTTCAGGCGTATTTGATGCTCATGCCAGTATCTGCTTGTAAAGCTGCATATAGCTGGGAAGCCTTTGACAGTGCTATAAAAGCTGATTTTCTGGCATTGCCTTAGCTCATTCCTGGAAGAACTGCTTTCCATGGTACAAGCATTTAATATGTCTGAGCATAAAGCTTTTCAAAACACTTCACACAAGATGAAATCCAAGAAAGATATCTTAGTTCAGGGCATAATTTGATCAGATTTAAACATTCACCTATTCTCTAACATTATACTTTCGGAGACACACACATACACACACACTCTGTTCAAAAGCTGCCTGGGCAAAACAACTGGCAAGGTTTTCATATAGAAAACTGTATATTCATAAGAACAATTATGAAATAACTCAAAAATATACAGATACTCTGTCACACCAGCTTTTAATCACAGTGTAAGGTACACTTCTTTAACCTTGCCCTTTCCACCACAAACACACAGCACAGCATATGCATTATAAACAAACTACCAAAAAACACTTCCCTGCACACAACTTTCCCCCTAGGGAAAGACTGACAGATAAAACAAACCACACACGACAGACTTTAGTCATATCACTTAATATGCTGTTGGAAGGCACTTAGATACTATGGTGATGAGGGTGGTATAAGACTCTGAAAAGAATAAAATAGGGATTACTGTAGATATATCTGGCAGGGAATGTTTAAATTGTCCTCAAGGGCTAAAGAGGGGCCAAAGTCACATGACTCAACATCTGGATTTATGTTTGAGCTTTCCAAACATTTGGGATGTACAGTTCAGGTCCTTGTCTAGTAAGTACTCAGGGAACACCACAAAAATGTCAGTGTGCCTGCTCTTTCTGTGGTTCAGTGGCTCTTTCTGACAACCTTTAGAGGTACCACAATAAAAACACGAGTTTCAGGATTTTCACTAGCCTAACTGTCAATTGTACATGCACTAAGTTGTTCTTTGGGGGTATCTTTGCCATTGCTCATTTAAACTTTGCAGGGACTAGAAGGTTTTCATTTTTGTCTTAATAAGAATGGTTATAAAACTTTCTGCTATGAAATATTAAAGCTAACTTTGCATCCTTAAACTCTGTTCTCAGGGATAAGTGTGTAATTAAATTCTAGCAGTTAAAGTCACTTAAAGGGTAACATAGTATGGAGGACAGGAGATGAGCTTTCCTGGGGCCTGGCCTTAGACTGGAGAATGGACTCCTCCAGGAACTAAGGGCCATCACAAACCTCAACGCCTCCTAGTCTAAGTTCAAGGCACATTTCTTTGACCTTACCTTCTCTAGCATAAGCATATAGCAACATGTGTATATGTATTTAAAAAACCCAAAACAAAAATATTCCAGTGCACACACCTCTCCCCATAAGGAGAGAACAAATAAGTGACAGATGTTAGTCACATTGCTTAATGTACTACTGGAAGGCATTCAGATACTGAGGTGATGAGGGTGGTATAACAACCTACATAGAACAGCACAAGCCTGTAGATGGCATCAGGATCATTCAGTTGGTCCTATTTCTGCCATGACCCATTGTATTGAATTTTCAGCAAATGGCTAGTCCATTGTTTTCTAATGCCTGACCCCAGCGGGCAGCTGTTCTGCTCTTCATTCATGTGGAGCTCAGCTCCAACAGAGCATACCATTTATAGGGACTTTACTGTCACTGCTGACAGTGTGCTCTTATGCAGGGTGGCTCCCTGATGTGTCTAATTATGTTTCGTTTTCAGTTTTATGAAATCTACTGCAAACAGCTCTTAATGCTTCTGCCTGTTTTCTGGTGTTGTGCCTTCTCTTTCATGTATTAAGTGTTTGCAAGTCTTCTATTAGATGTTTTCTACTTTAATTAGATGTTTGCAAGTCTTCTGGCTTTGAGCTTTGTAGGCTACAATCAGGCGGAAATGCTTGATTTTTCCTTTTTTTTTTCTGTCAATTTTCTCTCGAATGTGCTCGATCAGTTTTTGGAGCACACATGTAACTACACTGTGCAAACACAGTATGTTAAGGAGTTCCAAATTAACAAGGCGCACTCAAATTATCATGAATTGAACATGCTCTTTGCAGGCTATTTCTTCTGAAAATAAGCACTCACAGTGCAAATGTAATTTGGAGTTACATTATGGCCACAAATAAGGGTCTGCTTTGCACACGTTTCTTTGATAATAATTTTGTACACACACTTTCCAGTTCCTTAGCATACCAATTCCATTGCCTCAGAAAGAGATCCCATTTTATACATGGGTTATTCTTTGTTGCTCAGATACTTTTGTAACTAGAGTTCTTAGTTACATCATTATGATTTGGACTCCACTAGCACTAACTTATCCTCATCTTTTATAGGCACAGTCACTGTTTCCCCAATCCTTAGACAACTCAGACTTCACGGAAGGGATGAGCCCACTGACTTCAATTGGATTACTGTTATGAGTAAGGCCGAGTTGTATAGTCTAGTAAAAGGAATGAGAATTGGTCAGGAAATGGTACTGTACACTGAACAAATTTTAAAAATTCAAACAAAATCTCAACTCTTCCCTTCATTGCCTTACTTCTAAATAACGCTCTTTATAATGACCTGGAAAAAATATCAGCTTAGGAACCCCACATTAAATTAAAAAATATTCCCATAAGTAAGAGTTATTAGAGGGGGTTCAACTCTACAATTGTACACAATCTTTTAGGAAAGTAGTAAATATAAAACTCAATCTAGGCAGAAACTGCATAGGAAAGAGACCTTTACACTGCAAAGCCAATATACTGCAAGGAAAAAAAATAAACTGATATAGCAAAGAGATGGGAAGAGCCCTTCTGGAACAGAATGGGGAAGAAAAATGTCACAGACCCTTGATATGCAAGAGTCCGTTTAACTGGCAGTCCAAAGATTAGCTATGGCATGGAAATTCAAACATAATACTGTATTAAGGGCTGCATGTAAAGAGCTATATGCAGGGAGAAATTTGCAGTATGCCATCAATCAGTGTTGCCTCTTGTTGCTCTGCTATGTAATGCTTAATGCAGGTGAATACAAGCTCTCCAGGCCTTTTGTGAGAAGAGCAATACAGGCCTGAGAACCAGGGAAGAAAAAGGAGTGGCACAGGGGAAGGTATCCAGGAGTGGGAGCTGGGCAGGGGCTGTGCTCAGGAAAAGCAGAGAGAAGAGGGGTGCAGAGAACCAGGCACAGAGTAGGAAATGAGATCAGTGCCTTGGGAAGGGAAGATGTTAAGAAAGTGTCCCACCTCTCAATCGGAAGTAAAAGGGAGGAAGTCCCCCAACTTGCGTATTTTTTGTGCATCTCAGGTTGAGTTTCCTGAAATGCTCACTCACAAAAAGGGGCAATGCCCGCCAAGTATTTAAAAATCAGAAAACAAACCAAAAAGCAATGTGAGATAAAGAAAAACAAACAAACATTCCACTGTTTTTAATCCATTATCATGGATTTGGGTTTTTTTGGTTCGTCAGGATTTTTGACCTTGTGAAGGTGGCTATTCCTGCATACCACCAGGCTAGATTACAGCAGCACTGGCACTGTTTGGACATTTTGTTTTTTCTTATCCTAAAATACTATTGAAATATATCTAATCTCACTGACATACCACATGATCCATTGCTTCTTCAGCAAACCCTGCCCCAACTGTCAGAATAATTTAGCAGAAACTCTGTCAGGGTCATCTCTCACTGAGTTTTCCTTCCCTCAGTCCTCCTCTCTCAGGTTCTATGGCAGACTGGTACAGTCTGACCCAGAGTTACAAAATCTCCAAAAAAAAGCATTTAAGAGAATTGTACACATTTTTCATAAGGTATCATTAAAGTGTCTAGACAGATAATCTGATATTACAGAGAGGACAATTCTCCCTCTTATATTTCAGTAAAAATTATTTAGATTCAACTATCTGTCACTCTGACTGTTCCAGTGATTCCCAAATACGTAACCATATGCAATGTAAAGTTATGTCCATAATGGATCTTTCCTCTCTTCCTTTACCACAAAATCAAAATAAGTGATGTCTTTCAATCTTTTCTGGAGAATGAGAGAGAGTGCAGACACTACAAATGTTCTTGGCAGTTACTGTGGTTATAAAATATGTGTTCCTTTATCAAGCTCATTGTACATTTTGGAGTCTAAGACAACAGAGGTAATTTTTCTGTATCTATGAAGTCCACAGTTTGATAAAGGAAGAGGAGAGACATTGCATTATTAATAGTTTATATTACACTACGGGCAGTAAAAAAAAAATCTATTAAATTCAAAGGATTTCATGACGCAGTCCCAATATTTAATATTCACTATGATCATCCATCAAAGGTCTGTGTCAGATTAAAATAAAAAGTCAATCAGTACAGATAGATAAAATTCTAAAGAGTCCTCTCTCCTGCTTTCATCTGTTTTGCTACTTGTCCCAGAAAATAAAATAGTTTATCTAGATCAGCTCAGTCCAGAATGTCAGTCATTACTCCAGAAAATACTTTTAAAACTGGAAAAGTTGCAGCAAATCCAAGATTAAGTGAAGGGAAGAAAAAATAGCACTCCAGCAAGAAAGAATCTTATACACTATCTTCAGTGAATAAACTGTCAACTTCTATATCAGATCCAGCTTGAGAAACTCATGAATTAGCTTCAGGAAATATCATTGTATAATCAAAACCATAAAATAAATACCTAGCATCTTCCAAAATATACACCATTTTGGTAAATGCAAGATAGCCAGATCAGTTCAGATTCAAGAAAATTCAGAATTAAGAAACGCCTACCTAAAACAAGATATAACTGGAAACACAAAAACCCATTAAGAAAAAGATTGCATTCTTTCTGAAATGTGTGAGAAAAATAATCACTTTAAACAACTGATGGGAAAGCAATTGAGTTCTGATCTGATCTCTTTTGCCCTTAAGTACTGTACTGTGAAGTTTGTATATTTATCTGTGTATCAGAGGTATTTTTTAAACTCGCAGCGGTGGGCTAAATGTTATGTCAAAGAAAGTCTCTAACAGTTTAGAAATTATTCCTTCTTCTGGATTTAAGCCTTCCACATATTCTTTGAGTTCCCACCCAAATCTCAAGTGTCTGCTCATAGCATTGTTTGTTTTCTAGTAAAGCATTTCCTTTCATTAAAGTCCCATTACAAACTCTTCATTTCCACCTTTCTCTGCTGAGTGCCTATCAGTATCCATATTCTACATTTTTCCTCCAACGCCTCGGTCGCCTTTCAACTTTCATTATCCTCATTGGAAACACATCCATATTTTTGCTTTCATCTTTTCCTTTAAGGAGTTGAAGGATGACAAAACAGTTTTCAAAGAGAGCTGGGTCAGAAGCATAAGACATTTCTGATAAGATTTCTGTACCGTGCAAAACAGAGCAAAACAGGAAACAAGAAGCAGCAAACTAGGGCTGTGTGAAATTACTATTTTTCCTTTCACAAATTGTTTTGTGAGAAAAAAAAACATCTTTTTATGCAGCCTGGTGAGCAATTCAGAAAATATTTCCAATAGGAAATCTACATGAACCCCCATTGTTCCAGTAAGAATCATATAGACTGTAAGCTTTTTTGGGCAGGGACCATATCTTCCTATGTACACCACTTGGTACTGTGGACCCCATCCTCACGGAGGTCTCTGGGGTCCACTGCAGTATAAATACATTTTGCAAGTTTGTCCCGCAAAAGGAGACATGTTTCCAACTTGCTCTACCACATGAAAGTTGTGAATTTGCTAAGTCAAAAGAGACTAGGGGAGGTTCAAAAATTGCCAATAACTGCCTTTTATTATAGTGAAAAAGCCAAGAAAATGGAGGCATACACCACAAACATCCTATTTTTCACAAATCCAGTGTCAACATCATTTGTCAGCAGTTTCACTGACTTTGTTTCTGTCTAAATCTACCAACCTATGCTGAGCTTTAAAAAGCTCAGCATTTTTGCTCGCAGTATCCAGGTCATAGAAACTGTTCAGCTGTTGTTTGTTCTCACATCATTCTTTACCTTCATTTGCATCATTTTTACTCACAAAATTATAACATGATATTGTTTTGCTAAAGTGTAATTTTCTGACCAGAATTCTGAAACTGAAGATTAACTACTTGGTACTCTTTTAACGAGGAATCAGGCTGCAAGAACATAAGCCAACATTTTCCAACATGGTTGCCAAAATTTAGGTACATAAAATCTATATTTAGCCACTTTTAAAAAGTAGATTGATATTCTGGTATGGAGCACTTGTAGCTATCATGTACTCAATGTGACCGGTGGACACTTAATACTTGTATCCCTGCCTCAGTTTCCTTACCATTCCAGGGTATATTTTGGGTTCAGGTCAGAGTCCCTTGGGTTTTCCTGAGTCCTTCTGTTTTAGTGTATGGCAGGGATTGGAAACCTTTGGCACGTGGCTCACCGGGGTAAGCCCCCTGGCGGGCCGGGCCGGTTTATTTACCTGCTGCATCCATAAATTCGGCCGATCGCGGCTCCCACTGGCCGCGGTTCACCGCTCCAGGCCAATGGGGGCGGTGGGAAGTGGTGCGGGCCGAGGGATGTGCTGGCTGCCACTTCCCACTACCCCCATTGGCTTGGAACAGCGAACCACGGCCAGTGGGAGCTGCGATCGGCTGAACCTGCCAACGTGGCAGGTAAACAAACTGGCCCGGCCCGCCAGAGGGCTTACCCTGGCGAGCCGTGTGCCAAAGGTTGCCAATCCCTGGTGTATGGCATGTGGGCTACAACATGAAGCCTTCTTCCCCAACAGGTCAGCTTGTTTCCCTTGCCCTTCACCAGTCTGATCAATCCCTTTCTTCTTATTACCTGGCCCCTGTTCCAGTGTATTAATAGACATATACAATCATGGAAATGTAGGACTGGAAGGGATCTCAAGTCATCTAGGCCCGTGGTTCTGAACCAGGGGTACGAATACACCTGGGGGATACGCAGACGTCTTCTGGGGGATATGTCAACTCATCTAGATCAGTGTTTCTCAATCTGGGGGTCGGGTCGCAGGATTGGCTTGGGGGGCTCACAAGTGCAGAGCTGGTGTTAGGGGATGGCGAGCAGGGCAGTTGCCTGGGGCCCCACACCACAGGGGTCCCCCATGAAGCTAAGTTACATGCTCCAGCCCCAGGCAGCAGGCCTCGGGCTTGAGCCTGAGGTGGCGGGGTTCAGGCTTCAGACTCCTGAAAGGGGTACAATAGTCTGGAAAGGTTGAGAAACACTGATCTAGTCTACATCCCATGCTGAGGCAGGACCAAGTGTACCAAGAGCACCCCTGAGAGATGTTTGTCTAACCCATTCTTAAAAGCCTCCAAAGATGAGGATTCCACAACATCCCTTGGAAGCCTATTCCAGTGCTTAAGTATCCTTATAGTTAGAAAGTTTCTCCTAATATCTAACCTAAATCTTGCTTGCTGCAGATTAACCCCATTAATTCTTGTCCTACCTTCAGTGGACACGGAAAACAGTTGATCACTGTCCTTTTTCTGACAACCCAGATGAATATATAGGACAGAGAATTGGACAACATCTTCAATTTGTGTAACTCATAAAAAATAGTTTATAAATTATTGTATAAACGTCATTTGACTCCAATTAAGATCCATCATAATTTTGCTACTAGTCAGGTACTCTGTTGGAGGGGTTGCGGGGAAAGGAGAACATATTTGCACATGTTGTGGTTATGTCCAGGAATTAGACAGTTTGGGGAGGAAATTTATGAAAGTGATTCATTTTATGACAAAATGCCAGCTTCCTGCATACTTAATGCTCCAGTAAAGGAGCTACCTTTTAAATAGAACAACAAATTAATTTCTCTTTTATTGTTAGCAGCAAGAGTTTGTATTGCACGTTATTGGAAAACAGGGACTCCTCCTCCTCTGGAATTGTGATATAGTAAAATATGGACTGTCCTTGTAATGGAAAAGTTTTCACACCAAGTACAGTACACAAGAGAAGCGCCAAAAAGTGAGTAGGTACTTAGAATTTAGTCACCCTTTTTAGCGTACTCAGAGGAGATTTCCCCAGCCAACAAGCTAGAATATTTAGCCAAGTTCTTTGAACATTAACCTGATCCTGAATAAGTAATATATGATATTATATGTTAACATTTATTGTAACTTTGCCTTAATAAAAAGTTTTTTAAAAGTACACTCCAGCACGATATTAGTCTTTTTTTAACTGTATCACATTGTTGACTCTTGTTCCATTTGTGATACACTATATACCATAGATCCTATTCAGCAGTATTACTGCCTAGCCATTTTGCAGTTGTGTATTTTATTTTTCCTTCTTAAGTATAGTACTTTGCACTTGACATTATTGAATTTCACCTGGTTGATTTCAGACCAATTATCCAATTTGTCAAATTCATTTGGAATTCTACTCCTGTCCTCCAAAGTGCTTGCAATCCCTTCCTGCTTTGTGTCATCTGCAAATTTTATAAGCATACTTTCCCTTCCATATTCAAGTCATTATTTAAACTCCCCCAGCTACCTTTTTTCTGGTCCTAGTAAGTTTCCACTGCTCTGACCTTCCCCTCCCTCCCTTCAGGGGGTTAGGATAAATTAGTTTTCTAAGGATGCAGCTTCTTTTTAGCATAACATTTCTGAGGTCTAAGTACTGTTGTTAACATAAAATATTCCCCACTGTCCATGTCTCGTGCAAATAGATTTCCAATGTTTGGGTACTTGTAGTCAACTACTCTCTATTGTTGGCCCTTTATCTCTGTGTTGAGGCTCAGCCCAACATGAAGGCAAACAGGCAATAGAGAAGGCAAAAAGCTCCATATTTAAAATGGTATTTTCAGTCTGACACAGATACATAGAATTCAAAATTCATACATTTTACACATAGATTCCCAAATCATCACACCCACATCAGTTTTTTGTGCCCCAGATCCAATTCAATTTTGCATCACTCTGCACCAAACCAATTTTTTCTTCTCTCAACAATACAATCTGCTCAAGCCCCTAGTCCCACATCAGTTGTGCACCATTCAACAGCTTAGCCCCACATCTTGGCTCCTCACCATACCTCTGCTCCACCTACAACTACAAGGGCTATTTACTCTCCTTCTTCCAGCCTGAAGCTTCAGGGAAGAGGAGAGCGAAGATTAGAGAGAGTAGCTGGAGGATTTTGGGGGGAATAGAAGGGTAGGAGGGATCAGAGCTGCCTGAGCTTCTGGGCTTTCTGTTCCCTCCACCACTCCCCCAAAATGTCTTTTGGTTCCTGGGAGGCTAGGGGAGAACTCTGACTGCTACATCTAATTGGTTGCCTTCCCCAGGAAGTGGGGAAATGAAGAAGTCTGTCAATTAGAGGCAGTTTTCCCATAGACTGATGGGGCACATAGGAGGGTCTGAAAACCATAGCCTGTAGAAAACCTCTTGCGTTGACAGGCCTTCACATATGTATAAAAATAATAGCACCATTGTGATATTCAGAATTACCACATCAGAGTAACCACATGCTCTTATAACTGTAACCTTTGGCTTTCCCCATATAGCTGCTTAATATTACATATCAAGATTGTAAACTCTTTTGGGGCAGGGACCATGACTTTGTATTACTCTTGTAAAGTACCGGGCACACTTTTAGGTGATATACAAGGACTATAAATGATTCTAGCTGCAGAGAGGTCATGTACCTAGGAGTAAAGCTGTGTGCTAAATTCTCTACACAGACCTTTTGACTCTTTAAATCAGTTGTGGGCAACCTGCTTTGTAAAGCTGGGTTTAGAGCTGCTGGACCTGGGTATGAAAATCACATTAATGCAGCCATTCTGCACCACACAGACCTTTTGACTTAGGTCTGTGGCTTGAGCTGCTTCCACACTCCAAACTGATAGGGCTTGGACCAGAGTCATAGTGGGACTTGAGGTCAGAACCACCTCCACCCCTTGCAGCGAGTTCTAGGACCTGGGTCCAGATTGTTTGCTGGCGCACGTCAAAAATATTTGTGTGTTGGTGGTAGGAGGGTTTGGTCTCAAATCTGAGTTTGAGCCCAGTTTACAATGCTGTGTAGACATACCTTAAGTGTTGATGGCCTTTCATTGCTCTGGCACAGCTTCTCAGACATAGTCTGTTCACTAGGTGTCAAGCCTCTGCTACACAATCAATGCTGTAATCCACACTGAGGGTTACAATCACAAACAGCTTTAAAAAATGGAATTTGTAAATTGTAAATGTATTACCTCAAATATATCCCCCAAAACCATTCTGAATTTTGACTGGAGAAAAAAGCCAATAATGTCTCGCACAAAATAATAAAGTGATCCTGGAGGGATGGGGCAATGGATCTTCTAGATTTGTACCTGCATCTGCCTTTCATTAGCCCCATTTTAAAATGATTTAACTTCACTAAAAATAATTACTTACTGTCAGGGAACAACACAGAAAAAGATTTAGCAACTCCATTTGGTACATTGCAGACATTTCTGTCTCTTAAGAATTTACCAGTAGCATTGAGAAATAATCCTTTATTCCGTACAACCAGGAGTATTATATTACACTAATTTAAGATACTTACCAATTCCAATTTACCATACTCAGTATTGATCCCCTTATGGGACAATCCAACATTGAAATTCAAGATAGAGTCAGATCCAAAAAAACATGAGGACAGAAAAACAAATATATGATGTAGTAAAGACTTATATACACGTGTAACTTTTTGCACTGTGATCCAGAGACCATTTAAAACTAATTGGAGCTTTTTTATTGATTTCAGTGTGCTTTGGATTAGGCCCAACAGAACTACTCAAAGTACAGAAAGTTACTCATTAGTGTAATTCTTCACAGTATTGAAGCCTTCATTACTCACACACAAAAATTCACTTATGTGGGTCACTACATTCATTTATACAATGGCAATTAATTCAGCAAAGTCCTATGTCCTGTGTTATACCGGAGGTCAGAGTAGATGATGACAGTGGTTCTTCTGGCTTTATAATCTACAAATCTGGACATTAGGCAATACATGGGGGGGGGGGGGAAATGTTACGACTGGAAAATTTTGTTAAAAAGTTAGGTAATAAAGTACATATTACAGGCTATACATATAAATGGCTTAACTCTTTGTCATATTCAAGGTAAGAGATAAATGGGAAACTGAATTACACATGTCATTGTCAGAGGAAGATTAAGGAGAAATATGGCAAAGTATCAGAAAAGCAGCCAGATCATTATCTCTGATTTTCCCAGAACAGATTTAACTGGATGCCAGAGTCGCTGCATAACGCAGCTTTAGCTACAAGGTGCTGCTAACCATTAGTAATCTCATCCATATAATTTGTTTTTGTCTATAAATTACAAAAATAGTGGAGCAAAAAAATGCAAAAGTATTTCCGCCGTTCTGAATACAATGATCTGTCACTCTTCAAAAATTAAATCTTCCAGCTAACATTAAGAAATGGGTGCCGATGTGTCTATTAGTAGTAAAACATATAATACTCAGAAAATGGAAATCTAACACATTGCTAATCTATGCAGCATGGTTGAAGGACCTGTCAGTCACAGCTTTGATGGAGAAAATAACTTTAGATAAGCAAATAAATTGAGAAAAATATACTAAAATGTATACTAAAATCACCGCAGGTGCAGTGATACAGTTGTGATATAACCTGGTTCATAAATGCTTTTGCAAAAACATTTTTTGGATTGCATTTGTAACTAGTACACACTGACCCTGTCACCATGCATTGGCCCTTCCTAGTATCTGTATCTGAAACCATGGGGAGGCTGGCTCCCCCTCTTCCTTGATGCCGTCAGGGCCTCAACTCCAGCCGATGGCCTGGAACTTGGGGCAACGGCCAGGGGCTGGGGTGGCCAGGGGCAGCTCGGGCCAGCTGGTGGAACTGGGGTGGGCCGTCCAGGCTCCTCCAGCTGCAGGGGGCGCTCGGGGATCCTCCAGCAGGGGGAGGGGCAGGCAGCAGGGCCTCAGGTGGAAGGGGTGGGGTCAGGGGGGTAGCCTCCCCAAAGTGGGGCTAGCCTCCCCAAAGTGATGCCCATGTTTGAAACTAAATGCAAACAGTAGCTAAATTCAAAACAATACACTTCTGTATTTGCATTCGTTTGTTGTGATGCTTGTAACATAGTATTAATGAAAATGCTTTTGCTTTTTTGTTTTTGTATTTAAAAAAAAAAAAACCTAACAACAGTGTCTGGAAACACCAACTAAAAATATTTGTACAGTAACTCCTCACTTAACATTGTAGTTATGTTCCTGAAAAATGCGACTTTAAGCGAAATGATGTTAAGCGAATCCAATTTCCCCACAAGAATTCATGTAAATGAGGGGGTTAGGTTTCAGGGATTTTTTTTTCCACCAGACAAAAGACTATATTATATATTTATATATATATATACACACACACACACACGCACACACACACACGCACTATATAAGTTTTAAACAAAAAAATTAATACTGGTACACAATGATGATTGTGAAGCTTGGCTGAGGTGGAGGAGTCAGAGGGTGGGATATTTCCCAGGATATGCCTTACTGCTAAATAATGAACTACCAATTGGCTGAGCCCTCAAGGGTTAACTCTCACACTCTACAAGGCAGCAGGAATGGAGGGAGAGGAGACAGCATCGCAGACAGAGACAGAGACACACACAGTGTGTGTGAGAGAGATGCTCATTTCCCCTTTAAGTACGCTGCCTTGTTAATTAGATCAGCTTGCTGAGACCGCAGCTGCTGCCAGCAAGCTCCCTCCATCCTGAGCCCTGTCGTGTGTCCCCCCCCCATGGAAGATGGGGTAAGCGGGGTACAGGAGCAGGGGACACCCTGACATTAGCCCCCCTCTTCCTCCTCTCCCCCCCACACAGCAAGCAGGAGTCTCAGGGAGCAGCTCCAAGGCAAAGGGCAGGAGCAGCACATGGCAGTGGTGGGAGGGACAGCTGCAATTGATAGCCTGCTGGGCAGCTGCTGCACTGGGAACTTAGGGGAGCTGCCGGTCCATCCTGGTTCCAAGCCCACCCCAGCTAGCTGCAACAGGCTGCTCTTCCTGCAAGCAGTGGACAAAGCAGACGGCTACCAAACGACATTAGCAGGGAGCATTGCACAACTTTAAATGAGCATGTTCCCTAATTGATCAGCAACGTAACAATGAAACAACATTAACTGGGACGACTTTAAATGAGGAATTACTGTATTCCACACTGAATTTAGAATATCAGGGTTGGAAGGGACCTCAGGAGGTCATCTAGTCCAACCCCCTGCTCAAAGCAGGGCCAATCCCCACACAGATTTTTACCCCCGTTCCCTAAATGGCCCCCTCAAGGATTCAACTCACAACCCTGGGTTTAGCAGGCCAATGCTCAAACCACTGAGCTATCCCTCCCACATGATTTTGTTGGGATTTTCCTGTGCATTTACTATAATTCTTTGACTTTTTCATAAGTATACTTTTACTATTGATTGTCACCTCTAGTGACCTAAGGAAAGTTGCTTAGAAGAGGAAAAGTGTGAACACCCTGGAACTCTAGCAGAAAGAACAGCCTGTCATTCTAAGAGTAGATTAATTAAACTACAATGGATGGATAATTTTAATGATGCTGAAAAAAGAGAAAATTTGAGAAGTTTTTATGACCGTTACTAGACACTGTAAACTACCTGTATGCTGTTTTGTAGCCTGTTGTAACCATTAAACTTCATATACAGTTGTTCAGAAATCAGAATCTCCATGGTTTCCTAAATATCCATTTTTTGGTGTAAATAGCACTTTTTGCAAACACTCCACATGGTCTATTAATCAATCTCATTTACATATATTAAGTGTCCTTCGTGCAAGCACCCCAGGGTACTGTGCAGATTTAATATAAAAAGAAATACAATAAATATTTAAAAGGCTAAATCAAACAAATACATTTTTTAGTTCAGCCTCACAAATGGACAGTAATTTTGGAGTTTTCATACATAAAAGAAAATAATTCTATGGCTGGGGAGAAGAGCATAGAAATGCATATGATCTATGAGTAACTGTTTGAAGCGTGGTATCAGAGGACCCAAAAAGCCTAAAGAACACGGGTCTCATTTTGGCTAGATTCTTTGTGTAGCAGTAAAGCCAACCAATTACATGGTTAATGCTGTATAATATAGGCTTCTAAAGAAAGCTCAATATCACCAAGGTCACAGTCATTGTTTGAGGGGTAAAGAAAGCTGCCACTTACAGATACCAGCATGGATTACACCTGAGATATCCACATTGAAGAACCAAATCAATAGCAACTCAGTTTTATCTCTGTTAAATTCAAGAAATTTTGAAGACATCCAGGCTTGAATATCACACAAGCAATTATGCAAAACATCAGGCGGTTTCACAGGATTTGCAATGACTGGAACAAATATATCTGTGTATCATCTGCACACATATGACACTCCAGGCCATGACAACTAATAATGTTACTCTGTGGAAACATATAAATACAAAGCAAAAAAGAATCGCAAGTAGATCCCTAGGAAATTCTGAAACTAACTCGGATGAGTTGAAACATGAATCCCTGGAGCAATCCCAAAACACTAATTCTCTAGAACAACACACTGAATGTGTCAGGAGAAGCAAGATCTAAACCAATCTGAATAAATAAAAATAAAGAAATAAAAAAGTCATAGTGATAGTATCAAAGACAGAAAAAATGTGTTTCAACAGCAGCAATTCACTCCAATAAGAAAATATGCATTTTTCATTGCACATCCACAAGAATATCAGGGTAATGAACTGTTGAACACCAAACAGCAGGGGGACTGCCAGCTCCCCCGGAGTCCCAGCTATAGCCATGGCTCTTTGGGCTGCCTCGCTAGAAACCAGGGACTCCTGGCTGGAGTTGGGAGCACAGTTAGCAGCTGAGTGAAATTGAGATTCTTGTCAGTTTCACTGCCGCTGTCTGCTGAATAGCAAGTGAAACTATCAAGAATGTCAATTTCACAGATTTCTTTTTGGGAACACTGTCTTTCAATGTTTTTAAAATGACATTTTTTGGAAGGGTCTGGGGGGGGGGGTGTCTTAGTTCATGATAAATTTTGGTAAAATTTGCTTTTATTCCAAACTGGACAAAAGCAAATTGAAAATACCAAATTTTCTTGCAAACCATAACCAAGTTTTGTCCAGTTCTAATTAGTGATGTCATCAGCTCTTGAAGGAGACACATATGCTGTCCTCTAATGGCCACTTAGCAGTTCTGAACTCATCAGTGATGAGCTCATGATGAAAGGATTTTAGCAGCTTCTTTTAGGGAACCGTCTCTACAGAACACTCACAGAACACTGAAAAGTTCTAGGTAAAGTACTAGAGAAGAGGAGAAAGGAGGAGTTAGTGCCCAGCTACCTGTCCCTTTCATCTTATGGGCTCCAGGATGAAGACTATGTTTGATCAACAAATTCATTCCTCTGGTACAATGGAACTCTTTACAACAAAGGTAAAGCTTATCTGTGCAGGAGACAGAACTTTCTTGGGGGCCGATCCAAGACTGTGGAATGAACTTTCCTTATCCATCACAAGCCTTTCCACCTTTCACTCTCAGTGCAAGGTGCATTTCTTTGACCTTGCCCTATCGTGTGTGTGTGTGTGAGAGAGAGATTAAATAAATCCAAAACAAGACATTCCACTGCATACAATTCTTCTTCTGGGAAGAGAAAGAGAAAACAAATATATGACAGATGTTAGTCACATAGCTTAATGCACTACTGGAAAGCATTCAGACACTATGGTGATGAGCCCAGTGTAAGAATCTACATAGAATAGAATCGGAGAAGTTAATCTGAAAGGTTAATTGCTTAGAAGTTACAAGGGACCCTTGTATTTCTGTATGTTCCTCTAAACTGACACGCTTGTTCCTCTTGTAGAGGCACAGATTATCCTAGGTGGGATTTACAGAAGACCCTTGCTCCTTACCATCTGTGTTGTGTTCTGCTTTGGTTATTACCCTGGAGCTTATTCCAACAATAATATTTATATTTAGTCAGATAAATAATTGGTAGAGATGTTTGGGAATTTTTTTTTCTCACTACAAATTTTGACAAACAAAAGGACTCATCTCTGTTTCTCTGATTGGTTAACAACAGTCTTTCTTTGTGCCTTTATTTACCAGCCATGCCTCATTTCCTTTCTCCAGATTGGTAAAAAGGTCATACAATTAGTCTCATGACCAACCACTCATTTGTTTTTGTCAAAACATTTTCAAACTCATCAAGAAATGGCAAATGGACAAGGTTTATATTTTCTGTTTTTTAAGCTATGTGCAAAAGTCTTTAAATGAGCCATTTATATAAAAAATGTTAATGTTCTGGTGTTGATAACTAACATATCAAGAGATTAAAATCCTTGACTGTAAAATAGCACAGAATCTTTTCTGACTGATACAGCAATATCGAAGCTGAGTAATTCTCACATATTGCTGACAGCATAGTATTAAAATAAACCCTTTCTTAAGAGAATTCTATCTTCTCCCCTATGCATTCTGATTAGAAATCTTATGTCTTCATTAGTCACAGATATCCTGTTTTATCATTTTAAGAAATTGCAACTTTTTTTAATATGCTGGACTGACACAAAGTCCCGGAATAATACCAATGCAAAATGCATCTTGAACACTTAACAACGATTCCTGGAGCATGGGATTTTCTTTTTTAAACAAATGCTGCATTAACAGTCAAAATAAAACCCACAGCTCTTATTTTGTTCTGACTTTTTCCACTGATTTCTTTTCAATAAAATATTCATGTCTATATGCTCTGAAGGGTTTATTACAATTCACCTCAATTAACATATCTTTATCCTGCTATTTGATGAGTCCCAAATTATACATTTAAACAAGCTAACACAGAAAAGCCTTTCATGGCAAACAAGCACCATTGCTGCTGGCAGGCTAAGGCCCTTGAAGCATCCCCCTTGAAGCTGTGTATGCCTCGAAGGTGCCCATCTGGCTGTTCAATCTCTTCTTAAGAAAAGAATTCATGTTTCTTCCCATGGGGAGCTCATTTCAGTTGTTAACAGCTTTAGAGTAATTTCCTCATTAAGTAATAATGTAACCTGGTCAGGAGCCTTTGCTAGACAGTAACTGTTTAGTTAAAATTAATTAAGAGGTTTGGTTAATATTTAGTTAGAATGGAAGAGTGGCTGGCTTAGGAGATTTGTAATGTAATTCAGAGCATTTAACTTCAAGGTCAAGCAGTTCGAATCCAGCTCAGGATAGTGGTAAGCAAAATGCATTAGCATCTGATGACTATTCAGTGGTGTTACTATAGAATATTTTTAAGGTATCTATAGGTGCTCTGTTCTTACAGGACACAAGATGAAGACAATTTCTGCTCTAAAGTATGTAAAAGCTCCAGTCCTGCAATTTGTTGCACATAGGTGGACACCTGTCCCCACACGAGGCCCGACTAATGCCGATAAGACTCTGGATGTATGCCATATACAAGCTGTGGGTTTGAAGCCTGAAAGATATACACAGAGAGAATAGCATAGCTATTCTCAGTCCAGTGCCTGTGGGACAAGGATCATGTAGCACTACATTTGGCAGTATCATTCGAAAAGTCAAGGGTGGACGGTCACGGACCATGAACTATTCTCTATCCTAGAGATGGTTCCTCCAAGTCACTGAGTCTCATAAGCAAGACAGTGGGGAGGAAGCTTGCACTGCCATCACCTGTGCCATACCCGTGCTGCAGATAAACAGAGAAGACAGATCTGAAGGCCTGTCAATCTGGCATTATTCACAAGTACTAAATTCAGATTAAAACATTAATCATGTTATTTTAATTAGTTAAAACATACCGGGGAGGTGGGGTACTGCTCTTCTGGGCAAAGAGTGAGTTAGTTCCTCATGTTGTTCTCAAGCAATTCCTTCTTGCCTATCCCAAAAGCACTGAATGAGTCAGAACCAACACTTGTTCATGGACAATTAATGCAGGACATTTGAGGAGGAACTTAAAGAGGAGAAATGGGAAGATTTCCCCTTAGGGTTAAATATTAATGAACCCTCACAGCACTCCTATGTCAGGAGGAATGAATTCAGGGTTGGAAGGCAGATGGCCTTGAGTTGTAGTCCTGGCTTTGCCTCTGACTTCACGCGTGGGTGTGCAAGTCACTTCCCATTTTTATCTGACATATTCACCTATCTCACAAGTGAGTTGTGAGGATCATTTTGTTAATATCTCTGCAGCACTATATTTGTACACACAGAGCATTTCTTCCCATGCAGTATTCATACCTGATTTATAACCCAGAAAAGCTATCCTAACCACCCTTAGGTAAGGTAGGATTTACTACTGTACCTGCAGTTAATAATACAAAATAGAAGTCATCTATTCAAGTCTCCGTAGTGACACTTTGGAATCACAGCTCTTTGACTTCCCCTTATAATCCATACATTGCAGAATTTTATTTAAAAAAAACCAAACACTTCACTGGTATTTGAATTAAAGAATGTTGTTAAAATCTGAAGCAGAATAGAGCCCCCAGGGAAATGATTTTTTTTCTTTGTTGCCTGTGGATTATATGGCCCAATTTAGTACACATTTATTTTGAAAGTCACAAAAAATGATATATGATAGTAATTTAAAAGAAACAGATTGGGTCTAAACTTTATATAATGGTATATAATGTACCTGGGAAAATGGTATAGTAGTTTCATAAAGAAAGAGCAGTTAACAAGGGTGCCAGTTAGAAACTATAGAAATTCACACAGAAGCAATTTATTTGAGTCCCCCAAAACTTAATAGCCACATCTATTGTTGATTTATTCACTGTTACAAAGTCAGACACTAAAATGTGTAACAGAGGTATGCTTGTTTACAGTCGTAACAGTTAGAGATGGGCTGAGGCAAATACTCCCATCTAATTACCCATCATATATGTATATACACACACACACATAGAAATACTGACTGTCATGGACTGTGTCCAATTTAGCACTGTTCCAGAACCTAAATATCCATCCACACACTCACTCAGTCTCTGCCTACTCTCCCATCAGGTTATTGTCTCTGTCTTTCCTGATGGGAATGAACAGAAATGGGAAGGAAAGAAGCCCACTGAGTAGAGCTGTGAGAAGAGAGGAAGGATAAATTAACAGAGACTAATACAGACTTCTGAATTTTGGATTCAGATGGATGCAAAACCCAGATCCAGTATTCCAGATCTGACACCCTAAAATTTCAGGAGCACTCCACTTTGGCACCAGGGGCGGCTCTAGGCACCAGCAAAGCAAGCACGTGCTTGGGGCAGCCCATTTGCAGGGGTGGCAGGGATCCAGCGTGGGAGCTGAGAACCAACAGGGGGCCCTGGGAGCTGTAGTTCAGGGGTTAGCTCCCTGCCTATAGAGCCAGCCCTGGAGCAGGGAAAGAACTACATTTCCCAGCATTCCCTTGGCCACTACCAACAGGAAAGAGGGGGAGGGAGGGAGGAAGCTGAGACCTCATGCTGCAGCCTGCTGTGAATGGAGAGCTGCACTGGGAAGGGCAGGGATACCATATTTTAACATTCAAAAAATAGGACACTCCACGGGGAGGGAGGGTAGCCCCACCCTGCCACCATCCACTCCCTCCGACTGCCCCCCACAGAAACCCCAACCCATCCAACCCCCCTGCTCCCTGATCACTCCCTCCTGGGACCCCTGCCCCAACTGCCCCCCAGGACCCCACCCCCTATCTAAGCCCCACTGGTCCTTGTCCCCTGATTGCCCCCTCCTGAGATCCCACCCTCATCTAAGCCTCCCTTCTCCTTGTCCCCAACTGCCGCCTCCTGAGACACCCCCCCAACTACCTCCCTAGGATCCCACCCCCTACCTGTCCCCTGACAAACCCCTGGGACTCCCATGCCTATCCAACTGCTGTCTGTCCCCCGACTGCCCCCCCAAACCCCTGACCCATCTAACCCCCCCTTCTCCCTGCTCCCGACTGCCCCCCCAAACCTCCGCCCCATCCAACCCCCCCTGCTCCCTGTCCCTTGACTGCCCCCCCGGAACCCCCTACCCCTTCTCCAACCTCCCAGTCCCCTTACCGTGCCACTCAGACCAGCATGTCTGGCTTCGCGCAGCGCCGGACACGCTGCTGCATACATGCTGCCGTGCTCCCCTGCCCCCGGCACCTGCCTTCCAGATTTGAACACCTCAAAATTCAGGTGTGCTCAAGCTCAGTTTGGGCGGCTGTTACTTCATTTCTCCCAAATCAAATATACTGATCCACTGTAACTTGCTATAGAAAAAGTAGGATAAAATTGAGCAAGAAATGCTTCCCAGTGGTTATTAGGACTGGAATTGCTATTTTCAACAGCCATTGCCTTTTTTTTGTTTGTTTGTTTAAAAGGAAGACAGTGATATTGCATTGGCAAATTCCCCATAGAAAGAAAGAGTGGAACAAAAGAATAATAAAGGCACCTCAACTTTTCCTCATTTATGTAGGACAGTCTTATAATATGCATCCAGATATCCTCCAGTCACACAAGCTGAAAATTGTTCCACTTTACTGCAGTTCTGTAACCATATGGGAACCAATCCTGTCTGTGTTCTGTGCACACCTAAAATTCCTGCTGAATGACCTGCCCTGGGAGCGAGTTACCAGTGACCCAGGGCTGCGGCGGAAGGAGGGTGCAGGTGCGGGGGGGAGAGCCCAGGGCTGGAGCAGCAGGAGGGGGCGGGTGGTGGGGGAGAGCCCAGGACTGGGGCAGCAGGGGGTGCGGCAAGGAGCTCAGGGCTGGGAAGGGGGGCAGCCAAAAATTTTTTTGCTTGGGGCGGCAAAAAACCTAGAGCCAGCCCTGTTTGGCACCATTTATAATATTGACATTTCATACTATGCTATATTTTTCTATATTAAGATATTGTGTTTTGCATTACTGGTAAAATTGTAGTCTGACATATTTCATAATTTTACTTTAAAGCCCTGATTTTAGGAATCCTTGTTTGAAACTGTTGTTCTAGGTAGCTAAAGTCAGGTCCCTGAAAAATGAGACTCCCAAAACTGGAAGCCATATTTAAATATGGGAGTTTGTAAACTTTATATGCTGACTTGTGTAAATTAACTTACTGAGTGAGTGTGATTGTAGCATGGTCGCCCAAAATATCAGGTCCATTAAAAGATATTACCTCACCCACCTTGCCTTTTAGAAATCAAACAAGCATCCAAGGCTTGGTCCAGAACTAATGCAGCTAAGTCAATCCTTTTCTCTCAGACGTTTCAAAGTTTTGGTGGTTGTACCTAATTTAGATTGACTTCACCAAATTCAGTCTTAAAACATGAAAAGGCTACCAGAGAATACTATCAAGCAAGCATAGATTGGTTTCAGCAGCAATGTTCAGATCTGATATTTCCTTAATTTTGGATATGTTTGAATCTGGCTTTTGGGTTTGGCCCATTCGAAAGCCTTGACCAACTGTAAAGTTCAGATCTTGGTGGAAGTTTGGGTGTGAGCTTTGAGTGATACCTACCTCTACTTTCAATATACTTTCTGATTTCTCAGATGACTTAACAATCCGCACCTCTCACCCAAAAGGGGTAGGGCACGCAGCTAATTCCCAGTACAAATTAGAAACAAAAAGTGCCAGTTTTGCTTTGCTTGAGATAAGGGTATGTCAGTCAAATAAGGGTACACCAGAGCTAAGCTTATTATTTATCTAAGGTCACTACTGAGATTTTAAGCAGTGCATTATCTATTTTAGGTCCTTAGGCCCCCATTAATATAATATCTGAACACCTCATAATTTTTAACATATTTTTCCTCACAATAATCCTGTGAAGTGGGAAAGACCTATTATCCCCATTTTTACAGATGGGGAACTAAGGCACAGAAGGACAAAAGGGCAGATTTTTAACGGTATTTACCAGTGGCACCAAGTCAGGAGGTGTGGGGGAGTTCCAGTTCCCTCCCCCTCTGGGCAGGGACTCCACTATGGCACACACACCCCCGAGACCCCAGATCTTCTCGGCCGAGGAGTCTCCCCTCTCTTTGCTGTACAGTGCATGAGCCAGTGCCGCCGAGTGTCTAGCTCTCAGTAGGCTCTCCTGTGCTCCACTGCATAGGAACAGACTCCCTGTGTGCCAGAACATAAGAATGGCTATACTGGGTCAGATCAAAGGTGCATCCAACCCAGTATCCTGTCTACCAACAGTGACCAATGCCAGGTGTCCCAGAGGGAGTGAACCTAACAGGTAATGATCAAGTGATCTCACTCCTGCCATCCACCTCCACCCTCTGACAAACAGAGGCTAGGGACACCATTCCTTACCCATCCTGGCTAATAGCCATTAATGGACTTAACCTCCATGAATTTATCTAGTTCTCTTTTAAACCCTGTTATAGTCCTAGCCTTCACAACCTCCCCAGGCAAGGAGTTCCACAAGTTGACTGTGTGCTGTGTGAAGAAAATCTTCCTTTTATTTGTTTTAAACCTGCTGCCCATTAATTTCATTTGGCGGCCCCTAGTTCTTATATTATGGGAACAAGTAAATAACTTTTCCTTATTCACTTTCTCCATACCATTCATGATTTTATTTACCTCTATCATATCCTCCCTTAGTCTCCTCTTTTCCAAGCTGAAAAGTCCTAGCCTCTTTAATCTCTCCTCATATGGGACTCGTTCCAAACCCTTAACCATTTTAGTTGCCCTTCTCTGAACTTTTTCTAATGCCAGTATATCTTTTTTGAGATGAGGAGACCACATCTGTACTCAGTATTCAAGATGTGGGTTTACCATGGATTTATATAAGGGCAATAAGATATCCTCTGTCCTAATCTCTATTCCTTTTTTGAATGATTCCTAACATCCTGTTTGCCTTTTTGACTTCCGCTGCACACTGCGTGGACATCTTCAGAGAACTATCCACGATGACTCCAAGATCTCTTTCCTGATTAGTTATAGCTAAATTAGCCCCCAACATATTGTATGTATAGTTGGGGTTATTTTTTCCAATGTGCATTACTTTACATTTATCCCCGTTAAATTTCATTTGCCATTTTGTTGCCCAATCACTTAGTTTTGTGAGATCTTTTTGAAGTGCTTCACAGTCTGCTTTGGTCTTAACTATTTTGAGCAGTTTAGTATTATCTGCAGACTTTGCCACCTCACTGTTTACCCCTTTCTCCAGATCATTTATGAATAAATTGAATAGGATTGGGCCTAGGACTGACCCTTGGGGAAAACTACTAGTTGCCCCTCTCCATTCTGAAAATTTACCATTTATTCCTACCCTTTGTTCCCTGTCTTTTAACCAGTTCTCAATCCATGAAAGGATCTTCCTTCTAATCTCATGACAACTTAATTTACGTAAGAGCCTTTGGTGAGGGACCTTGTCAAAGGCTTTCTAGAAATCTAAGTACACGATGTCCGCTGGATCCCCCTTGTCCACATGTTTGTCGACTCCTTCAAAGAACTCTAATAGATTAGTGAGACATGATTTCCCTTTACAGAAAACATGCTGACTTTTGCCCAACAATTTATGTTCTTCTGTGTGTCTGACAATTTTATTCTTTACTATTGTTTCAACTAATTTGCCTGGTACTGACATTAGACTTACTGGTCTGTAATTGCTGGGATCACCTCTAGAGCCCTTTTTAAATATTGGCGTTACATTAGCTTTCTTCCAGTCATTTGGTACAGAAGCTGATCTAAAGGACAGGTTACAAACCATAGTTCCACAATTTTACATTTGAGTTCTTTCAGAACTCTTGGGTGAATGCCATCTGGTCCCGGTGATTTGTTACTGTTAAGTTTATCAATTAATTCCAAAACCTCCTCTAGTGACACTTCAATCTGTGACAATTCCTCAGATTTGTCACCTACAAAGGACAGCTCAGGTTTGGGAATCTCCCTAACATCCTCAGCAGTGAAGACTGAAGCAAAGAATTCATTTAGTTTCTCTGCAATGACTTTATCATCTTTAAGGGCTCCTTTTGTATCTCGTGGGGCTGCCCCTCTCTCTGTACGGAGTGGACACCTGGTCAAATTTCAGTGGCATTATGACCATGCAGCTGGAGCAATGCTCTGGACCACTCCAGCAGCAGCCACACACTAATTTAGTATGGGACCTCTGCTTAAAAGTGATCAGGTTGTTGCCTCCCCTTGCCACAGCCCATGGAACTTTCAGCAAGTGCAAAAACCTTTGGAGGGTATTAACCCCCCCTCCCCCCCCCACCGCAGCTTTCCCTTACTGGTGCCAGTGGTATTTGAGAACCCAACAATGCAGCTAGATGCCTAGGGGGATTTTCAAAAGCATCTAGGTACCTAATTCCTATGGACTTTTGAAAATCCCAGTAGGTGCCTAGCTGCATCTTTTGGCAACTAAGTACCTTTAAAAATCCAGCCCTAAGTATCTTACCCAAACTGACACAGGAAGCCTGGGACAGAGCAGGGAACTGAAGCTAGGTTTCCCTAGGTCCTAGGCTAGAAGATCAGCCCTATTTCTCTAGTACAACACTCATTAATGGCCCCCAAAATGTTTAAAAACACTTCTATAAACTGTACTTTTTTAAAAGGAATAACCAACACTATTCCTTAATCAACAAATGCAGTGCAAACAGTCTGTTTGCTCCAGGCCTCAAGAGATCAACTTTGTCACCTCTAAGAAGTGGTTTTCTTTATTATCTTTCCTTAGCTAGTTTTATTTTGTCCTTACTTTGTAGTATAGTGAAAGTACAAAAAGAAAAACAATTTATGAGTGGCAATTATATAGACTGCCACAGCTATGTTTCTCATTACCATCTGGCATCTCTTATCCTTATAAGTTAGACAGTAGAAAGATAAGCAATAGAATTCAATGAATAAATCTTTTGTTGATCTTCAGAAAAAATGATTGTATCATTATGAAAATGGTGCTTCTTTTTAAAATGTCACACATAATTGTGCATAGCCAGAGTTAAATGAACCAGTAAATGGATTGGCGTTAATAATTATATTGGATATGCATGTGATTTCAAGTATTAACTAATAAAAATGATTGATATTTTTTAGATAATTGCATTTAAGAATATGAAGGAAACGTTAGCAAAATGTGATGTGAAGCTTTTTAGAGAAGTTAATTAAATACATGTTAAACACAATAATTTATTATATCCATGGGATTTTGTGAACAAAATAAAATACAAAAGACAACAATAATCTATAACTTTTGATAACAATATGAGTGCCACAGGCCTGTAAACATCAATCTCAATTTCTTATGATTGTTCCTCACTTCTGTCCATACTTTCATCCTGACTCCTGAAATTCTTTATGGTTTGACATCCATTAATCTACAGAGAGATTTTTGCATTCCTGTCTCATTATAGGCTTGTTGATTAAAAAGGTGGTAACAATGATGACAAAACAAAAAAATCCTGGAATTACAGAGCACTTTCAAGGCTCCTGACCCTGAAGCTTTATTAAGACACTCGATAAAAGGAGGAAGAAAGCGAGAAGACAACTTTCATATTGTAATGAAACAAAAAACATCATTATCGGCTTGATCTATCAGAAGCTGTTAAGAGTCCAGCTCAGTAATCTCAATTTGGAGAAGTAATTATTGCATCAAATAATAGCTCTGATTTCCATGGGCTATAACACAGTTCTAATACATAATTTCTAAGAAGGAGGGGGGAAAGACATGCACCATACAAAGGACAGGTTTTAAGATTACAAATAAAGACTGATGAATAAAGATACAAAGATCTAACTCTGAAATCCTGTATCAGAGTTTCATACAATGGACCAGATTGTGGCCAATTGTTGTATGAGTAAACTGGGGTGTGGTGGGGAGAGGTGGGAGAAGGACAAAAATAGCCCTTGCTCCCTTTCCTGGCTTTCCTTACACCGAGAACTGCACAAGTATAGATCTTACTCTCTCCCTGCTGGCCTTCTAGTGCCATAAACCACCACAAAAGTAGTGGAGAGGAGCCCACCAATGGACCTGTCCAAACCAAAATTGGATGTTGGTTGGCCACAGATCAGAGTTTATAATGCACATTATAGAGTGTGTTGCAGTGGACATGGTCTCCCCATGTACCAAGAAGGTCTAAGAGACATCAGGCTACATTCACAAAGTAATGTAAGCAAGGCGACTCAGTGCTGCCACACCTAATTTTTTGGTACCTAGAAAATCACTGGGATTTCACAAAGCCTGAATTAGGTGCTTACCTATATTCCCTATACCTTGAATGAAGGGAGATAGGCACATCAGAACGGGATTCACTGAAGTCAGCACACAACCCAGCTCCCTGCCCGAGTTAGTCAATAGGAGATGCCTAGGAGAAGGGGGTGTCCTAAGCCCCAGCCATCTCAGGGAGTTCAGTGACTAGCTGCAAACCTTCCCTTGGAATTAGGCATCTACCTTTATTTGCAAGAAGCTGGGGGGGAAGGGGCTGAGGAGGAGAAGGATCTCCTGGGAGGGGAATGTTCTCTAGGTGGGCACAGACTCTTCTGCCTGCTTGCCCTTTCTGACACATTTCCTCCAACCTGTCCTTGTCCTGTCTCTTTTTCCAACCCGGCTCCTTGTCCAAAGTACCATTCTTCTTGCCTAACCAGTCCCTATTACTACTCCTCAAGTTTCTCCATCCTAGTTCCAGTTTCCATGTCAAGCCAGTACCTGTCTCCCCGCTACTGCCCCAACTCCTTATCCCTAATCTCCTTGCTAGTGAATCCCACTTCCCCCTCAGCTCTTCAAACAATCTCTTTCTCCTCTGACTCTTCCCTTGCTCCCTGTCTCATCTTCCCTGGGCTTCTCATCCAATCTCAATCTCTCCCACCAACTCCTCCCTGGCTCCTTGTCCCAGTCTCCCTCTCCAGTCAGTCACAGTCTCCTTCCTCTCCCCAGCTCTTGATCTAATCCAGAGGTGAAAGTAAGCCGGTACGGTCCGGAATGGCATACCAGCAAGAGCTGGTACGCCGTACTGGACCGGCTTCCCCAGGCAGCGATTTAAAGGGCCTGGGGCTCCTGGTAGCAGCTGGAGCCCCAGGCCCTTTAAATTGCTGCCAGAGCCCTGCTGCCGGAGGCCTGGGGGTAGCGGAGGTGGCCAGGAGCCCCGGGGATCCACTGTGGTAGCAGTGGCTGGGAGTCCCTGGCCCTTTAAATCGCTGACACTACCCCAGGGCTCCGGCAGCCGGGATCCGACGGCGATTTAAAGGGCCAGGGGCTCCAGCCACCGCTACTGCCCCAGGCCCTTTAAATCGCCACTGGAGGCCCGCTGCCAGAGCCGGCAGAGATTTAAAGGGCCCAGGGCAGTAGCTGTGGCCGGGAGCCCCATGCCCTTTAAATCACCACCAGAGACCCTGGCCGCTGCTAACCTGGGACTCCGGCAGCAGGGCTCGGGCAGCGATTTAAAGGGCCCGGGGCTCTGCTGTGGTAGCAGCGGCCGGAGTCCTTTAAATGGCCCCCGAGCCCCGGGGCTCCCAGCTGCCTCCACAGCTGGTAGTGTCGGCGGTGATTTAAAGGGTCCAGGGTGTCCAGCCACCATTACCGCAGCCAGAGCCCCTGGCCCTTTAAATCTCGATTTAAAGGGCCCGGGGCTCTAAAGGCCCCACCCCTTCTTCTTGAGGCCCCGCCCCCTGCTCAGGACTCCGGCGTACTGGTAAGTCCTTTAAATTACTTTCACCCCTGATCTAATCTCATTGTTCCCCCAAACAAATGGCTACTAGTCCACCTCATCAGCTTCTAGTAGCAGTCTCTTTGCCCAACCAATCCCAATCTCCCCCCTTCCAAGTAATTCAGGCTTTATCTCCCTTCTGCAGTTCTAGTCTCACCAGGCTCCTTGTCCCATCATCCAGTAAAACCCAACATTTGCAAATGAAGTTAGGTGGAGTTTTTCAAAGGCACAAACTCAGGGGGAGTTCAGCTCCTAACCCAGTTTGGGTCATTGAAAAAAATCTCCCTCTGCCCCCTTTTTTTTTTTTAATTCTAAGGGCTGAGATAAAATCTTTTCTGGACACTTAACATTACCAATCTTCTAAGTATATGAGCCACATTCTGTTTTGTTATTTTGGTGTAAATTTCCACCAGATTGACAAACAGCAGAGTCTGGTCCATATTATTAGCTCCATGGTTAAATATTTAATAATAATAAGGTTATATTATAGTAGCGCCCAGAGACGGCAGCCTGCACTGGGTCCCTATTATGCTACATGCTGTGCAAATACATATGAAGACATGGTCCCTGCCCTGAAGAGTTCACAACCTAAGAATAAAAATAACTACACCATTATTTTATGTTGCATTTTGATGATGCAGTTTAGAGCCAAAGCATAGTAGCCTTTAACAAGAAATCACTGTATAGAGTCTGAGAAGAGGTTACACCAGATGGACTGAATGGAATTGTGTTACTGCTGCAATAAATGGAGAATGAAATGAATACAGATTTATCATTTTGAAGTTAGATCAAGGACAGTTCTATTGTGAAACGTTTTTCTCTTAGTAGTGCATAATGAAAAGGATTTGCATTATGTGAGTGCAGAAAATATCTCTACAAATCAACTTAAATGCAGATCTCAATATAAGCCACAAACAAAAGGCAGTTAGAGGATATATTGTGAAGACTGTGTAAGCCAGTGGTTTTGACCTGTAAGAACTTATATTTCTTTAACATGTACCAGCTTTTAGAAATGAATCATTACTCAACCCAGTAATTATGTTACCAGAATGATGTCATTTCAGCTGAGTGCTGACAGATGACCGTATTTAACTTATGACAGACTTATCACTTAGCAGTTTTTGCTGTTTCACTTTTTCCCTTAGTTACTTGCCTCGATAAAGCATAAGAGTAAAATGTTAACATGAGTCTTGAAAGTTCAATTTCCACCTCATATAATGCATGTGGCTCAGAAATGACACATACTTGGCACTATTCTACTTCATCAGTGTTAATCATATTTTCCTTCAGATTATCTTCAAAGATTTCATATGTCTTCTACAGTCAGTACTTCTGGTTTCAAAGTCATTTTCACTTTCTTATCTTTTTCAAATTCTTGATTGTTGGTTATTTAATTTTTTTTAACATTGTTAAATAGGATTTTAGAAAGCATTTCCCTAAAGAAATCTAATCCATATATTATAGAGTTCACCTTCAAAGCATATTAGATCACCCTGTACTTTTTGTTACAGAACATAAAAATGTAAGGGCAAAATGACTAAATTGTATTTCAATCAGGATTGCTGCTAGAAAGTCAGAAAAGTCCATCATCATTACTAAAGTAGAGTTAGCAAGGCAATCGGAAATTCAGTAAGGTAATTTTTAAAGGATGTATTTTTTTGAAAATGTACAGTACAATAGCTAGTATAGTACTATTTTGATCCAACCAGGTATTTGGTGGGGAAATAATTGCCTTTAATTTTCTATTATATGATGTATGATAGTCTGAGATCAAGTACACAGGAATTTCTAAATGTTAATGTACACAGCATTTTGTAAACAAGAAACACAGCCAAAAAGTCTGATAGGTTTCTGGAAATGATCCCCAGCCTCAGATGTCTGCAAGGGAGAGCTGCCATCTTCTGTCTGAATTGCAACTACTATGAAGGAGGTGTATTTATTTGTGATTAAGACTCGATTGGCTTGCTGGGCTTAAAGATGATTAGCAGGGTTTATGTGGGAGCATACAAATCAGATGTAGGGAGACTGAGTTGTTTTCCTCACGCTGCAGCTAGTTTAACAGCAAAAATAAAAATAAGCTAGACAATATTTTACAAGATATATACACAAACCAAAATCCTTGGTCATGTCCAAAACAGCTCGTAGACATCACTGTTACAAATATTGACAATCTATTTGAAGCCTATTTGAATAGATGCAAGTGAAAATAAATGTGAATGTCAATATTGTAACAGTGATGTCTAAGAGCTACCCTAAGAATGCTTTGTTTCTGAGGGAAAATCTTGTAGGTTCAGTCATAACCTGTTCAGTGGACAAATGCTGCCACGCTCTGTTGAGTGTAGGTCAGTTAGTATCAAACTGAGGTTCTAGAAGAATCCATATTCACACAGGTAAAAAGAAAGTGTCATTTCTCTAGGGAAGGTTTTATGGACCTGCTCCAATAGCCAAAGTCAATAGAAAGAATCCCATTTACTTCACTGGGAGATGGATCAGGCCCATTGCTACTTCCACTACTGGCCATTCCAATGACATTGTGCATAATAATTAATGACCCACAGTGAGTGTTACATGCTCCTCTCTAAATGTGATGCACAGAAGATGAATCTGTCAAATCCTGAGCTAGAAAGTCTGTTTGTTAGCTCAAGCTGCACAGACACGCTTGCAGGTCTGGAGGCATGGTTCAGTCCCTAGTACTGGCCAAGATGGTGGCTATCACAAGATCACCCCTTAGCATGATTGCCACATGACTAAAGCACTAGAAGACTGCACAAGTTGTGAAACTAGTAAAATGTTATCACTGGGTAGATTTCAGTATGTGACACACAATGTAAATAGTCTTCTGACTAACCTGGAGAAATAAAGCTGAGTTATGTGGTCATTCCATAGACTAAGGCAGCAGTTATGTCTTCCTTTGTGTTTGTACAACACATAATACAATGGAGTTATGAGCCTGACTGGTGCCTTTCATCACCACCACAATCCTACCAATATATTTTTGGTAGAAAGGATGGGTCAGTGTGGTATGCTTAGTGGAACGGGTCCCATATGAGGAGAGATTAAAGAGGCTAGGACTTTTCAGCTTAGAAAAGAGGAGACTAAGAGGGGATATGATAGAGGTAAATAAAATCATGAGTGGTGTGGAGAAAGTGAATAAGGAAAAGTTATTTACTTGTTCCCATAATATAAGAACTAGGGGTCACCAAATGAAATTAATGGGCAGCGGGTTTAAAACAAATAAAAGGAAGTTCTTCTTCACACAGCGCACAGTCAACCTGTGGAACTCCTTGCCTGGGGAGGTTGTGAAGGCTAGGACTATAACAGGGTTTAAAAGAGAACTAGATAAATTCATGGAGGTTAAGTCCATTAATGGCTATTAGCCAGGACGGGTAAGGAATGGTGTCCCTAGCCTCTGTTTGTCAGAGGGTGGAGATGGATGGCAGGAGAGAGATCACTTGATCATTACCTGTTAGGTTCACTCCCTCTGGGACACCTGGCATTGGTCACTGTCGGTAGACAGGATACTGGGCTGGATGCCCCTTTGGTCTGACCCAGTATGACCATTCTTATGTGATGAACTGTAAGGCTACTTATAAGTCCTGCAAAAACCACTGTATAGGTCCTGAAATAATTGAGATAATTCACCCAGTTTCATAGTGGCCACAGGAGTCCCTCTGTGCCACTAAATTTTCACACTGACCCCTCAATGGTGGAGGGGCAAAGCAGTCAATAATTGAGGGCCATACTTTCTCTTGTGTTTTTACTGTTACATTGCGAGCACTACCAGAAAAAGAATGAACTATTATAATAGTGGCCACAAGGGGCTGCACTGCAGAACCATGACTACCCATTAGTTAGGGCAGTGGTTCCCAAACTGGGGTTCGTGAACCCCTGGGGGTTTGTGAAATGTTACAGGGGGTTCTCGGGGAAAAATTCCCTAATGGCGGACAGAGCTGTCCCTAGGGACCCCAGGCAACATGGGGCCAGCAGCCTGGAGCCCCTAGACTTCCAAGAGCTAAGCAGATCAAAGCAAGCAGATCTATCACACTGAGGAGACTTCACCTCCCTTTCCATTTCTTATAAGGAGTCTTGAAGATTGATATTTTTTGCTGTTTTTAAAATTAAATAGGCAGCTAGTATTGTTTTTAAAATTATTATGAAGAACAAGTTTAAGCTTTGTTGTAACATGTGTTGTTTGCCTGGACTGCTCAAGACCTGAATGCTTGTGTAGGAGGAACTCTTTGAGTTGGCTTCTTAAATACCTTCATGCTGTTTCACATCTGATACTCCTTGATGAAACATAGGAGCCTTGTCTTATAACAGGCTTATTCAAAGCGATACAAGCTACGAAAGTGAAATCTTGGAAGAGTGTTGCAGTTTTCATAATGCAATAAAAAATACTGTAATTATAAATAATAATTAATAATACATAGTGTGTAATAAGCATGTCACAAAAAAAATTATATTTCCAAGATCACTGCTTTTATAATTTATACTCAGGTAAACGAGAAAATCCCTGGAAATATTATTTTTAAGAGGGGGTTCACAAGACTTGACATTTTAGTGAAAGGGGTACACAGGTTGTTAAAGTTTGGGAACCACTGAGTTAGGGTGATAGACTTTTATCCTTTGTTTACCCCATGCAGTTCTATTTACATATACATACATACACATGCAGTCCATTAATTTAAGTTTAGGGAAAGAGTGGATTTCACCCATGGTATACATGGGAAGCCTTAAATTATAAATGCAATTTAAAGGTAAATTGAAACCTGATTATAGGGCTCTCCATTTCTTTTAGAAAAATATGCAATACCCCCAAATATCTAGAGTAGTCAGGGAACTGTATCTCTTTACTGTGCTTTAGGTATCTGTGATGTTAATTTTCACAGAAGCACAGAATTCTGAAACAGGTCCTGGCAGGTAAATAAAATGGGGGCGGGGGGGAAATATTTTTTACTTGAAAATCCATTTTTGATTTTAAATCAGCCTATACAATCTGTTAATAGATTATGCTCTTAATTTTTTTTATTTAGAAGAGCATTTTAGTTCACTTCAATGTTTGCCCATAATATCATGTCTACACCTACTAATGGAAAAGCATGGAAAAAGGTAGAACTGGGTGAACAGTGAAAACAACTGATTCACATAAATAATTGTGAATATAAGTGATACATTTTGCTCACTGTGATTGTAGTCGTTATTCAGACAAGTGACAGGTACCCATGAAAGTGTCTAAATCCCCAAAGGTTCATTAATTTTACCAAGGAATGGTCTTTATCTGATAATTGCTTATGTTTGTATAATCTTGTTAAAATGTTTGAGTTGGACAGTCAGACAGCACAAACAATACTGTGACACTTAGGTCATGGTCCCCCATCCTTTTCTTGTTCTGCAGTGAAAAAATTAGCACAGCCCACCATATTTTACAATCCCTTGCAACCACAATAGATTGTGGGATTAGAAGTGAGGTTCTGGATGACGGATGAACTATTAATTGCCAAGTAGTCAAGTCTTATGAACAAATTTTTGGTGATGCATATCCTTTGAATCACAGTCACTTCATATGCAAAATTGAAATACCTGGGTTGAAATCTGGCCTCAGTGAAGTCAATGGGACCAGGATTTCACCCCAATATATATTGGTACTCTAAAATAGCTACAAGAAAAAGCAGCAGCAAATTCCTGTTATCATGATGTAGCTGTGATGACACATAGAATGTGCTTCCATCTTGAATGGTCCTTTACAAGTCTTCTTCCCTCAGTAGGCGTCAGAGGAAGAAGATTTAGGAGTCTCAAAATTGCATCTTCCAATTTATTCATGGTCAGCCTAGTACTCTACAGTCTTTGATCGCCACTCTGTAAACCTTCTGCAAAAGCATACCCGCTTCAGCATGCGGGACATGACTCCACCATTGCAGTTGTCTTGTTCTCAACTGGTGGAAGACTGAAATTTGTCAGGATCATCTAAGTAGCTCCTCTTTTGTGACAAATTAAAACCAATGGATGTTAAGAATACACCATAACTTTTGGCAGTGTAAACTGTTGAGTTTCCTCCCCTCATCTGTTTTTAATGGTCATGTTTCTACTTCATATAACATGGTTGTCATCAATACCACATTTTAAGCACTCATATCTTAGTTGTGACAAAGACAACCCACCAACAAAAGAGAGGCATTTGAAGATGCTGAAATGCCATTGATGCAAGAACAATCTGATGTATGACATCTTCAGACATGGAACCTCCTGCTGTCAATCAACTATCAAATAGCTAAAATTATGCATTCAGTGTCATTGCCATCTACCATCAACAGGTCATTCGTTTCCATTTTATAGGAGGCATATATAGCTTTAGTTTTATTACCTTTGACTTTAAGTCCCATAGATTCTGCAGTTTTTTTGCAGCTCTTCCACCATTAGCTGTAATTGATCAGCAGTCTCTCCATGTAAGGTAACAACATCTGCATATTCAACATCTTCTTAAGATGGAGATCTTATAAAGATTAATCTTGAAATTTCACACCTCATACTTTGGCCTCAAACAGCTATGTCATCAGACAGCACTTCAGATACTGTAAGTGAGAGAACACATCCCTGACATACTCCTGATTCTACTGAAATCCAGCCTGTAATCCAACCACTAACCTAGTCACACAGCAAAATGTACTGAGGTACAGTTCCTCCACTAGCCACACTAAGTTCTCAGGCACCCCATATGGATATAGCAATATCCACAGTGCTGATCAAGTCAAAAGCAGCTGCAAAGTCTATAAAGATAACTTCCTTTTGTTGTTTTAATCATTTTTCAATAATATTCCAAACAGAGCATGGATCTACAATCTATGCTATACCTGTGCCGGAACCATTCTGGCTGTCTTTCATTTTTGGATTGAGACAGTATTTCAGTCAGTTCAATAGCATGATCATAAACACCTTCCCTAGAACAGAAAGCAGCTCTAGACCCCTACTTCAGGGGTTCTCAAACTTCATTGCACCACAACCCCTTCTGAGAACAAAAATTACTACACGACCCCAGGAGGAAGGACTGAAGCCTGAGACCAGCTGAGCCCCGCCACCCCAGCTTTGGAGGCCAAAGCCCAAGCCCCACTGCCTCAGGTGGGGGGAGGGGGCAAAGCTGAAGCCCAAAGGCTTCAACCCCAACTGCCACCCTATTTGATCAAGCTGATCACTTGCTCTCCTCTCTCCCCAAAAAAGAAAGGAATGATGCCGCCCCTTTTCCAATCTTCTGGAGTGCAACTGGCTTCCCAAACTTTTAAGACAATACTATGAAGCCGATGAACTAAACCTGGGCCTCCACTCTTTAGCAGTTCTGATGAAATATTGTCAAGATCAGGCATTTTGTCATTTTGTAACTGTTTGACTACAAACATCACTTCCTCTAATACCATTGGCCTGTTTTCTGCTGGGTTTATTTTTTGATTCAGTTGTAGTTTACACCTTGGTGAAGATTCCCAACAAGATGTAAGAATAATGAGTATGCTAAGCCACCCTTTTAGTGCAGACTGTGATACTAATTAAGTAGAGTAAGAGTATTTTACACAACCTGTAGTCCCACTCATCAGTGAGACTGCCTGTGAAATAAGGTACCACAATCTGGATCATTATGATGGCCTTTCCAGCTGCACCACCTCTGAAAAGTGGTGCATTTTAAAGAGACAGAATAAGCAAGCATTTCTGATGGTGCAATGTCTTTCCAGCTTTTGTGTGTGATATTTCCAGGAAGGTGCTAAAACTATGATGGAGGCATTGGAAGCCTGAGTGAAGCAAGATTACCCAGCATGTGTGTGTATGTATTACTGAGTGAATGATGTCTTCTATTGCCTGACCCATGGAGAGGATAATTGACCTACTGCTACTACAAGCTAAAAGGCTCTCCTTTTTACTCAGGTAATAGAGGCTTGTGTTTTTCAGGATTCTAGATCCATCTGCCCAACAGTATATCATTTGTAGAGTAACCATATTTTTTGGTTGCAGCACATGGATACGTTACACCCTCCTTCCCTACAAGACTGCAAATATTTTCTGCATCTCCTCATTGACACTGAGTTTATATTGATAACCCTGCATTTAAAAGACAATTTTATTCTTCTTTTCTGTTACCAAAACTATGTTCTATTCAGACTGGTATGACATATCAGGATACAATCTAGACTAATGAGCAGCTGTGTCACCCCTGCCTGTCACCTTGGGTGCCTTACTGAATGAATTTCCACCTGGGCTGCTCACAAACAGCCTTCCAGCATGCAAGCCACAGTCAGTGTCTGTATGTAACTGCAGCCTGCCAACTACACTCAGATTATATTCTGGCTCTTACCAGCTTTGGTTATACTGCAGGGTGACCCCAATACACTCCCAGTCTTCGGATTTCCCCCCAGAAATGTATGTCTGTACTGCCCAGCCCTCTCCTGGACAATAGCAATAGAAAGTCTATTATTTCTTTAATAGAAATAATATGCACACAAATTGCCATCCCAAATGGAGTTTCCCAGACTGAAAATTTAAATTTAAGTGAGTTTCAATGTAAACACACTGGATTAGATAAAACAAGAGAAAGTTTATTAACTACAAAGAGACATATTTTAAGTGAGTACAAGTAGTGAGCCATAAAGTCAGAAATGGTTACAAGAAAAATAAAAATAAAATGCAACTGGTGCCCAACTTAAACTATGGTAAATTCAAAGCAAAGTTTTCTCACCGCATACTCTCAGCAGTCTTTCTGACCAAACTTCTTAGGTCAGGACCCATTCGCCCAACAAATGCTTCCTGTGTTGCTTCAGATGCCATGATGAGCAGAAAAAGAGAGGCATGCCTTGGGTGTTTGTCCCTCCATTTTATAGTCAGTCCCCCTCTTGGAAATATTTCCAGCTGAGATTCAGGAGGCAGAGTCTACAGGGGAGAATGCTCCCTGCTGCTTTTTCCTCACCTGTTGGAGTTTCCTGTGTGTCCCTTCCTGCTGGATGACTCTTACTACTTAAATGCAAATTAAGCAGAGCACACATTCCTTTGTTTGAGACAGACCTGTTTGCTAACTTCAATTTGGTTAAGAATACCATACAGTGGAATCTTATAACTTCACATACAATGTTGGCATACTCATTTTATCAGGACAATGACCAGCAAATTATTTGTTTTCAAAAGATCTCACAAAGCATACTTTGTACAAAGATTATTACAATAGTGTGTAGGGTGTGGACACAGTGGTATATTCTGTCACAACAGACCATTACACTAGGTGGTTCCTCAACAGATAATACACATCTTGTAAAATCCACTCTCAAACTGACCAGATAAATAGAACAGTCATGATGAAAATGGAGTTATTTATGAGCTACCATTTAAATAACTACCACCATTCATATAACATAACCGGCTAACTCTATTATCTTACTTCAACAATTCTCTGTTCTGACCTTGTGTAGCAAATGATGTTTCTTAAATTATGAGATGTATTTTTTGCCACCAGCCTTGTATATGGGAGAACCAGGGCAGGAGCATTTGAAAGAGTAGGTGATATAAGTCCCTCTTAGTCTTTTTCTGTGAATTGGTTCTTTACAATTGCACTTATTGTACGTCTTTCTTTCAGCACCGTTTATCATTTCCAAAACATTTGGAGCCAAATTCATCCCTGCCGCAACTCCACTGACTTCAATGGAGTCACATAAGGGATGAATTTGGCCCTTCATACTCACCTCAACACTCAATTATCACTTTAACTCAGAGCCATTTGTTGGATTAAAAGAATTCTTTTCCTGTAAATCTCACACCTTTCATAATCCTGTCTGTGACTCTGTTTCTCAATTGTATGGAATGTTATCACATTCTATTGACTGATGTTCTTTGTGATGTGTTTTAAATGTATTAAATCTATTAATCCCTTGGCAATTGTGCATGTTGTTATAATTCCCCCAGGCATCTAATGTGTAGATCTTTCTTTGTAATAAATAAAAAGCTAAATTCTAAGAATGAGAATAATATTCAAAGAGCTCATCTTAGTGCTTTTCTGTTCTCTATTTGATGCCTCTCCCCCCTACCTCCCCAAATAACTCCTCACGCATATTTAAAGGGCCACAATAACCAGGATTGTAAAACAAGCAATTCTTTGGAATAATAATAATAAAAATAAATCAGGATCCTTTATCATAGTGTTTCCACTTCAGCTGCTCTACTGAAAACAGACATATTTCAATATCTTATTTGCAAGTCCTTTCTAATCCAACCACACATACACACAAATAGTTATAACCTTGATCTATGAAGTAATGCTTCCTCCAACTATATTTCTGGTTTATGAACTAATGCTTCCTCCAACCATATTTTTATTCTCTTACATTGGCTCTGATTCTCTGCCAGCCACGCCTTTCCTGATCTTTGAGCCTCTTTGCATCTGTGTCTTAGTTGCTGCCAGAGAAAAAGAGCAATGCATCAAGAGAAGAACAAAGGCAAACAAAATTGGACAGAGAACTCCTCATGAGAGAAATCCCCAGCCAGAGTGAAGGATTGCTAACCCTTTCCAGGCACATCACCCTCTCCACAGGTGCCCAATTGCATTTTAAAGAAATTATATTGGGAAATCCTCAACAGTTAGATGTCAAATATATTTTTTCCACAGATAACTCTATACTATACATTTCTTCCTTATTATTTTAATAGAAAACTATCAGCTAACAAAAATTAACTACATAAGATAAGCCAAGTATTTACATAAAAGATGGGGAAGTGTTTATAAAATACAAACAGAAGCACAAATCTTAAATCATAACTATATAAAGAACAAACTCTTATTTTAGAGGTCTCCAGTCTACATGTGACCAGAAAAGCTAATGTAATGTCTTTACTTGGGTTGTTATAATGGGCTCAGACTTTGTGGGTTTTACTACTGTGTTAAGGATTATGGGGTATTTATGCCCTGTGGTTACCCTAATAGTGCCAGAGGCAGGAATTCTTCCCGGCTGCTGCTGTTCTTCTAGGGGCACAAAATAGCCTTTCCCCTAAAACATTATGGACTTGAACAGGGAAAGGGAGAGCAGTTGCAGTGTTCCTTAACTTGGGCCTGCCTGCTTTGAAGCAGCAAGAAATGTCCCCTAACATCCATGAGAAGGGGGCAGCCATTTATAGCAAGGAGTCAAAGAGGGTCAGGTCACTGCCTCCCTCTCCTTGAGGATGGGGCCCAGTGGGACATGGCCAGAGGATCCACCACTGTACAGCCTGTCTGTTTTTTTCACCCCAAAGATGGGTCATATTACAACCCTGAAGGACCACTCCAGCATCTGAAGCCTTTGTAGAAGGATTCCTACTATCACCCTCCCCTTGCAACTGTTTACTTAGACCAGCTATCTGTGCTTGGCACTGAGCTGTGCATTTGTCCCTTAAGTAACAGAGGGTCCTGTGGCACCTTTAAGACTAACAGAAGTATTGGGAGCATAAGCTTTCGTGGGTAAGAACCTCACTTCTTCATAAGCCTCGTGCCAAACATTGCCGACCCCTGTTCAAAACATTTTTAGATCCAAACTGACCTTTTCTCTAAACCTTATCAATTGGCTTTGGAAATTGAAATAATGGGTTACAAAATATACCATGCCATGTTCTTTGTTATGTTTACCAATTAAAGCCTTAATCATGAAGTTTAGGCACAACCCAGCATTGGAGGTGGCGCCTTCCTAGTGCACAAGGGAAATTTGCATATTATGAAACATTATTTGTATAGTTGTAGCACAGAGATGCTACATGGTGAGAGGCACTGTCTCAACACATACAAAGAATTCCCCCTACCCTGAATTGCTTACAGTCTAAATAGATAAGAGAAGCCAGTGGTGGGAGAAAGGAGTATTATCTCAATTTTATAGACCGGAAGATAAGGCACACAGAAAGTAAATGTGTTACCTAAGATCACATAGGAAGTCCACGGCAGAGCCAAGAATTGAACCTAGATGGCCTGAGAACCCAATAAGTGCCCTAATCACAAGGCCATCCATTCTCTCAGTACTATGCTGTTTTGCAGAGCGTATTGTATTGCCCTTATGAAGCTGGTCAGCTCTACTGGCTGAGGCATACGGGAGCAGAAACATTCCTCTGGCTATTGCTAGGGTGACCAGACAGCAAATGTGAAAAATAGGGATGGGGGTGGGAGGTAATAGGAGCCTATATAAGAAAAAGACCCAAAAATCGGGACTGTCCCTATAAAATCGGGACATCTGGTCACCCTAGCTATTGCGCACCCATCATTTGCCTCCTTTGGACTGCCATGAGACCTCAGTGGAGTAGGAGGAGGAAGCAGTCTGCTCCCCTTTGAGAATTACTGAAAACAACTTCAATTTGTAATAGACCATCACTTAAGAGCTAGTAGACTGGTTTGGATCACAAGTAAAATGGTGGGGAGAGGGGGCCTATTTTCAGTGTAAGTCACATCCATTTAACTAGAAGAACAAAATGTTCCTAAGCAGTATTAGGGTTTCCAGTTTCAGGATTACACAGATGTCACAGGGTTCTCTACCTTGTAGCTGTGTCTGGATCATAGTTCCACCCAGTCTGACACCCCCTTCTGTCTCCCCTTTGCACTGCAGCCCTTATTATACTCCAGGAGTTGCAGGGCTTACTCTCCATGGCTTGGCCCTCCAGCCACATCATTATGTGTTTTTCCCCCTTCCACAGTATCAAAATCTCATTAGACTGGCTATCGTTCCTAGCAGTCCTCCAATAAAATGCAATGCCTCTTCTCCAATGGCTATTAGGGGAACCCAGCCCCTCCCACTACTTCAGGATCCAGCCAAGATCTGCTCCATTCCAAACCCTCTACCGTTTCCCGAGCCTTTTCCTATTTCACCTCTATCAGGCTTCCACTCCACCACCTTTCTGCGTAAACTATTCCTTCATGGCATGGAGCTCAGAGCTTCTACTCTCCCCCTGGGTTTCCTTCTTTCCCCTCTCTAAGCCCATAGAGTCACTGCAGTCTTCTACACTGCAGCACTTTTCTACCCTCTCTACCTAGCCTTATACAAGCCCCATCTGGTCCTGATCAGCTGAGCTCCATCCTCAATTAGGAATTAATTAAGCCTAATTCTCCCTCAGGTTAAGTGGCCCCTTGTGAGCTTCATTAACCCTATCCAGATTAGTGTGGTATGAACACCCTATCACAACAGACAAAACCCCAGAACAGCAAACTAACTAACTAACTAAAGAATGGATCATTCAAAAATACCTGAACGTTTTAATTTTTGTAGTCTTAGAAGTTGCTTGCAAATAAATCCAGGGGTTTTTTAAAGATCTCTAGTGTTTATTAGGAGCCTATAGCTAGTGCATGAAACTCTAATCACTGTCCACCTCCAAAATAATTCAAGGAAAACAATTCTTAAAAAGTGAAATGACAATGATTATCTGCTACCAAAAGTGGAGGACAGCTGATACTAACCATTCCTGGACCAACCCTCAAGGCTGCCAAATACAATATTAATGCACAAGTTTAACTCCCAGATAGCTGTTGATTAACAACCAAACATTCATCAAAGAGAGGTCTTTATTGTGTAGAAGCCAACTTCATCATCCAAAGAGTACAGACTTCAACCAGAAAGCCTAACATCCTATATCTACTGCTTACTGACAGGAATTGCTCGAGGATGTAAGCAAGATAGAAACTTGTAACCAACAAGTTACTATAATTCAGCATATTAAGGAAGTTTTATAATGTGGCCAAACATGATTTATTTAAAACAGAATTACAAAATTAGCAGATGAAAGCTGTGCAAATGTGCCAGTTCCCCCAGGAATAATAAAGGGCAAGATGGGAGAAAACAGGTATTTACCATCTAGAAGAGAGGGAAATGTAACAAGCAATAGCTAGGTGCAAAATGATTACTTTAGGACTCCAGATCTGACAAATGTAAAGGGTCAGCTCCAGAAAAGCATGCTGGGGCGGGGGGGGGGGACTTCCTATAAGAGGGCAAACCTGTTTGCGGCTAATTAGTAGTAACTAGGAAGCCACCAATGAAAGTTTTCATAGGCATATGTTTGCTTTTGTAGTGTACTATATTCGCTGTATTGTGATTGACCTAACATATACTTTTTGGATTTTAATAAAGTATTATTTTTATTTTAAAACTCTGCATCAAAGAACCCTAACCAAGAGCTTTAAGGGCCCTTGACACAAATTTAGAAGCACAATAAAACAGTTACATAATCAGTAGCACACAATCTCTTTCTCAAATGTCATTCAAATTGGCTCGGAACCCTGTCATTTGGACTGACTCGTGTCTGAAAGGCTCTGAGGTAAGGGTGATGATAAATAGCAATGCCTTTCTTGGTGATTAGTGACATCAACGGATAAGTAAATGGTACAAGCATAGGTGTTTGTCCTCTGTTCTTGGCCTTGAAAAGGTCCTTCAGCAGCACCACCAGAACTATCTCCATGACTTATCACTATCTGAAACCTGTTTGTGAAGGGTCCTGGATATTTTCAGAGATCAAATGTTGGAGCATACTGTATGCCAGCTTCTGAATTGTGCCATGAAGGGGAGATTGGAGATGAGAAGGTAGCTAGTGAATTCTCTGACTCCAAGTAAGATTTATTGAGAAATAGTAAGGTTACTGCATGCTCTAGGGTAGCTGGTGGATTGTGCTCTCTGAAGGAGGTATTGATGATCTTGGTCAGCTTTGAGTCTAAACTAGCTTACATAACCTAGATGGGTAAGGGCCTGTCTTTAGGGTGATGGCCCAGACATCTTTCAGTGTTTTTAAGGCCTCCACTTGTGTGACTGAGACAAGGGCTAGCAAAGAAAGTGGAATGGTCATTGCTTTCTGGATATTTGGCTTACACAGGAACAGCGAGATTGTCACAAATTCTTTTCAGCAAAATAAGATAACAGCTTCTCATAGCGAGAGATTCTGCAACTGGGTTATCAAGATTTAACTTGACAATGATTAGCCAAGACAGGCAGGGGAAATCTTAGTTGTAAGTGGCAAAAAATATATCCGTTTATTTCAAGAGGTACTGTTTCCAAACCTCATTTCATTAGATGAAGTCTTGTCATGAAAATTACTTTAATACAGGAATTTTTTTTATTGTATATATATATTTATTTATTTATTTTGCTATTCAGTTCTCTTGGTAGGCTGCACAACTCACCCATAAAAAAGAATCTTATGAAATGGATACACAAATAAATTTACATCTTGTGAGGTTTTAAAGACACAAAATGGCTTTCCTTTAGGTAGATTTTGCCTGAAGTTTAAAACTTAGCAGCTGCTGTCTGGTACTGCAAGAAAGATTGTACAGAATAACAAGTTGTTCTCAAATGAAAGGTTAAAACATATACAGTTTAAAGTTTCATACCGGAAGATACACTCAGCTCTTTTATATAACTACTGTATATATACACTGTCAGTTTATATGGTACCTATAATATTTGTATCATAAATGTACATGATGTTTATTTATTTACTGTGGTGCTCGGTTGATTTAAGAGGGATTATTTTTGAATCTTCATTGTTTCCACTGCAGTTTAAAAAAACCTTGCACTTTAACTTGATTCAAATTCTTTTTTACCATAAAGAGTAAGCCACCAGAAGAATACTTCTGCAATATATACATGGTAAGTGTACCTACATTATTTTACATAGCAAATATATAATGCAAAAACAAAACTACCTTTCTGTGCAAACGAGTTATTCTGCTCTATAATTTCTGAGTATATTTTTATCTTTCATCTGGGATAGCTTTTATTACATCCCTGCTTTTCTACTTTTTTCAGAAATAAAAGGTTATATTTTTAGCCTAAAAGAGACTTTCAACTAAAGTTTAATTTAAAAAAAATGAAAAATATGGATAAAAGGTGAAAATACATATGTGACATTGCACCCCATAATGCTTTATAGAAATATGCTTATGAGTGTAAATATGACATAACTGGAATATGTTTTATGCTAGATATGCCATGTAACATATCTTTGCAAAGGTTATGTTCTGTTGAATGCATTCATCCTATTCATATGCACGTATCATTTTTATATCTGAAGTTATGAGCATTGGCTCTATGCTTGTATTTAAACTGTTTGCTGTAGAAAGCACCTGAGGCAGATTTGGTCAACATAGTGTGAAGGGGTTACTTAAGTAATTGGGAGTATTGGTTAACAATGGACCTTGATAGATGCCAATCCACATCTGAGCTTTCCTGGGAACGTTCGGGCTAACATGTGGGCAATGGCGTCGGCCTGTAGAGAACCAAGTCATGCATGGACATGTGACTTGCCCATGTGACTCCAAAACTCCATCTTGTAGCTGTGATTCTACACAGGGGGAGAGAGGTGTTTCCACCCACAAGAGAGAGAATATATAAGCCCCTGGAAACCCCTCCATTTTGTCTTCAGCTGGTTCAAGAGATAGCCTCTCCACCCCAAAGAGATGCCTGAAAGAAACTGGAACAAAGGACAGTAATTACAGGGGTGTGAGTGAATGCTGGACCCAGACTAGGGGGAACTCTATTCTGTAAAAGAAGCTTATTGGAACATCTCTGAGGGTGAGATTTACCTGCATTTAGTTTCTTACTGTGATAGGCTTAGACTTGCTTGTTTTATTTTATTTTGCTTGGTAATTTACTTTGTTCTGTCTGTTATTACTTGGAACCACTTAAATCCTACTTTTTGTATTTAATAAAATCACTTTATGCTTATTAATTAACCTAGAGCAAGTATTAATACCTGGGGGAGAAAACAGCTGGGCATATCTCTCTATCAGTGTTATAGAGGGTAAACAATTTATGAGTTTGCCCTGTATAAGCTTTATACAGAGTAAAACAGATTTATTTGGGGTTTGGATCCTATTGGGAACTGGGTATCTGGGTGTTGGAGACAGGAGCACTTCTTAAGCTGTTTTCAGTTAAGCCTGCAGCTTTTGTGGGGCGTGGTTCAGACCTGGGTCTGTGTTTGTAGCAGGCTAGCGCGTCTGGCATAACCAGGCAAGGTACTGAAGTCTCAAGCTGCCAGGAAAAATGGGCTCAGAGGTAGTCCCAGCACATCAGGTGGCAGCCCCAAGGGGGTTTATGTGACCCAACCCGTCACAACATAGTACACTGGCAGTGCATCAGTCCATCTCCCTGCCTCTTGGATATTTAAAAATGCTCCCACTTCCCAGTTTAACTACACCTTCCCCACAAAAAATACTCCCCATCCCATAGTCCCACCCTATCTCAGGCCTTTCCTTGAGATAATGCCAAGTTGTTTTCTATAGACTCAAACTCTTCTCCATAAAAATCTCTTAATTTAACTTCCACAGATCTTGAGCCATTCAACACTCTATATTTTATGCACCCTTTTTTTCAGACATGTCCAGCTTGCAATTAGCTCCCTCAATAGTAAAACATCCTTATCTGTACCCCTAACATAGGCAATGTGTCATCAACCCTTACTGGCATCTGGCAATTTCCAAATGTCTATGTCTTTTGAAAGATAGCATATACTGTTTATATATAAGAAGTTCTTCTTAGTGTGTCTTTTGAAGAGGGTACTATACTCTAATGGCTTATCTACATGGGATGCTATTCCTGAATAGTTATTACTGATTAACTCCCTGTGTGGATGCTTTTATACCAGGATAAGAGTGCCTTATTCTGAATTATCTTTATCATCTTCCAAAGTGGATTAAGCTAATTCAGGCCTTGGCTACATTTGCAAGTTAGAGTGCATTAAATCAGCCCCGGGCACCTTAACGCCTGAGGTGTCCACACTGGCAAGACACTTAGAGTGCCTGGACTCTGCGGCTGGAGTGCCCCTGGTAATCCACCTCCGTGAGAGGCATAGAGCTTGCTGCGCCCGGGCTGAAACGCCAGAGTGTCAGTGTGGACGACGTGTTGCATTACTGCGCTGTGATTGGCCTCCGGAAACGTTCCATAATCCCTTGAAGTCAAGTGGCCACTTTCGTCATTGTTTTGAACTCAGCTGCAGGCATGCGGATATCCCCTTTCAAAGTGCTGTTTCTGACAGCCGGCATGCTTATCTGCTCTGGGACACAAAGCAAACCATTACTGTGGAATGCTCCTGCTGCAGAGGCAGGCATTTGTACGTGTGTGTGTGTGGGGGGGGGGCTGATATTGGGGTTTCCCCCTTCCCCCTGCCACTGTCTGAACTTACAAGACAGTATGCCGGCACACTCTCTGCCCCCCAAAACACACTGTTTCTCCCACCATATACACACAACACATATATTTATAACTTCAGATACAAAAATGATACATGCATACAAATAGGATAATCATATTCAACAAATACACACAACACACTCCCTGTCACACTCCCATTTGAAAAGCACGTGGCAGCCACTTGCACACTGGGATAGCTACCACAATGCACTGCTTGCAGCTGACAGTGTGAACACACGGCAGCGCTTTCTCTGCTGCTGTCACTTTACCTTAATCTGCATTAACTTCTAGATAAGCCATAGATAAGACAGTCAGCAAATTCTTGATCCTTTTGTTATAAGTAATTTTCAAACATTTGTATCCACAGTCTAGGAGTCAATTGATGGTTTGTTTGTTTGTTTTCATCATTGAAACAGACCCTTTTTACACTGTATGTTGGACTTTCTTCATAAAGAAGGTCCTGGTCCTGCAAACATATGTGAGTAATTTTATGGGCTATTCACTGAGTAAAGTTGTTGTGGTATGTAAGTATTTGCAGGTTCATGCCATTGAACTGTGCACACAGCTCTGCAAACTTCATCCTATACTTGATGGTAGAAATTGAGCTCACTAGAATGGGCTAAAATAGTCTGTCATATGTGAGAAATAATGTCTAAAATCCACATACAATATAGTGAAAATCCTCTTAATAATACTAAGTACAGAATGTCTGCTTGCATATTTCCATGAATATTTGAAGCAGTATGTATACAAAGCCCTTGGATGTTTTTCTAAATTCTAACTAGCATAATCCTGATCACAAGAAGATTAATCGTTTGCAGAACACTACAGTTAGCAATCAGCATGTGTTGCAGTGACTTGCTTATGGCCAACTCAAGATGTGAAATGATAGTAATTAAAAACCAAACAGTTAATAATCAACAGCTATATGAAATGAAACAAAAAAAAAAAACCACTGCCCTTGGGAAAGTAAAGAACTTTTTTTTAAAATTGTTGATTCTGCAACTTTTGCCAACATAAATACATCTCAGTCACTATCGTGGTTTTTGCTGGGCTGTCATTCCTCTTAGTATGGGATATTTTGCAATTCCAGTTTTTCACACTGAAAAATTGAAAAACATGGGACACTGTCCAGGACCCACATACTTGACAGTGTGACACCATCATTTAATGGGTCTGTTTAAGAATATACCATTTTAAAAGGCAGACCGAGCAGTAGCCATAGTGTGAATTTTACACACAAATAACATAAATGATCATCGACAAATTTGAGTGAGCTGCATGAGGATCACAGGAAGGACCAATGCACATTGGCCAAAGAGAGAGTAATGTGCAAGATCTCACATTAAATAAAGTTTGCACTGTTGGAAATAATATACATTTTAACAAAAGGGTCAAATTGGATCTATCTATGTAGGTTCTTATATCACACTTATCACTGGGTTATCTGAGCAACATTCTTGGACTCAGATGGATGTGGTCAGGACATGATTTCATCCACTGAATTCAAGTAGAAAAATATTTTAGACCTATTGCTGCAAATCATTACTGGCAATAAACCCTGCAGATCTGTCTAATCTATAAAAGAAATAACCAATAAAAGTCTACAAAAATAATAGGAAACCACAGAAACATGTTTTCAAAATGAAATAAATGCGTGATATGAACAACATTTCCTGCAACATTTTGAGGGCCCTCTTTTGAGCTCCAGACTACTGAGCTTTTCAGCAACTCATAATTTAATAAGCAACAACTAAGCAATAAACAGCATATGTATGATGAATATTTGAAATTAAAGTTGTATGTGAATTGTATCACCTGATGCCGTAATAGTACCAAAATGCTGCATGTTGTAGAAACCAGCTGTATCATTCATTGCTCTGCAGTGACTCTTTAGATAAGAAGCATTTGAGGTGAATTTCCCCCGTGGTGCAAAGGGTCATGCACCACCTAAGTCCCACTCAAACCCTATTTTGAGGACTTCACTAGTGGATAGGCCTTAGGCTGGATCACTCTGTCCTCCTGGATCTCTGTCTTAAACCAAAAATGTGTTGTCGATTGCAGCAACTGCGGAAAATAGAAAATAGAAAGAAAGTGTTAATCTTGGCCCTGGTCTACACTATGAGTTTAGGTCAAATTTAGCAGCGTTACATCGATTTAACCCTGCACCTGTCCACACAACGAAGCTGTTTTTTGACTTAAAGGGCTCTCAAAATCGATTTCTGTACTCCTCCCCTGATGAGGGGATTAGCGCTGAAATCGACATTGCCGGGTCGAATTTAGGGCAGTGTGGACACAATTCAATGGTATTGACCTCCAGGAGCTATCCCAGAGTGCTCCATTGTGACTGCTTTGGACAGCACTTTGAACTCAGATGCACTGGCCAGGTAGACAGGAAAAGCCCCGGGAACTTTTGAATTTCATTTCCTGTTTGGCCAGCGTGGCGAACTCAGCAGCACAGGTGACCATGCAGTCCCCCCAGAATGTTTCTACGTTCCCCCTATCATCTCCATCCTTGAGGTTATCACAGATTAGAAGGCAAAAAAAATGCACTTTCGATGACATGTTTTCTGAGCTCATGCAGTCCTCCCACACTGATAGGGCACAGCGTAATGCATGGAGGCATTCAGTGGCAGAGGCCAGGAAAGAATTGCTGTGTTTGCTTAACAGCAAAAGTATCATGCCTCACTAGCGATCCTGCCCGAGCCAGGTCGCTATGTCAGCCTTGGGCGGGGGCATGACCGCTTTGTGAGCAGGAAGGCCATAGATATAGACATTGCATTAGGTAGCTTCTGTAGCTAGAGAAAACATTCCTGTGCATTTGGCAAAGTCTGTGTCAAAAAAAGAGAAGCCCCGTAGTGTAGTAGTTATCACATTCACCTAACACACGAAAGCCCTGTAGTGTAGTGGTGATCATGTTCACCTAACCCACGAAACATCATTGGTTTGAAACCGGGTGGAAACAGGTCACTGTTTCTTTTTCTGACTCCCCTCCTGCATTTTTAGTCTTAGAACAGACCGCGCTGTGAAATTTTACTTTTAATTATATCAATTATGAGTTAAATAATATGGAAGCTCTCTCTCAGTTATAGTCCCGGGTTCCTTACCCTTTCAGCTGCTCTGATAAATTAACATTTTTGTTAGGGGCGGGGGGAAATTTTCATGACGCCTTTTATAAGGACTAATGCTATCTAGGACTCTGAAATAATCTTAACGTGGCCCATAGAGTGCAATCCTTCGTTCTGGATTTGTCATTCCACAAGTTGAACTGCTCCTTACTACTGTCCAGGCTTCATGAGCCATGGGAGCAAGGGGCAGGCTGGGGTAGGTGCGACCGCGCGGTAATGCCAGCTGGGAGAGCAGCCTGAGGCAGCAGCCTCCAGCTCACATGATATTCCAGACAGGACTGAATCTCCAGGCAGGCAGCGGGCTGAGCGGGTCCGGTGGACGGGACCCCGGAAAAAAGGGGTGAAACGATTGTCTGCCGTTGCTTTCACGGGGGGGGGGACTGACGACATGTACCCAGAACCACCCGTGACAAAGTTTTTGCCCCATCAGGCATTGGGAGCTTAACCCAGAATTCCAATGGGTGGTGGAGACTGCGAGAACTGTGGGATAGCTACCCACAGTGCAACGCTCCGAAAGTGGATGCTAGCCTCATTACTGAGGACGCACTCCGCCGAATTAATGGTCTTAATGGTCTTAAGTGGGGACACGCACAATCGACTGTATAAAATCGATTTCTAAAAAATCAACTTCTATAAATTTGACCTAATTTCGTAGTGTAGACATACCCCTGGATATAAACCAGTGTCCTCAGCCTTTTGACACTTCAGAACTTTTTAATCGTGGCTATAATTAATGCCACATTTTCCTTTCGGCTATACTACAGTTCAGTTAACATATACTATAAATGTTGTATTGCTCTGTTGTTTATAATACATATAATCTTCTATTTGATTAAACTTTATTGTAATGTTTGGAAAATGTAGCTGTTTTATTTAATTGTGTTTTTTTTAATTACTCCCGATTAAAGGTGTGGGTTTAACTGCTGAGCAGACTGTCTTCTATTTATATGCAGAACAGGGATCAAGGCAATGCAAACTTCCCCACTTTGTTCCACCCAAAATGCCTTAACGCTGATTTGGTAGGACCATTTGTACAGGTAAGAGGGTAATGCTGATTCAGCTGGTGGCTGAGACTGGCAACAAAGGTGACAATTGTGGTACTTGTTAAGTGGCCACTTTAGCTATGCCAGGACTACCACTCATTTCACAAAAGATAAATGAACAGTCAACTGAAGCTAATAACATTTCATCACTGACCCTATCTCTCAGGGATGTTGTAAAGCTTAACTCATTAATTTTGTAACATATTTTTTGAGATCCTTGGATGGAAGGTGATATACAATGGTAGCCATTAAAATATTTCACATTATTCTCTGAGATAAATTAATGTTACTGTGGTATTACAGATATTCTGTATATGACCCTAACATTGTCATGATAGTCACAGTAAGCACTAAACATTATTATAGTGGTAACCTTTACTAATGACCTTAGATGTCTAAACAATACATGCATTTAGTGTTCCTGTTCTAGCCTACACTAAGCATTCAGCACTAAAAAAGCAAATACTTCAAATACTGAGGTAGATGTGATGGGTTCCCCCCTGGAATTGGGGTACTAATGAGCCCTCTGACTCACCAGCCCTGGCTCCCTCTCACACTGTGGTGCTGTGACAAGCTGTAGACCCGCTCCCAGTCCTACACTTCCACCATCATTCTCACAGGTAGGGACACACCGAGCTGCAGTTACCTGCAAGCTCTCTGATCAGCCACTGCATGAACCAACAATAGAGAGTCCACAGCCAAGATAAGCCCCAGCTCCGCAGGCACCTCCCCCACCCACGGAGCATAAACCCAAAAGTATACCATCTTACGCTGCACAGAAAACTGTACAGGGTAAGTTCAGAATCTGCCCCTCCCTCAATGTGGAAAGGAATATGCAACATCCCCTGCCTGTTGAGCTAAGATTCCCAGGCACTTCACTCCAAACTTACTGGTTTAGATTAAAGCATAAAATACGTTTATTAATTACAAAAATATAGATTTTAAGTTATTATACGTGATAGCAAACAGATCAAAGCAGATTACCCAGTAAATAAACAAAAATGCAAACTAAGCCTAAGATACTAGAAAGATAGGATATGAATTAGCAAATTCTCACCCTGGCTAATGATACAAGCAGGCTGGCAGACTCTCAAGGTACACGTCGCACTTGCTTTACAGCTTGGAATCCCCAGGTTTTTCATAAAATCCCTAGAAATCCCTTTGGCCTGGGTCCAGCAGTTCCCCCAGTTCAGTCTTTGTTGATGAACCATTAATATTGTCTGGCTTCTTCATTGTTGTACCTGAAAGGCTGGCTGTGGGTGTTTTCCAGGGTGAGCCGATTTGAAATACAGATTCATAGGCAATATTTATAACTTCAGATACAAAAATGATACATGCATACAAATAGGATAATCCTATTCAGCAAATCATAACTTTTCCAGTGACACCTTACATACCCCATCTTGCACAAAATGCATCATAATTAGGCTACAACCATATCATAATAATATTTCTGTGAAGAATATGGGGTGTAGTGTCACAGTAGGATTATCAATTTTGTAGGGAAAAATGCCATATATTTAAGGGTCACTACTGAATACATAATTATTGTAGTTTTATCTATGAAGGTTGGATTCATACCAGCAATCTAGAGGCAGAAACCATATCTCATTACTAAACCTGTGATTGCTCCAATTTCCCCTTAGATACTTTATTAAACTTTCAAAAACTCTTGTTATACTTTCCGATCATAATCCTATTCTGGAACCAAAGACACCTATGATCAAGAAAAGACTCACGGTCTTGCTACTGAATTTAAAACAAAATTAAAAGCTGGGAAATCAGTGACAAAAGATGTTGGTTCAAATGTTGAAAGGTAATTTGATTAAAATAATGAGCACAGTTCTGTTTGGTAGTTATTGTAGTTGCATGAAAAGTCTATTGTGCAAAGGTGATTATATTGGACAGTTTCAAAGGCACACTTTGATTTTCTACATTTACTGTGTTTTATAAAGTAAAATGTTAATGATATCTAATTACTTTTTTTTAAAAGGGGTAAAATTATATTGTCTGAAATATTATATAAGCTCCAAGATCCTCTTCCATCCAGCCCATGAAGTGATGCCTCAGGATCAGGAAGGGGCATGGCTTAGAGAAAGAGTGTGTGGCCAATAGTGTCTCTGCACTGCCATGATCCCTGGTAACTAGAACAAGTGTTGAAGTTGTGGGCAACAAGCCTAATATAGAGCAGCCTTTAGTCCACATTATAAGAAACCAGTTTAGTGGCCACAAGAATAGGGAAAACAAAGATGGCTAACAGCCACCTTAGTGATCTCTGCAGAGTAAAGAAACCTGGATGCCAGGATCTGGCTGTAATAAACTGAGAACCCTATGTTCTTTGTCATATATTAAGGAAGATCCTCAAATCACCATGAGAAACACCTGTGAGAGACATTTAGGTTTCCTAGATGGAACTTTCCTTCATACCTGGGCAGTACCAGGTTTATAATGGTGCCAGTGGCTTCATGGCACCAGGCCCACACTTGGGAAGGGCCCATAATCCCGGGTCAGGTGTGTGTGCGGGGAATGAGGGCAGCAGCTGTCTACCCTGAGCAGAGCAGGCAGAGGCAGTGAGCAGACAGAGGCAGGGTGGTGTGTCCGGCCCCACCTCTCCCCAGCGGCTCATACCATATGGCAGGCCCGGGTCAGGGGTTCATGGCTGCTGCACAGGCAGCTGGGCTCCCCCGTGGCACCTGTGCACAGATCACGTGGTCCTTGCCTTGTCCCTGGGCTCCTGGGTCCCTGACGGGCCTAGGGTTGCCAACTTTCTAATCCTACAAAACTGAACACCCCTGCCCCAATTCTTCCCCGATGCCCCACCCCTTCTTTGAGGCCCCGCCCCTGCTCACTCCATCCCCCTCCCTCCATTGCTCGCTCTCCCCCACCCTCACTCACTTTCACCGGGCTGGGGCAGGGGGTTGGGGTGTGGCGGGTTGAGCACTCCAGCTGGGGGTGCAGGCTCTGGGGTGGAGCCTGGGATGAGGGGTTTCAGGTTCAGGAGGGTCCTCCAGGCTGTGGCTGAGGGGTTTAACGTGCAGAAAGGGGTGAGGGCTCCAGCTGGGGGCGTGGGAATTAAAACCAATAGTAAAAGGTTCTATAGCCATATAAATAAGAAGAAAACAAGGAAAGAAAAAGTGGGAGCACTAAGCACTGAGGAGGGGGTGGAGATTAAAGATTATCTAGGCATGGCCCAACACCTAAACAAATACTTTGCCTCAGTTTTTAATGAGGCTAATGAAGAGTTTAGGGGTAGTGACAGGATAGCTAATGTCAATGAGAATATGGAGGTAGAAATTATCACATCTGAGATGGAAGTCAAATTCAAACAGTTTAATGGGACTAAATGGGGAGATGGGGGGGAGTGGAGAGATAATCTCCATCCAAGAATATTAAAGGAACTGACACATGAAATTGAAAGCCCAATAGCAATCATTTTTAATGAATTTGTAAACTCAGGGGTCATACCCTATGACTGGAGAATTGCTAATATAGTTCCTATTTTTAAGAAAGGGGAAAAAAGTGATGCAGGAAACTACAGGCCTGTTAGTTTGACCTCAATTGTATGCAAGGTTTTGGGACAAATTTTGAAAGAGAAAGTAGATAAAGACATAGACGTGAACAGCAATTGGGTAGATTCTAACAAAAGGTAGATCATGCCAGACCAACCTGATCTTCTTCTTTGAGAAGGTAACTGATATTTTAGATGAAGGAAATGCAATAGATCTAATATACCTGGATGTCAGTAAGGCATTTGATACAATTTCCCATGGAAAATTATTAGTTAAATTGGAGAAGATGGAGATTAATATGAGAACTGAAAGGTGGATAAGGAATTGGTTAAAAGGGCGACTACAATGGGTCATATTGAAAGATGAACTGTCAGTCTGGAGGGAGGTTACTAGTAGAGGTCCTCAGGGATCAGTCTTGGGACCAATCTTATTTCACAATTTCATTGCTGACCTTGGCACAAAAAGAGAGAGAGTGTGTTAATAGAATTTGCGGATGACACAAAGTTGGGAGGTATAGCCAATATGGAGGAGGACCGGAATATCATACAAGAATATCTGGATGACCTTGTAAATTGGAGTAATAAAAATGGGATGTAATTTAATAGTACAATTGCAAGATCATGCATTTAGGGACTAACAACAAGAATATTTTGCTACAAGTTGGGACTTATCAGTTAGAAGTGACAGAGGAGGAGAAAGACCTTGGTGTGTTGATCGATCACAGGATTACTATGAGCCGTCAATGTGATGCGGCCATGAAAAAGGCTAATGCTGTCCTAGGTACATCAGGCAAGGTATTTTCAGTAGAGATAGGGAAGTGTTAGTACCATTATAAAAGGCACTCATGAGACCTCATCTGGAATACTGTGTGCAGTTCTGGTCTTCCATGTTTAAGAAAGATTAATTCAAACTGGAACAGGTGCAGAGAAGGGCTACTAGCATGATCTGAGGAATGGTAAGCCTACCTTATGAAAGGAGACTCAAAGAGCTTCGCTTGTTTAGCCTAACCAAAAGAAGGCTGAGGGGATATATGATTGCTCTGTATAAATACATCAGAGGGAAAATAGCAAGCAGGAAGAGGAGGTATTTAAGTTAAGCACCAATGTGGACACAAGAAGAAATGGCTATAAACTGGCCATCAACAAGTTTAGGCTCAAACTTAGGTGAAGGTTTCTAACCATTGGAGGAGTAAAGTTCTGGAACAGCCTCCCAAGGGGAGCAGTGGGGGCAAAAATCCTGGCTTCAAGACTGAGCTTGATACGTTTATAAACAGGATGGTATGATGGGACTTCCTATGATGGCATGTGGCCAATCCGTAATTCCCAGTAGCAAAAATCCCCAGCTGCTGGAGATGGGACACTAGATGGGGAAGGCTCTGAGTTACTGCAGAGAATTCTTTCCCAGGTATCCACCTGGTAGGTCTTGCCCACAATCTCAGGGTCTAACTGATCATCATATTTGGGGTGGGAAGGAATTTTCCCTTCAGTAAGATTGGCAGAGAACCTGGGGGATTTTCACATTCCTCTGCAGCGTGGGGCGTGTGGGACTTGCAGGTTTAAACTAGTGTAAATGGTGAATTCTCTGTAACTTGAAGTCTTTAAACCATTATTTGAGGACTTCAGTAACTCAGCCAGAGGTTATGGGTCTATTTCAGGAGTGGGTGAGGTTCTGTGACCTGCAATGTACAGAAGGTCAGACTAGATGATCACAATGGTCCCTTCTGACCTTAAAGTCTATGAGTCTATGAGCAGTTTCTAGCCAGGTCACAGGACTATTCTGCAACTAATATTAGAATTATTGCAGCAAAGCCAGAACTAGTGCTGGGAGGATAATCCAAAGAGTGATTTGTGAATATTTTTACAGATAAATATGTGAGTTCACTTTTCTGTTATTTCCATATGTTCTTCTTTGTTTATGAGTATTTTGATGACAGCTGGTTTACTTGTGAAAATGTTTGCAAATCCTAAAGGTTTCATGAATTTTAGCACAAACGATTTTCCATCCAAAAGTTCATTTACTCTGTCATTAATTATTCTCCTATTTAGAAAATTTCAGTCATCCAATCAGAGAGCAGAGATGGTGCCATGTGACTTAAGTGACCAATCACATACCAAAGGTAATATACTAATAATACACAGAAATACAGGAGATGCCCTGATACCATGGTAGTGTGTCTCATTAGAAATACATAGCTATAAGGATAGACAGTAACCTAAACACTCCTCTGAATGAGGGCCAATTTGTGCTGTACCTATTGTAGCCAGCCATGGGAGATTCTCCCCAGCCTCAGGGAGCATAGAGCAGATATAACAACTTTTACACCTTCATTCCTTCCTGTGGCCAGCATAGGAGGCATGGGCAGGTGAAAGGGGGAATGACTAGACTTCTCTGTACACTGGTGATCCCAAGCTTTTGTAACAGCCTCTTTGGGCTGCTACCAGCCCTAAGACTTCTGTAACTTATGCAAATCGTGTGTATGTGTGTGTGTGTGTGTGTGTGTATTTTACAGTGGGGAACTGGTAGTGCCACCTACTAAACCTATCCTGCCTTCCATTATAAAAGATGCTGTGATATTTTCTTTCAGCAGTTCTCATACCTCCACTGTATGCAGCAGGTCTTTGATGTTTGGCAGAGGGGAAGATCTCAGGTTAGATAAGGGCCTTCTCTTTGTCCCATGAAATTCCATGCCAGCCTTTGCTGATTGCCATTTCCCTTCCTCAGGAAAATGTTGGCAGCCTGTCAAAGTAATAACTAAGCATTAATGTTCCAAGGCTGGACTGCTACCAAAGCACCACCAACCACACGCACACACTACTGAGAATGCCTGGGAGCCACTCAAGCAGCTGGAGGGGATGGAGGAAGGGAGTAGTCTGGGCTGCACACTCCAGGCTAGGCGTATAGTCCCATAACCCTACCTCTAGGGCACTGTATAGGAAGAAACACCCCATCTTCCACTGAAGGAGAAAGAGAGAGCTGAGTCGGGTTCCACATCCTCATGAATTCCCTCAAACCCAGGACATAGTCCCAGTAGTCCATTACCCCTGAACCCTCATGGCTATCACCAGAGCCAAGCCAGAGGTTTCCCAATTCACAGAGAAAAAGAGAGAGTGAGAGCGCATGCCAGACCAGCATGTCCCTGCAGCCCGCTGCTTCCTGCAGCTCCCGTTGGCCGGGAACAGCGAACCGTGGCCTCTGGGAGCTGCGGGGGGGGCGTGCCTGCAGACGGTCAACATCAGTAAAATGTCTCGCGGCCCGCAATCAGATTACTGCATGCGGCCTATCAGGGTAATCAGAGTGACCAAGCATGCTGCAGCCCAGGACTACAGGATAAAGCCAGACTTTCCCTTTAGTAGGTGCTTCCAGCTGCTTTGGAATGGAGTGGGTCTGGGCACTGGAACTGAGAGCAGGAAGCCTGACTTTCCTGTGCACTCACTGACCCCCCTCCTGGTACCCAGGCAGCATGGAGGAGGAAGCTGTCTGATTTGAATGAAGAGAGGTGAAAAACCAGACCAGGGAGAGGGAAAGGAGTAGACTGGGACAAGAAGTCTGGTGATACCGGGACTGGATGTGTGGGGGAGAGGAACTGGGACTGACTGGGCAAGGAGACTGGGCCTGGGATCCAGGGGAAAGGGAGGCAGGAACTAGGAGACAGTAGTGAGGAGGGGAGGCTGGAACGGGTTGAGCAAGGAGACTGAGATTGAGCTGGGGAGAGATGGGGACTGAGATACAATTTTTTCCACAGAACCTCTGCCTCATTCAGTGTACAGGAAGGAATTGCTCTGATGAATCAGGGTTGTGTATTAAGGAAGCTGTTGTTTGCCTCATTTGTTGCAGAAGTTGGAAGGTGTGTAGTGAATACGGTAGGGGACTGCAGGAAGGGAAAAGATGGTCTCATGGTTAAGGCACTTGAATGCTGCCCTGGAAAATCGGAATCTATCCCTGCCTCTGTCCCAAAGTTCCTATATGATGCCGGGCAAGTTACTTAAACCAACCTTGTCACTATTGGCCAATAATAGTGTGCTCCTCATCTTCTAGGTGACCAACTTGAGTCGCTGGGGTCTGATTTGTAGAAGGACTGAACCACTCACAGCAGTAACTGAAGTCAACAGGAACTGAGCTTTGAACATTTAAAATGCAATATAATGCTAAGTATTCTGAAGACTCAGGTCCTAGGTACCTCAAAGAGGGCACACAAAATTAGTGGAGACATATGATCTTTCTCTGTGCCTCAGCTCCTCATCTATAAAATGGGAATAATACCACTCCCACACTTCACAGGAATGTTGTGAAGATAAATTAAATAATGTTTGTGAAGCACTCAGATATTATCGTGATGAGTGTCACTGAAAAGCCCTTGAGAAAATTAATAATTCTGTCTTCAGAGCAGGGTTTGAATAGCGTGCAGTAAATGAGGCCTGGGGCACCCACATTGAACAATGAGGATAAAGCAAAATATTGAATAGCTGCTCATTAAATAAGCACAAACTATACTGTTCACTGAATGAAGTAGGTGTCATGTAGAAAAAATAGTATGTAATCATGTAATTAAAGACTGTATCATAATGCATATGCAAAAAATGGCCAAATTAAGGTTGCAAGGCAACCTTAATTCTGGCATTTGCTAACTTCTGAATGCTTTACTTTGCTATGTTAATCATGTTCTTTTAACTTGGATTTTTGTGTTTTATAGATAGATAGATATGGAACATAGTAAGCTATTAAAGTTAGAAAGAAGATGATTTAATGAAGGTGGTACTGGTATATGGAAAAGAGAAGAAGGACAAGAAATTCCCATTGTGGAATTGTACAGAGAAAGCGTCTTAGCACAAAGGGCAAAGCACCACCAGAGAACAAGCAAATTTTGACTGGAAAACATTGAACTCTGACAGGAGAGAATCAGAGATGTCTGTCTAGCTATGGACAGGAGGACAGAGTGAGCCACAGAATTAAAAGATGAACGGCAGCCAAGGAGGATGAGGGAAAAGGGCAAGACGGAGCTTGTTAACTAGATGAAGAAAAGCAGTTTCTGTACTATCCACAGAACTGTACTCAGACTGAAATCAGTGCAGATATTGTCACGAATAGTGATTGGAGAGACGAAAAGAGCTATTTTGGTTGGTGATTGGAGAGGTGAAAAATGAGATGAGAGTGATGAAAGAAGCTTCTCTGATTGGTGACTGGAGAGATGAGATACCCCCTTTTCAAGCTCTTTGGTGAGAAAATAAAGGTCGGGGATTAAGTGTTAGAATTTTTAAGGTAGGCTTTTTAAGGAGGCAGATGAATAGTTTCACATTTCAGAGAGTTGCCACCAGCAAACAGGTTGTTCTCAGTGATGGTAATGTAGTGAACAAGGGTAGGAGGACAGGATTAAAATACAGGAAATGGAAAGGGATCAAGATAGTAGGATTTTTTTAATGCAGTGGCTATCAGAAAGTTGAAAGACCCCTGGACTAGAACCCCAGTCTGCAGAGCCTGAGATGCCTGATGTTCTCACTGTACTACCAGGAAGCCATGCAGAGCCACACCCAAGGAGCACTTTAGATAGCGGGCGCTGCAGGAAGTACCGGCCAAGAGACCCAGAGTGATGGTACCTTGCGGCCCTCTGATTGGCCAAGTGCCCTATTTAACCCTGGAGGGCAGCCCAAGAAGCCGTCTGGACAACCACAAAGACTTTGGGCCTGCTGTGACTCTAGACTTCACCTGATCTCCAATCTCCAACTCCAGCCTGATCGTGACCCTGATTCCTACCTCCTGAGTCTAACTGGTACTACCTCTGGTCTCCAGTCTCTGATCTCGGCCTGACTCTGACCTGACTCGTGTTTACTGAACTTGGCTCTAGTGATTCCTCTGACTCTAGCTCGCTAACTAGCATACCTGATGTGTGGACCCCAGCCCAGCTGTGACCACTAGCCAGACTGCCTACGCCCCAGTCCCTTACACAAAGGAGGGAATGAATAAAGAGGATGAGGTGAAGAAAGTATAGTTGAGGGAACAATTAAAGGAGCTGTTTCAAGTTGAGATGACATTGTTGCAAGTTTGGGCATCTTATATTAACAGAATGAAACTAGTTCATCACCTAGTCAGAGAAAGTGTGTAAGGAAAAAGGGAACTAGACAAGTAGAGAAAACAGTTAATGTTATTGGATAGTTAATAATGACTGCTAGTACCTTTTGAAAATTTAAAGCTGAGTAGAAGTTAGACTTTGTGGTCCAGAGGGATGCTCTGTAGAGCATCACATGATACATCCATACCATGTAGTGAACAGAGAAAATGCTAGCACAAATTTTCAATAATATTATCCAATTTCAATGTTAATGCCCATTTGGCACAGCAATTTTTTGCACAGCATTTACCAAGTCTGTCAACCTTGCACTGTTCATGTGCACTATATTCACTTGAAAAGATTAAATATTAAAAAGGTGTGTGTGTGTGTGTGTGTGTGTGTGTGTGTGTGTGTGTGTGAATAACCCTTCCCAAGTTGCATTTTCACCCCAATTATATGTATCTGTATAATTCTTTTTTATCTGTAACTTTTTCAATTTTTATCATGACAAAATTCAGACATGCTCAATATAGACATTCAGCTGTTGAGACACCAGATAAAATATCCAGTCTCCATTAAGGAAAAAGAAATCGGGCATATCAGTTCTATGCTAAATACAAAGTCCTCATTTTGGTATTGAGAGGCAGTGTATGCTAAAAAGGCCAATGATCCATCTAGTTCTGTGGCCTCTGCCCGATTTTTAAAAGGAAGACAAGAATGCCTCAGTTAGAGCTGATCAAAAACAGAATTTCCATTCCACAGGAAATTCTGATATTTTGGCATTTGTTGTCATTCCAAATTGAGACAAAGTTGAAATATTGAAAATTTTGGGTAACACAAAACATTCTGAAAAATTTCCACTAGGAAGAGTTGGAGCATTTCATTTTGGATTGGATTGATGTTAAGCTACATCTGCCAGAGTTGCTGTGGTGCCTCATCATGCCCCCATTCTCCAGTATGGGTTTGGCTTCCCACTTGAACTACTTCTCTTGTGATACACCACATTCAGGGGACTCCCATGATGCAATATATAGGCTCAGCCAGAGAGGAGGTGATGCTGCATCTTGGGAAATGTGGAGCCCAGCCCCAGAGGGAATGAGTTCATAAGACAACCAAACAACAACTCCTATGAGGCACTGCAGTGGCTCAGGTAGACGCACATTAACGTTGACCTAAACTGAAACTACATATTTCATTTTTATCTTTCCCAATGGAAGATTAAAAAATTTCAGCTAAATCAACATTTTCCCACAGAACAAAACTGACTGCAGAAAGCATATTTTCCTTTGAATGATCATTGATGGAAAAATCCTGACCAGCTTATTCATAATATATTTGGTCTATTTTCCACTGCTACAATATGGCCTTAGTTCAGCAGGGTGCTTAAGTATGTACTTAACTATAAAGCTGGTATGTGCATAAGCACCTTGGTAAGCCAGGGCCTCTATATATCATGAATGAAAACTTCTTCCATGCCCCCAACTGGGGGCTCAATTTTTTGGCTCGAGGTATGGGGATTGACAGCTGCTATTTTTAGGATTTTAACTTATTTATTTTTGTTTCTCGCCAACTATGTGCTTGGCACTGTACAAAACATAAAGACATCCCCTCCCCTGGAATACCTATCTTAATCATTTCAGTACCATAATAGCTTGTGTAATTTCAGAGGCTTCTCTTACTCCTATTCATCTAATCCAGTTTTGACCCTTGCCAAGCTTTCTGTTTCAATGCTAACACAAGGCAGTAAATTCCCTGGGTTATTTTCTTAAAAAATATTTCCTTTCATCTATTTTAAACTTTATGGTATTGTGATTTCATGTAACATCCCTTTGCTTTTGTACCATGTGACTAAGTAAACAGGAACCTGCTATTGGCCGTCACTAACCTATTCATTATGCTATTTATACTTCTGCCACACCTCCTTTCCAAACAAGATGGCCCTAGCATTTTTAACCTCCCCTTGTACATTACCCACTCATGCCTCTACCATACTAGACTCCAATTCTTAAATTAGCTTCTGTCACCAACACAGCAAACACTATGCAGTACAAATAGACCAATAAGCTAAAGATAAAAGATAAAATTGCATATTCTCAGCCCATAATGAATCAAAATAGTAATATAATTTCATATAAAAAGCTGGGCATGTCCAATATTCTTTTCACTATTTTAAACCTCACAAAAGCAAGGAAGTGGTTGACAATAATAATTCTGCTTTGCACATGCACTAAGACAGTGGTTCTCAACCAGGGTTCTGGGGGCAGGTTTCAGGGGGTCCACCAAACATGCCCAGCATTAAACTTGCTGGGGAGGAGCAGAAAGCCAAAGCCCCACCACATGGGGCTGAAGCCCAGGGTCCTGAGCCCTGCCACTTGGGACTGAAGCCAAAGCCTGAGCAACTTAGCTTTGTGGAGCCCACTGTGGCATGGGGACCCAGGCAATTGCCCTGCTTGCTACCCCCGATATTGGTCCTGACTTTTATATGCAGAAAAACAGTTGCTGTGGCACACGTGGGCCGTGGAGTTTTTATAGCATGTTGGGTGGGCCTCAGAAAGAAAAAGGTTGAGAACCCCTGCATTAAAGAACTCAATACAACGCAATATGTGTAGCTTTCACAACTGCACATGCCCTGCATGGCTGTAGGTGTTGGCTCTGCAGCAGGCTGATCCAGGGGGTTACTGTAGCAGCATAACAGTTTATATCAGCTAATTTCCCTCTTACTTCATAGCTCATAATGTTACAGGGTTTCTTGGAAATAACCCTAAAGAACTCTGACAAAATGAAGCATAGCAAAATAGAAACATACCGTGCTTTCTTCTCCTGTGTGGTATTTTCCAGAGATGTATCCCGTGGGATTTATTCAGCTCAGTTTGCAAGGCAATCTGTGGAGGGAGAGTCCTCTGTCATCTCTGATAGGTTATGTGCACCAAATTGAATATCAAACAGCTTCTTGGCATTGTCAATCAGTAAAAAGGTATCTTTTCTCCTCCATTTGGAGCCTTAATTTCTGCTGGCTAATAAAAGAGAAGCAATCTTAACACCTTTTCCTACAAATCCCTCCGTTACATAAATCTACATAGTCTAAAATAGGTTTTGCTACATCAGGAAAAAAATCTTAGGCCTTGAAATATTAGCTTCCTTTTTCTTCCTTTTTTTGTTTTGTTTTTTTGTTTGCCTGTAGAGAGAACAGTGTCACTTTGTGAAGTTAATACAAAAAATATAATCAGAGTAGGCATCTCTCTTCTATAAGTAGATTGATTCACACCTATTTTAACTATAGGTCAGTGTATCTTTGTTGATACCCTATATATGGTATCCACATGTCAAAAGCCCCTCTCAATAAATTGCCCAACAGACTGTCACAGCAGTCTCTTCAAATCTAGAAGGTACTCTGAAAATTCTCCTGCTTTTAATATTATTTCCTAGTTATTCATTTTTAAAGCAAAGTAACTAACAGGGCAAAATTCAGTCTTGAATAAGGAGATGCTATTTTCCTTACTGGCAATGGAAGTTGTGCCTACTTACACCAAGGCTACATTTGACCCATAATCTTTAGAGATGTTGCTAACTATGAATGTTTCTTACAGTATTAACTTTAGCAACCAGAGACCATGACTCCTTATCCGTAGTGTCCTATTCCCCAAATTCTCAACTGATAGATAAGCAGGTTTAGCTGACAATTACTGATTCAAGTAAAGTGATTAATTTACCTTTCCCATTTTTTGACATGCCTTTCCACATACAGAGCTTATGCTACCAGACTAACCTTTTCAAAATTACCATTCCTTCCCACCTTAGGAGCCCCTTTAGAGTGGTGGGGAAAGATCCTGGAACTAAGGTGTCTCCTGACACTTCCCACTCACCTTGCTCTCCAGACCTACTCATACTGAATGCTGGATGAACAAGAATTTGCTGAGTGGGCCAATAGATGGGGTCTATAGGATAAAAAAAAAATGGAGATATCCCATCTCCTAGAACTGGAAGGGACCTTGAAAGGTCATTGAGTCCAGCCCCCTGCCTTCACTAGCAGGACCACGTACTGATTTTGCCCCAGATCCCTAAGTGGCCCCCTCAAGGATTAAACTCACAACCCTGAGTTTAGCAGGCCAATGCTCAAACCACTGAGCTATCCAGATAGATCTAGTCCATTCTCTCGTGCACCCCTGGACACCAACCGTGCTCTGATTATGCATCCTTCAGTCTACCATTCCCTCCATCAGTCGCTATTGTGAGCAGAGCACAACAGAGACATGAAAATGACAGCCTTGTTGGCTGCTGCTTCCTGATTATGATGATATGTGGGCCCACTTCTCCCTCCAACATTTCCAATTGTCATAGACCTAATAGCTTCACACTTACCCACCTATCCAGACTCCTGGCACTCATGACCTGAGCCTGCTGCCTATTGAGGACCAATAAACCTCAGCTTTGGTAGCTTCCTCCCTCCCAAGCTCTGGAGAGCTGGAAAGACAGCTATCCCGGGCCCCCTCCAGGGAACTGAAAAATCCCCCTGCTTCAACAACATTATTCTCAACACACACACCCCTTTTTTGGTAGTAGTTAGGTTGGCTCTGCCAGCCTAGGGTTATCCAGGTTTTCCCAGGATCATCCTTTTTTTTTTTTTTTAAGTTGGCGTCCCTGGAAATCTGCAAATCTTCCCAAGACAGTAAACTCCCAGTTTTTGTCATCTCCCCTTCCCTAGCCCTTGGCCTGCCTTTCCCTCCGGGCTTCCCCTCCATACAAGAGGCTGCCCTAGGTTTGGTCCCCTGTTGATCCATGCCCTGGAAGAAGGAGGAAGCATGACCCACCTTGGGGGCTGGGGAGCAGGGCCTGAGGGGCTGGTGAGTGCTGAAGAGACCCAAACATTTTCCTCAGGCCTGGGTTGAGGGGAGATGTTGGGCCCATCAGTGGCTTGGCAGGGAAAAGTGGGGCCAGGCCCACCTCATGTTTTTTCAGAGTGTTGCCATTTTAATTGGTAGAATATGTGGAGCATGGAGGGAGTGAGCAGCACTGAGCCCTGTCCCTCCCACAACGAGTCCAGACTGACCACTCCCATGTCCCTTTCTTTGTACCTCAGAGGTAGCAAACCTACACCAGCCAGACATTTGCATTGCAACAGCTTCACTATTGTAAATCCCTCTAGTGTAGGTTGCTAGGAAAGCATTTTTGTCACTTGCATCTAGTGCAGAACAAAGCAGCACATTTGCTCATTGAGATAAGAATTCATAACATACACCAACTGCCTTGCATTGCTTGCACTGACTGTCCCTGTCAACAGAACAGATGGATTACATTCTTCCAAATGGAGAGGACCCAAGGAAACAAAGTTCTGAAATTACAAAATCTTGCCTGTAGAGGTGGGCCAAAACCAGATTCTTTCACTTTGTCAACAGGGTAGGAGTGCACTTGGTCAGTGTTTAAACTGGTCAAAATAAGAGCAACAGGCCACGAATTCTGGATTTGCCCCAACTCTCATTGTTAAAGTGTGCTGGGGCATTGCATAATTTTGTGGTACTGGGAGTCAGCAGGAGAAACAGGTCAGGAAGAAAAGTATCCAAAAAGATCCTCTTTCTAATCAAGCCCACACAGTAAAAAGAGAGAGAGAGTGTGTGAACAGTTTGTGGAGCTGGGTACAAAAACAATCATGGTGCTCCACACCCACTTTTTATTTTTACAAAGAATTTGACTAGTATAGAGAATCCATACTGATGCAGAAACAAATTTAAATTATTTAAATAGGGCAGTGAAATCCTTCCTTAGAAAATTTGGAAATACTAATGCAATTTCCCGCATAAGATTGTCATGAAGATTCTATTTATTATGTATCCTTCTCAGAGAGAGCTGCTGGCATCAGAACATTTTACTTCTTGGGACCTTATCTCTCTTTTTAAAAGTCTCAGGCATCACAATATGAACGAGCTCGGACCAAATTAGGATGTCTTTACACAGTTTCTACTCATTCCTTATTCCGACAAGCTCCAATTGACTTGAGGGATTTTGTCTTAGTAGGGACTGAGAAAAAAATGGGTAAGAATTTTAAGGTTTGGCCCACTGTGGAGGAATTTTTTCCCCTGTATGTGCCTACTGGTTGCTTTTTCTATTTTCTCTTTCTTATAGTTGTTACTGATCAAATTTGGATAGGGTAGAGCACTGATGTACTCTGCAGAACAATAGTGGGACAGATGAAAATGTCATACTAGTGCTCTACTTTAACACATTGTTAAAAAATTTAATGGGATCGCACCGAAACAATTGAGCTTTTCCGACATTATGCAATACACTGACATATTGCTGAGGATTCAACCTTTTTGTGCTCTACTGTCTAATTGCATTTTCACTTAGTATTGAGCAAAGAAGCAGCTAACGGTACTAAGTTTGGGAGTCAAGTGAAATCTATCTGAATCTTTACGGGTAATTAGGTTAGGTTACAATAGGCAAGTGAGTATTCATTAGTTACAATGTGAGTATTAAGCAGGTAGTAGATATTCTCATTTCTGCATGTTTCTAATGCTAATTTATAATCAGTATTGACAGAACAACCCCATGTTCACCAGGTGGCAATTTCTTATTTTTGAGGGAATCAGTGGTTTGTAGCAACCCTTATTATACACAATGAAAATAGCCTAAAATAGTAGGTGAATCAGAAAAACGAAGTACAGTTAGCCCCTTCCTATGGTTTAGCTATTGCTGACCCCCCCTTTATCTCTACTAGTTTAAAGAAAACACTTGTTATACAAAATTTGGAAGTTTTAATAGTGCAGATATTTTTATTAAAATAAAATTATTCCATGTTATAGGGTTTGATTGGCATATTCATGTCTGCAAACTTTATATCTCAAAACTAGATCACAAGTCTTCTAAAGTCTGAAAGTGATTGCCCAGAACATTACAGAATGTATAACTAGAGCGCAGATATTTAATTTTTATCATAAATTGCTTTTCATTAGCTGGGCAGCAGACATTTTTCACCTCTTTTAACCATTATCATTTGTGCCAAATGCCATAATAGATTCCATTAGCACCATTTCTGCATTCTACATCACAATGCCACTAGCTGTACATATTTCCACAGTAAAGAATAATTGGATGCAGAACAGCACAGAGATGATTGTATCAAATATATTGAAGCATCTGAGGTATCTATATGAATAAGGTAAGGCAACCTTTCCTTTCTTTCTGTCTCTTTCTAAACCCAATAAACTGTAAGTAGGCAGGACCCTAATCACAGATATGCTGGTATCCTAATAGTTGCCTATGTGCCTCAGCAACTCACTTTCAAGATCCACTCACTAACAGCTCATCTCTAGCTCTACTCACATGCAAGCAACCCAGAATAGGGGAGGGATAGCTCAGTGGTTTGAGCATTGGCCTACTAAACACAAGGTTGTGAGCTCAATCCTTGAGGGGGTGATTTAGGGAATGGTGGTAAAAATCTGTCTGGGGTTGCTTTGAGCAGGGGGGTGGATTAAATGACCTCCTGAGATCCCTTCCAACCCTGATATTCTATTATTCTAAGGAAGCCTATTCCACTGACATGCAAACTCACTAGTAGCAGAGGGAAGCCCATTCCACTCCTGCCCACCAGTAAAACTAACCGTGCAGAATGGAAAGCCAATTCCACACATGTGAATGTCAACTAGAGGTACAGGAAACCTGTTTCACTATCTCACCCAGATGTAAACTCACTAGTGAGGAAAGGAAAACACATGGCAATCTGCAAGCTCTGAGTTGGTATATTATTTTATATTGAGCTATTTTGCCTGTATAATTTTTGAGAAGAGGCAATTGTACATGAAATGCCCATAGTAAAGAATGCCATTCACCTCAGAACACTTCTCTGCTACTTTTATACCTGGCATATGCTTCATAAAACTATCTAGGATGGAATTTTCAAAAGCGCTCCGTGTCAGCCTAACTCTATTGCCACTTAAGTCAATGCTGTTTTACCATTGACTTTAATAGGAGCAGGGATTAGGCAAATGCTAAGTGCTTTTGGATATAATCATTTTCTTCTTTATTCATGCCTTTGGGGGTGATGAACCAGAGAGACATAGTCTGAGTGCCTGGTAGTTAAAAACTCAGGGAGAACAGATTTGGGGAGACTTGGGACTGGAAGGGCTGTGAGTGTGACCCTGCAAGACTGGTGGAAGCCAGGGTGAGGCCTTGTGTTTGTGGGCAAACTTATTGGTGTCAGGGCTCCGAACCAAGGTGGCATAGCAGAAAGGCATCCGTCTGACAGGGCAGGCCGTGATGGAACCCCTTACTGGCCTAGTTGAGACCCAAACATCTCACATCCTAACTCTACTCCCACTTAAGTCAATGCTGTTTTATCATTGACTTTAATAGGAGTAGGGATTAGGCCCATGCTTTTGAAAATAATCATTTTCTTCTTTATTTTCTATGCTTTTTAAAATGTCTGATAAAACATATTTCTGGAACATTTAAACATGATCTCTACATATATTTTGAATCACATTACATGACCTATAAAATGAGGTTACATAAAGGCCATTTATCCCCAAAGTATGCCTTTTCTACCATTAATATATGAGTGTAGCTCCCATCATCTGAATGGTATTTAAGTGAATATCGTGGCTGAAGAATTTGCCTTTGAATTCGAAGGAACACCTAACCAATATACACACAGAGCATGAAATCCTGACCCTATTGAAGTCAATGGGAGTTTAGCCATTGAATTCTGGCACCAGGCTTTCACTCACAACATGTCTTCAACAATACAGGGGTATTTATTCAGTCTTGTCCATAGCAGTATGGAATTCAATTTACATAGTGTTGTTCATGGTCAAGAAATTTCAAAGCACTTTACAAACTAATGGATAAGGCTCAGTAGTGTTGTAACTATGTAGACAAACAGAGTAACCATCATATAATCAGACACAGGCAAATAATGGGGGGGGGGGGAGAATCATTCCAAAGCATTTTCACATAATTTAAACCATGTTTCATTCCAGCCATAGATGTACTCTTTCAGGTTTACTTTAGTGAGAACATTCATGCCAACAGAATTTAGTTCACACAAATATTTAGGAGAAAAAAGAGCATTCACATATGGAGGAATGTATTCATACAGACATCTTCACCTGGCTTTGGATATTTTGGGAACAAGAATGTTAGAGGTGGGAAGAGAATAGGAGAGTGAGAAAGTCAATGATTTTCAAACTATGTATCTAAATACAACTAAGGGAACACTCAGCATAAGCAACAGACAGGAAAACAGACTGCACTTTGGAAATGCTCCATCCCCACAACATGGAGCAAGATGTGAGCAGCATAGCTAGATATTAAACTAGACACTTTAGTGCCTGTGGACAACTTCAACTGTATTCAACAACGTCCCATACAATAAATGGTTGTGTGTACAATCCTGTGGTCACATAGGTATCTGTGATCATGTCAACAGGGCTGCTGACCGAAAAGTCAAAGATAAATTTGGTGCCACAGCAATAGCCATAGCAATTACTTGGCATGAACATGACAACAGAAAACTATTTGCAAAGTCTGTTAGACTGCTCATCAATCTGCTTTTTCTCTCCCTCAGTCAGAAAAGGAACCAGATACTTTTTAAAACTAGAGTCAACATACCTAGCCAAATATAATGTTTTCCTATGCAAACACAGGAAAAGATTTTACCTATCCTTACAATTCCTAGGCCTGTTTATTTCCTGATCTATCACCCTAAAGTTCTCTCCACGCTCTCATTGGGAGATTCAACACCCCAATGTTTTTGTCACACACTGCTTCTCTTTATAAAGGTTAGGCCAGTTAATCAGGGAACCATGACTTGCTGACCAGTCATACAGATCAAATAGCAAATTCTAAATACTGAACACTTCTTACATGACCTCCATCACCACTGGTTCTGAGCACCTTGCTAGGTACTTACATGACCTCCATTACCATTGGTTCTGAGCACCTCGCAGTCTTTAATGTATGGAGCATCAAAACACCCCTGTGAAATAGAAAAGTATTATTATATTCATTTCATACATGGAGAACTGATCTAGAGAGTCTTGGGGTATATCTAGCTTCAAATCAGTGATATAAATTCCAGCTTGAGGAGACATACTCACTCCAGCTCTGATCTAGCTACCATGTTAAAAATAGAGGTAGCCAGAAGAGGTAGTTGACCGAAGTATATTCCTAGCATCTTAGAGAGGTACAGACTCAGGGCATCTAAGTCCTCCCACATCTACACTTTTAGCATCATTACAGCTAGTTCAGGTATGTCTAGGATTTATTACTCTAGCTTGAAGTGTAGACATGCCCTAAGTTATAGAGGAGTCTGGAGGGGAGTAAGGAATTGAACCCAAGCCTCTTGAGTCCAGACTGGCATCCTAACCATGGGGCTAGTCTCCCTCTTAAAAAGGCCAAAACTGATGTTCCCATTGAACTCTACACTTATTATTCCAGCTTGTTCTCAGTGCAGCATGAGCCTTAAGTAGGATAGGGAGAAGAATGGCCACCCTTTCTGTTTCTCAGTTGAGTTGCCAGAGGTTCTCCGTTAAGAGACTGGCTTGTTTCAGAAGTGTCCACTTAATGCACAAGGCCTTGACAAAGCCAGCAGAAGGATCCTGTTGAAGTAGAGGCCACTCAGCAACTCCCCAGGCTTCCTACTGGAGTTAATAACATGAGGCAGCGTGCACAGCTGGTATGAGATAACTGCACAGCTTGGATACATAGGGAGGCATGAGAAGCTTGGTATTCTCACAACAGCTGCATGGCCTAGAGTGTGTTATTCCACTTAGAGCCAATTAAAACATTTTGAGGGGAAACAGAGATTTAAAACCTGTTTTTAAATAACTGGCTGTTAAAACAATATTTGGAGTTTATGAGTTTGTTCTTTTATACTCTGTCTGGCCTTGAAAAACTTTGAACCTTACTCTGATCTCACTCATTTCACACTAGTGAAATTCAGTGGAGCTAATCCTGATTTACAATGGTGTAAGCCAGATCAGAATTGGGTCCTTTGTCTTTATTGTAAGCAAGTCACAAAAGACTATTCTTCATGATCATATAAAATGATACATTGATATTGATTCAAAAAAGAGGTCTCTTGGCACAATCATTACTTTTTTCCATTTTCTATAGACAAACAAACCCATAAAACAGAACTGACAGATGTTATAACCCAAAAAATGAAAGAGAAAGTCCCACAGTACGGAAAAACAAAAGAAACCCCAAATAAACTCATACAGTGGCAACTCCTGCAATACATCTGTCCATATTCCAATATATGCGGGCCATATAATCCAAAGACAAAAGTTATTGCAGCTACTGTCCCTGTCTGATTAGGATGTTGGCATATATATCAGAAAGTTAGCATAACTCTTGTCTTGGTTTGTGCTGTAAAGTTTTCTCCTGTCTGAAATAAATCAGGTTTGACAAGTTATTCCAGGATGATGGGAGAGTCCCCTCCCCCCCAGTTCTTAGTAACTATGTGTTCTGCAATAGTTCAGCAAGTGTCACATACTAATCGCCTCCCTCCACCTTCAATGTCCAAAATCTCACCCAATATAATTGCACAGTTGATGTCAGATCATGTTTTTATTTAAAATGTGTTTGAATATACATCTCTACCCTGATATAATGCGACCCGATATAACACGAATTCGGATATAATGCGGTAAAGCAGTGCTCCGGGGAGGGGGGCTGTGCACTCCGGTGGATCAAAGCAAGTTCAATATAACACGGTTTCACCTATAACGTGCTAAGATTTTTTGGCTCCCGAGGACAGCGTTATATCGAGGTAGAGGTGTAACTACATGCTTTAAGAACCGAAATCTCTATTCTATTCAGCCACATTTGACATTTGACTGTAGTCTGAAGCCTCTGGAATAATAATAATAAAAAATAATATATGGAGATATCCTATCTCCTAGAGCTGGAAGGGACCCCAAAAGGTCATCAAGTCCAGCCCCCTGACTTCACTAGCAGGACCAAGTACTGATTTTGCCCCAGATCCCTAAGTGGCCCCCTCAAGGATTGAACTCACAATTGTGGGTTTAGCAAGCCAATGCTCAAACCACTGAGTTATCCCTTCCCCCCAAGCAGCATCTTGGGGTGAAGCCACCCTCAACTCATAGAAAACATCAGTTCCTTTTTAAAAAATAAGCCTTTTGCAGCCATATACCCAGGCTGGAGAGATTTATCAGTTTCTCTTATTTGAGAGTGATTTCAAATGTAGAGATTTCAAAGCCCTCACTTAATAGATGCCATGGCTCAGGCTGAAGTTGAAAGTGCTGGTTAACACAACACCACAGGTTTTAGGATTCCTGGAATTAATAGTGGATTACACTGAATAAAACAAAAACCCTACACACACTCAAAGATTGTTTCCTATGTCCCCCCTTTCCTTGGATATGGGGGTGTATAGGAGACAAATGTAACTCCTATTCCAACTCATGAATTATTATCTCATAACAGAGCACCATTATATCTAGTTATTAAAGCAGAAGACTAGAAGTCAGTACTTTGAACTCCTGTTCTATTCCCAATTCTGCACTTGACTGACTGACTGACATTGGGCAAGTCCTTTAGATACCATATCTGGACTTGATATTCAAAAGGAGAGGACTGAGTGTACGTGCATTTCTGTGTGCCTATGTTTGCAATTGGACATAGTAGATTATTGTGGCATCCATCTAGCTATTTATATGGGCAATCACTGTAACTGGAAGTGAAAATGTAGAAGTACAATTGCACACACAAAACTTAATATACAAGAGGGCATCGGTTTTTAATTATCAGGTCTCTGTGCCATCCTTTACCCAAATTAAAAGATATAATACCCATCTTCAGTAAATATCACACAGTGGTAATCTAAGGCTCTCTTAATGTTTTTAAAGTGTTCTGAGGTATGGGATAAACTGAAGCTAAAGACAGAATGAACTGATCGTGCATGTTTATATGTGTTTAAAAGGTATAGAACCAGATTTATTGATATGATCTGGGTGCTGAGTGTTACTCCAGCAACACAAAGCAGCCATAAACCTGGCTTATCCAACAAGCTAAGCTAGGTTAATGGCTGTTTTACATCATGGTAGTGGATGCTTTGGGTCACCAGAATAACACAAAGCAGCCACAATGTACTGGTGAATCCAGCCTATATAGTACACCAGATCCTTTAGAGCCTAATCGAAAGCCCACTGATGTCAATGGAAGTAAACTGCTGATCACAATTAGTCTAATTTACTGGAGTGCATCAGGCATTTCCCACTGCATTGGTGATCTGAAGATTTGCTTTCTTTAGCCTTTTCTCTGCTGAACCTCTAACAGGCCTTGAACTATGTCTTAGGGCTGAAGGTCTCTTGAGTCCATTCATGAGTCCATTCATTGTTGCCTGGAAACATAGCACAAGTAGGTAGCTGCTGTGTATTTTAAAGGTAAACTTATAACTATCCCTATGTTGTGGATGGGATTTCTGCAGTTAAAAGCTTTGGTTGCTTTCAATGACTGATGCTGCATGAGTAATTCTCTGTTGCCGAATATTCATCTTGACTGGTTTGGGTTTTGTGGCAGCTTCAATGATGAATGCCTAATCTCTTCACTATAGCTTGTTTTTTCTTATTCTTGCCTGCCACAACCTCCTTTGCACAGATTCCTCCAAAGGCTGACATCGCTCTTCCCTCTGCTTCCTCTTGCTAATCACTAGAATCCAGAAAGCTTTTCTTCAGAGTAGCATAAATATTGTAATAGAAAAGCAACCAAAAATGACAAGGCTTTTATTCTGGTCCAGTGTCTGCCAACTTCATAAGTCACGACAATGTTTGTTATTTATGATAAAACCTGGATTCTAAAATCTCGTATTTTTAAATATTTTTTTCTATCTTATGTTACCCTAATTCTGTTCTGCCTCTCCACGCTCTTGTTGCTGACTTGATACCCCTTGTCTCTGTGCTAAAATTGAAACTGCCAGACATAGCTTTCTATGGCATGTTTTAAACACAAGCTACTTTAGCTTTTATCTTTAAAATTTTATTAAGAAGTTAAATCCAGTCTTTGTAATGTTCCCAATATGGGGATTTTCAATATAAAATTAAAGTTATAAGATAGTGCATCTGTGGGTAAATTCTATGGACAGCCAACTTGCCAGCTGGCAGTTTCAGCTTTTAAAATCAGTGGGGGTTTTGTTTTCATTCTGGGCAGTTGCTCAGCTGTCAATCAAAAATCTTGTTATACATGAATCTGAAGTCAAATCAATATTTGACAAGATTTTTGACTGGCAGGACAAATTGTTATACATGGATGCCACATCCATGTATAACAAGGTCATGTATAATAGTTGCCTAATCATGGAATTCTGCTATTTATATATTATATCAAAGAGAGCTGCTCCCAGCATTCTCATATGCTCAGTAACTTTCAGATCATGAATCCATCTCTACACCTAAACCAAAACTTATTAGAAGCACAGGGCTCGGTGGAGGAAGTAAGGAACCTTGAACCTTTGAGTTTCTGGGTTTGACATTCAATAGTAACACTACAGTTTTCTCTTCCAGCAACATTTTCTTCAAGGTAACGTCTGTACAAGAGCAAGGTACATACTCTATTGAAGCTATGGCAATAGAGATGTGGTGTGTTAGTGTAGTAGATCACTAGGGAAATCTGGGGACTATAATGGCAATAAATGGAAGGAATGGAATTGAAAAAGAAATAGTTTCATTACGTAACCAAAGAGCTGGAAATGGGTCACATCAGTATATTCACTGGTAGCCCTCAAAATGCTAGCATCTATATCAAAGAGTCACATTGTGCATATTTATTGGAAGCTCTACCTGACTGTCATGGAGCATGGCTCCTCTCCAGCCTTCTCCTCCCAGAAACTGCACAGACTCCCTTGGTTGTGCCTTTACCGTGTTCTTTTAAGTTCCCTCCACCCTTTTCACAATGATCCCCATGAAACAGTCTATTTACAATATTATCCTAGTTTTTGGCCCTCTCACCAGGGCCTTAAGGAAACCTAAGTCTCCCTACTCTGAGCCCTGGTCTACACTGGGGGGGAGGGAATCGATCTAACTTATACACAACTTCAGCTACGTGACTAACGTAGCTGAAGTCGACATACTTAGCTCGACTTATCGTGGCAAGTCACTGCAGTGAGTCGACTGCTGCAGCTCCCCCGTCAACTCTGTCTGCACCTCTCGCGGCACTAGAGTGCAGGAGTCAACGGGAGAGCACTTGGGAGTTGATTTATCATGTCTAGACTAGACATGATAAATTGATCCCTGCTGGATTGATCGCTGCCCGCTGATCCGGCGGGTAGTGAAGACATACCCTCAGTCTCTGTGTGGCTAGGCTCAGCTAGCCCCTGTTCCTCCCTCTCCCCTTTCCACTTCCTTCCTGTGCCTCTTCTTATCAGCCCTGGGCTAATGGGGTAATTGGCTCAGCCCACCGGCCTGACTGACTAATTACCCCCATCAGCTTCCTCCAGGGGAACTAATAAATATCTGAGTGATCAGAATGCAGGCTCACCTGTTTGCTCCCTGCACTCTGTCACAGTGACACTTCCGGAAACAGTGTCACAATATGGCTTTAGAAGGATAAGCAGGGAACAATAAATATACAGTTTTCGTATATACTGTGACGAGCATGATCCAAGTTATTCAGAACCTTGGCTCTCACAGAGTTGCGAGAGCTCTAAACTGAAAGGGAATGGGAGGCATTGTGGGAAGCATGTTTGGAAAATAGATTCCCTGTGAAGAGAGAAGTTGAATTTTAAAGAAAGTGAGAGAAGGCACATAGATATAGGAGACACAGAGGTGTGAAATGGAAGCTGACAGCTTACCTTCCATCTGTGTACCATAGGTTTTTCTACAGGGCCCATTACCATGGTATCTAAGCACAAACTACCATCCCATTATTATGGTCCATCTCAGATCCAAGCTTAAACCACTACTGCTGATGTTTAGATCATTCCATCAAAGCCTAAAACCTCCATTGCTATTGTTTGCAAGACAAATGTGGTGGGAATCTCCCCTTCTCAATGGTACCCATAAACCATCTCTAGACTTGGTCGTTCATCAGGTATCTGACCTTAAATCTGTCACTGATCCAGGACTGATTATTTCCTATTCCTTGTGCTTTGCAAACCCACAAAGAGATAATTTCATCTACCAATGAAGTGCAGCCATCTTTGGGCTGAAACACAGCAAATGTTTAACAGAGCACAACACTACAACCACAGTTTCTGGATGAGATGTGAAGTACACACTATCCAAGTGGCACTGTCAAGGGAATGTAATGGGTAAATATTAGTCCTGGTCCTGGAAATTGGCTGAGATGGCAAAGTCAATGTCCGTTCTCTTGCAAAGTGTGTCATAGGGCTTTTATGGAATGTAAGTGTTCAGGACTTTGGTTTTACATCTGCCTATCTTATACAATTCTAATGTGCTCATCACTATATTATCTAAGCACCAGAAATCCCTCCAGCACCAAGATAAGGCATTTGATCAATATTGACTTAGAAGGAGTACAGTCACCCATTTGGTCAATGGTATCTGGATGTTCCTTGGAGGACTCCATTCCAATTATTGACCCAGCCAAGCTTGTGATATCCCTCAGGATCACAGTACAAAGGGGCATAGTTTCAGGCTATCTATATTAATACAAGATAGCACTCCGGGTCTCACTTGATACAGCAACCAGGACACTTCAGCAGAAAATACAGACACAAGGGAAAGAGAGATAGAACAATGAAAAGTCTGTGATTCTATGAAGACAAACCACAGCAAAAGATATTCAGGGCAGCTGTGTTGTAGCTTTCAAAGTAAATAAAACAAAATGAGTGTAAGACAAGATTCACTTGAACTTGAAGTGATATATCTTAAAAAAATCAAGGGTGGGGGGGAGGAGACAGTAAATAAAATTTCCTTAGATACAGATCAGCAGCTCTCTGCAGGATTACTTTACAGTAGTGTCATACATCCAGATCCGTTTTACCTATATTTCTGAATATCATACAATTTAACACATGCATTTTATAAGCCTACTAAACTACAAATGATACATTGACAAACCTGTTTTCAGGTACGATACTCTGTACTTCTGTTTGCTGACAATATATTCTATTTATGTAGTTGGTTATGAATTGCTTTAAGTCATCTGAGCTGCATGATTCAAAGATGTTCATATTTCTCCCCTTCCCCGATGGCAAAGAACTACTTTTCTTCCTCGATCTTTTCAAAATTATAATTAGGCTAGATCCTTGCCTCTGTACTCATTCATCATTCTCTCCTATTACACTTATCACTTCATAGGACTTGGGAGAATTGGCTAGTAACATCACCACTAAGTCAAATTTGAAATAAGGCTATCAAAACAGGCAGGCTTAAATGTCAAATCTTTGGATAAATTATCATTGTACAGAATGGGGCAAAGTTGCAGTTAGAGGGAAAAACCATAAGCCTTGTGAATCCTGTTCTGCACCTCTTGCATTTTTCTCCTTCTGCAGCCAATTTTAAGTTGCTCATCAAGTGGGAGACAAAACCAAGGAGGATTCATTGAAGTTAATCATATTATTTATGTGAACACTGCTCTATGCTGGTTAGTGTACTAAATGTTTATTATGGGGTGTTAAAATGGGATATCATTGTGCCTCAGCACACTCCTCAGCACTGATATGTGGAATCAATCTTAAAAAGAGCTGCCATCACAAATTGTGACATTACAATTTTCTGTCATGAAAGTGATTATGCTGTCATAAACACCAGCTTGTAGCATCACAAATGAATCAGGCAGTCAGAACAGGCTGAATAGAAAGGTTTCAACACTGACCATGTATCATGGCAATCAGAAATTATAATAAAGGAATCACAGAAAGCAAATGATAATTAAATAGATTATTAACTTGTGCTGCTTTACAAAATGTTCTGGAGTGCACTGAGGGTTCTTTAATGCTACTGAAGTTCTTGATGGCCCTCGTGTTAATGAAGGTGATGAAAGTTATAAAATCATAATTGTTTGCGGACAAATACAAAGTAATCCCATTCATTGTCTTAACAAAACAACTTGCTGTTCACAGAACCATCTATGCCTCTTCCTCAAATTTAACTAAGTCCTACAATGGTAGGGGAGTGGAATAGATGACCTCTTCTAATGGGGGCTGCGGGAAGCGGCGCGGGCGAGGGATGTGCTGGCCGTGGCTTCCCGCCGCCCCCATTGGCCTGGAGCAGCAAACTGCGGCCAGTGGGAGCCACGATCGGCCGAACCTGCCGACATGGCAGGTAAACAAACTGCCCTGGCCTTCCAGGGTGCTTACCCTGGCGAGCCGCGTGCCACAGGTTGCCAACCCCTGCTCTATGGTAAGACTAATATAGTGATCCAGGAGTTCACATTAGTTACTGGCTTAGCAAAATCTAATTATAGACTATATCACCATAGTCTGCACTATTTTCTGACAATCTGACCTGAGATTGGCACTCACAGTTGTGAGTCTCTCCAGATAGCATGATGGTTGCGAAGGCTAAAATTTCCAAAATGTAAGTCATTTAGGAGCCTATATCTCATAGAATGTAAATGGGATTTAGACTCCTTAGTCACTTAGGTGTTTTTACAAATTATATCTTAAGTGCACATGAAAGTGACTTCCTTTCCCTTTTCTCTTTGAGACAGCAGCATATGAAAAAGACAAAGGTATCACTAAGTGGGGAGGACAGTTGGATGCAGTGACAGGATGAGTAGCCTCATGTGCTACTTTGGGGCTGTCACAGACCTGGGGACAGCTTCTGAAAGCAGGCAAGAGGGAACAAAAGGGTAATTAGCTATAGTCATCTGTGGTGGACCCCAAAAAAGACACAAGGGAAAAGGCAAATGCAATGGTGTGTCTAGTTGCTTGGGAAGTGTTATAGGAGCATAATAAGAATGTTAGTAGGTTTCCAACAGTAGACTTCATGTGTCTGTGATGTCCATGTGTTGCAGATAGCAGATTTAGGGATGAAGCTTGTGGTCATGGGGAAGATTTTTCAGTTCTATAATTTTGCAGTAAAACTTTCTGTCATGCTTTCTGGAGTGGCTCACAACCATGAGTGCCTTCCTCAGGGCAGACCATCAAAAGAAAGACACTCACCCCAAACTGGTATGTTCTATAATTAGATTTCACCAACCCAGTAACAAATGTGAACTCCTGAATCACTATAACAGTCCCCCTTAGACTCACCAGTCTATCTTGTCACTCAGGCAAGCTGGACTTCGTGATAAATGGTCACTTGCACCAAAAGAAATCACAAAATATTCAGACCCAAGAGACCAGTCACTTACCACAGATCAATTTGTATCTTAGATCTCAGAACAAAGACAAAGCCTGTAGCCCAGGGGTCGGCAACTTCTGGCACGTGGCTCGCCAGGGTAAGCACCCTGCCGGGCCGGGACAGTTTGTTTACCTGCCATGTCCGCAGGTTCGGCCGATCGCGGTTCCCACTGGCCACGGTTCGCCACTCCAAGCCAATGGGGGCAGCGGGAAGCGGCGCGGGCCAAGGGATGTACTGGCCGCTGCTTCCCGCCACCCCCATTGGCCTAGAGCAGCGAACTACGGCCAGTGGGAGCCGCGATCAGCCGGACCTGCGGACGCGGCAGGAAAACAAACTGGCTTACCCTGGCGAGCCGCGTGCCAGAGGTTGCCAACCCCTGCTGTAGCCACTCCTTTAATAAATGATCTAAAGGTTTATTAACTAGGAAAAAAGAAATAACAGTTATTTACAGGTTAAATCAAGCAAACGTATACATACTCAGGTATTACCATCTATGATTCCTAACAATGACAGAGATGTGGTAATCTGTCAATTGAAGATGTCTTCCAGGGTGGACCCAGGCGTAATCCCTAGGGCTCTCTGCCTCTCTGTGAGCGTTCAAACAGCAAAGGGATGAAAAATTTTCTTCTGACCCTGTTTTATCTTTTACATATGGCCTTCCAGTCCATGAGATGAGCTCCCTTGCATATAGCATTTCCAAGGTGTGATAGGGCCATTCACCAATCCTTTGTATTGTGATGTTTCTTAATACAGGTATGACAATCATTGTTCCTTCCCCACTCCCCTGCCTGTTTAATCTTGATAGTCCTTAAGGGCAGGGGGGTGGGGAAGGAATGACAATTGTCATGCCTGGATTCACAAGATCAGAGCAAACGTTTTTAAAATTATAGCAAAACTTACATATTTCGTTATAACATGGAATACAGCCATTACAAGTGAGATTAATGCAGGCAGCAATTTACAAGCCTTTCATAGAGTTTAAACACTAAATACATTCTTAAAAGACTAATACTTAATTTGAACAAAACTAACATACAGGTGAGCTGGTTTGGTTTCCAGCTATGAATTTGTCAGTTCTTAGTTAACACCTACAGGCTTGATTTACAAAAATAACACTTACAAACACTGCTATCCAAAAAATGACTGTTATGAACTTTGGCCCTTTACTCTGCAATTTGATGGTCTCTGTTACCCATTGGGTGATTCTCACCCCTACTCCTGCCACTTTACGCAAGGTCAGAGGGTAGAGCAGTGTGAAGGGGTTCTAAATGACCTGTATCCAGCTAGGGGAGGATTCCCTCAGTGCAGGATCTGAGGAAGATAGCCATAAGGTTGCCTTCCAACATCTCTCTCACAAACTCAGGTGTAGGGGGAATGCCCAGAGAGCAGCTGGGTGAGGGAGGAGCATATTGGGGTTCAAGCTAGTGTACATAGTGCTATGAAGATTCTGGGTAGCCCAGGGAGGCTGGGCTTTCAGGGCTTAGTTACTCTAGGGGACTAACCAGCTTTTGGAGTAGCCTACAATCAGGATCAAACAAAGATGACTTAAAACTATTTATCTCCCCAGGTTGGGAGTCCTGTGCTGAACCTCTTAGAGGCCTGGCACAGAATCTCAAACCTGGTGATTAGGAGAATGAGAACAGGGACCTGACATTATGAATAAAAAAGAAAAGTGCCTACAGTAACAATATAACAAAATTACTTACAGGTTTAGAGAGAGTGCTACAACATTATCCTTCTTCCCCCAGGTTCATAAACATTTTTCTTAAACAATACTCTGAAATGTCTTATGTGGGATAAGACAACATGTCCAAATGGAACTCATCCAATTCTTCTTCCACTAAATTTTCATAGGAGCTTTAATGACCTCCACTCATACAAATGGACTGCTTAATGCATTGTAGATTATTATTAGTATGAATCAATGGGAGCCTTTGACAGGCAAAGCCTTCACGGATTTGCAAAGCGACTAATAAAGATCACCTTGGTACCATCTTCCCTTTGTGAATCACTGATCTTTATGAAGTCAGAATTAATTAGTGGGGAATGAGATGAGAAATTCAACCCCTAATATATAAAGTGGCAGGGCTTTTAAAACCCTGTTTTGCCCCAGTCTCTCTCCTTGCCTGCTGTCCCTCTGCTACCAAGAGCATAAGAAGAACTCGTTAATGGAGAATCTAAGAGGGTGTTATGAGCCTTCCTAAAATATGTATACTTTCTTTTACCATAAAATCCCTTAATTTAAATATTCTTTGGTGGTACAGAGGACTATTAACTGGGTAGAGATCTGGCTACCATGGAGCGCGTGTGAGGCTACTTGTACTTTAGGATCTGAGGCAGGTAATCTCCACAACATTACAAACTTTAAAAAAAAACACTAAAGGAAACTGCAGATTTAACATCAAATAACAGTGGGATAGTATATAGTCCCAAGCACAGCAAGGTTTCCTCCCAAGTAAAAAAAAATAATTCAAACTAAAAATGGAACATTCAAATTAAATACTGCTTGACAAGAATATTACACTGCTGACTAAAGTGAACAAGAGCTCACAGATAAAAATCAGAGCTCCACTACCTCATCACATTGAGGCACGGCTTTCATATTACCTGCAGGGAGCCCTATTGAGTTCAGATTTTATCTTTAACTGCGAATTTCCATCCATTGGAATTTCCATCCATTCCTTGAAAGCCAACCTATAAAATTCATTTGCTGTCATTCTCCAGGTGAAATTTTGTAACACCATAACTGTATTATATGGAAAGTATAATAATCCATTTTTATCAGTAGAAAAACAAATTGTTGTAGAACTCACACCACCTCCTCAAGTATAACCAGAGCCCATGGAAAGCAGCCAACTTGCTGATCCACATGTATCTGCTAAAATTGCTAAAGCAGAATAGACAATAAGCAGGGGAGCACACCAGAGTATGGAAAACCAGCAGGTTACCAACAAGGTTGAAGAATACAAGCATTTTTTTTTACCTCAAGTACTAATGGCAACTTCAGGGGAGGGAAAGTAATAAACTGAATCAAAAAATTTATTGGTTCCACTCAGCTGGGTATTTTACCTGAGGCTAAATGTTGGTCATGTGTTTTGGATGAAGCTGTGATTTGACACATCGTTTGGGATTGTCCCTTACGGTCCCCTTAATGATATTTTTTGAGAACAATTGTCTTGACACTGGAAACTAACATATAAAAAGGAACCCAACAGCTCTTATTCTGGGAAACACTAAATCTTGTCATATCCTTCACTGGCAGAATCAGAGATAGTTTCTAACTCCATGTTTGAACAGTCTCTCACAAAAGAGCCATCAGGGATTCTGGGAACTACTGCTCTTTAAATAATAACAGCAGAACTATGACTTCATCTGGAAACCATTCCTGGACTTCAGATTTTAGCTGTCTTTGTGGGGGAGCCATCTGCTAATTTGCATGTTTGATGTGTACATGCAACTGAACAATCATGGTTCTTTTCCCCAGCTTTTTTCTTCTTTAATTTATTTATTAAATTACTTACCTACATTTGATGGGGTTTATGTTTTCTATATTCTGGTGTCTGCTTCATGCTTACCCTTTTACTCTTGACCACTGAGAAAATTATGGGTAAAACTGGATTGTTTGTCAATAACATCATGGCATCTGTTGCATTTTGTACCACTGTTTATATTTTATTGATAAAGTATAATGTAGGGCTATGTAACCTACTTAATATTTAACATTAGTTCCTATTTTAATGTGGAATTTGGTGAAAAAATAATTAAATTTAAAAAGTTATTTTAAATTTTAAAATAATTATTCAGATTTTAAAAGTTTGAGTAGTAGTTTCAAACAGTTTGGAGGGATTTGTATTTGTGGGAGGATTTGCAGCATATTTTTAATATATGTATTGCTTTTCTGTGAAAATTATTTTTTTTTCTCACTAGAAGTGTTGGATAGACTGCTGTGACCACTGTATTCCTGTACATAGCCAATAGAAAAGTACAGCATGGGCAGCACCAAAGAAAGCTCTCCTACACCGTCCACACCAATGTACTTCAGCATTCGCCGGCAGAGACCACATATGACGGGATAAAGGTAGTTTGGTCTTCAGGCCTATTGAGTTTGTGGCCTTCCTGCTTCCTGACTACCAGCAACAGTGACATGGTGGTGATGGATTTGTAATCCTATCTCTAGAAACTAGGATGTGATTTTCAAAAGTACACAGTATCACTTAGTATTGGCCTAGCTCAGCTCCCATTGAAGTCAGAGTGAGTTTCAGCATTTATTTCAGCGGGAATAGAATTAGCCCAATGCTAAGTGTTTTTGAAAATCCTGCCAGCCAGAAAGACTGTGTCCCATTACCAGTTCTCTGAGCTATCTAATTTCTCATAATTTTCTTAATATGTGACAGAACCTAGTAATGTCATATAACTTCTCACGTGTCAGTGCGCTTAAATAAATAACTATTTCATTATACCTCTCACCCAGCGAGAAACCTTTTAAATGTGATCGGTCAAGGTTACTAAAACTTCCAACCTAAGTATCACAGAAAGTGCACCAATGACTTCAGTCAGGGGACAAAAAATAATAGAAAGTAATTTAGAAAAGTCTGTATGCCTAGTTAGCCAATGTCTGGGGAAAACTGTAAATGTCTTAACTATGCTACCCAAGATAGCATAAAAGCATTGACCTTTAAAGGACCACATAATTGTATATGTGTACACACACACACACACACACACACACAATTACCTGAAGGTCTTGCAGGGGACAGAGTAAACCATGATTGGATACTTAGATAATCATCCTTAGACTTGAAGGCCTTATAGTCAATTCCCTTGATTACAGAGGAATCTGGGGAGCAAGCAGGAACCCTAGGAGGGGTGATTGGGGAATGAGATTCGGAGGGAAGCCTGAGGAGGATTAAATTAACCTCTGTGAAGTGCTTTAGTAGAGGTGCTAAAAGATTTTAACAGAGACCAGTCACTAAGTGTTTTGAGATGGGCCTTAGCTAAGGTGCTTTAGCTTCATCTTATGAATCAGTCAACCACTTACTGATCTCGCAACCCCCTTTTTATCTTTCAAAGATAAGCCTCCTAATAAAGAATTTAGAATTAGTATAAGTACTAATTATTCTTAAACCAATAAGAAATGTGAGAAACTAATTAGCTCAGTAAATCTGATCTCTGTGAAATAACAACTCCCTCCTGAGGGCAGATCTCCACAGTTTGGGGTGTGTGTATCGTATGTACCCCTCCCTTCTCAGTTTTGCCCCATACCACTGTCCTCCATTCTCCTCTCCCCATGGCAGGAGCTCTCTCTGTCCCCCATTTCCCACTGTGCCAGGGTTTCTGTGTACACCCTATTTTACCCATCTTCCATACAAGGGCCATTATTCCACACCCCCATCCAGGTCAAGGACTCTCTGTGTCCCCCATTCCTCCCCTCCTCTTATGCCAGAGGTTGTGTGTGCCACTCATTAGCCCCTCTGCCACCTGTCAGGGCATCTGTATGTCCTCATTCCCTCTACTCCATACCAGGACCCCCCATTCCCCTCTTCATGCCAGGAGCTCCCTATACCCCCTCTCCCCCAATATTTCTTTTTTTCTCTCTGGAAACTAAGTCATTCCTAATGCTGCACTGGGAAAACAGGCAGAGCTGATATGCTCGTGGAGAGGGTGTTATGCTGGTAGGTGTTAATGGTTGCCACCAACTGGTTCTTTGATCTATAAACAATTCATACCTGATTGAAGCTGAAGGATCTACTAACCAAAAGCATGGGGCGCCAAGCATCTCCATTTTCTCCTTCTGGTTTTCTGATTTTCACAAAAATCAATATGGTTTTGCCCACTGATGCCTAGAACAGTTTCTGAAATTGGGGAATTGATCATTCAAAAGCTATCACATTTAATCTAAACCAACAAACTGGCTGAAAATCAAATTTTGTGATTCAAATTTAGGAGTATTTAGAACAACCAGAGATGTCAACAAAGAAACATGCTGGAGTTCTTTCCGAACCACCTGCTTATATGACTGCTACGACAATACTATCTGCACCTTACAGGTATTAAAATTATCCTCACAGCATCCTTGTGAAGCAGAGAAGTGTTATCCCAATTTTACAGGTAGGGAGCTGTAACCCAAAGGGGTTATAAGTGACTCAGCCAAGGTCATACTGGAAACCTGTAACAGAGGCCAGTATTGAATACAGGTCTCCTGAGCCCTAGTGCACCACATTAACTATACAACCAACCTTCCTCTCTATCTGCTAGATGACTATAGCAGACATCATCATTGTATTTCTTAAAAGGACTGGTGAGTGGCTGAAGGCAATTTGCATGAAACAAATTGTAAAGAAGAAATGGAGGAGCCGATCCTGGCATCGAATTACCCTGTCCAATTTGGATTGCACAAAGATGGTTTAAGACTGAATTAGAAAGTAAATCAGCAATTACCCTAACATATTGTAAGCTTACTGGCTCTGTTATACTATAAGAATTTTTGTAATGGTCTCAGCATATTCCATATTGTGACTCACTTCAGTACTTTACATTGGTGCTCTTCTCAGCAAACAAGTTCTCCCTTTCTACAGAAGCAGCAGCGGCTTTTATTATATCATTCTGTTTTTTCAAAATGGAGCAAGTCTCCCAATTAATGTAATAATCCTCTGCCTTCTTTTCTGTCAGTTTTTTTAAAAATAACAATTAATCAAAATGAGGCTCTGTTTACTACTGCAGAAATTGAATCAAATTCTACCTTTAGCACAGTGTGTGCTGAGCTCTCTGAGAAAGATGTCACGTTACACCATTTCCTGTGATTCTATTTAATGGAGTTAAGGATCTGATAGGCACTCAGATATTATGGTGGTGGGAGCCATATAAATATTTAGATTGGGTACAAGAGATTTCGTTTCAGGTCAAATTAACAACATGTGTTTTATTTATTTACAGTAGACTACTGCCACTTTAGAACAAGAAAATGAACAAAGTACATATTATATTACTTGCAGGGTCCCCCATGCATGAAATAGTGACTCAATTATTAGCTAATTGTCCCACTCTATTTGGCACTGGTGAGGCCTCACCTGGAGTACTGGGTCCAGTTCTGGGCCCCACACTGTAGGAAAGATGTGGATAAATTAGAGAGAGTCCAGAGGACAGCAACAAAAATGATATAAGGTTTAGAAGATCTGACCTAGGAGGAAAGGTTAAAAAACTGGACATGTTTAGTCTTGAGAAAAGACTGAGGGAGGGGAACCTCATAGCAGTCTTTAAATATGTTAAAGGCTGTTACACAGAGGACTGTGATCAATTATTCTCCACTTCCACTGAAGACAGGACAAGAAGTGATGGGCTTAATTTGCAGCAAGGAACATTTAAGTAAGATATTAGGAAAAGATTTCTAACTATAAAGGTAGTTAAATTCTAGAATAGGTTTCCAAAGGAGGTTGTGGAATTCCCATCATCAGAGATTTAGAACGACAGGTTGGACAAACACGTCTCAGGGATGGTCTAGGTTTATTTGGTCCTGCTTCAGAGCAGGGAGCTGGACTAAATGACCTCTCGAGGTCCCTTCCAGCCCTATATGTCTGTGATTCTACGATTCTTCCATTCTTCTTGTTTGGGCAATTGAAAAGGACAAGACAAGAGGGGTTAGACAAGAGGGGTTCATTACAGAATAAATGGTCTGGTTTCAGTATCAACTCATTAGCTTCTGGAACTGGGCCACCAGCCAACAACAAAGTGACTTTCTCAAGGAATTTTTTTTTTTTGTCAGTAAAATGGTCAGAATCCATTTTCATTCTTATTGGATTAACGGTAAATGTCATGAGCAAGGCCACGGCGGGGAGGGCAGAGAATATCCTTTCAGCAGTAGCTGTGGTGTCTGGAGGACTGAGAGGGGGTGGAAGAGCAACAGGGTGAAATCTCAGGAATCCATGTGCTGGAAGAGAGGGTCCCAAATTACCAGGGTATTTTTTTTTAAATTAGACATTTACGGTCATGGTGCATCTTGTAATGACCTTCCATCATGAGCAGCCTCTTCCTTCTCCCCTACTCCACTGATGACTGAGGGTTCAGTGTTTGCTTATGCTGATTCGATACCACTGGGTCCAGTTTTCCAGTTCCTCACTCAGCACTGAGCCCTGGAATCTGGCCTGAAGGAAAACACTGTAGCAGCATAAAGAGCTATGTAACTAATAACCATCTGGCAAGGAGATGGAGTCTGCAACAGGGAGAATTCATAGTCATTGTCAGGAGTAACATGATACTAAAAACTTTAATTAATAACATGTAACACTGCTTTTCATTTCAGCTGCACTTTTCATCAGAGGTTTATCTGCATTTCTGCACAAACATATCTTAAATAACCCTCCAATATACAGAGGTCAAAGTGAAAAGAAAAACTCATCTTTAAACAATAACAACACCAGCATGAAATATCAGTCACAGTAGAATGTGCACAGCTTCATAAAATAACTGCCTCTCCATTTTTCCTTATGTGAACATAAGAACGGTCATACTAGGTCAGACCAAAGGTCCATCTAGCCCAGTATCCTGTCTTCCGATAGTGACCAATGCCAGGTGCCCCAGAGTGAATGAACAGAGTAGGTAATCATCAAGTGATCCATCCCCTGTCGCCCATTCCCAGCTTCTGGCAAACAGAGGCTAGCGACGCTTCAGAGCATGGTTTTGCATTCCTGCCCATCCTGGCTAATAGCCATCGATGGACCTATCCTCCATGAACTTATCTAGTTCTCTTTTGAACCCTGTTACAACATCCTCTGGCAAGGAGTTCCACAAATTGACTGTGTGTTGTGTGAAAAAATACTTCCTTTTGTTTGTGTTAAACCTGCTGCCTATTAATTTCATTTGGTGACCTCTAGTTCTTGTGTTATGAGCAGGAGTAAATAACACTTCTTTATTTAATTTCTCCACAAGAGGCATGATGTTATAGACCTCTATCATGTCCCCCCTTAGTTTTCTCTTTTCCAAATTGAAAAGTCCCAGTCTTATTAATCTCTCCTCATAAGGAAGCCGTCCATACCCCTAATCATTTTGTTGCCCTTTTCTGAACCGTTTCCAAATCCAATATATCTTTTTTTCAATGGGGCGACCACATCTACATGCACTATTCAATATGTGGGTGTACCATGGATTTATATAGAGGTAATATGATATTTTCTGTCTTATCCATCCCTTTCTTAATGATTCCCAACATTCTCTTTGCTTTTTTGACTGCCGCTGTACATTGAGTGGATGTTTTCAGAGAACTATCCACAATGACTCCAAGGTCTCTTTCTTGAGTGGTAACAGCTAATTTAGACCCCCTAATTTTATATGTATAGTTGGGATTATGTTTTCTAATGTGCATTATTTTTATTTATCAACATTGAATTTCATCTAACATTTTGTTTCCCAGTCACCCAGTTTTGTGAGATCCTCTTGTAGCCTTTGCAGTCTGCTTGGGACTTAACTATCTTGAGTAGTTTTGTATCATCTGCAAATTTTGCTACCTCAGTGTTTACCGCTTTTTCCAAATCATTTATCAATATGTTGAATAGAATTGGTCCCAGTACAGACCCCTGGGGGACACCACTATTTACCTCTCTCCACTCTGAAAACTAACCATTTATTCCTACCCTTTGTTTCCTATCCTTTAACCAGTTACCAATCCATCAGACGAGCCTCCCTCTTTTCCAAAGACTGCTTTCTTTGCTTAAGAGCCTTTGGTGAGGGACTTTGTCAAAGGCTTTCTGAAAATCTAAATACACGATATCCACTGGATCCCCCTTGTCCACATGCTTGTTGACCCCCTCAAAGAATTCTAGTAGATTGGTGAGGCATGATTTCCCTTTACAAAAAACATTTTGACTTTTCCCCAACAAATTATGTTCATCTGTGAGTCTGACTATTTTCAACCAGTTTGCCTGGTACTGAAGTCAGGCTTACCGGCCTGTAATTGCTGGGATCACCTCTGAAGCCCTTTTAAAAAATTGGTGTCACATTAGCTATCCTCCAGTCATTTGGTACAGAAGCTGATTTAAATGATAGGTTACAAACTATGGTACAGTTTTGGTTCATTTAAGATTTTTACTTCATTTGACTATACACTTTCACATATAGTGCCACTCCTCCAGCAGCATGACCTGTTCTGTCCTTTCGATATATTTTGTACCCTGGTATTACTGTGTCCCATTGACTATCCTCATTCCACCAAGTTTCTGTGATGCCTATTATATCAATGTCCTCATTGAATATGAGGCACTCTAGTTCACCCATCTTATTATTTAGACTTCTAGCATTTGTATATAAGTACTTTAAAAACTTGTCACTTTTTAGCTGTCTGCCATTACATGATGTAATTGAATGGGCCTCTTTTTCATTTGACTGTTTCTCATCATATCCTACCCATATTTTATCTTCCATCCCCTCCTCCTTACTAAGACATAGAGAATCTCCATTAATAGATCTTCCCCTAAGAGATGTCTCTGTCCGAACCACATGTTCCTCTGCACCTGTCAGCTTTCCCACAACCCTTAATTTAAAAACTGCTCTATAACCTTTTTAATTTTAAGTGCCAGCAATCTGATTCCATTTTGGTTTATGTGCTTTGATCAGCAGTGCAGTAGTTAACATTTTTATCATAAATTATCAATAGGTTTTGGATTATTAGTCCATTTTGATGAATGGTGCTGTTCACACTCCTGAGTTATTATTTCAGACTATCTGCACACTCAGGTAGACATCAGAACTTTGTTTGTCACTTAGTTCATGTTTATCTGTGTTCAGATATTACAGGGATGAGCATAGTATGAGAATCTATTATGACACACTGTACCCCAAATAACAACCTATACCCCCATACTCACCCCTGTTATATGGTTATGATATATTTTGTACAAAACATGCCTTGGGAGGTATCATTTGAAAGGTCATCGTCTACTGAACATCATTGTCTTTTTAAAATGTGTGTATCAACATTGTGCATGGAGTTATGAGATTTTGTTATACGTTTGTTACTAAAACATGTTGTGAATCTGGGGAACACCCACAGAGTAGCTCCTTGGAAATAACAAAGGACGGTAAACAAAGGCCTTGCATGTCATCCCAAATGTCATGTACACAGAAGGTGCGAGCAAGAAATTTACAATTCACCTGAGAGTTGCTTCGAATCTCACATACACAGGATGTATATATACCTAAGCAGGGGTGGGAGGTGTTCCTCAAGTAGAGGAGGAGGGTATAAAATAAGATACAATGACTTCTTATTACCTCTCCTCCCCCACCTCTACTCACAGAGCAAGATCATTTAGAAAACAAAGAAATATCTTTGAACAAGAGGAGTGGTCCTGGGCTGTAAGGGGATCCAGCCTGTGAACTGTCTGCAGCATCTGGTGAGGTGAGAAAGTTGCTTGCTTGGTAAAGTTTAGGAATTAGGTTGCAGTTCTATGTTTTATTTCTTTTGTAACCAATTCTGACTTTTATGCCTTAAACACTTGTAATCACTTAAAATCTATCTTTCCTTAGTTAATAAACTATTTTATTCTTCCATCTAAACCAGTGTGTTTTGGTTGAGGTGTCTGAGGAATCTCTACTCAGGTTAACAAAAGCTGTGGCATGATCATTTCCTTTGATGAAATGATGAACTAATTTATGAACTTACTCTGATGAAGGGGGTTTTGAGCAGTGTAAGACTTCTGGGGTGCAAGGTTGGGGGATTTGCAGGTGCCACCCTGTATACAGTTCATGAGTGGCTGGGAGAGCATTCATGTCACTTTGCTGGAAGTCCCTTTACAAGCTAATGGCTGTGTGAGCAGATGGAGATGCTGCTTTTCACTAGCAGAGCAGTGTAAGACACACCCTTGGCTGGAGAATTAAGGGGACACCGCTATTCAAAAGTCCAGCTTGTACTCTGGGGGATGTCACACCTTTTATAGTGCAGAATAGAATCTTCATCACCATAAGATTTAGTGACTTAATTTTGTTTGTTTGTTTGTTTGTTTGTTTGTTTGTTTGTTTGTTTGTTTTAATGAAAGCTTAGGTTTTGGAGCACAAGATAGTAGCCAAAACAAAACACAAACTGGCTTGCAAAGCCACATTAAACAATCAGTTAGCCCTTTGACAAAACCACAGTGACACAGGGAAAAAAGGGATAATTTTATTCACACTAAAATTCAGTCCACGGCTCGGGTGGAACACTGCAGCTTTTCAACAGCACACAGCAACACTACTCAAAAACCTCATTTACCACTTGGAGCAGGCCCCTTTAGCCTATATCTTTACTAGACACTGAAGCGATAGCATTTATCTTGGTCACACCCCCCACTCCACAGCCTGGTATAAATTTTTGCCTAATCAATCCCTAAAAAGTCCGACCCAAATGTCAGTCTGTCTAGCCAATAAGCACATTCCATTGTCCCTAAAAAACTCAGGCACATTAGCGGGTGTCTGTGTGTGAGATCACTGAGCCACCTATGTCCAAAAAAAGACTCAGACAACCTCACAGCTTATGCTCTTCTGGGGCCTATCCCCACCATACTCACCTCACAACCATCTCTGACCAAACTAATCTCAGGCTTGATCATGACTGTCTAACCCATTCCACATCTCTCTGAATCCTAACTCTCAAATTTATCCCAGGACAGGCCACAAGTTCTTTCTCCCCTAGCCTATAACCAGAACATTTATGTAGGCGACCCCTCAACAAATGCAGAAGAGACATGGGCTGATTCCAAAACATGCCCCTTTTCCTCAGCCCTGAAGCTGCGCTGCAATTCACCTGGTGACCTGGCTGCCTACTGGTGGGGCTAATGCACTTAAGAGTCCAGACATTGAGCTTGTATCTGCTGTCTTCTGCAATTACAGAGAAACAGGGCTGGTTTGCAGTCTTTACCCACTCCAGTTATCCATCAGTAGTGTCAACATAGACTCTTCTTACCCTACACTACACCCATGGGGGAGTGGGTCCTGTCCCCCTTCCGTTTCCCGGGGTTGTAGAAAAACTGTCTAATCCTGGTGGGTGCCTCTCAAGCCTACAATCCACCCCACACAGATCCAAGGAAGAATCACTGCCCACCTAAGCTGCCATGACTCTTAATGTCTCAGAGGTTGTTTGCAAACTGACCAGTGCATGCTGGAGGAGGTCTTGGCTTATCCCAAGCTGCTTCAGCATTTCTCCTATCTCTTGCCCTAGGGATAGCATCTACTCTAGCTGCTGCCCCACCCCTAACTCTCACTGAGGGGTAGATTCTGCTCTATTCACTGCTGCTGCTGCCTTATCTCAGCTTCTCCTAGGCATGGTGAGGGACAGACTTGACCCAGCTGCTGCAGCCATAAGCTCTCCTGCAATCTCCCTTTCAGGGCATTGCTGCAATTTTCTCAGCAGCAATATGGCAAGATAGCCCCTGGATGCCTGGGAAGGTTGAAAATTCTCAGCAGCAATATGGCAAGATAGCCCCTGGATGCCTGGGAGATGAGCAGTGAGAGCCTATTAGTTCCCTCATCCCTTCCTGGCTGGCTAATGGGAGGAAGATAAGCCTGTCCCTCCGACACATTCCTACATGGGGAATCTGAGATCCTCTAGGGTAGTGATTCTCATCCTTTTCCATACCATGACCCCATGTTATAACAGAAAAAAACACCAGAGTACCCCTCTAATATGTTTTGGCATGCTATCACATGCAGCCATAAAAAAGGGAAAGTGGTCACAACCCCCCCCCCCCCCCCCCCATGAAAACTTTTTGCTATCCCCAGGTTGAGAACTCATTCTGTAAGGGACATAAAAATCTTGAATTGTCTGCATCTGCCATTCTCCCACCCCCTGCCCATGACTCACACACCAGTCATAGTCCCACCAAAAGTAAGCACACATTTCTTATTGAGGATATCAGGAACAGGATTCAGGAACAGGATTTCAGGAACGATTAATCGCGCTGTTGAACAGTAATAGAATACCATTTATTTAAATATTTTGGATGTTTTCTACATTTTCAAATATATTGATTTCAATTACAACACAGAATACAAAGTGTATAGTGCTCACTTTATATTTATTTTTATTACAAATATTTGCACTGTAAAAACACAAAAGAAAGAGTATTTTTCAATTCACCTACCGGTAATACAAGTACTATAGTGCAATCTCTTTATGATGGAAGTTGAACTTACAAATGTAGAATTATGTAAAAAACAACAACCCTGCATTCAGAAATAAAACAATGTAAAACTTTAGAGCCTACAAGGCCAATCAGTCCTACTTCTTGTTCAGCCAATCAAGTTTGTTTACATTTGTAGAAGATAATGCTGCCTGCTTCTTGTTTACCATGTCACCTGAAAGTGAGAACAGGCATTTGCATAGCAGTGTTATAGCTGACGTCGCAAGATATTTACATGCTAGATGCGCTAAAGATTCATATGTCCCTTGACACTTCAACCACCATTCCAGATGACATGCGTCCATGCTGATGATGGGTTCTGCTCGATAATGATCCAAAGCAGTGTGGACCGACACGTTCATTTTCATCATCTGAGTTAGATGCCACCAGCAGATGGTTGATTTTCTTTTTTGGTGGTTCGGGTTCTGTAGTTTCCACATCAGAGTGTTGCTCTCTTAAGATTTCTGAAAGCATGCTCCACACCTCATCCCTCTCAGATTTTGGAAGGCACTTCAGCTTCTTAAATCTTGGGTCGAGTGCTGTAGCTATCTTTAGAAATTTCACATTGATATCTTCTTTGCATTTTGTCAAATTTGCAGTGAAAGTGTTCTTAAAACGAACAACATGTGCTGGGTTATCATCCGAGACGGCTATAAAATGAAATATATGGCAGTATGTGAGTAAAACAGAGCAAGAGACATACAATTCTCCCCCAAGGAAGTCAGTCACAAGTTTAATTAATGCTTTTTTTTTAATAAGCATCGTCAGCATGGAAGCATGTCCTCTGGAACAATGAGCAAAGCATGAAGAAGCATATGAATCTTTAGTGCATCTGGCACGTAAATATCTTGTGACGCAAACAACAGTGCCATGTGAACACCTGTTCTCACTATCAGGTGGCATTGTAATTAAGGAATGGGCAGCATTATCTCCTGTAAATGTAAACAAACTAGTTTCTATTAGTGATTGGCTGAACCAGAAGTAGGACTGAGTGAACTTGTAGGCTGTAGAGTTTTACATTGTTTTGTTTTTGAGTGCAGTTATGTAACAAAATTATCTACATTTGTACGTTTCACTTTCATGATAAAGAGATTGCACTACAGTACTTGTATGAGGTGCATTGAAAAATACTATTTCTTTTATTTATCATTTTTATACTGCAAATATTTGTAATTAAAATTAATATAAAGTGAGCACTGTACACTTTGTATTCTGTGTTGTATTTGAAATGGATATATTTGAAAATGTAGAAAAACATCTAAAAATATTTAATACATTTCAATTGGTATACTGTTTAACAGTGCGATTAATCGTGATTAATTTTTTTAATCACAGTTAATTTTTTGAGTTAATTGCATGAGTTAACTGTGATTAAAAGACAACCCTATTAATTTATATTGTTCTCTTTTAACATAGGAACTATAAGGGGGATCTCCACCAGGAGCAAGTTATGATCTCCTAAATTTGCCACGCTTTAGAGTAGGGACAGACAGGGTAAAGGACACAGAGCAAGAGGAAATGATCTAAAGAGATCTAAACTCAAAGGTCTAGAACAGGGGTTGGCAACCTCTGGCATGCAACTCACCAGGGTAAGCACCCTGGCGGGCCGGGCCAGTTTGTTTACCTGCTGTGTCCGCAGGTTCAGCCGATCGCGGCTCCAACTGGCTACGGTTCGCCGTCTCAGGCCAATGGGGGCTGCGGAAAGCGGCGTGGGCCAAGGGATGTGCTTGGAGCAGCGAACTGCGGCCAGTGGGAGCCGCGATCAGCCAAACCTGCCGATGCAGCAGGTAACTGGCCCGGCGTACCAGGGTGCTTACCCTGGTGAGCCGCGTGCCAGAAGTTGCCGACCCCGGTCTAGAATCTTCAATGGCTTTATACCAGCTGGGTATCTGGCCCAGATAAGAGCTTGAAAATATATATATCGGCCGTACTGTGTCGATAGTTGTCCTAGCCCAGTACCCTGTCTTTCAACAGCAGCCAGGGCAGTTATCGAGTGATCCATCCCCTGTTGTCCAGTATGATATAACCCAGTAAACATATAGAATGACATATTCGAGATGCACAATGAGCTCATTTAAGGTTTGGTTTCTAGAGGCTATTTTATCATCTATAATTAGGCATTAGAAAGACTGGCCTAATATTCCTAGGTCAGAGTCCTAGCCTCACTTCTCAAGAGACACATTTATTTTCAAGAATCGTTCTGGAACATTTCTAATGTTACCTCTTCTGGAGTTTCTCTCTTTCTTTTTTTTTTATAATATGTCTGAATAGAAATTGACAAAATTTATGAATAATTCCCATTGGGAGACATGCTGACATTCACTATGGCTTTCCATTCAAAGAGAAGATTTCATTTTTCTTTTTATCATTGTAAAAAGCCCCCTTTTTGTCCTGAGAAATGCAAATTGGATTGGTGTATTCAAAAAAGGGTCATTGAAATTGCTCATGTAAGATCCCTGTCACACAAATGAGTGCTACATGAGCGATTTTTATGTTATGCATGATGCTGGATCTGGTTTCAGAGACGCTGGATCTGGTTTCTGATTGGATAGTGCCAACCTGCTATGCAATTCCTTTTAAATTTTTTGTTGAATCATTTACCAATAGCTACATTTATACACACACTGTTAACTGAGTCTGACAGATCTGTGATCTGCAGTTTTGTGAAGGATGATTGGTTCTCTCTCTGCGATGCAAGGAGAACCCCGGAGTTAAGCGTAAAGGCCTCAGAGGTCAGTGAGGTGCAGAAGAATAATTGGGTATAGCAGGAACACATGATTTGTGCTGCATCACATGAGAAAATCAGTTCCTAAAGCATTGGCGTATCTATCTTCTGTACATTCAACTGTAATATTTTATTAATGAAAAGGTGTCATCATATAATTCATTATTCCATGGGGAAAAAATGTTGTGACTGTGTACAGGAAAAGCTGTTTATTGTGCAGGAAATTCTGGTCATAGTGAAAGGAACACAAAAATCAGAAGGCCAAATTCAAACCAAATTCAAACACACACCTTTTTGATCAAGTTAAAAAAATGCAACCTAATGGACAGAATCCCTGGGGTCTTAATGATGGTAGAAATTACAAGATGGAGTAATTCACTTGTAATTCCTACCACTTCTTAGGTCACCCCTGAGTGTGGTCCAGGGTTTTATTCCACCTTTGCACCTCCTTGAATCAGGGACCAGCTGGGTAGCAAAGTTGTCCCTGAAGTAAGTCAGATAAAGCCCTAAGAATGGCCACACTGCATCAGACCAATAGTCCATCTAGTCCAGTAGCTCGGCTCTCCCCCCGACCCCGGTGGCCAGAGCGCCGGGGGCAGGGCGGCGAGCCCCGGCGGGGGCTCGGCTCTCCCCCCGGCGGCTGGGGAGAGGGCGGGGGGGGCGGCCAGAGCGCCGGGGGGAGGGCGGCCAGCCCGGCTGTTGCCCCGCTCTCCCCGGCGGCCGGAGCGCCGCGCCGCCCCCCTCCAGGTGCCGCCCCAAGCACCAGCTTGGGTGCCTGGTGCCTGGAGCCGGCCCTGCATGCCAGATGCTTCAGAGAGAATGAACAGAATAGGACAATCATCAAGTGAGCCATCCTGTGTTGTCTAGTCCCAGCTTCTGGCAGTCAGGGGTGTAGGGATAACCAGAACATGGGGGTGCATCCCTGACCATCTTGGCTAATAGTCATTGATGGATCTATCCTCCATGGACATATATGATCCTTTTTGAACCCTGTTATACTTTTAACCTTGACAACATCCCTTGGAAATGAGTTACACAGGGTGACTGTGTGTTGCGTGAAGAAGTACTTATTTTTGTTTGTTTTAAACCTGCTGCATATTAATGTCATTGTGTGACCCCTGGTTCTTATGTTATGTGAAGAGGTAAATAACAATTCCCTATTCACTTTCTCCATACCATTTATGATTTTACAGACCTCTATCATAAACCCCCCTTAATTGTGTCTTTTCTAAGATGAATAGTCCCAGTCTTTTTAATCTCTCCTTGAATAGAAGCTGTTCCTAACCCCTACTCATTTTTGTTGCCCTTCTCTGTATCTCTTCCAATTCTAATATGTCTTTTTTGAGATGGCACAGCCAGAGCTGCATGCAGTATTCAAGGTGTGGGCGTACCATGGATTTATATAATGGCATTATGATATTTTCTGTCTTTTTATCTATCACTTTCCTAATAGTTCCTAACATTCTGTTAGCTTTTTTGACTGCCACTGCACTTTGAGCAGATGTTTTCAGAGAACTATCCACAATGACTCCAAGATCTCTTTCTTGAGTGGTAACAGCTATTCTGGATGCCATCATTTTATATATATAGTTGGGAATTTGTTTTCCAGTGTGCCTTACTTTGCATTTATCAGCATTTAATTTAATCTGCTATTTTGTTATCTGATCACCCAGCTTAATGAGATCCCTTTGTAACCCTTCCCAGTCAGTTTTGGATTTAACTATCTTGAATAACTTTGCATCATCTGCAAATTTTGCCACCTCACTGTTCACTCCCTTTCCCTGATCATTTATGAATATGTTGAGCAGCCCAGGTCCCGGGACAGACCCTTGGGGGACCCCGCTATTTTCCTCTCTCCATTGTGAAACTGATTTATTCCTTCCCTTTGTTTCCTATCTTTTAACCAGTTACAGATCCACGAAAGGACCTTCCCTCATGCCCCATGACTTCTTACTTTTTTAAAGAATCATCCCTGGGCCATTAGTGCAACCCAGAATAGTCTAAGTGCAGTGCAATTGGGCCACAGTCTCTTCTACCAGCCTTATGCCAGGGATGCTTTCCGGCAGGAGGAGTGTCAGTTTTGAAGAGGTGGCATGCAGAGGGCTCAGAGGAGTCCAGAATCAGGGCCTGAGGAAGTAGACGAAGCTACCAACAAAGGCGTGTAAGAAGGTGTGTGATAAAGCAGAAGGTGTCACCTTACACTTCACCATCTGTGCAGAATTTAAAATTTGCACTGATCCGTATACCTTACGCTGCCACTTACATCCCTCTGAGTCTGGCTCAATATTTCCTATTTCTTCACACTGCTAATGGAAAATGAAATTGCAAAGTAGGTTGGGGTTTTGTTTGTCTTTCTCCACCTCCCTTTGGATCATTGTTCCTGGAGCAAGGAGATTATTCCTCAGTTAGGATACATGGATCCATAATCCCCCAGTGTCTCCTAAATGCTTGCACTATTTTTCATAATTGGGTGAGGAAAGGATAACATTATTTAGGGGATTTACTTCTTTGTAAGGATGACTATATTCTCTACAAATAACAAGATAACAAAAAGACTTCAGAAAAGCGTATTGGCATTATGATGGCAGCTATTATATGCTATCCTGAATTCACTATGTAATTACTCAGGTAAAAAAGTACAGAGGCATATTCCACTGATGTATAGTAGCAGAATAGCAAACAAAGAGATGTGTGATGATACCATAAACCGTGAGGTGAAACTAGTTCGTTATTGCAACCAGGACAGCCCAAAGCAGTAACAGCATGTCATTCAAACCTTCATTATTCACATTTCAACTCTAAAAATATCACCTACTTTAGCTGCTCCTAGGAAACAATTACTTTTCTTTTCATAATACAATAAAGAGCAAATGTGAATTCATTGTATGCCATCAATAGGCTGAGGCACTTGGTACACGCGTAGTAGAAATAATAGAAATAGAGTGATTACATTTTTCGGTAGTGCAAAACAAGTGTTTCAGGAAAGTGAGCACACCTTCAATTTATGAACTGGCAAGCTTATTCCTTAAAATAATTACTGATGGATTTCAAATTAAATCAATCAGCCATGAAAACTTTTCATCATTCACCAGTGAATGTGCCATATATCAAGTGATAGCAGACGGAGCAAGAAATGTTATACCAGAAGAACACAGAACATAACTTCCTCTTTCATTGGCTCAAGGGAGTCCCACTCTTCCAGAGCTTCTCCTCCTTGTCGAGTGAGGTGAAGATTCACCAGACAAAGCAATCTGAAGTGCAAGCAGAAGTATATATTCCTGGGGCAAACCATCTTTACTGCTAATTTGGTGGAGCAGAGGCAGCTGCTGATGGGGAAGAGGCATCCCATCTGTGAGTCCCCCATTCATCTAAAGGAAGATCAGCTCACCCTCTCCACTGCAGTCTGTGGAACTGATTCTCTTCCCCCACCCATCCACACTGTCTGCTCTCTCTCTCCCCTTCCAATGATAGATTAGTACATAATACATAGATTTTGCATAACATCTCATCTTTGAAATACTTTGAAATCCTCTCTGCCAGAAATTGGATCAAATTTTGCCAGGGAAAAAGAATCCCCAGCCTACTCCTCACATCCATTTTAATTTGCTTTTACATTTGTACAGCTTCTCCATCCTGTTCAAATCCAGGCATTTGTAGGAATGGAGATGGGGAGCATGAGATATGTGCCCTTCTCTCTCATTACACACACACTTTTGCTTGGCTGGCTAGAAGCCTGTTTGGGGACACAAATCTTTTTTTCTCTTCCCATTCTCTATAGTGCAACAGTGTCTTACCACATAACACTGCAACCCAAGATGACTGTCGCACTTGGTGAGCTACATCTTCTATTCCAGTCTGCTTAAACCACTAATCTTTCCATGGTAAATTTAACGCAAATCTGCTGCCTCACTAATACAACGACATGCTACATTTACTTTGGGACAGTACACTTACTGCAGGATGATTACACTCTGTGATGACCTCCACTGAATAAAAACAGCCATGCTCCACATCAAGAAAGGCCATTTAAATGGTCAAGTTAAAGAAGGCACAATTAGGACTAACTTATTTCCAGAGTTCCCAAGGGTTGTTGCATGAACTTTGGGAAGGGAGGTTAGTCATATTTATCATGGTAACAATAGTAATTGATCTTAAATCTGTACCATGACAATCAATAATAAGTATAATCTGTGCTTATTTAATTTAATTTAATTAAAGTAAATGGAAGAAGACTTTCCCTACACAGAATTCCTGTTTAGCTTTTACTGACTAAGGAGGACTAACCAAAGTACTCAAAAGCATGGGAGGAAGGACTCAAAAGATAGATGGGAATTTTCTAATCAGATTTGTGATCAAACGTAACATTGGATCAAGCAAGAGAAAACTAAAGTTAATACAGGACTGAATAAATGGGGGAAATAGCATACCACCCTTTAATGAAGAGTAGAAGACTATATCACTGAGTCTTCAACTTAAAAGAATAACAAAGGACTAGGGCTCATCCCTGTCACAAACCTCTGTAAAACAGAAAAGGATCTGACACATTTCTTAGTTTGTACAGCAAGCCAGAGGAGAGCTGGAAATAAGGGCCTAAATCCAAGTGCCAAAATTAATTCGACATTACACTGTAATGTGAATCCCCCATTCTATGTATTGTACATGTACATCTGTCTAAAAAACACCTTCTTGTAGTGCCTGGAAAGGATAGTGACAGGATCAAGGTAATGTTACTTAGCATAATCTCTCTATTTCTCAAATGTTATTTAATATTGTCCACAAAGAAGTGATTTCAAACTAAACTTGCCTGCTCGGAATGAATTAATTTTAGCAACTGAAGTTCAAGATCCCCTGCCATCATTTTAGGAAAATATACTTAGAGTGACATTTAGAGAAGAGGTAATACAGTGGGAAGCACATCTCCTAGCATTTTTCTCTTTCCTCCATTTGGGAGAAAGGTGTGCCAAATTTACAACAAAGAGGTCTTTTTGAGGCCACCCAGCAAGCTTCCAGGCTTCTGATATTTTAATGGATATTTACTCTTTAGATGATCTGCCAGATTCCAAATGTACTTGTTTTACCATGCTGATTTTTGTTACCCTTAATGCCTCTTAACCCATTCCCAAATAGCTAATATCCTCATTATTTTCTTCCTTTCAAGACCAGACCCCTCTTTTACTGATAAAAATGACAATGGGAAGTTGGTTAGAAAAATGTCATATTCCTGTTCGTTGGCTTGTAATTTAGAAGAGAATAAAAGATGAAAGTGTGGCATAAAAGCCTTTATAGACACTCTAGATCAGGTAAGACCTCCTCCATGTATTTTCTGTTCCAAAAGGTTATCCTCCTTTCTCTCTTCTAAGTTCACAGACCAAAGAGTCCTCTATTTTATTGTCACTGGTAAAGCCCAATCCTCAGATGTGTGAGAGTTAAGTTAGATTTCATCTCTACAGCTCAGGCTAATTCTTGCTTTTGATGAGTCAGAATGTTCAAGGGAATGGGTGTCTGAATTTGGAATATACTAGCCCTAATTTCTTGATCTTATTTTTTTCCCTACCTGGGAGAAAAAAAATGATCTGACCTCTAAAAGGCACAGTTTCAATATCTCCCATAAAACAGCATGAAAGGATGAAGATTGAGAATGCCATTCCATCACCTTGCTCTTTAAAAAGCTTTTAAAGCCTGTCTCATGCATTCATCTTTTTAAAAAGATGAATGAACACAACACCTCGTATCATACTATACCTGGTAGGGCAAGGATAATGTTAAATCAATGCCAAAGTGATCAGAAATGAGATCTGGATCAATGTTCTGATCTGTTACTATAGACTGTGCTGTTTTAGATACAGTACAACCTCAGAATTACAGACACCAGAGTTGCAAATTGACCAGTCAACCATACACCTCCTTTGGAACCAGAAGTATGCACAAAAAAAAAAAAAAAAGAAAAAAAAAAAAAAGGCTGTGTTAAATGTCAACTACTAAAAAAAATAAAGGGAAAGCAGCATTTTTTCTTCTGCATAGTAAAGTTTCAAAGCTGTATTAAGTCAATGTTCAGTTATGAACTTTTGAAAGTACAGCCATAATGTTTTGTTCAGAGTTACAAACATTTCAGCGTTACGAACAACCTCCATTCCCGAGGTGTTTGTAACTCTGAGGTTCTACTGTATTAAAAAGAGATCCTTCTAGAAAAAGTATACCCTGGAAGAATAGGAGTATGCCTCTGAGTCTTCTAATATATTTCACTCTAAATAAAAGCAACAGAGAGTCCTGTGGCACCTTTAAGACTAACAGATGTACTGGAGCATAAGCTTTCGTGGGTGAATACCCACTTCGTCAGATGCGTGTCTGATACTTCACTCTAAATATTACCCAAATCCAGCTCACAGATAAAATTACAAATCCGAGTGAAAAAAAGCTAAAATGAGTAGAGGCTGTGACCATTACGAAATTAAAATACAATTAAAGTTCTCAAATAGAATGAAATACCCTGGGAGTTCAGCTAACCATAAGACAGACTACAGGGGGGAGAACACAAACATTGTAAGTTAATGATGTACAGCTGCAAAATGCTAACCCTTAAAATTACCATGGATGCCCTATACCTGTTGCAAAATATTAATTCAGATTCCACAGTGGAGAATGATAGCAACACAGAGATAATAGACCAGAACCTCAACTAGTGTAAATAAGTGTAGCTCCTTCGATTTCAATTCTCCCTCTGACTTCAATGACACTTCTCTGATTTGTAGCAGCTGAGGATCTATTCACAAGACTTTCAGATATAATTTTTTTTCTTTTATTTTCAGGTGAAGGGAGCAAAAGGAATGGATCCTTAGATAGGCTGCAGCATCTTGCTGATGGCTGGTGCACTGGGTACAGGGTGTAAGGCCTTCTTTCTTCCCACCTTCTCTGAAGAGTCTAGTGCTGACAGGCAGGTTAGACTCCAGTAGTTTTAGTGCATCCCTGAGCATGAAGTCTGTGATCATGTCCAATCACTGCACAGGGGCAGAAGTGGTGAAGATCCTTGCGAGCTTCTGCTCCCTTTGCAAACTTGCCCAGGGTGAGAATACTGCCTGCTGATGTCTCTCAAAAGGCAGATTTGGAAAGACTTTCTTTCAAGACATGAAGAACAATTTCTAAAAATCCAATCCCGCTTTGAAAAATATCCCTAAATTCCATAGGATTTAGCCACTTAAGTTAATAGGGCAGATTCTCAGATGATGAAAACAGTCATAACAACGGTCCTGGGGCCGGTTTTGTTTAATATCTTTATTAATGATCTGGAGGATGGAGTGGACTGCACTCTCAGCAAGTTTGCCGATGACACTAAACTAGGAGGCGTGGTAGATACACTAGAGGGTAGGGATCGGATACAGAGGGACCTAGACAAATTAGAGGATTGGGCCAAAAGAAACCTGATGAAGTTCAACAAGGACAAGTGCAGAGTCCTGCACTTAGGATGGAAGAATCCCATACACAGCTACAGACTAGGGACCGAATGGCTGGGTAGCAGTTCTGCAGAAAAGGACCTAGGGGTCACAGTGGACGAGAAGCTGGATATGAATCAACAGTGTGCTCTTGTTGCCAAGAAGGCTAACGGCATTTTGGGCTGTATAAGTAGGGGCATTGCCAGCAGATCGAGGGACGTGATCGTTCCCCTTTATTCGACATTGGTGAGGCCTCATCTGGAGTACTCTGTTCAGTTTTGGGCCCCACACTACAAGAAGGATGTGGAAAAATTGGAAAGAGTCCAGCGAAGGGCAACAAAAATGATTAGGGGTCTGGAGCGCATGACTTATGAGGAGAGACTGAGGGAACTGGGATTGTTTAGTCTCCAGAAGAGAAGAATGAGGGGGGATTTGATAGCAGCCTACAACTACCTGAAGGGGGGTTCCAAAGAGGATGGAACTCAGCTGTTCTCAGTGGTGGCAGATGACAGAACAAGGAGCAATGGTCTCAAGTTGCAGTGGGGGAGGTCTAGGTTGGATATTAGGAAACACTATTTCACTAGGAGGGTGGTGAAGCACTGGTATGCTTTACCTAGGGAGGTGGTGGAGTCTCCTTCCTTGGAGGTTTTTAAGGCCCGGCTTGACAAAGCCCTGGCTGGGATGATTTAGTTGGGAATTGGTCCTGCTTTGAGCAGGGGGTTGGACTAGATGACCTCCTGAGGTCCCTTTCAACCCTGATATTCTATGATTCTATGATTCTATGATAGCCCCATTGAAATTGATGGAGTTATGACAATTTGTACCAGCTGAGGATCTGCCCCCTAAGAGTTCCCTATACAGGCAGAATTACTCTATAAGTAATTTTGCTGGAGTAGAGGCAGCAGAACTGGTCTCCAGGGGAGTTGTGTTGCTAACCAGAACAGTCTATATGTTTGGGGTGTATGACCTGATACATGTTGTCTGGTTGCCCATTTACCTCCTATTAACAGAAAATTGAAATTACAGATTTGTGTTAATGTAGTATTGACCTTCCTCTTTTCTCCTCTTACTTCCTGGTTTTCTTTTCAGACACACCTTAGGGCAAATTTTCCCCTCTGTAATTGTGACAAGTATCACAATATCTTTGGAGGACCATGTTGTATTAAATTAATGTATGTTTTATGTATCACTGTGGGCCAGGGATTGTATGCAACTCCAGGACAGAGGGTTATCACAGCTCCTCCAGGAGCCAAAAAACAGTGCGGGGTGATTCAGGTGAATTGCTCAGTTTGTAACACCTCCCGAAAGGCACCCTTCCCTTGGATGGTTTGCATATAACAGCTCAAACTAGGTTTTCCAGAGACCCACAGACAAAGAAATGACTTTTTGGCATAAAAGGGCTGCATATGAACTGACTCAGGGCCTTCTTTTTGAGCCAGCAAATGGACAGGAACTTCTGTCCAATGTGGGGGCCCAATCCTTGTGGAAGGGTTGGAAAGTTGTTGGCCTACTAAAGCCCCATAAATCTGATGGGTAACTCCTACTATGCTTAGTGTGTGTTTTAAATCTGTTTATTGTTTTTATTATATTTTCTTTATAAGACTTTTACCTTAAGAATAAATGTACTTGCTTGGAAAGAACTGTGTGGTAACTCGTAACTGCTGGCAATACACTGTTGGGTACCCTTGAAGAGAGAAAGCAATCCACAGATGCTGACTGTTAGGCAGACTGCCTTGCTGAGTATAACACAGTGTAAGGCAGGGATCTGTGCAGACTTAAAATCCTTGGTCAGAAGCATGTGGGACAAAAGTCCCCATCCAGAGACAAATAATTTATGGACACCTGAGACCTGACTGGGCATTCCTGAAGTGGACCATGCAGGCAGGGATACTGGTGCAGTTACCCTTGAACAGTGACAGTAATAACCCTGCAATCCTATTGCAGACAACAGAGTTGTCCGAGACTAATTAGGGGTCAAATTTGTTCTGCAGTTCCTGTATATAAAGTGTCTGATAACAATGTTGTTTAGACTGATTTTACAGGATGTATAAGGGTTTCTTAAATTGTGCCACCTACCACCTGTATCAAGATATATGCTAAGCATTTGGATGTGGATTTTGGAGGGGGGGGTCGGGGATTGAGGGGTAGCTTTAAGGGAGTGGAGAGACCCTAATGGATAGGCAGACAGAAAGTCCTGGCCTATGCAGAGCTACCCAGAATAAACACTGCCTGCCTGCTATATCTTTATATCCTGTATCAACATGAGAACAATGAACACCCTATTCCCTGCACCATTTCCCTGAATACGACTTGCATAAATCCCTATAATATCACTGAAGGTCATCGTCAAGTATCAGAGATTCTCACATTTTTTAGATTTGCCAGTAGAGATACCTAAGGAATATTAAATATCCAAACCCTTCAACAACAATTATCCTTATTAAATAAAATCTGTATCAGCTGTATCTTCAGTACAAAAGAAATTACAAGCGCTGTGACACATCAGTAGCATAAATCCATAGCAGTACCTGATTTCTGCAAGAGAATATTAATCTATAAAAGTTTTAACTTTATCAACTGTGCTAATGAAAAGACATTTCCCATTACATATCATGCAAAGCTCGATGGGGCGAAGGAGAGCAAACTGTAATCTTCTAGATTTTAACTGATGTATTACTTCTCCAAATTCACAATCATTTTGAAGTGCCTCAGATCTTAAATCAAGAAACATACACTGCACTGGGGATTTCCACAATAAAATTCACATCTTACTGACTTTGCATGTGCTAGTAATTTTGCTTGTCTTAGAATTTAAAACTGCTACATTTATGTGATAACAACCAGCATGTTCCTCTCAATAAAAAATGGAACCTATTGAACAGTTATACTGATTGGCACAGAAGCCCGAAAAGCAGGGGGCTATTTTAAGTATTGGCTACAGAATTGTTGATACTTATTGCTAAGGCTGAGAGTCTGTCACGGAAGTCATGGAAGTCACGGACTTCAAGTGACTTCTGCAGCGGCTGGTGCTGGCTCAGGGCTGCCCAAGCCAGGTAGGCCCTTGGCCAGCAGCAGAAGTTTGGGTGTGTGGGAGGGGGCTCAGGGCTGGGGCAGGGAGTTGGGGCCTGTGGGGGGGTGCCTAGCTCGGAGTGGGGGGCTCCCTGGCTCCCACTGGCATGGCCCCACTGCAGCTCCTAGGCAGTAGAGGGGCCGGGGGGGGGTCTCCGCGCCACGCACTGCCCGCGCCCACAGGCCTCACCCCCACAGCTCCCATTGGCAGTAGTTCCCGGCCAATGGGGGCTATGGCAGCAAGCACTTGTGGCGGGAGCAGCAGAGCTCCTGCCCTGGCCCCTTTGCCACCTAGGAGCTGCAGGGACGCGGAGCCAGGTAGGAAGCCCCTGCCAGCCCTGCCAATTCCCCCTCCCCCAGCACCAGCAGGGTCCCGGACCACCTCCCCCAGCACCCGCAGCACCCCTGAACTGCCCTCACCCTCAGAGCACCCATGACCCCCTGCCCAAGTTTTAGTCACGGTGGGACAGGTCACAGGCCCATTAATTTTTGATTATGGCCTGTGACCTTTCCAGGACTTTTAATAAAAATACCCATGACTAAAATGTAGCCTTACTTATTGCTTAAAAATCGCGTTACAATGCAAGCATAAGTACTTTTTGGGTTGTGACTGGCCAAGATATTATGAACATTTGTACTCAAGTACACAGCTATATAAGGATTCAATTATTATCCTTAGATTATAAATTCAGAAATCTAAAGGCAAAACCCATACACCTCAAGAACAGAATTTGACCCTCGGGACTTAATCAAAATAGTACTTCAGCTGAAAATTTCAGCAGATTTCTTCTCACTATGATGACTGTTAAACTTCTGCAAAATTAGAAGCCTTCACAAACATGACATTCGCTCTGTGACTTGTGGGAGCAGTTTGCAGATCCACATTTTAGAACTGTATGATTGATGTTAAACCATTAATCATTTCAACATCAGATAATTGTAAGGCTTCCAAACACTGAATTATACAGTCCAGCAGAACTATACACTTGAGTGCTGTGCACTGCAGTATTATGCAAAAGGGACTGTAATATTTCACAGCATGTGCCATGCATGTCATTGGAGTCAGAGGGATGTTACGCAAATGCTTTTGGACTGTGATGGATTACCTGGGATGTGCCATGACACTGCTAGTTTGTGGCATGCCACAGTCTATGTGTCACTACATGTCTGAAAAGGCACATGTACAATATGATTCTCATTTCACTGATATGCATGATCATGCTGCAAAATTTTGCAATTTCATCTCAGATCTAATGTTTTCTCACATACGACACTGTAAAACAATTAAAAGAAAATTGTACCCATTCTTTTCAGAGAACAGCTAAATGATGCAAATAAACATATCAGCATACATGAAAGCCAAAGGAAATGAAATCAGCAAACTAGATCAGACACAGTGGTCACCATTGGAGGTCATGCATTGCCCGAGTTCCAGACATATTATTACAATTATTTATTTTTTGTGTTACCATAATGCTTAGAGGCACAAACACATTGCACCAGTTACTGTACAAACATATAGTGAGAGTCAATCGCTGCCCCTAAGAGCTTTCAATCTAAATAAACACAGCAAAAGTTGAGAGGGAAAAGAAGTACAGAGAGGGGAAATAACTTGTTCAAAGACACACGGTAGGTCAGAGGAGAAATAGTTCTCATGTATCCCAATCCATTGCTCCATCCACTCGAACACGTTGCCTCTCCACATAGTCACTGCAGTTTATTATTTCAAAGAACAGTGAAAAACTGTTTTAAATCTAATACCATGGAATGGTATCCGGTGGACAGTGGTAACTTTTTAATGACACCCATGTATCAGATTACAATAGAGAAGTACCAATAACAAACATGTTACTTAAAAACTTTGCTAAGTAGAAGGAATGGGATGATTGACTCTTATTAATAACAAAAAAGCCTTTTCATCCAGTCATTCATCATTCACACCAGCCTAATAAACAGGTAGGCATATAAGCGTATACAGGAAAACCCAGAATCATACTACTTATTTTAATGATAAAGTCTAAAATATTTGAACCAGTGGGCAGTTCCTGTAATGATGTTTAAATGTCCCATAGCACTTTGCAAAGTCAACATAAGTCATTTCTCCAATTTCCTTTATTGGAAAAAAATCTAAACAGCATTAGGATGGTGCTGCATTAGTTGTCATGTATCCACTCTCAGTTTGGTCATGTTTAATAGTGCTTTTTTCTTTTCTCTGGACATATTGAAGCACTGGTCCAAAGAAAATTTGCATTTTTATATATAATATGAATAACACTGGAGTACAATTATTTCTAACACTGTATATCTTCAGTGTACAATAGAAGGTTCTGCTTTTCCTGAGTCCTAAGTTAAAAGGATTATTCAATAAAGGAGACAATATTTCTCTTTCATTTTCCCTGAGGTTGCTTGAGCCATCTCTGGATAAGATTGGAGCTTCTGCACAGAAGCCTGCTCATGATGTGAGAAAACCTGTTCTTTATAATCATTCATTATTAGCCACCCTCTACAAAAGAAGAGTGTGGAAGAGATAGTATTGAAAAATCACAATCCAAGCCCCATATTTCACTGCTGATCTTTGTTCACTGATGTCAGTGGGAGTTCCACAGGCAGGATGAGGGTACAATTTGGCCATCAATATTTGCAAAGATAAACAACCTTCTCTTTGGTTCACAGGCAGTCTGGGTGATGGGGAAATAGGAATGGTGCAGAGGCAGCCTGGGAGGGAAGAAGTGATGTACAGGCTGGGTGTGGATGATGCAGAAACAGAGACATGATGCAGCAACCAAAGGGGGGGGGGGGGGGGAGAGAATAGGCTCCACTCAAGAGATGTTCTTAACAAGTGGCACACCTAAGTAACAGGTTTCAGTGGTAGCCGTGTCTGTCTGTATCAGCGAAAAAAACGAGGAGTCCTTGTGGCACCTTAGACACTAACAAATTTATTTGGGCTAGCCCACAAAAGCTTATGCACAAATAAATTTGTTAGTGTCAAGGTGCCACAAGGACTCCTTGTTTTTTTCGCTTTGGGTTCTAGCCCACTTTGGGTTCTAGCCCATGAAAGCTTATGCCCAAATAAATTTGTTAGTGTCTAAGGTGCCACAAGGACTCCTCGTTTTTTTACACCTAAGTAAGACTCAGTTGGTCTAAGCAGGCTTGGGGCACTAGGCATTGGGAGTCTCAACATGGCAGTGAACAGCACAGCTTGCTCACTCTTTACATTGCCTGGCAAAGGTGCAGGGAGCAGTTGGTACAGCAGCTATGCCTCTTTCTAGAGGCACCACTTAGCCTCACTTCTGCAACTTTCTACATGCTGTGTGAAAGCTTTGGGACAGGGACAAAGTTTCAGTTTAAAGATGAAGAAATACTGGCAAATTATAGAATCTATGATCTTTCCTAACCATGTGCGATGACATCAGTTGTCCAAGCCAGTGGCAAAGTGATTGCGTACTTAAAATCTTGGTATATATTATGCCATGTTATGCAAGGATTTTCTACTTTCTACACAAAGTAAAATTTGCCAGTAACACATATTTAATGTAGTTTATTAACCTGGAAAGAAACTCACTTACACGACTTTACTTAGAGATGCTCTTTAAACTGTGAGAGATTTCCATTCTCTCCAGATTTTCCCTCGCATGCCTGACACTAACCTGCTTATCTCACCTCATCAGCAAGCACTTAAAGGATGAGACTAAGAAGCATTATGTTCAGTGCTACACTGATTGGCTGGAAGACAGCAAATTCTTGTCAATCCCTTTGCTCCATTTACTTTGGTTCTAGATGTTACAGCTCAGTTTTCTCTTGAGGTATAGAGAAGCAATAAGAAAAGAGAAAATAATGTCAGTTAGTCAACGAAAGTAAAGATTATTTCAACTCTCCCTTTGCTCATTCTTGCCATTTCTCTCTGTTTTTCTTCTTTTTTTTATCTCTTGCCCGGAACTCAATATTAATATTGTCAACACACACCATGTTGTGATCATACTAAAGTCTCATTTGAACTATTTGAAGGCTCCTCCATAGTGTAATGAGAATTCTCAATCCTTCCCAGTAAAAAAGTATAGAAACCAGGGCTCTGTGTCTGTTGTTTTCCCATACACAAAGAGGGACCATAAACTAAATAAATTATTTTAGATTAAAAGGAAAAAGAACAAAGTAAAGTCTCCATGAAATGGCAACATGTATACAGCTCCCCTGTAGCATGCTGCATATATGCTAGCTCACAAAATGCTATCTACAGACAGCAGGCTCCTAAAATTTAAAAGCACAGTATGCAGGAAACAAGACCATACTGTATATAACAGTTTCCTTATATAAAAAGTACTATAAAACTTTGTACAGCAATAGACAAAGCACTGCAATAACACTATTGTACCCTGTACTGTGTTGGTCTGGACCATTGCTGTTGAATAATGGCAGTGATTTTATACATTTTCTGTTGTAAGGATTTAGGCCTCAGTGTTTCCTTCCCTATGCAAGTCAGAAGGGATCAAATAAATGCAAAATGGGAGAGAAAGATCCTGAATCTCACAGAACAGGGCGTAGACCTTCTGTCACACACCCCTGCCATCCCCAACACAGGAACTCTAGAAGGCCCCTCAATGGAAACAGCACATAGGTTACATCTATACTATGAGTTAGGCGTGTAAGTCTTCTGCTCACACACACATACTCACACACACACATACGTTAGCAGAGGCATGGCTGAGTCATGCCAAGTCCAAACCTGCCTGAAACCAGCAGGTATATACTTGGCACGGTTCAGCCATGTCCCTGCCGCTGCTACCCATGCTATACTACTATATATACTCTAGCTAGCACAAGTATGTGTACACAAGCAGGGGGGTCACAGCCCTAGCTCATCGTATAAACATAGCCATAGTTGGAGTTCACTATTACTAACCCCATGTGATCAAAAACCATGAGTTAGGCCCCCAAATCATGAGATTTAAAACTGTTGTTCTTCTTCTTATTATTTGTTGTGTGGGTTGTTTGTGTATTTATTTTTGTTTGCTTGCTTGCTTTTTGTTTTGCTTTCAGGGGGGTCACATTTTCAAACTTTTCGCTATAACCAAGGGGACAAGAAACTTTTTAAAATGAAACCCAAGATATAATTACTTGATTCCAAGAGCCAGGGCTTTAAAAAACCCTAAATAGTGCAAGAATTAAGATAAAATACTGAGAGTTGGCAACACTGACTGCTGATTTGGAAGATGCCAGGGCGCAGGTGCACCGGCAAGACGCAGCATATTAGGCAACCCATATGGGACATAACTTGAACTAGTCAAAAACCAGAATTTCCTTCCTGCAAGAAATGCCACGATTTTGAAAATTGGTTTCATCTTTCATTGGGATGAAACAAAATCGCTGGGTTTTTTTTAAATGACATATTCTGAAAATATTTCAGTTCAACATTATTGAAAAATTGTATTTAGATAAGGTTGAAAATTTTGTTTCCATTTTATCCTTTTCATTTTATTATAAATTATATTACCATAAAAGTCATAAAAGTCAAAGCAATAAAGTCAAAATGAAATATTCAGACCTTATCAAAACACTTTGACCATTACAACAAAATGATTTGATGATTTCCTGCAAAGTCTGTGGTAAAATAGATATGTTCCTATTGAAAAACTGTTCCACTGATTTTTTTTTTACTGGCTCTAGAAATAACATTAATAGAATTACCATTTAAATCCCCTATCTTAGGTACTTATATAGCTCCCATCACAGTATTATCTGAGCACCTCAGAGTCTTTAATATATTTATCTTCACAACACCCTCATGAGATAGGACCGTACTATTACCCCAATTTTACAGATGGGAAACTGAGGCAGAGAGGCTAAGTGACTTGGCCACGGTTACACAGGAAGTCTGTGGCACAGCAGGGTACTAAACCCAGGTCTCCGAAATCCTTGACTAGTGTCCTAACCACTGGACCACGCAGTATTACCTGTCCTACCTTTGAAAGCGTGGTAGTGAACAACAGAATGGCAATAAGTTGAGGTTGCCAGATGTTAGGAGGAATGGAAAGGCCAATTCCAAGCCACTTAGTTGCCATTTTGTATGAAATACTAAAATAGTCACTAGGCCAGAGAAAAAGCAAGAATGACTCTACAGCTCAGGAGTTAGGGCCCACCCTTGGAACGCGAGACACCCATATGCAAGTCCCTACTCCAGTGAGTATTTGTTCAAACTGAAATAGCTTTGGCAGGCAAGACTGAGAGAAACCTATCTCAGACTAGCCCATAGCACCAATGGTTAAGGCACTCAGGTGGGAGGCCTGGATTCAAATCCTTGCCCTTTACCAGGCAGAGTGGGGATTTCAAGCTGGATCTCCCACATCCAGCATGAATGGAGTGCTCTAACCACTGGCCTATAGGTTACTGAGGGCAACCACCGCCACAATTTGTGAAATAGTGCATTGGCCCCTAACCTAGGAGCAGGTCCATGGCTATGAATCCCGACAGAGTGGGTTGCCTCCTTCCAGCCCATACTGAGGTGCGTACGTCCCTTGCGGGGACTTAAGCCACATCCCACCAAGCATCTCCCATTGACTAGCTCAGGCAGCTCCCTGTTCGGCATGCTGGCTTTTGTGAACCCTATTTTTAGGCACCTAACTCTCCCCAGGCATCATATAGGGATCCTGGGCACCTAACTCAGGGCTGTGAGTGGACACCACCTAAAGGTGAGGTGTTGAAGCATTGAGTCTTGTGTGTCTAGACCTATGTAGCTATCTAGTTATTCAGGCTGGAATTGTTCAAAAGAACCTAAAGGAGTTAGGCACCCAATCCTATTGAAATTCAGCAGGAGCTGAGTAGTTATTTCCCTGGGATACCTTTGAAATTCCCAGCCCTCTGTGCTTATAACAATGGTATCAGAGCACACAAGGCCTGATGTCCTCATACGAACCAAGTAAAGGGGTTACATCAATGCTAGGGCTGCAGTAACTCCTCCTGTTACTCCATGGCAGAATAGGAGTGACAGCTCCAGAAAGATGAGGTGCAAAGGAGGCAGAGTGTTCAGATACATAAGTCCCCCCAAATTCTGACTTCAATCCTCACTCACAAGCAGCTACACTGCTCCCAGGCACACAGGATTTACCCACCAGGCCAACCTCACTGCTCTATAGTTCTTCCCACAGTAAAGCCAACATCCACCCCCCAGAGCACTTAGAAAATTACCTATTTTTAGTACCTAAATTAAGTAATAGTGTATTCATTTGTATTATATTTATGACTCTGTGTTTGAGATTAAAGCATCACACTAAATTTACTTAAATAATATTATTGATAATTAAAAAATTATTTGCAAGGGAAACAAATTCCATGTTTAATTTAACTACATAAGTAATTGTTTTGCGTCACATTTTGGAAGGTGTAAGAAAGCCACTGCTGTTTGTTGCTGGGGAGATTTCTCTCTTTAACTAATACACCTGAGATTCAGAAATGTTAGAATCATGATGCAACCAACGCCTCTCCAAATTACAAATGATAACAAAGTACAAATAATGAATAAGTAATAATAGATACCACTACATTGCACTTTATATTTTTCAGATGAGTGTCTAAACGTTAGCCCTTATTTAATTGACACAACACCCTTGTAAATAAATACTAGCTACTTTTTGCTGACGGAGAAAACTATGATGCAGAGAAGTTAAGTGACAAATACAGACTCATGGACGGACAGCTGGGATTAGAACTCGGAGCTCCTTATTCAGTCCACTAGTAGGCAGTGCTAACTAATGGGGGCATGGAGGTTAAAGTAGGGGGAATGCATCTCTTCCAATGAAACAGAAATTGTGCTCTCCCATCTTTGTTAGACTTAAGGAAAGCTCCCCATCCCTCCACTACTGCTCTGCCTGGTGATGTGACATGACTGCTTATGGTCACCTGGCAGGAAGCAAGAGAAATCCTGGCCTGGGGGTGAACAGGGAGGAAAAGCACCAACAGGTTTCTTTCCAGTCTTTGCAGGGGATTAGAGCAGAGCTGGATTTGATTGTCACTGTAACACTATTCCCTGAGGTGGAAGGAGTGAATGGACATACCTGCTGCCCTTCACACTCCATATAAGGAGAAAGGAAGGGGACTGGTGGGCCCCTCTGCTCCTTACGAGGGGGAAAGTACATTAGGGTGTGCGATTCATGAGAAATGAGAATGGGGGCTGGCCAGTGGGTCTATCCCACCCACTCCCCAACCTGTCCACACATACACTCACTCTCTGTAAGGGAACATGAGGAGAGAGAAACTTTTGTTTGACTGGCCATAGGCCTGCTTGGAAACATTAATTCCTTTCAGATAAATTTCCTTGTCTCCTTTCTATTCCCCATGCTCCAATCTACTCCCACAAATAATGTAATTACACAGCTGCATGTGACAGTGAAACCAATCATCACAATGACCATCCAAACTGGTGAGCTCTCCCTCTTGCTTTGATCTAATGAAACCACTGGACTGACAGGATGGAATTTTACATGCCCTTTGCAAAAATCTCATGAAGGGTCTCAGTACTGTTATAATAACTGCAGCAGAAAACATGGCTCACCAGCCCAGTAAAATGTATTATTACCATATCATCTTATCATAACAGCTTTAATCATATGTTATCATTTAAATGACATGCATTATCTTGGAATTATTTAAGATAAAAGGGGGGCGTCTAACATCTAAGGGTACATCTTCACTGCAGAGTTAGCCTGAGCCCTTATCCGAGTGTTGCTCCTAACTCCCCTCCTATCCACATACAAAAACCTCTCACCCAAGTTAGTGATGCTTTCAGCCCATAGGCTAAATCACTCGAGTGCTTATAGTCCTCCAGTGCCTTCCCACAATTCCTCCCATGTGCCCAGAAGGACAGACAAGTTCTCCCCCAATTCACTAGAAAAGAATCATAGAGTGGCTCAGCTTACTGCAGGAGCAGCACAAAGAATGTGATGTGCTCCCAGAAGTCCTCGTAACTCACACACATGGGGGAGTGCTGCACCAGTGTGGACACAGTGACTCGATTATGGCTTTGCAGTATGGCTACTCACACCAGGCTAGGCTAAGCTAAACTGGGTGCCCATCACCCAGGCCAACTCAGCAGTAGGGACACACCCTAAGGTAGATATTGATACTTTTTATGGAACTAGTATGACTGCACTAGTTCTCAAATACCAAAGCAGAAGTTTGCCCCTATGCTCAGTAATTTTCTATCAAATCTATAAAGGCAAAAGCTAGAGCAGTGGTTGGCAACCTCTGGCATGCGGTTCACCAGGGTAAGCCCCCTGGCGGGCCAGGCCAGTTTGTTTACCTGCTGCGTCGGCAGGTTTGGCCGATCGCGGCTCCCACTGGCCGCAGTTCACCGTCCCAGGCCAATGGGGGCTGCGGGAAGTGGTGCGGGCGAGGGATGTACTGGCCGCGGCTTTCCGCCGCCCCCGTTGGCCTGGGACAGTGAACCACAGCCAGTGGGAGCCGCGATCGGCCGAACCTGCCAACGCGACAGGTAAACAAACTGGCCCAGCCTGCCAGGGTGCTTACCCTAGCGAGCCGCGTACCAGAGGTTGCTGACCCCTGAGCTAGAGGCTACCAGCCCTGATCTTAAGAGTTTAGGCAAATTAAGCTATGTAGAGCTCATTTGCTTAAGAAATAGACTGTAAAGGGGCATGAGAAAAAGTAACACTGAAGAGCAGGTTAAATAAAGTCAGATAATGTAAGGTTTGCCCTGTAAAGGCAATTCATGCTGGCAATGTCATGCGTACTTTCCAGCACATTCTTTGAACTTGTCAGTGCATCTCCTCCTGAATGCAAATAATGTATGCAAGCAAGAAACCTATTAAGGCCTATTGTAAAAAATCATCAGTCATTTTAGAAATTGTACTAAAGCAAAATCTGTGTTAGCTGATTTCCAATGTAAAAACATCCTAATATAATATAGAATATGACAACTAGAAGGAATTCTATCTTCCAGCACCTGGGCAGGAGAAAGCCATCCCAATGTGAGGTGAAGGCAAAGAATTAATGTTAATACTGTAACAATGGATACTCATGAAAAACGTTTGCATTATCTGTCAGCCCATTCCCCTCAATAAACTCCTCAAACACCAGTCAGGCAAGCACGAGCTTGCAAAAAAATGAATGACACTTGTGCTGTGTTTCTGGCTGATAGCACAATGTCCAGGTTTTAAGACAATGACAGATTCCACCACATATTGCTGAGAAATAATTATACACCATTGAAACCAGGCTGGACTAGTGTTCCAGACCTTTCCAATACCTTTCAGACCATGCACATATCAATTTTAATTGTGCATACCTTTTGCCAGGAACTCAGAAACTAATTACATGACTGGGCATGGTGCAATCTCCCCTTTAGTATGTGTCACTCACTATGGTTTCAAAATCAAACAATTAACATGTTGAATTTGAAGTCAATTATTTTCAAATAATCTCCAATTATCTAGCTATTTTTTTCTAGTTTAGTTGGGTGAAGTATATAAAATTTAAAGAGCTCTAAAATATTTTTAAAGGAGCACTAAAGAGAAGTGTGCTTTTATGTTAAAGTCATTCCTGTGAACACCTGTGAACTGTTGAGTTTAATTGGGCTACAGCTGCTGCTGATTTTGAGCGTGCTGACTGATTATCTGTCCTTGCATTGTGTTGAGTTGTCGTCTTCTTTCTTCCTTTCCAGTTTCTTTTTTGCATAGATTGTAAAGGACCATGCATCTGGGAAATCAGTGATCTAAAAGTCTGCAAGCTCTCATGCTTCTCAAAGGAAAATATTTAGAGGCAGGCAGATGCACACATGAGGCCATATCTTGTTCACCTCATTCACATAAGTGGTCACTATAACTTTAATAGGACTACCTGTGTCACCAAGGTGAGCATGGATGTAGCCAACGGGGTGTGTTTATTGATCAGCCAGAGAATGAGGATGTGGATCTGGAGAGTCAAATTCACACAAGAAAAAAACATTCAGAAGAAAAAACATTTCATAGATGGAGTATTCAGAACCAAATTCTGCCCTGAGATGCATGTGTGAAGTTCCCAATCACTTCAGTGGAGTCCCACACATATCCAAGGGCAGTAGGTGTCCCCTAAAGTGGTGACTCCAGCAAGAATAGGCGGAGCTACAGAGCCAAATCTTGTCCTAAGATGTGATAAAAGAAGTCTGCAGCTCTGCATTAAAATCAATGGGAATTGTGTATGTACACCTATCCCAAGACAGAATTTGGCCCTCAGGCCCTGATCCAGTGTCCACTGAAGTCAATGGAAAGGGTCACATTAACTTCAGAGGATGCTGGATCAGGCTCTTAGAGCATATGTTATAAGGCAGGGTAATACTGGAATCAGAATTCCCTCAATGAATTCGGAAGGAGAAAAAAAGGAAGGAATAATACCATAAGAGATAGTGGAAAATAGGTGGCAGAAACTGTAAAGCAGTTTCTCAGTTATAGAAGAGGCTCAGGCAGATAACAGAAGCTTAAAGTTTTTATCACAAAGTTGCTATGACCAGCCAGGGGAACAGAGAACAGTGCATAGGAAAAGACAAGTGATTTTTAATGGTAGTCAGGCTCTTAATTTTACCCAATGACCAAAGCACATCAGATGAGAACTACAGACCTACACACATAACTTTTATATAGGTATAGAGAGATACACTTAACATAGGATACACTATGCTACACTCACTACACTTGACGTAGTCTAGAGTGCTTCTGTGACCCTAAGGCTTCCAGCAGCCTGTGTCTTCTCTCAGGGTTGGGGAGCGACACTTTACCCAGGCAGTCTGGGCAAGAAGGCAGGGGAAGAGTGCAGTGTGGTTTCAGCAGGCGAGACACTGAGGCCAGCAGCTGCAGCAGGGATGGCTCCACAGAGACTGATGGTGTTCACCATGTGAAAGATTTATGGGGGCACCCTTGCAGCAACTGTCGCCAGGTATGGACAGAACTTGGACAGAAAATGTATCATTCTTATGAAGCGTTGTACCTCTTTCATACCAACTGGAGCTGCCATGTCTCTCTGATTGTCTTGATCTCACTGAGATCTCTTTTCAGACCCTCTGCTGTGAGCAGATATCCAATGTATGCCATCTCACATTGTTTGAGTCACATTTTTTCTGGGTTGATCTTTAAGTTCTTGTTTCTGCACCGCTATGGAAAAGCTTGTAGTTTTCAGTCAGGATCTCACTTAGCTTCTGTATCATTGCTCCCTTCATCTACAAAGAGGATATCATGTACAATTATTTTCACCCCAAGCAGTCCTTCCAGTGCTTGAGTGAGTCTTCTTTGGAACATCTCTGGAGCTGAGTTCATGCGCATCGGCATGCACAGCCATCAGGAGTAACCAAATGGTGTTGCAAAGGTGATCAGCATACAGGGCTCTATCCATTCTTATGTGCCAAACCCCATTCCTCACATCACAGACTGTAAAGACTCTGGCTTTAAAAAGTTCTGTCAATATGTCATCAGTTGTGGACAGTGGATAGTGACTTCTTTTCAATGCCTGGTTCAGATGCATAATTTGCCTGATATGTTCTCCACCAGCATGCTACTTACCTAGGCTATACTGGCCTCTACAGGTGCTATGAAACCCCTGCTCTGCAGACTTTGAGGTCCTTGTATACTACATTACATAGTCCCACTGGAATTTTCTTTCCTGGTAAACACACAGGTTGAACTGCAGGGTCTACTTCCAGTCACAGCTTTCCTGCAAAGCTCCCATAACCTTTGAAAACATTCCCATATGCTTTTAAGATTGTCTCCATTGTCCACGGAACTCCCCTTTTTGCTTCTTGTACCTTCAGCTATAAAATTATGATTAGATCCATGGCTCATATGGTTGTAATCCCCAACAGGGGTCTGTGATGCTTACCATCCACCACAACAAACTTCAGTTTGTATTGTCAGTTTCCGGGTTAGTTAGTATGAGGTCACATTTCCCTATGGGCTGCATTGTGCTCTCACTGTACATTAGAACAGCACCAAGGGGCAATACCAATCTCTGTGAATGCAGCAATGTTGCATGCTCTTTGTAATGGGTCCAGTTCACCCTGCAGAATCATGTTATAGGAGGCTCCTCTATCCAGCTGAAATCGCACGGGGCATTTCCTTATCAAGATTGCTGCAAGCACAGAGATTGGTCCCTTGGTGCTGTCCTAATAACCTGAACCTGATATGCTCTTAGACTCAAGGAGAGAGTCATGATGTCATCACTGCTATCTCATATGTCATCCTCCTCTTCTACAAATCTGAGTGAATCCTTGAGATCTTCCTCTATGCTTGTACATACTGCTAAAATCTTTCAACTTTCAATGCTGTCCTAGCGCGGGGCACTTCTACTTTACCTACTCATGCTGGTTCCTATGGTAAGTGCATCTCACTATTTTATGGAACTTTGGCCATCTGCTTTCCTTTGCTGTTGTCTTACTGCAAGTACTTCTGGGATGCCGTGTAGATATACCCTTGGACTCTGCCTGCTTAAACATTCTGTTCACTTTTCTTGTCTAAGCCTCTTAGCTTTTTGTCTGGTAAACTGCTACTCCAAAGCTGTTCAACCAGGATTGCATAGTTACAGTGTTGCTCTCCAACACAAAGAAATTGAGAAAGGTTAAAATATACCTTCAGACAAAGAAGAGTGCTTTAACCCACACAATCCCCTTAATGACTATCTGGGTGTGGCTAATGCATGGATTTTCTTCGAGGAAAATTTCATATTAAGTGCTTGTACCTCGACAGTTCATAATGTCCTGACATATATTTAATTTGTCATAACAAAATATTTCCCATGTGCGAAAGAAACAGCCAAGTAATTAGAAGTTCTGCAAATTGAAGTCTCTAAGGCTAGATGGAATCCATTTCCAAATTTTGAAACAAGATTATGCAGACTGAAACATATTCTGATGACACAAAAGATGAAGCTGTATCCCAGAGAAGGGTTAATATAATATTGTATTTATTTTTGGGAAGGGAACAGAAGGAAATTACCAAGGATTTACCTTTTTTATTGATTTATGCAGTGGGAAGATAGCAGGGTGCAATTTGTAGCACTACTGCCCCTGAGATAAAATACAATACAGTTTTGTATTACAGTAGTGCCTAGGGTCTCTAATTCAAGGATCAGGGCCCCATTTTGCTAGACACTGTACAAACATATAGTAAAAAGACAGTTCCTGTCCCAAAATCTTAGTCTAGATTTATGACAAAACATAACACGTGGCTGGAACAGACCAATGAGCGGGGAAGGTGGGGAATCAAGAGGGGCAAGGATTTGTATTACAGTCCCACACTGGTACTTGGCCTGAAACCCAGTGCTAATGCTAACACTGGAGAATGCACTATTAGAGCTGCAATCCTCCAGATGGGCAGGCAGGCTGGTTGGTGTCCAAGGTCCTAAGGTTTCCTTTTATCTAAACATTTTCTATGTTCCAAAATGTACATGGTTCCTAAGTGAGTTTAATCAGAATGCCGACTAATTGCTACCTTTCACAATAGGTGCAACATCCACTCAAACCCAACAGTTGATGTAAAAAAACCTCAGCTGATTTATTCACATGAAGGAAATATTAGATTTATTTTTTTCCTAATATTCAATTGTGTGTCCTCTTGCAATCTGGGTTACCATCAACCAAATAGTGTCTGCTGGGGACATATTTTTAGAACTGCTAGTGGAAAAATAATATTGCTGCCTAAAAAATTTCAAACAAAGAACAAGGAATCTTGACAAATTTGACAATCTGTATAACACAAAGCTGCAGAGTAGAAAACAATACAGAACTGAAAGAATAATAATAACATTGCTAATGTCAGGGAAGGGGTTGCATTTTTTTTTTCAATAACATATACTAGTATCTTTTTTTATTGCACTTTAGTGATGCTAAGAAAAGCATCAGTTCTTATCTTCACTGTAAAGCTCAGAAGGAAATTGTGAAAACTGCTTTATCCTTTACAAGTAAATGTGCCATTTCTGTAATATTGTGAGAATGAGCAAACTCCTTCAACTAGTAAATAGGCTGTAAAATAAAGACAGCAGTTGTTCTTCAGGTTGGAATGTATTTATTTAATTTGTTTGTATATTTTTAGTTTGAAATTGGCCCTCAAATCATGAGGTTTTTTTTTTTAAGATTATATTGTTTTTTCTGTCCCTTTATTGTTGAACTACCCTGCTCACCCACAGTGCATGTGGCATTAACATTGTTGCTAACTCTACAAAATGTGTGGAATAGGACGATTCTGGCCCCTATAGCAAGAGGTATCACTTGGTGCTTGATCAAGGGCATCGGAGCCTTCCCAAAAGTGTGGGGGGAAATCTGGGGGCACCGGCCCTTCCCCTCCTCTTTCCCTCAAGCCCCACCCCCCGGATGGGGAGGCCAGGCAATTGTGGGATCTGTGCGGATCCTCCACCTGCCTGTGGTGGGGGGGGCACTGAGAAACGCCCCCAGCCCATATCGTCCCCCCACCAAGGGCAAGTGGAACTTCCCACAGCTGCCTGTGCAGCTCTTACATGGCGGGCTGTGTCTCCAAAGCCCCACCCCCGGCCGGAGCCGAGTCGGGGAGAGCCACGCGGGCAGCTGTGGTGAGCCAGCACGGAGTCACGGACCCTCCACCTCCAACTGCCTTGGGACAGGCGGGGAGCTGGGAGTGGGGACACGGGCTGGGGGCTGCTCTCAGCCCCCTGCATCACATGCAGGTGGAGGGTCCACCTATCTCATAGAGCTGGAAGGGACCTTGAAAGGTCATCGAGTCCAGTCCCCTGCCTTCACTAGCAGGACCAAGTACTGTCCCTGACAGTTTTTTTTTTTTTTTGCGCCCCAGATCCTTAAATGGCCCCCTCAAGGATTGAAGCCAAACACTTCATCTCTTTTGTCAGATATTTAATAGGATAAATGGACAAATATAATGTCTCCTGTCTATGCAGATCCCTCTGTTCTTGCTCAGATTCAGAAATAGCCACATTTTTTCCAGGTACACACATGTACTCCTAATGTCACAGAACTTCCCTCACTGGGAAAATCTAAACTAAATCTTTTGTTTCAGATCAGGTCATGTGAACTGAAACATTCTGGTTTGACAAACTGAACTGAAATGTTCTGTTTCAGGTTATTTCAACATTAATCTGTGTCTGCTTGAACTGCTGTGGTGCTTCATGGGAGTTGCACTTCAGATGCCCCTGGCTGGACTACATCTTCCATAATGAACTGCCATGTATCAGGTGGGTCACATGACCACGGTGCATCATGGGTGACACAGTCTAGCCAGATAGCCTACCAGTTGGAGGAGAATCAGGACATAAGGCAGCTGAATTACAACTCCTATGATGGACTGGTGCAGCTCAGTAGGACATAGATTAATGCTGAAAGGACCTAAAATGAAACTTTTCAAGTTGGAAATCTCCAAGTTGCATTTTGATTGAAAATGTGGAGATGAAACATTTTGACATTTATGAACTGAAATTTGTTGGAACTTTTCTTTCATCCCAATCCAGGACAAAAACAAATTTTGAAATATCAGAATTTCCCTACACGCTGGAAATTCCTATTGTTAATCAGTGTATGTGTGTGTGCATGTGTGTGTGTGTGTGTGCATGTGTAAGTCCAAAGTAAAGTTCTGTCAATGAACCAAATGGGTAAGAGGGAAATTCAGCAAGTGCAGACCTCCCTTAATAGACACACTGGATATGTCTATGCAAACATGGAAGTGAGCCTCCCAGCCCAGATAAACCGAATCAGGTGAGTGGAGCTCACACTAGCACTCTAAAAATACCAGTGTAGAGAGTGCTTTGAAGATGCTGCCTAAGCTATTTTTAGAGTGCTCATGAGCCCGGCTAGCCAGAGTCTGTTGTTTCAGGCTGGAGCCTCCTGTGGGCTGTGTACACATACCAACTCTTGCTGCACCCATGGTAGCAGTGAATGGGGAGAAGCCCCCACTCTTGCTGAAGGAAAGTGAGGCCAAACTTCCTGAGAGCCCCGAAGTACACCAAGGAGTCTCCTCTTTTGTGACTTCAATGTTTCAGCTCATTTCTTGTGACAGAAGGGTGTGCTGAGAGCCTTTAATGTGAGAGGAGGGGTTGCCATCTTGATAACAAGTGGGTGGGATTTCAAAATGTTGATTGGTCTTTGGTATAAGAGAGAAATTTTGTATTTTTATCCTTAAAAAAAGTTAATGAGTAAATGAGTACTTGTTGTGGCAATAGATTGTGCTAAAAACAATAAGAATTAGGCAAAGGATAACAATTAAAACTGAAAAGAAAACACATTTTGTTGATGGGCAGCTGGGAATAGTTTCCTTTAAAAAGAAACTCACAAGATAAGCCCAACATTAACTTAATCCCTTTGGGTTCCTCCACCAGTGTAAAGTGGGTGAATGCAAAACTCTGCTGTCCTGATTTAGTAGTGTGTTATAATCACTTTGCACTGGTGTCAGTCACTACACTACACATTGTGCACGGCAATGGAAAATCTGGCCTCCTGTGACTTACATGATCCCCATCACTATTGTATCCGAATACATCACAAACATTAATTAATTTATCCCCACAAAAGGTTTAGTGAGGTAAGGAAGTATCCCTATTTTACAATTGGGGAACAGAGAAAGAGCGAGACTAAGCAATTAGCCTAAGGTAACAGAGAAAACTGTAGTAAAAGCCAGGCATTGAAGCCGGATTCCCAAATACTAACATAGTACCTTAACTACAAAGCAATCCTTCTTCTCTAACTTTGCTCACATATTTTTATCGCTTTCCCTCACCTCCTTAATACAGTATGTCTTGCCTTTTTAGATTATAAACTCCTCAGGACAGGGTTTTTGTCTTCTTATATACTTGTAAGACACTACACAATGGAGCCCCAATCTTCAGTGAGATACTTGGGAGCCGCCATAGTAAAAATAATAAATAATATTAATAATAATACTCTCTGTTTGCAGAATGCCCATGGACATCAATGAAAATTCCAATTACAAAATATGCCATAGGGAATGCAATAGAGATCTACAATACAATGAAAAAGAAGAGGACTTTGTCTTAAATTCTTGTGATCCGTTATTTTAACTGTTGTCTTTGCTGTTATATCCTGAGAAGATTATTTTGAATGGGGCTAGCTGAGTAGATATCTTATCTATAAAAATGTTAATAATCAGGAAGCAACAGAAACCTTAGCAATAAAGAAAGGGACAGATGCTGTGTATAAATACATTGCTTTAATGGTGAACTGACATACTAGCTATAGTGACTGGAAATAATTATGGGCTGAGATGCTTGTGAATAGCCGGTGACCTCATTAATCATTGTGATGGAGATACTGGTAGCTCCCTGCAGTGAGTCATTATAGAAGTGCATCAAATAACAAGCAATGACAGCTAGCTAGTAATGACTGAAGGCTGACAGATGGTCAATAAATTCAGAACTGGCACATTTTTGTCACTAAAAGGTAGGTTTGAATGTTTTTTGGGGTACTTACAGTGCTTCTCCTGTTCTAATCTGGGTCATAAAAGTTAACATCTACATTCAAATGCTTTAAATGTAAAGGGGAGATAAAAAACCAAATTCTTCAGAGAGTAATCAAACTGTGATGTTCCCAAATACCTAATACCACTGACACTTACCAGTTCACTCCAGTTGGGAATGCTGCATCATTTCTAGTTTTCCACCACACCATGCTGTGCTACACCACAAAGCATTTTATGCTAATGTGATGAGACATCACACAGTTTGATATGATGTGGAACAACACAGTGGTGAAAACTTATGGACCAACCTAATTACTTTCAGATAAGAATTATTAATTCAGCTGGCAGAACTCTGATCTAAATGCACAAGATCTGGGGATAAATAAATAGATTAGATAGATTTACTGAAAACAATTTGCAAGAATAGATATTCCATTGTGCCTGCCTCTGCACACAGCTCTATTTAAAGTGCTGCTCTCTATAGAGGAGCACATACATGTATTAATCTCCCTCTTGCCCTTTGCAAAACTGCATTCTTTTATTAGTATTTGCTTGTCTTCCTGATTTTGCCCCTTATAATTAATTAAAACAAAACTTTTGGGGGTGAGGGGGATTGTTGTTGTTTTTTTTAAAGAGGCTGAATTGGCAAACATTGTGTTAATGAAATCAGTCTCTTTGGAAAGAAATATTATTGAAGGGATCATCACAAAACTGGTGATTAAAAATAGATGGGTAGATCCTCAGTTGGTGTAAACCAGTATTTAATTGTGGAGCTATGCCATTTTACACATGCTGAGAATTTTCCCCAAAGTCCTTATGGCCAGTTTATTGAAGGAGTCATATTGAACTCGAGAAATACAGGGGGGAAATGGCAAATGTTCTTGCAAATAACAGCACTTGCCAAGTGACTTGGCTTGTACTTGCAACTCCTTTTATTAGCAACCAGTCAGGAGAGCACCGTTTTATTCATAAGAATGTTTATGAAAGCAAAAGTGTTGTGCAGACTAGTGTGAATAAATATTCAAGAGGATATACATGCAGACACTTTGTGCTTTTGGTAGGTTAGGTGACAGAGGGGGAAGGGCAAAAGTTTTTTTGTAGATGTAGGAGGTCAAAGTAAACAATGAGCAGCTACAGCAGGGGATAGATGAAGTGGGGGAGTGGCGGAGGCCACTATGAGTGACAGAGACATTTTCGCAGTACTTCAGGACATGCCAGGTAATTCAGCTGAGTGAGTGAAATACAGCCAAGTACTGAAGAAGGGGAATGACTAGAGTAGACAACCTCTAGTACAACTTGGTTTGGGACACTTCACAGAGCAATAAGACAGCACACTCAAAAAGTCCAAGCAAGAGACCTGGCACTAACATGCTTAATGCAAGTCAAACAACACTCTGCACATATGTGCTGTTAAATGGAGACCGGTGCATTCTATCCATGCTTTTCCTTGGCAGACATATAAAAGTGTGTTATTGTTTATGGGATGAATGAATTACACAGCAGTATCTTGAAGACCCCTGACCACCCTTTCAGTTCTAGCACAGAAACAACTAGATGATCAAAACAAAGATCTGGCTTCATTAGGACCATACAATTACTTGGCATGAAGAGAAAATTGAATGGAAAGTCTTGCTAGACAACCAATAAGTCTTTACATTTTTCATCAGTCAAGAAGGAACCCCATTGTTTTCAAATCAGGGGTCCATATATGTACCTAAAAATAATGTCCTGTTTTGTGCAAAGGGGGACATCAAAACATTTTAATCTCCTATCATTCCCTTTGACTGTTTATCACTTGCTATATTTTGTTTCCTAGAATGAGGGTCTTCACCACTTCATCCAATCCCCAACAGAATCAAAACTTCAGTTATTTCTTCAGGCATTTCTGTTTAGAAAGCTTAGTTTATCTAACCAAGGACCAGAAATGTTTCTATGTGATATGGGGAACCAGTCCTGCAACTCAAATACCAAATCATGAATACTTACGGTGAATTGTTCATGAACAACTGATAGGCTGCAATTTGTTCATACAAATTATTCACCCAACAATTATGCATAATGAACTAATCAGTGAAAATCACTTCTTGAACAAGGATAATTCACAATCAGAAAAAGGGAATTAATTCGTTGAATAAACTATTCATCATGGCTGCAGAATATAAGTGGTAGAGGCAGGAAGAGAACCCAGATTTCCTTATACCTATTCCTGTGTCCTCTCAACCAGCCCTTTCTGTCTCCCAGGCCCCAAACATTCTGACATAGTAGTGGATGTGCCAGCACTTTTTCATTTTGTTGCTTGTTTTGCTTTGTATTTTTATTCCTTTTCTGTCTCTTTCCATTTAAGTAAAATTATTCTCAATAAGAACTACTTATTTTTAAAGGGAGGACTCCTTCAAGGCTAGAATAGGCTAATGGACAGAGAAAAATCCATGTTTGTTAAGTGTTTCTTCATTCTTGCTCACTAACTTTAGACTTTTCTTCTTAAAAAACAAAGAAATGTCCCCACCCAAGCCCAATAACATTTTCACAGGCTATACTGGAAAACAAATGTAAATGATAGAGTGCTTTAGGATTTCTTCAAGCATATTGTTATGAAAATGAGTTGACTCCATCCCCTTTTGTCAATAAAATAGGATATTACCAAATGGCTGCTTTTACGATCACATCTGAATTGGTTTTCAGACTTCATAGAGAGGTCAATTCAAACAGTGACAAACATCACCTTGGTGGGCACTACTGCCTACCTCCAGTTTTGAAAGCTTTTATTAACTGACTTTCAAGCTGGGGGTCATGTTTTGACTGAGTTTTTCTAAGAGACTGAGGCATGAAAGCTCTTGAAATCTCCATTTCCTTAATGAAAATAATATTCCTGAATGAATGATAATCAAGTGATGTTTTCATTATGCCGGGTAGTTTTCTGCCAGTATTTCAGTTCTCCTTAGTAACAAATTTCTGTGAGAAATACAGCCTTTAGGTTCTTTACCATAACTGTCGCTCCCTCCCTCAAAGGACATCTGAATCAGCATGTCAGAGAGGGTCATTTGACTACATCAAAGCACTTATCTTGTTATCTTGCACTGCATTCATTGCTCTGTACCTAGGCAGTTTTTTATTTCCTTTTATTTATATATAATACACACACACACATTTCTATTAGTGCTGAGAAGCCCCATTTTGATGCTCTGTCTGCTGTTACAATTACTACAAGGGAAGTGAGCCTTTTCTTAGAAGAGTAAAAATACAATAGCAAACCAACCATGCTGTACCTTGCACAGCACAAATCATAGATTCATAGATTCCAAGGCCAGAAGGGACCATTGTGATCATATAGTCTGCCTCCTGTATAACAGAGGCCAGAGAACTGACCCAGAATAAATCCCAGACCAGATCTTTAGAAAAGCATCTAATCTTTATTTAAAAAGTGTTAGTAACAGAGAATCTATCTTAGTAAATTGTTCCAATGGTTAATTATTACTCACTGTTAAAAATATATGCCTTATTTCTCAGTCTGAGTTTGTCTAGGTTCTGCTTCAGCCATTGGATTGTGCTATACCTTTCTCTGGTAGATTGACGAGCCCATTATTAAATATTTGTTCCCCTTGTAAGTACATATAGACTGTGATCAAGTCACCCCCTAACCTTCTCTTGTTAAGCTAAATAGATTGAGCTTCTTGAGTCTGTCACTATAAAGCATGTTTTCTAATCCTTTAATCATTCTCATGGCTCTTCTCTGAGCCCTCTTGAATATATCAATGTTCTTCTTCAATTTTGGGCCTCAGAACTGCACACAGTAGTCCAGCAGCAGTCACACCAGAGATAAAATAAGTTTTCTATTCCTATCTGTGAGTCCCCTATTTATGCATCCCAGGATCACATTAGCTCTTTTTGGCCACAGAGTCACAGTGGGAGCTCCTGTTCAGCTGATTATCCACCACAACCCCCAAATCTTTTTTCGAGTCACAACTTCCCAGGATTGAGTTCCCTATAAGCCCCCATTCTTTGATCCTAGATGTATACATTTCCATTTTCCCATATTAAAAAGCATATTGTTTGCGTATGCCAAGTTTACCAAGTGATCTAGATCACTCTGAATCAGTAATCTGTCCTCTTCATAATTTACCATTCCCCCAATTTTTGTGCCATCTGCAAATTGTATCAGTGATGATTTTGTTTCCTTCCAGGTCATTGATAAAAATGTTAAATAGCATAGAACCAAAAACCAATCCCTGTGGGACCCCACTGGAAACACACCTGCTCGATGACGATTCCCCATTTACAGTTACATTTTGAGACCAATCAATTATCCAGCTTTTAATCCATTTAATGTGTGTCATGTTAATTCTATACTGCTCTATTTTTTCATCAAAATGTTGTGTGGTACCAAGTCAAACATCTAAGTATATTACATTGACACTATTACCTTTATCAACCATATAAACAAAAGGAAATACAAAATTGCCTAGGCACAGAGCAATGAAGACAGTACAAGATAAAAGGACAAGTGATTTGATGTAGTCAAATGACCCTCCCTGACGTGCTGATTGAGACATCCTCTGCAGGAGGGAGAGACAGTTATGGTAAAGAACCTAAAGGCTGTACTCCTCACAGAAATGTATTACTGAGGAAAATTGAAATACTGGCAGCAAACATAATAAATAGCTTATTTGTTTCTTTTTGGAGAAGGGAGATTTTGGAGAATCTCCTTTCAGTTAGCTCCTAAGTCCACACAGCTCCCCCCTCAAATAAATGTTATATTTAGTAATCAGCCATGTGTAGGCCACAGTTCATTAGACTTTAGGCCGTACAGTGCCTTTGCTAGTGACAGACTTATGCACTTTAGCGTGAGGAGAAAGTTTCAAAGCAGCACGGGCCACTAAATTGCATGGGGTTCTTTTAAGTCTCAGACACGTGAAATGGAGTGCTGCCCAGTGAAGAGGATACATGACACTCTTCACTTCCTGTTGTAATGGATTTAGGGTTTCAGCCAACTCCTGCTACTACAGTCAAAGGGGAGCCTTTCAATTGATTTAATTGGGAGTTGAATTTGGCTTGGGGGGGGGGGGAGGATTTTCAAAGGCAAAGAAATTAGATGTGTCCCCTCTGGTTTACTGTGGGATTTTCAAAGCTATCTCACTCTAGCCTCACTCTAGCACAAGGTAGAAGATGTCTGCTGCCCACTTTTTCAACAGAGAATATGCATGTGACCCCAACATGTAGTCCTGTGCATTTCTAAGCACCAGCATCTCACTGAAATCACTCATTAATATATGCTAATGAAATATGCATGCTCATAGAAACACCTGAGATGGGATATTTTCACACACACACATACACACATGCAGCATGGGTAATGCATCAGCCCTAGGAGATCTTAGATAGGATCCTAGGCAAGGAGATGGGTCTGGGCATGGCAATGGCAGTGGGGAAGAGAATCCCAAAAAGGGCCAATAGGGGAAGATCAGCCTGACCGAGGGAGTGAATGATAGAGTCAGTATGATTGGCCACTCAAGGATACACTCTGTAAGGGGAGGAGAAGCACATTGTTTCTTATGTTGAGCATCAGGCAATCAGGGCCGATACTGCTTGGGGACTTGTCAGGCAACTAAAGGACATGAAGAGTATGCGGCATAACAGAAATGGAAGTCCTTGGATGGGAGTTGGTCACTGATGAGGCAGCTGTGCTGTCCCTGCTCCTCTCCCCCAGTACGTTCAGCTGTGGCCCACTGAAAATGAAGAATCCACTCTGGAGTTTGAGTGTGTGCGATGGAGTCTCCACTGCCGCTCCTACTGGTCCTCTTCATTCCTGGCCTGTTACTAGATAAAAGAGTATCTAGGCCCAAGGACTAAATTATGCACATAAGCCTGAGGGATGTGCAATAAATAGCAATATTTGACCGTACATGTGTACTACTTAGCATTATTATGTGTATTATGTGTACTACTTTTCAAATTAAGATCTCGAAAGCACATCATAAACATTATTAAATAAGAGCCTGATTCTGCAAACTTTAACCACATTGTGGTCTGAAACTAGGTTAATTTTGCACGGTTTTAGGGTTAATCAAAAATTTATGAAACCCTGGGTGTAAAGAGCAGACTACTGTACCAGATTCCCAAGTGAATTTGAGAATTGTTATAAGCCCTGTGAATTTTCAATGTGTTTCAGTTCTAGAACTACTTTGCTAAATATCTTAGTGCTAATCCACTGTGGGATAACAGGTGGCAATATAATTATAAAAGATGTAATTATGGTTCTGAATCCATAATGCAATAATTCCAAAATGCAAATACACTTCTTATATGCTTAAGGATGCCTTTATGAGAGTATGCATTTGCCATAACATAGACTAGACTACACAGGTTATGTTAGATTACATAAAAATACATAATTACATAAGAACCAAATTGGATTTGTTTAGATAATGACAGACAGAATAGGTAGACAGACAAGCCATAAAAGAAGAAAGGTTATGAAGTGTCTATGAGGTGGCATGGAAAACATTCTGAGGTGTGTTTCTCACTATGGTTACAAATGATGTGCATATTAAGTAGTACATCAATGATTTGGGGAATTTGTCAAGAGTTTAGCAGATTTCTTCACTTCTACGCATTTGTTTTAATACACACTTGGTGAGTGTCAGGTTCAGAAAGTAGTATGAACAACCCCAATTATTGTATGCAGTGTAATTGTAGCCGTATTGGTCCCAGGATATTATAGAGACAAGGTGGGTGAGGTAACGTCTTTTATTGGACCACCTTCTGTTGGTGAGAGAGCAAGCTAATACTCTCTAATACTCCAATTATTGGCAGATACTAAAGAAGCTACAAGTATATGGTTGAGTTATATGGATATCTTGAGTGATTTCTGCCAATATGTATCTATTAAACCATGGATTCATTTGTTGCTGTTAGTAAAACACTACAGATGTGCTAAGTATTACTATTGAGAGTATAGGTACTATGGCCGAATGATAAATTAGTAACAGTTATAATAATAATAAACACCACTAGCATTTTTTCTATAGAAAATAATAGCCAGCAATAAAATTAACTCTGTGAAAACATGATCGATGGTGCCGCATTATCAAATGATAATACTGCTATTAGCGTGCACTAGCCCTGCCAGCAGCTAGTCATGTGCTGGGAGCTAGTCAGACCACTTCCGTCAATCTCTACTCATCGCAATGCATTGTAATTTGGAAACCACCATATGGCAATAGACATGGCTGCAGATATAACATAGTCCCTTTATCAGAATGTTATTAGACGCTAAGGATATTATGTGACAAAGAGAGAGCAAGATTGTCTAGGGTCGCCTTGTTGCTGACTACATATCTGAAATATGTTAGCATAACGTTTTGCTTTGCAGCCACAGAGAGATAAATATCCTTTCTGAAATTGAATAAACAAATATTTCATTACCGTAGTCACTTTTAATACACAAATCCTTCCATGGGCACAGTTAAAGAGCTGATAGGCATCTCAGGGATAAGGTTGAAATACTCACAACCTACACAAAGGATTATAGACAGTGTTTCTTATATAGTTAGATTGGTCACATTTTCTTCCACAGAAGAGATTGCTTACATCATTATCATGTATTTGGGAAAAGTAAAGAACTTAAGTTGACATCTTTAAAGCAGAAATATTTAAAGCTTGATAGAATCTGAAGCATGTACTGCTCTAATTTTTTTTCTGCTGTGCACATCTGTCGGGAAGCTGTAGTGTGTCTCTAATAACACAAACTGGCCTCTGCTTTCTCATGTCTTTCAGTATTACACTTAAAGTGCAGCTACCTGCTGAGACAATAAACATGACTTCCCATGACTTTTCAGTAATGAAGCTCACTCCTGAGGCCCGAGGGTAGAGTCAATCTAAAATATAGATATGAAGGCTGGAATTAGAAATTTCATGATCAGCCAAGTATACTTATAGCAGCTATATTTTGAAGGGGGCATTCTTTCATCTATTAATTATGTTCCATTTCCCCCTCTCACCGATACTAGCGACTCATCATTTTACATATTTAATGAAACATGACTAAAAATACATCAGAATTAATCGGTATCTGTACTGTACCAAAGAATTTTCAGAGTTATCATTTATTTCTCTTAGATAGGCTGCTACTTCCAGGAGAAACTGCAAACAAAAAGAAGGGATTAAATATATATATATATATATAATGAGATTATGACTGCAGGATATAAAAGAAACTCAGTGTTCACTGCATAGCACAATGAAATATACAATGTAATTTTCCAATCTTTTTGTGTGTCTTTGTCTGCCTACTTTCCCTAAGTGTCATATAGCCCAATATAAATTGTGCAAAATAGATTCCATAGTGACATAGTCAATTCCCAGAGGCCTCTTTTTAAAAGTTAAACATTACAGAAATTGGGTGGGAGAGGTATACAGATTTAATTACTTTAATGACATTTTAATTTCCTTGCTCCCTCAAATTACAATAAAATTCCAAATAAGTAAATTAAAAGCAAAACAACAAACAAAATAAACCCACAACCAATAAATAAACCACCAAAAATACCAAGATGTGTACCCCTCTGATTTTTCTGTTGAGGACATTTCAGCTTGTGCTGTCTATGGGAACATACTTTCATATTTTGGGCATTGATTCTCTGCTGGGAGGAATAAAAAAACAAAACCAGATTTCTGGTTTTCCTTTGTTTCCTAATTATTACAGGTTCAAATCCTGAAATTCTTACTCAGTGTGTTCTCTGGAAAATGGGACTAATATTAACAGCCAATAGAGGACTTTGTAAAATCTGAGTAAGGACTTCAGGATTTGGCACACCGTGTTGTTGTTTTTTTAAACAAAGCTGTTGCCAAATTACTGTGAGTTTATACCAGCAATATAAAAGAAGAATCCAGACATAACAGGCCAGACACCACCTGCTCTCATATGCTCTTGTGCAGCTCTGTCTGACTTCAGGACCTGACCCATAAATGTTTGCTCACACAAACAGGCACTAACACAAATTGAAAGCTGATGGAGGGGACATCAAGATGGCTGTAGTTTTTCAAATTATCCTTAAAATCCTGCATAAAGAATACTAAAACAATTTTACACTCTAAAATGTGTTTGGTTTATAAAAAGGGAACATGAGATAACACACAAACCCTGTCCATGAAGCTGCACTGACATCATTGATGGGATTCTATTACATATTACATATTACACATTCTATTTTTATACTGCCTTCCTCACCGTTGTATCTGAATGCCTTCCAGTAATGCCTTAAGCAACATAACTAACATCTGTCACATGTGGATAATTCTTTCTCTCATCCTTTCCCCATGGGGAGAACTGTGTGTGCAGTGATGAGTTTTGTTTTGGTAGGGTTTGGCTTGCTAGGGTTTTTTCTTTTTCTTTTTTTAAACATGCGCACTGCTATGTGCTTATATTAGAGAAGGGAAAGTCAAAGAAGTAGGTCAGGCACTTACAGAGGAAGTGATGAGTTCATTCCACAGTCTTGGACCAGCACCTGAGAAAGCTTTGTCTCCTGCACAGGTGAGCTTTACCCTTATGGGAGAAAGTTCCATTGTGCCAGAGGAGCAAATTTGTCAACCATGGTCTTCCCCTCGATGAAGGTGATTTTTCAGATGTGCAGGGCCCCTGGTCATTGAACCTGATATCAGTATTAATTATTTATTCTTGTATGGTTCCCAAAAGTGGGTCAGGTTGCTCACAGTAAAATAACAAATAAAAAGGTGGTCCCTCTTCTGAAAAGCATACACTGTCGTTCCAGAAACAAACGCACAAGTGGGAGTTAGGTGCCAATTTTCATTGACTAACTCCCATTTGTGCCTTTGAAAATCTCTCCCAGTGTAACAAAGCAGGAAAGGAAAGATTAGGGGTGGAAGGGTGGGGATAACATCTACAATTACATGGCTACTCAGCAAAGGCTAGTGCGATTTCCAGCGTGGGTAGACAGATTCATGCTAGCCCTGCTCGAGCTAATGTGCTAAAAATAGCAGTGTGGATGTTGCGGCATGGGAGACATCTCAGGCTAGCTACCCAAACCCAAGCCCACTTAACCCTCTGGGGGGCCAAGATCGGGCAGCTAGCCCAAGCTGCTGACCATGCTACAATCTCCAGACTGCTATTTTTAGTATGCTAGCTTGAGTCTATCTACCAGTGCTGGGACTCACGCCTCCCAGCTGCAGTGTAAATGTGCCCAAAGATACTTAGGCACCTAGCTCCCATTGATCTGGGCCATGGGTTCCTGACAGGCAGGCCGGTGGGAGGCGTCTCCCTCTGCTCAGGATTCTCAACAGTAAACCCTCTCCTGGAGTTAGACACCAACACGAGAACAGCCCTTTCTCACAAAAAAACAGACTGAGGGTATGTCTGCACTGCAATAAAACACCCACAGCTGACTCGGGCTATAAAATTTCAGTGTAGACATCTGGAGTCAGGCACTGGGACCCTTCCCCCTTGCAGGTCCCCAGAGCCCAGGCCTGAACATCTACACTCCAATTTTATAGCCTGGCGAGCCCAAGTCAGCTGCCACAGGCCAGACACAAGTGTTTTATTGCAGTGTAGAGACACACACCCTGAGAGACTCCAGAACAGAAATCCTAGAAGTGTGGGCACTCTCATCTAGGAAACAGATTCAACTCCTTTCTCTGCCTGATGTGGAGCAGGGGCTTGAATGCAAGTCTCCCACATCAGCACCACAGCCACTGGGCTTTTGGCTATTCTGGGAGGCATCTTTCAATCTGTCCTGTTGGAGCTGTTCTACTTTGTATAAATCATTAAGTATTTCTCCTTCAGCAAGACAGAGTGTGATTGACTCTATAGCCTGGGGCAGTCAGGTTCAAGTCCTTGCTCCAAATCAGACAGAGTAGGGATTGAAACTTGAGTCTCTCACATCCCAAGTGGGGCCCTAACCACTGGGCTGTTAGACACACTCCCTCTTTGGCATGAGACCCCGTCATGTAGGCCCGATCCCTTGTATCCTCTGAGTGTGCCTACAGGATCAAGCTCAACAGTGAGATAGGGGGAATGCCTAGTTTGAGGACCCTTCCAGAGCTTTTGCTTATGCTAGGGCTCCAAGCAGCATCAGGTCTTAGATAGCTTTGCTAAATGGAAACTTAGGTACCTACAGGGTTAGACAGCTGAACGGTAGTTTTGACACTGTCAGTGACACCTAAATATTGGACTTAGGCACCTTTGTGCCACAAAAAGAGATGATACTCATATAATTTATATGGCCGCTATTATTACAGACCCAAATGACAAAGGATTTTTAATGTTTCTAATGTTTCCACCAAAAAAACCCACTTTTTCTTTGTCAATTCTAGTGTATTATTTCATTTATTGCTAAAATTTATTACAATAATGTACCACAAGCTTGGTTTTTTTATGATGATAATTAAACAAAATGTCATCCTAGTTATCTATTCCCAAATTATTTGGGGGATATAATCTCAGAGGAAAGGCACACTTCTGAAGTGATTTCAGAATGCACAAAATGATTTTTAAAGGGAAAACAAAGCCATACTTTATGGAACATGATTGTTCTGTTTGCCCACTTGAGCACGTAGCAGGAAATCCAGAGCATAATCAGAAACATGTTGCATGCATAACATATTATTTCTGTCCTAGTAGCTCAAGGTCAGAGTTCAATTTCCCTGTTTTTTCTCTAATTATGATTCTCCTTTTCACTTCCTCCTTCTCTTTTTTCCCTTTCAGAAACACCCCCATCTTCCTCCTCCCCAGCCTTATTACTTACACACATCTGCACACACACTGTAACCAAATAAAAACAGACATATTTGAACTGAAAAGCAGTGCTTTCAGCTTGTCACTATGAGCTTTATTAGGAAAATAGAAAGATTTCCACACCTATAGTGTTACCCAATTGATTAAGAATCCCACTTATCACTTTGAGGGTGGACAGGTTCTTGCCCCAAGATCAGGCCCAGTATTATTCAAATTATAGTTGGGAACCCCAATGTGCACAATTGCAACACTCACACTATAGGAACTCTCTTATATTTACAAATATAGTTTATTAACACATTTAGCACAGTCACAAACACCCCAACTCAGTAAGGTAGATAGAGATACTACAGAATGTACATCTGCACATCCATATACTCACATCATCCCTTGTAGAACAACCTGAAATGTTAGCCATCATCTTCCTCCTCACCATCACCTTCCCAGTCATCACCAGTGGCCATCATTATGGCACCTCCCAAGGACTACATCTCTCTCTCCTACTGCCCCTAGACTGGGATGCCACTTTTATGTTACACTGACGCCGTTATGTTCCATGCATGTTCAGTAGGGATTTTTCCCCTTTTCCTTATTTGTATTTCCTCCCCTTACTAATGTTGGAGTGTCTTTTTTCTATAGGTTAGTACAGTGGTTCCCAAACTTGTTCCGCCGCTTGTGCAGGGAAAGCCCCTGGCAGGCCAGGCCGGTTTGTTTACCTGCCGCATCTGCAGGTTCAGCCGATCACGGCTCCCAGTGGCCACGGTTCGCTGCTCCAGGCCAATGGGAGCTGCTGGAAGCAGTGGCCAGTACGTCCCTCGGCCCGCGCCGCTTCCAGCAGCTCCCATTGGCCTGGAGCAGCGAACCATGGCCACTGGGAGCCGCAATCGGCCGAACCTGCAGACGTGGCAGGTAAACAAACCAGCCCAGCCCACCAGGGGCTTTCTCTGCACAAGCGGCGAAACAAGTTTGGGAACCACTGGGTTAGTATATCAATGATCTCATCTTATTATCATATATGTCAATTTGTTACCAGGACCCATTTGTTATTTCTGTCCTAACCGGTTATTTCGGTTCTTTCCAAGTTCCGAGTTGTGGTGTACCTGTTAAGTTTAAAAGGGTATGAACTTAGGAAGCCCCCTATGACAACCAACTTCAACGCATCCTCTATGTTAAAGGTTGCAGCCATATATGGACCTTACGTTTTAGCTCATCACCATCTATCTAGGTGAAAGGTTTCAAACATATGTACGCTAACTTTGCCTTAGCTCAACATACAGGATGTGGCCTGTAGGTCTCTTGCATTACAGCCAAAATATACTCTAATATAAACCTATAAGCCTATTATAATAAAACAAATAATCAAACCCATAAGTAAATAAGAAACATATAAGAAAAGATATATAGGCTAGCAAGCAGGCTAGCCTTAGATGTATCTCATGTACCTGTTATGTACGTCAGTTCGTTTCCAGGACACTTCTGTGGTTGAATCATGTGCCTGTGGTCAGAACTTCCCCTTAAACTCTATTTTCAGCTCCCCAAATACTTGGGGTTTTCCACTAGGTGGTGCAAAGTTTATCTGTTCAAAGTTCATAGGCCTCAGGCCTTATGCTAACTTGCTGAAGCTAATGTCTTACAGGATACAGGCCTGTATGTTTCTTGCATTACTGCTGAATATAATGCAAAGCAGAATGTAATGCAAAGCAGTGAATATAATTAAGGCAAGCTACCCACTGGGCTACAGTAGTTTCAGAATCTTTGCAGTATGCATTAGATTGAGTCACTGGCCTTTTCTGTAGATTAGGAATAAATCAGATTAGTATAAACTCAGAGCTTTACCTTGATATGAATCCTTGTTTTTAGTTTCAATATATTATGGGGTCATGCCCAAGCTTCATTTGAGGCTTGGGGGTCAAATTAACCCAAAATCTCAAGGCAAAACTGGCAACACTACCAAGCTTTAATTGATTTTCCCCTGAAATGACAAATCTACCCACATTCACAGTCACAAAATGTTGGCCCACACGGGCTGATAGGTTTATAAATTTAAGCAAATCTTATGTTTAAGAAACCTACCCCTGGTTTTAGATGTATAACTTACCTGGTTTGGATTTTTGTTAGAAAAGTTTCATTTAGCTCTGGTTGAAATTCCACTTAAATAACCACTGAAATGCATTCAATGATACCTGCATTGTCCCTTGCACATGACTGTCCATTTCAGAGAAAAGGCAAACACATAAATGTATCTCAATTCTGCACAACTGGCAGTCTCTATGCACCACAGGGCCAGTGCTAGGTTAGCAGGTGTGGTTCGGGTTAAGACGGAGGGACGTTAGCAAGTTGTGTGAAAAGCTTGAACACTGCCTAAAGCTTGGCAATAAATAGCACTTATTAGTAACTTATTCACATGATAACTGAATTTTACCAATTTGGTATCATGTTACATTATTGGATACAAATAACTCTGAACACGTGACAATGGTGTGGACTGTCCTGTTTAAAAACAAAACAAAAAAAACTGAATTGAGAAAGAGAAAGTGTGATGAAGAAAAAGGATGAATAAAGGACTAGCTGGCAAAGTTGAATCTCCATTTACATACACCAAGACCAATAACACTGAGCAGAAACAAGGAGAAAGGGCCTTTTCATTTCTTAGAGTACTGGGAGAGAGACACTGGCATTTCACAGCTTGGACCGTTAGGAGTCCAAGTTGATAAAGTAGCCAGTGAGTAACCCCAGGATTTAAGGAGTTTACGACTAAGCAACTCTACTAAAAAGGAAGGATTTGTACCTCAAGCAAGGATCCAGCTGCAGCCTCCCAGAAGGAACTGCATCCAAGGGTCTTTGAGCAATTTATTACCTGAGCATGAATTACAAAATTTGTGAAAGTGAAATTATGTCTTTATACTTATTTCCTATGATTTATTATGATCTGTGAGTTACAGTGTTACCCATAGTTCTATAGCTCTACATTTCTTGGTACGCTAGGAATTACCAAGTTTATATTTAATTTGTGGGGCAATGTAAATACATTAAAGTTGAGATGTCATTACTGGCACCCAGTGATCTATGATCTAGCAACTTATGGACATTTCAAATCCACACATGAAGTACATGTGCCTGAAAAGGAATTGAGGGTCCAATCCTGCAAAGTGATAAATGCCCTCAGTTCTCTTTCAAGGCAACAGGAGTTAAGTATGCACTCACAGGACTGGGCCACTAGTGATTTTTTTTTTTAAACTTTCCAGGCAATTTCAGGAATGTTTACCAACATCTTACCATAACACATTTGTTTGGAATAATAGAAAAGCCTGTAATTAACGACCATGTCCTAACCTTGTACCTACTGTGCAAATACTAAGTTAAATATGCTGGGCAATATTACTGCATATGCTCCCTTTAATCAACATGCACAAGTCCTTATACTATAAATGGGAATCAAGTGCTGATTCAAGGACCATATAAGGCTACACAGTGTGAAGTAAATCAGTGCTGCCTCCCACTCCACACACTACCACCAAAATGAGGCATACTTCTGTGAGCCATCACCGGTTTCATTGTTAGTATTTTATTATGGCTATCTGCTATAAGTTTTTTGTAAACTGCTTTTAAAACAATGTAAATACTTATTAAGAAGCAATACATAAGAACGGCCATACTAGGTCAGATCAATGGTCCATCTAGCATAATATCCTGTCTTCTGACAGTGGGCAATGCCAGGTACTTCAGAGGGAATGAACAGAACAGGCAATCATCAAGTGATCCATCCCATTGTCCATTCTCAGCTTCCAGCAATCATAAGCTAGAGACACCCAGAGCACGGGATCGCATCCCTGACCATCTTGGCTAATAGCCATTGATGGACCTATCCCCCATGAATTTATCTAATTCTTATTTTAATCCAGTTATAGTTTTGGCCTTCACAACATCCAATGGCAACAAGTTCCATAGGTTGACTGTGCTTTGTGTGAAGAAGTACTTCCTTTTGTTTGTTTTAAACCTGCTGCATATTAATTTCATTGGGTGACCCCTGGTTCTTGTGTTATGTGAAGGAATAAATAACACTTCCTTATTCACCTTCTCCATACTATTTATGATTTTATAGACCTCTATCATATATCCCCCTTAGTCATCTCGTTTCTAAGCTGAAAATCCCAGTCTTTTTAATCTCTCCTCATATGGTAGCTGTTCCATATAGTTAATCATTTTGTTGCACTTCTCTCTACCTTTTCCATTTCTAATATATCTTTTTTGAGATGGGGTGACCTGAACTGCATGCACTATTCAAGATGTAGGCGTACCATGGATTTATATAGTGGCATTATGATATTTACTGTCTTATCATCTGTCCCTTTTCTAATGGTTCCTAACATTCTGTTCACTTTTTTGACTGCCGCTACACATTGAACAGGTGTTTTCAAAGAACTATTCACAATGACTCCAAGATCTCTTTCTTGAGTGGTAACAGCTAACTTGGACCCCATGATTTTGTAAGTATATTTGGGATCATGCTTTCCAATGTCCATTACTTTGCATTTTTCAACACTGAATTTCATCTGCCATTTTGTTGCCCAGTCACCCAGTTTTGTGAGATTCCTTTGTAACTCTTCACTGTCAGCTTTGGACTTAACTATCTTGCATAATTTTGCATTGTCTGCAAATTTTGCCACCTCACTGTTTACCCCCTTTTCCATATTTATGAATATGTTGAACTGCACTGGTCCTGGTACAGATCCCTGGGGGACACCACTATTATCTCACTCCATTCTGAAAACTGACCATTTATTCCTATCCTTTGTTTCTTGTCTTTTAACCAGTTACTGATCCATGAGAGGACTTTCCCTCTTATGCCATGACTCCTTACTTTTAGAGCATTTGGTGATAGATCTTTTCAAAAGCTTTACGAAGGTCCAAGTACACTACATCCACCAGCTTACCCTTGTCCCCCTGTTTGCTGACTTCCTCAAAGAATTCTAATAGATTGGTAAACTATGGTTTTCCTTTACAAAAGCTATGTTGACTCTTCCCCAACAAATCATGTTCATCTATGTGTCTGATAATTCTGTTATTTACTATAGTTTCAATCAATTTGCCTGGTACTGAAGTTAGGCATACCATCCTGAAATTGCCAGAATCGCCTCTGGACACTTTTTAAAAATTGGGTGTCACATTAGCTATCCTCCAGTCATCTGGTACAGAAGCTGATTTAAGTGAGAGATGCAGCATATCAATTACAGTACAGCATATAAATTACAAAACTGCAGAAAACATTCTATCTGATGAAAGGTTCTTTGTGGTCTTTGAAAATGCATGGTTCTATTTAGTAATCCAATAATATTGCATCACCTACTTTGTCTTGCTGGGTAATCATTAATAAAACAATGACATAGGTATTAAGGAATGCCTATGACACACCCTCGTTAATTATCCTCTCATTCAAGTATTTATTTGCATATCTACTTTGAAGTCTTTCATATGAATTTGTAGCACTATATTACTGCAGTTGATAATGTACCTCTTTGAAGATTTTGCTAAAGATATTATCATTTCCAATCATTTTCCAAATCCCAAAATACAAATTCCTTACAACCTGACCTTGTTGATACTGTGCAAGACCTGAAAGTGCACTTTTATGACTTTGTGCTGACAAAGGTAACAGTTTTTGGAAATACTCTTAAAAGAAAAGGACAGATTACATTGGCTTTAATCGTGAGGGTTTTCCTGAGATCATCTCTTTGAAGATGAACATTGGCTGTATTCAAAGAGCTTGGAAGATGAAGGAGTTCTACAATGAGGAAGAGAAAAAGCATACCAAGTAACAGGAACAGATGATCTCAGCAGAATGGCACTAATATTATAAGCCCGGAAACGTACTGCGTGTTATGTGGATTGGAGTAAGGGGAACAACCCTATATATACACCACAGACAAAATGAATAGAACCCCAAAAGTAAACTACATGCTGCCCAATAAAGCTACTTCTGTACTAATATTTTTCCCTTGTGCTTAGCATTTTCTACCTTTTCATCTTCAGTCTTCTTTTTTAGAGAAGTTCCTCCAAGGTACTCAGCATGAAGGCCATTGGTGGTGACAGGCTGTAATAACATCACAGGCTTCCTTTCAGGAGAACACTGCCAAGTGACCACTATTTGAGCAGAATATGCATCCACAAGAAGGCTGGTTAGTAATTTTCCCTGCAATCAGCATGCATATAAACACAGACACAAATGAATACATGCAGTTGTCATTACACTACTGCAGATACTTACTTGCATTTCTGACATTCAATCCCAAGCTGGGGTGTGTTGAGGGCAGGAGCAAGTGTTTCAGTGATCTAAAACAAAAGGTTTTCCCCTAAGAGTAGAAGAAATGCCAGACCCTGCTGCCCCAAAGCCCTCACATTTCTGCTGATTATAGGGAAAATTGGGGGACAAAAGAGAATACTGTAGATAACAAAAATAAATCCTCCCTGTAGTTTTCCCTCGCCTGAAGGATGAATCGCTCCCAGGAATGATCTCCTTGCTTTTCATGATGAGGTCAAGAAACTTGCTGTCACTACCACAATTATGATTAATGATCTAACTGGTAGTGACAGCAATCAAACTATGGTTTCTGGAATGCAGCAGAACTGTGCTAGCCTCTGAGTGGGGGGAGTCATTGCAAAGGAAGAAGATCTATCTGCTACTTCTACACGCTCATGTTTCAGCACGGCATCCTCTTGCTTCTTTCTTGCAACATCATATCATGAAAGTGCAGAACAAACCAGCACAAAGCCTGTCTGTTAAAAAGGAGAAAACATTTTTAAAAAACTTTTGTACCAATTGGCAAAATACAGCATAATGAATAATCAAACTCGTAATAATGTAATCATCTTAAAAGCACAGAACCTCTGTGCAACAAGATTAAGTGTTTAACAGTGACCAATACAGTGAAAATGGTGTAAGGATGAGGTTGTTCCACCACCCTTTTTGGAAATCGATTCAGTACATTCTCTTTAATTAAATGTTAATAAATATTCAGGCGCTGAGCTCACAAAAATTTCAGTATATAAGGATTACAAGGTACAAAGGTGAGAATGCATTACAACATCACATCAGCAAGGGGAGGCAGTTTAAAGGGTTAATTTGTGATATGAGGATGATGGAATAGTCTAAAGAAAACAATAAAGTGAAGACAGACTCCAAAACAGAGATGACAGATCAGGAGAGAGAGAGTGATACCACGGTTATAACAATGTAAGAATCAATTAAGGCCAGCTACATGCTCTGAAAATATCAAGTTCCATCTGGTTAAAAGCTGTCTAAATTAACTAGTTGAACCATACAGAAGATACAGTACTAGAAATAGAAGCACTTGTAATGTTCCTGGAGCTGGTTAACAATTTAACTGTATTATTTTCTGTTTCAAAGTATTTGAAGTTATCTCTCTGGGTCTACCCCGCAGCTTGATCTTTGGTGAGTCAGGCTGCCATGTGGGAGACCAAGTTTGAGGGTAAAGATACATATTGAGATTCGCAAGGAGGGGAGAGCATGCAGATAATGTTATAAAACTCTTGAAGACGAGGAGTGACACATCATCAGGGGCAGCCATTAGGTGCTGTAGGCATGCCAGTCTGTTCAGAAATGTAGTTTTGCCTGGCTGGGCATAATTTTAATCTTTTAAATGCACCCAGCCAGGCCATGGGCCTGAAAGGTAAACAGACCAGTTGGGGAAAATCGGCAGTGGGAGGAGGCTGGTTGAGTGTCTGAAGGAGTTGGGGGAGCTGCCTTATGGAGAAGCATATCCACCATGGCCTGGACCTATAGCACAGCATCCTGGCCTTCATCTAAGCTAGACAGCTCTTCTACATTGCTCCAAAGTACCAAACACCAGCTTCTCAGACAGATGCCATTGTAGACATGTGATCAGAGTGATGGAGCAGAGGAAAGCACCATAGTTCCCATTCAAGCAAGTCCTGACCCTGATTGTCTGCATCAGGAAATTAATTGCCCACTTTGGTATTTACCTTGGCTGAGATTGAGCAAAATGAAGGAAAACCAACCCTTGAATGTCAGGAGCTGCCACGAATAAAAGAAACAGGGATGATATTTCTTACACCAATTCTCTCAGATAAGCTTTGCCCTCCAAACTGACAACTGAGTTTTGATACTCCATGCCATGTAAATGGAAAACCCTTGGTATTCTGCTTCTAGTCTTCCCTAATGGCTAAAAACTGTGCATGTGTGTTTGTGTAAGTGAGAGAGAGAGAAAGAGAGAGATCTAATTTTAGACTAGTTTACTGCACTTCAGAAAATAATTTTGTTTCTTCTCACTGCATTTTAGTTGAACAGTCATCCACTGGGTAGACACTGACTCGCTTGTCATAGAAATAATGTATGTTTCACTTGAAATTAATCTAATCGGTAAAACATTCATGAAAAAGAATTGAACCACATTTATTTGCAGCTGAACGTTAGCTGAGAGAACTACGTTTTAATCTCATTATAATATGACCTCCCAAAGTCTATCACTCTGTTGCCTGGCACTTTGTTTGTTTTTGTTTTTTTAAACTTCAACAGTATTTAATGGTTATTCAACAGATTGAAGGAAACAGGAAAAGCTGAGCATCCACTTTGACCAGATAAAATGTGGGTGGGGAGAGGGAAGAGGGAAAGCTTTAATATGGAGCTGAAAACAGCCTTCATAAAACAAGAATAAACAACGTTATGGTCTAATTTACCCCTACATAAAATGCAAAATAGGACTCAGTATGTAATAAAACATTAGTATCTTTATTGCCAGCATAATCTTAACTAATCATTTCTTATATTATTTCTATAGTTACAGTAATTCATCTGCATGAAAGTTGACTGAATAAGGTTAGCCCTGCAAATGAAACCACACTGCTTCTCCTCCCTGTTCTATTCACAACATCTTTCATTAATGTTTGCACATGTTCCTAAGCTGGTCCCAAGCAGGATCAGCCTCTGTCTCTGCAAAGTGTCAGCAGCACAAAACAGTTTTCTTCTTAACAACCCTTTTCTTTGTAATACATAAACACAATCTTCTGGGGCTCTGTAATTATCCAAAATGAGCTTTACTGTTGCAAATTACTTTAGCAGCCCTATGATTTATCTGTCATAAACACACTTTATAATATTTATATTCATATTAAAACCGCCACTAATAATGAATTGATAGTACATAAATATTTACATGATACTACATGGACAAATGCTTGATGCCCTTATAATAGTTACATTTCTTGCTCTCCCTATCATGTTTGGAAAAGCCAAGCCCTGGCATTTTGCCATGCTCATGAAAATGCCTTTGAAAATGGCTCACAACATTAACAGAGCTTCACATTTGCCACACTTTTCTTTAAAAAGAATGGCATCCCTTCATACTTATGCAGTCTGGGTTATTGCTTCTTCACATTATACATCATTACTCTGAGGAAGTGTCTTATCAGGAGCTCCAGTTGTTGTGGAGACGATTGGAATTAAGCACTGGAAGCTTTTTATTTATCTTATACGCTTTATTCCTACAAGATTTTCAGCATATAAGCTTCTTTGTTCAGCTCAGAATTGGATACATTGCCAGGCATTGTAAAATTTACATCTTGCTTTTTTTTTTATTTGTTCCTAAATTGGACTGAAAACAAAGTAGAGTTTTAATTAAAGCTTTGCTTGACAATAGCAAATTTTTCCATGCACTAGAATTTCGGATCAGTTGTGAGGATTTTGCAAAGGCCTAATAGGTGACATTTGCCACAAGAATGACTGCAAAATTTATTGTAAGTGCTAGAGCTTGTGGTAAGCATGACTGACAATGTTCATACAAAGAAAACTCTGTAATAATACCATTGAATGGCTGACTTAAACCAACAAAAGCCAGGGAATTTAAAGTGAAGGTTACTTTAAACTATGTATGATATGTAATGACTCACAAATTCAAAGGATAAGTGTAGAGGAGGCAGAGAATCAAAAAAAGAAATCAAGGACCTGGCTCTGCAGTTCTTTGAATCAACAGTGGATATCAGATACCAAACACAGCTCTTAGATGCACATAAAAAAAAAAAAAATCAACCCTTCAGACTACACTATGGAAATCAATACCCTTTATAAGGGGGATGTCAGAACAATCAAGATTCTAATCCAGTCTTAGCTATGGGTCAAACATATTAACTATTCAAAAAACATAAAAAAGGAACCAGTGTCAAAACTTCTCTGTTCTACTGACATCCAACATGCTAGGCTTTGCCCTGTCTTCTCTCCTGAAACCATACTAGATGGAAGAAAAATAACCTGACTCACCTCGATCAAGACTTGAAATTTTGCCATTTCCTGATCTAACTAATGATTTGCAATGTTAAATTTCCTAAGTATAGGGAATACCACAAATACAGGTAAATCCAATAATGTTTTTTAAAGTATCCACAGTATGCCTGCTATTGCAGCCTGAAATAGACAATCCTAAGACTGCTTTGAAAAGAACTAGACTTAAGCCAATACATTATTTGTAATGAGCAACAGGACTTCTGGTATTTATCTGATTCATTTGTTATTTGTATCTTGTGTGTGTGTGTTATATATATATAAACTTGAAATCATCTATCTATGCATATTGTTGGCCTACATATATATGGATTCTTATTTTTAATTCCCTTATCCACCCTTCCTTCTCCTGCCTATTGTTTGTTGCACCCACTTCTTGCTAGTCCTGGGCACAATTTTTCTACTAATTTTTTTTGGTGAAAAATGCAGATTCGGCGACATGGAAACAGTTAACGAATTTGTGTCAATTTCACTGATTTCTTTCCATTGAAAGGAATACCTAAAAAAAAAAAAAAAAAAAAACCCTGAAAAAATAGAAACAAAATGTTGGAATGCACATAAAAAATATTAACCCTCCTGACTACTGCTGAAATCAATACTCTTTAAACTGTAGATGTCAGAATGATCAAAACATTTTAGTTTTTTAATCTGAAATTACATTTAGTTTCAAAATTTCCTTTAATTTTGTTTTTTTAAACTTTTAAATGTTAAAAAATGCTCAAAACAAAAAGAAAACCTGAGCCATATTTTTTTTTACTTTTCAACGCACCAAAATATATTTTTTTTAATTTTTCAAAATTGCCATTGAACCAAAAACAAAAGAACAAAAAAACAACCCTGCCCTACTTCTTGTGTCTTGTCTCAAATGAGATTAGGGGAAGGACTGGCCCTTGCTGTGTGCTTGCAGAGCACCCAGCACAACGGCACGGTGTGCTCTCAATTTGGGCCTCTATATACATCAGTAATACTGGAAAAATAATTAATAATAATCCAGGAAATTAAAAAAACAAACCTTGAATGAAGGCCACATTGTGCTGTATGATAGGTCAATCTCTTGTTTATACAGAATGAAATCACCTCTCATGAAGCCCTATTAAAAGGCTTTATATGGGGAACTAAGTAGGGGTTAGGAGAATGGAATCCTCCACCCCCATCCCACACATAAGATGTGGATTGCTATTCCACTACTGCTGCTGCACCAACATCAGGACTGCTGCACTCTCTAGGGTCCCAGGATACACTGAATATGGTCCCAGTTACTGAATCTCATTGAGCACAGGGCTTAAGTGGCAAAAAGGGCCTCCTATCTCATGCAGTAGTGCAAGTAGATTTTAACTCTTACAGGTATGGCAACTCATGAGAGCGACACAAAGGGGAGCATCAGATAAGGGGGCGGCACGTGACCGCCCCACATGACCCCCCAAGTGAGTCCCCCCCCGCCCCACCCCCAGCCCAGAGCCTCCATCCTCTCCCCGTCCCCTCCCCATCCCACGTTACCTCGGGGTAGGGTGACCAGACAGCAAGTGTGAAAAATCGGGACAGTGGGTGGGGGGTAATAGGAGCCTATGTAAGAAAAAGACCCCAAAACCAGGACTGTCCCTATAAAATCGGGAGGTCACCCTACCTCGGGGGGGGACAACTCTGTCCTCCCGCTGTGCCAGCTCCCCTGGTATTCAGCTGCTCTTCCTGGCAGCCAGGCCCCAGAGCCACTCCCGGATGCTGCCCTGGCTCTCCCAGGCAGCTGCTGCACTGCACCAGACAGTGTACCGGCAGTGTGGCTGGAAGAGGAGAGGCTCTGGCCTTCCGGTTCTGGCCCTGCCCCTTCCTCTCCCCACCTGGGCCGGCAGGGGCACTTAAGCCTGGGGAGGGGGTTACTTGACCCTTTTGTGCCCCTCCCACCAGTCGCCTTAATGTTCCATGGCTAGTGCCCTGCGCAGATACAAATTTATACCCGCGGATGCAGATCTCTACAGATAGAAATCGGTATCTGCTGAACTGCAGGGCTATCCCGGGAACCACAGTGGCAAAAGGTGCAGCTTCTTCGGCACAGCTGTACCGCCCCCAGCCCTTCCACACAGCTGCATCTCCTGTCTGGGGTCTATACAGCCCCACCGGAGGTCAGAGCTGGGGACGGTACAATCGCGCCAGAGGAGCTGCTTGCGTGGGGCTGCCCGCCGGCCCCACATTCTGCTCCTTTCGCCACTGCAATTCCCAGGAGATCCCTGCGGTGTTCAGCGGATACCGAATGTGTCTTTCCGGTACAGCGTACCAGCATTAATGTCTTAATGGTACAGCGTACCTCACTGTACCATCTTACTTGCACCACTGGGCTGACGTTAACCATACTGAATAAACAAACACCTGCAGACCTTTCTGGAAATACCAATTCTGTTCTACTTTCAATTCTGTTCATTTTCTAATGGTAACTATTGTACTTATTTGTGGGGTTCCTGTACCAACACCGGTCCTTGTGTTCTCATCTATATACCCTTCAGCAATGTAAAAAATAAATAGTAAAATGAAAGTTACAATTTCCTCCTTAAACTGCCTTATTGTGCCTGTAAATTGCAGGGATCTCTGCATATGATTTACTGTGCTTGCTACAGAACTGCAGCACTATGCAAGCATGGCTTAATAGTCACCACACAAAGGGCCTGAGAATCAGGACTTGGGGCTCTATTACTGGCTCACGCCACTTATAGTCCACGCAACCCTAAGCAAGTCACCAAATCTTTAAGATTCCTTAGTTTACTCATCTGTAAAATGGATAGATGAGCTACCTCACAGGTGTCTTGGCTTAGCTAATTAGAATTTGTACAGCAGTTTGAGATCCTCAGGTGACAACTACTATACAGAGCAAAATACCAGAGCATTCATGTTGTCAATATGGTTTAAGAATGGAATATGAGTCTTGACTCAAAATCTTCTTATTTCTGTCAGATCTTTAATATTACTGGGAGTGAATCTTCTATGGGGTTTTTTTTTTTAAGTTGTTCTCTTCAATGTTTGAGCCTTCCCCTGCTAACTTTTGCTCTTGTTGTTTTAAACTGCTGTTGCACTGACATGACCTAAAATGCTGGGCCATACCAGATACATTCAGTGGCAGAAGTATTGAGCACAGCACCTGATAGCTATTCCTATAGCAGTACAGCCATTTGTTGAAAGTGAGTTAGACCAACACTGTTCTCATGGGAGCTACATTGCAGGGAGCTACAAAACCCTCAGAAGAAGCAGTTCCAAGATTGTACAGTAGCTGGGAACATACAGCTTCCATAAAACCATAAAAAATTGTACACTCTCTCTGCTATTGTGCTGAAGCATTCTAACAGTGACAGCACTGTACATTTGGAAGTAAAACTGTGTGACAAAGAGAATGGGCACTTCCTGGGCCCTGGTGAGCAAAGGGTTAACACTAGCTTATCTTGTGCAGGTGATCAGGGGAACAACTATAGCCCCTATTCAACAAAGCACTTAAGCACATGCGTCAATTCCTTTGGCCTAAAGGGGACTTAAATAGCTGCTGAAGTGCTTTGTGGACTAAGGGCAGGTCTTCACTACGGGGGGGGGGGTCGATTTAAGATACGCAAATTCAGCTACGCAAATAGCGTAGCTGAATTCGACTTATCAGAGCCGACTTACCCCGCTGTGAGGACAGCGGCAAAATCGACCTCCGCAGCTCCCCGTCGACGGCGCTTACTCCCACCTCCGCTAGTGGAGTAAGAGCGTCGATCCGGGGATCGATTGTCACGTCCCGACGAGACGCGATAATTCGATCCCCGAGAGATCGATTTCTACCCGCCGATTCAGGCGGGTAGTGTAGACCTAGCCTAAGAGCCCACAAGAGTCTCTGTTTGGGAGAGAGGAAGGAGAATACAGTTGGGTAGGTCAACGTTCCACATCTGGGGGAGTGGGTTGTCAGAACTGGACTGAACCACAACCTGGTTAATTTCTAATTATGTAAAATTATTTTGCCTTATTGTTGTAGACATTAACCCTTGAGAAATAAACCTAGCTTCCTACAACTTTTGTTTCTTCTGATGGGTTATCCCACCATCTTCTAAGCAAACGGAAGGGCGAGGGGGGGGTAATATGCAGAAATAAAACCTCTGTCAAAAGCGAATGAGTTGATAGAAAGAATAATAGTGGCAGGGCTCATTATATCATGGGGAAATGTATAATTTCTGAAATATGGAGAATTTATTTGATCAACAGTAACGACTGCTGCATACGATTTTCTTTTAAAGTGGGTTATTTTACAATACTCAGCAGGAACATTATCCTGCAATCTGATTCACAGCGATAGCACATCATGTCAGGGCAGAGTCCCACCAAACAGCATGCCAGGGAGCAAGGGGCTGACTGTGCAGATCTCATGACAGGACAAAGCCTCAATATGAATAGTGATTTTTCTTTTCCTTTTTCTCTCTGTTTTTAAATTGGGTATATTTCATTATACTGCTGCATTATGTGTCAATCTTAATGAAAAATTTAAAACTCTAAAGCACATCCAGGTAAAATGAAATCAAATGAGTGAAAGAGGAACTAAATATAGATTTAATATAAAAGTGATATTTAAAACATGATCACTAAGGATCAGAAAACAGCACAACACCATGGGTCAAGACTTTTGCTGTTTACTGAACCCCCAACAATATTAAAGTACAGTATTATCATACCTTCATAAAAAGGAATATTTGTTAGTCAAATATAGAATTTCTACTGATTTTTACAATATTTTAGGTCGTTTTAAAGAAATCAAAAATATCTGGTTCCTGTAACTAATAAATGTTGAATTTCACATTTTCTCTATTAGACTCCACTCCTTTCTCCTCAGCCTTTCCATTAGTTTTACCCTCCTCTGCTCTTCTCAAATGCTGTGTTGTCCTTCTCTGGCTGCCTCCTCTCTCTCTCTCTCTCATCCACCAGCCTCCTCCCTCTATTCCTGCATATTTAATAAAATTCCAGTAAATCCAAATAGATTGAGATAAGACTAACAGGAGCCACAGTGGTGCAATCCTTCTCCCCTCACTCTTGTAAAACACCAATTAACTGGCCACTGCATGAGTAAGTAGTGCAGGATTAAGCCCTATGAAACATAGCAACTACCACAGTGGATCAGACCCATGGTCCCTCTGTGACCCTAAGAACCTCTCTGTGCCAACTGGCAAAGGGTTTACTGTTCTGTAACAACAACTTCTATCAGGTGTGACAAATTCACTACTCCTATGACATTGCAGTCATAGTATTTATCCAAAAAGGGTTGCGTGAAATGTCTAATAAAAGCTTATGTCACGCTGATCATCATAATCATTGCAAGATATATGTACAGATGATATTTAAGGAGTTGTGTATACTGAAAATACATTTTAGAGTCCGTGTCCCAGGTAGGGTGACCAGATGTCCCGATTTTATAGGGACAGTCCCAATTTTGGGGTCTTTTTCTTATATAGGCTCCTATTACCCCCCCACCCCCGTCCCGATTTTTCACATTTGCTGTCTGGTCACCCTAGTCCCAGGCAGGGTTGACAAACAGGTTTTGCCAGGCAAAGGGATATATACTCACCTGGCTGCCTAGGTTCCCACATAGATTATGCATTGTAAATCGACACAATGGAAGCCTGTTCTGCATACAGAGTCAACATGAAGAACAGGAGTACTTGTGGCACCTTAGAGACTAACAAATTTATTTGAGCATAAGCTTTCATGGGCTACAGCCCACTTTTTCGGATGCATAGAATGGAACATATATTGAGGAGATATATATACACACATACAGAGAGCATGAACAGGTGGGAGTTGTCTTACCAACTCTGAGAGGCCAATTAAGTAAGAGAAAAAAACTTTTGAAGTGATAATCAAGATAGCCCAGTACAGACAGTTTGATAAGAAGTGTGAGAATACTTACAAGGGGAGATAGATTCAATGTTTGTAATGGCTCAGCCATTCCCAGTCCTTATTCAAGCCTAAGTTGATTATATCTAGTTTGCATATCAATTCCAGCTCAGCAGTCTCTCGTTGGAGTCTGTTTTTGAAGTTTTTCTGTTTTAAGATAGCCACCCGCAGGTCTGTCATAGAATGACCAGACAGGTTAAAGTGTTCTCACACTGGTTTTTGAGTATTATGATTCCTGATGTCAGATTTGTGTCCATTAATTCTTTTGCGTAGAGACTGTCCGGTTTGGCCAATGTACATGGCAGGGTCATTGCTGGCACATGATGGCATATATCACATTGGTAGATGTGCAGGTGAATGAGCCCCTGATGGTATGGCTGATGTGATTAGGTCCTTTGATGATGTCACTTGAATAGATATGTGGACAGAGTTGGCATCGGGCTTTGTTGCAAGGATAGGTTCCTGGGTCAGTGTTTTTGTTCAGTGATGTGTGGTTGCTGGTGAGTATTTGCTTCAGGTTGGGGGCGTTGTCTGTAAGCGAGGACAGGTCTGTCTCCCAAGATCTGTGAGAGTGAGGGATCATCATCATGTTCCATTCTATGCATCCGAAGAAGTGGGCTGTAGCCCACGAAAGCTTATGCTCTAATAAATTTGGTAGTCTCTAAGGTGTCACAAGTACTCCTGTTCTTTTTGCGGATACAGACTAACACGGCTGCTACTCTGAAAAGAGTCAACATGAGTATATGAAGACAACCTGGAGCACACTAGGAAAGGAACCACTGGGGTCATTCTGACTCTTGGGGCAAAACAATGAGTTTTGGAAAATCTAAGGAGACACAAAATGACATTTTGTTACCCATCACTGAGGGAGCAAAAAGGACAGCACTTTTTGCATTGATGAAACGTGGATCCTACCCCTGTTGGTTGGTAATGCTGGGGGATTGGTTTAGGCGAGATACTACTTGAGATGAGGATGTTAGCCTGTTAAAGTTAAGTTTCAATTTTAAGAAATATGTTATACTGTTTGTTTTATATGCAACCATTTTTTTCATTATTCTTACTCAATCTTTTAAATCTGTATCTTTTGATAATAAATTTATGATTGTTTTCACTATAACTATTTTTCAGTACTGTAATGTTATAAAGGTCCTGATCCTGAGTTGTACTAGCCAACCTGTGTGTATACTGTGCCCTTGTGGATAAGAAACTTGGGAATTTCTGTGAGTGCTCCGTGGTTAAGGGTTAGACACTGCAGGGGAACACTTCAAGGGGGTTCCAGTGGTAAGGTGCAGCTATTGTTATCCTGCAAGGCAAAATAAGGGCTGGCAGAGCCCTGAGAGTTTGTTTGGGTGGCTAACAGACTGGTGAGATCTGGGAACTGATACCCAGTTAAGCACAAGTAAATCTTCCTCTCGCTGGAGACGGAGGGATAGCAAGATGATGCCCAGTCCTGGGCACCTTGAGAAAGTGTTACACCCTCTAGTTCAGTCTCCAACAGTGGACAGCACTAGATGCTTTTAAGGAAGGGACGAGAGCTGAGAGTAGGCAGATGTGTCAGTGTTGCCAATGCTCATGATTTTGTCATGGGTCTCATGATAATTATTGTTTTCCTTAAAGCCCCAGCTCCTGGAGTCCAGTGGATATGTGATGATTTCAGCCTTCATTTTTTAAAAAAAAGTAAGTTTCTAGCCCTTGTGGCTGTGGAGAAAGCTTCAAAATGTGACCCAGTGCACCCTAAAGGCTCAACACGCAGAAGGCAAATAAAAAAAAACACCCAATCTATTATTTTTACATAACCTCATGATTTTAAAGCCAATCACATGATTTTTGAACATTTGGGGTTGGCAATACTGTGGTATATTTTGACCAATGAAGATCTCCTCCTAATCCTTGCTACGTAGAGTCTGGCATAAATCCTAAAACAGATATGTACAATTGTTCATATGCACATGCACACACATGACCATAAACAAAATTATTTTACATGACTGAAAAATATTTGTGCTCTTTTACAGGGCTTTTTATTGGTCAAGTGCAGTAACAAGAGAATAGATCATGTTATATAGATCAATCAGGTGGCAAATGTAATTTTTGAAATAGAGAATATTTGTAGACTTTATGACAGCCAAAAAAGGATCTGAAATGGGTAATCTTCTATTCCTCTAAATGTGCTCCCCGACTGAGACTTTGTATGCCAGCTTCAGCCTGAAGCAAATTGTGATAGCCGAGCTATTAACTTCTAAAAATAGGGGTCTGTAATGGAAACATTAAGAGACCTGCTATTGGGCACAGAACAATCCAAGGAAAGATGTAACACCAATCCCTTATTTTTGCTACTTTGCCACATCACAGGAGTGCAGTGTCAGTGGGACTGAATCATGCCTGTGCCATTACAATAGGTGTTTTTTAAACTAATTATCTTTTCCAAAGTAGTTTTTATATATATGATTTAATCTGCCTTTAAAAATATTAAAGGAGCTTGAAAGCATCCAAATATTTCAGGTCAGGCCTTTGACACCCAAGACTCTGCATTTGAAAGAGGTGTTATTCCTGGGGGAGAAGACAGCAGTCATGACCACTGAGGAGGGATCTGAAATTAAAATGTTGTGGGAAAGGTGATTGTGTATTTTTACTTAGACCTAGTAGAGCTAAGGTGTATCCAAGTGAACATCTTGTAACAAAATGTACAGCAGTGATTCATGAATTACTTTTCTGTCAGAAAATGTGCTTTCTCTCTGTTTTATTGCAGCAAATAACATTTCTTTTTAGCTGATATGTATTTAACATTAACCATTGTAAACCAAAGAGGCACTGACTCACAATTCAGCAGTTGGGTAACCCCTATTCAGAGGCTTCTTGGCATTTTTTGTCAAACCAGTTAGCACAGCTGTAGCCTTCCGTAAATCATCTTTAAAAGTAATATTGGTAATCAGAGCCAGGAAGTCTTGAAAGATAAAATGTGGTATGCATTCTACAAACAGGCTCTCAACAGAAATCCCCAGAGTTGGGAACCACAGTAAAAATCATCTCAAAGGAGCAGTAAACAAGTGGAAAAAATGGATCTTGGTATAGAAGACATGCTGTTTATGGAGGTCAATCTGCATCAGCGACATAACATTTCAGAGCTATTCAGCTATAAACACATTCACATGCGTCTAAAAGGGTTTTGAAGAAGAGATCAAAAAATGAGCACATGCAATGTGTGTGTACGTGTGTCTTTTTCCCAATACGTAACAGATTTCTTTTCCACTGTGCCCACAGTGACCTGCATTTCAATTAGGACAGAGGCAAACTGAAAAATAGGCTGTTAGCACTTCAGAAGAGCCAACTAAATCAATATATCCATACCCCAGATCCTGTTTTTAAAATGGCTGGAAGTTTCAAAAGTGACAAAGTGACTTTGGAGTATAAAGCCCATTGAAAGGCAATAGGACTTATGCTCCTAAATCACTTTGGTACGTTCATAGATTCCAAGGTCAGAAGGGAACACTGTGATGATTCTAGTCTCAGCTCCTGTATAACACATACCACAGAACTTCAACAAAATAATTCCTAGAGTATATCTTATTGAAAAACATCCAATCTTGATTTAAAAATTCTCAGTGATAAAGAATCCACCACCACCACCCATGCTAAATTGTTAATTACTCTCACTATTAAAAATGTATGCCTTATTTCCAGTCTAAATTTGTCTAGGTTCAGCTTCTGCCATTGGATCATGTTTCTCTGTTAGGTTAAAGAGCCCATTATTAAATGTTTGTTCCCTATGTAGATACTTATACATTGTAATAAAGTCACCCGTTAACCTTCTCTTTGTTGTGCTAAATTGATTGAGCTCCTTGAGTCTATCATTACAAGGCACATTTTCTAATCCTTTGATCATTCTCTTCGATGAACCCTCTCCAATTTTAAACATTCTTTTTGAATTGTGGCCACCAGAACTGGACACAGTATTCCAGTAGCAAATGCATCAGTACCAAACAAAGGTAAAATAACCTCACCGCTCCTACTGGAGACTCCCATTTATCCATGCCAGGATCACATTAGCTCCACTGGCCACAGGTCATGGGAGCTCATGTTCAACTAATTATCTACCACAGTCCCCAAATCTTTTTCAGAGTCACTGCTTCCCAGGTAGAGTCCTCCATCCTGTTAGTATGGCTTACATTCTTTGTTCCTAGATGTATATATTTACATTTAGCCACATTAAAATGTGTATTGTTTGCTTACACCCAGTTTAGCAAGCAATCCAGATCACTCTGAATCAGTGACCTGTCCTCTTCATTATTTACCACTTCCCTGATTTTTGTGTTATGTGCAAAATTTATCAGTGATGATTTTATATTTTCTTCTAGGTCATTGATTAAAACATTAAAGACCCAATTCCCGCAAGACCCCATTAGAACACACCTGCTCAATGACAATTCCCCATTTACAGTTACATAGTGAGAACTATCAGTTGGCCAGTTTTTAATCCATTTAATGTGTGCTATGTTCATCTTATATAATTCTAATTTTGTAATCAAACTGTGGTGCAGCACCAAGTCAAACACCTTACAGAAGTTCAAGTCTATTACATTTATCAAACAAACTTGTAATCTCATCACAAAAAGATATCAGCTTAGTTTGACAGGATCCATTTTCCATAAATCCATCTTGATTTGCATTAATTACATTAGCCTCCTTTAATTCTTCATTAATCAAGGCCTGTATAAGCCACTCCATTACCTTGCCCATATTGATGTAGGCTGGCAGGCCCAGGTCACCCCCTTTATCCTTTTTGAAAATCGTGAGAACAATAGCTTTCTTCCAGTCTTCTGGAACTTTCCCCGTGCTCCAAGATATATTGAAATTCAACATTAATGGTCCAGTTGGCTCCTCAGCCACTTCTTTTAAAATTCTTGGGTGCAAGTTATTTGGATATTCTAAGTTTAATAGGTCAAACTTTAGTAGCTTCTGTTTAACATCCTCCAAAGATACCAGTGGAATGGAAAAAGAGTTATCATCAGAATAGATTCAAATAAAGTAAATATGTTAAATCACTTTGTGACACAGGGCCAGAAAGGGTTACACAACTAGCAGACTAACTGACCCAGATTCAACCTATAGAGACATATTAGAAGATAATGATTGTGGGTTTTGTGGGTTTACATACACCTCTACCACGATATAACGCTGTCCTCAGGAGCCAAAAAATCTTACCGCGTTATAGGTAAAACCACGTTATATCGAACTTGCTTTGATCCACCGGAGTGCGCAGCCCCGCCCCTCTGGAGCACTGCTTTACCGCATTATATCCTAATTCATGTCATATCAGGTCGTGTTATATCGGGGTAGAGGTGTATATATTGTTACAGGTTGACAATATAGCCAAATGGTTCCTGTTTATCACTGTATTCTGTTAATTCAGAGATCAAAAGGAGATGTTAACATTTAGATGAACTGTGAATGTAGTAATATCATCGTTCTTATTTCTCTTTGAAGTTTGCCGTAAACTACCTGTAAATAGCTGAAGATGGGCAGTTGCCTTATGTTAATCCATGTAGCTAATTACCAGTGATGCTTGGGACATAGGAGTTCTACTTCAAAAAGCTAGGATAATTGTCTATTGTTCACCCAAGGACTGCACACTGTCAAGAAGCTCCTAGACAACTATGAAAAGAACTCTAGGGCCCTGATACTTTCATCTCATATTTGCTTAAGCTTCATTGGGGGAAGTTTGAATCGCAAGACTGAGGTCTCCAGTTCCATTGTGGATCACCCTGATATTGGACATTGGACTATAATGAACTGATTCTGGAAAGGACTCTTTGCAACTCTAAAGTTCATCATCTCTACTATGAAACTAAGAACTTTATTCATATCTCTATGTATAATGATCTTTTAACCAATACTCTCTCCCTTTAATTTTTTTAATACATTTTAGTTTAGTTAATAAGAATTGCCAGTAAGCGTGTATTTGGGTAAGATCTAAAATATTTGTTAAACTGGTTGGTAATGTGTCCGATCCTTTGGGATTGGTAGAAGTTTGTATATGATAAACAAGATTTTTAGTAATCCTCGTCATATTTAACTTGGCTGTCTGGGTGGAAGCCCAAGGCTTGGTTGCTTTAAGGGAACTGTATTTCTGGCTTCTGGGTAACCAGTAAGGTATTGTAGAAGCTGTTGTGTTACTGGCTTGGTGAATCTAAGCATTAGAATAATCACCAATTATTGTCTGCCCCATTCTTTGCAGTTTGCCCTAATTGAACAATCTCAGGATGGTCCCACCTGGGACTCCAGACACAGACTCAAACTGTACCACAGAATCTCTATGAATGGAATTTCCATACATGAACAATAAGAGTACAGCAGTAGGAATATACTACCAGTCATCTGACCAGGATGGTAACTGTGAATGTAAAATGGTCAGGGAGATTAGAGAGGCTACAAAGGCAGAAAATACAATAATAATGGGGGATTTCAACTATCCTGATATATACTGAATATATGTCACCTCAGGAAGGGATGCAGAGATAAAATGTCAAGATATTACAAAAGACTGCTTCTTGAAGCAGCTTTTCCTGGAACCCACAACTTTGCTGTTTCCCATGGTGGCATTTTTGGTTACTCTTAATTTTTTTTTTAATTTGGGGTATACATTTAGTTTGAGCCTCTATTATGGTGTTTTTAAATAGTCGCCATGCAGTTTGTAGGCGTTTCACTCTTGTGACTGTTCCTTTTAATTTCAATTTCAGCTTTCTCATTTTTCTGTAGTCCTCTTTTGAAGTTAAATGCTACTGTGGTGGATTTCTTTGGCATTTTACCCCATCAAGGATGTTACATTTAATTACATTATGGTCACTATTACTGAGCAGTTCAGCTATACTCGCCTCTGGGAACAGATCCTCTGCTCCAATTAGACTAAATCAAGAACTGCTTCTCTCCTGTTGTTCCAGGACTAGCTGATCTATGAAGCAGTCATTTATGACATCTAGAAATTTCATCTTTGCATTCCTTTCTCAGGTGTCATATGTCCAGTCAATATAAGGATAGTTTAAATCCCCCATCATAGCATTTGCTGCCTTTCTAGCCTCTCTAATCTCCCCAAGCATTTCCCAATCACTGTCATCATCCTGGTCAGGTGGTTGGCAGTATATTCCAACTGGTATACTGTTACTGTTAAAGCACGGCATTTCTATCCATGGAGGTTTCATGGTAGAGTTTGATTCATTTCAGATTTTTACTTTATTTGATTCCGTGCTTTCTTTCACACATAGTGCCACTCCCGCACCAGCACAACTTACTCTGTCATTCTTATATATTTTGTATCCTGGTATTACTGTGTCCCATTGATTAGCCTCATTCCACCAAGTTTCTGCAACATATATATTATATTAATATTCTCTAGGCACTCAAATTCACTCATTTTAGTATTTTGACTTCTAGCATTTGTATATTTTGTCAATATTGAGTTGCTTACCTTCATATATTATATTTAAATGGGACTCTTTTATGTTTGACTGTTCCTCACTAGCTTCTACCTTTACTTTACCAACTTCTTTTCTATCCTCTTTACTAGGAAACAAAATTCCTCCTTTAATAAATTGATGTCTCCTCCTGAACCATGTGCTCCCGCCCACATGTCTGTTTCCCCCCAACCCTTAGTTTAAAAAATCCTCCACCCTTTCAATTGTACATGCCTGCAGTCTGGCTCCATTTTAGTTTAGGTGGAGCCCATCCTTCATGTAGGCTCCTCCTTTCTCAAAAGGTTCCCCAGTTCCTAATCAATCTAAAACCCTCCTCCCTCCACCATCATCTCATCCATGCATTGAGACCCTGCAGTTCTGCCTATATTTCTGGCCCTGCACAAAAAAACTAGAAGCATTTCAGAGAATGCTATCATAGAGATCCTGGCCTTTAGTCCCTTATATAGCTGCCTAAATTTTGCCTCTAGGATTTTTCTCCTACCTTCCCTTTCCTCCTACGCACTCCTACCTTCCCTTTCCTTCCTAGCGCTACACATAAGTCTGTTTGGATGTTGCATGAGATCTTCGCATCCGACAAGGACATGTTATATTTATTATTATTTATTTTATAGCATCCAAAATGTGCTAGGTGCTTCAAAAATGTATATGGCATGTCACAGGGCCCGTAAACCCTGGCTGCAGATTGAATAAAAGCTTCATTAAAAAAAAAAAAAAAAAAAAACTTTATTCAAGTGAAACAGTTCACTCACCTATAGATTAAACCAAAATAGCCCTGAGAATATTGGACATAATAGCTCTAATTCATTCCTGGTTTAATTCCACTGAAATCAATTGGCATGCATACATGTAAGTCTAGGCATGTTAGCTCAGCATGGCAAATATAGAAGAGATTATTTTTCAACCCACAAGAAATAAGATCTTCTAATAATGATTGAACTATTAACTGATAAATTTCTCTCTGAATTGTGCAAACATATAAAAGGAGGGTTAAAACGTCCCAGATGGAGGCAAAAAAAAGACTGAGCCATCTGGTAGAAGAAATTATCTGAAAAGTGGAATCTTCAGTAAGAATTTTTTGAAGAAAGAAAAGAGATGCTCTGAAGAGGAGTTTGGAGTAATGGGCAAAGTAGATGAATAAAAAGAACCTTGAGATAAGAATTTTCCTCTTCCAGTTTGAAGTGGAAACAGCATGACTGAAAACATTTTATTTAGAAGAAATGAACATTTATAACAGAATGAATAAGATTATTGTCAAATTCTGCCCTCAGTTATGCCTACACACCCACTGCTAACATTAGATTCACCTGCTTTTATACTTGTTTTATTGGGGAAGACTTCTGTACCAGCATCTGCCTCCACAGTAGTCCCAGACTCTTGGGGTTGGACTAGATGACCTCCTGAGGTCCTTTCCAACCCTGATATTCTATGATTCTATGATCACACCTGCACTTCATGATCTGCATTAATTACCCTTTGATTCTGAATGGAATTTAATGTGACAATTTTGATCAGGTGGAATTTTCAGAAGTGATTTAGAATCAGAAGTTAAATTGAAAGCCAGTGGGATTTGTGCTCCTATGTCATGTAGGCATTTTTTAAAAATGCCATCCTAAATGGCTGAGGTCCGGCCTACAAGAATTGCACCTTTCTCCCTGCATAATTCTGCCATAGCTGAAATCAAAAAAGGAGCTTGAGCTGTCACGTCTTTGGTGTAAAAGGAAGGGCACTCCGGACAGTGTGTTTTCTATGAGATCCCCTAAACTTTGGAAATCATTCTCAACCTTGGTCCTAAATAACCTTAATCTTCTGGTATTCAGGTTGTATTAATAATGCTCTCTTTGCTCAGAATTTGAGGAAGCCAAGTTCCCCATGCTGGACACTTACCAGACTGCTTTGAGGTGAACCAAACGATGAATCCCACATGCCCTTAGCTTATGGGGGCTGGGCAGATTTTAGGTCTACAGGTCTTTGGGTCTATAGGCATGCACTCCATATGCTAACAATGTGTCTCATACCCCTTTTGGAAATATGGACACCATGGCCCAATTCCCTAGGCCCTGAAATTAGTGTAAACCTCCCCATCAGCTGTTGCACATTCCCCAGTATCCCATTGAAGGGGTGGGCCTTTTGGTTTACAGTTTACCTCTTCAGAGACACATGGTAGCACACAGGCTTAGCAAAAGGTTTCTAACACTATTACTCTGTACATAGGAGATAAGGCACAAGCAAGCACAGATAGTTAGAAAACAACAAATAATCCAGAATGTAACTGACCTTTCCCTTGGGAATTCTTAAGGTCTGTCTGTGTTCAAGTAGGCAGGGTTCCCCCAAGATCAGGCTCCTGCAGCACTCCCATTGGCTTGAACTGATGACTCTGAGGAGAGCATTTCCTGCCCTTAAATTATAACCTTCCATTCTCCTGTCATATGACCTCCTGATCAGCCTCAAAAGGATGAGCAGACCAATGTGACTTAATTGCCAGGCAACCTCTCCCCTGGGAAAAGCAAGCTTTTTGTACAGGGTGTTTCTCTTTCAATAAAAAGAACAGGAGTACTTGTCCAGATTTAATCACCCACTATTGTTAGTCCTATGCCACTACCCCTCAGAATTGCAGAGCAGCATGGAAGTAAGGGAACAACAGAGAAGACAGCAAACCCCACATTCAGAGTGGAGTCTGCAGTCTGACATAAATACACATCAAGAGCCCCCAACATCAAACAGAATTCCTAAATCATACAGAGACAGATTCTCTAAATCAGCACAGGGAGGAGATGGATAAGGGTTGGTATTATTGGGGAGGGTGAATTATTTCTGTGTTAAATTTATTCTTTTGGCTGGTTAATGCTGGTGAATATGTGCTGCTGGATTTGCTGTTTTGTACAGGGGGAGTTTTGTTGTTGTTGTTTTTCTTTAAATTCTACCAAAAGCAACATGGCCAAAATTTTCAAAGGGAATGACTTAAGTTCCATACTTGGGTACCTCAATCAGTGGTCTGATTTTTGGTGGTGCTGAGCAGCCACTGTTCCCATTATAGTGCTCTAATTTTAGATACTCAAGATTGAAAAGTATGGCCATAGAGGATGAAATATACATAATGTCAGTATCTACCATAAAATTTAATTAATTACTTTAATGTAAACAAAGTAATGGGAGATCTTGTTTTAGTGGCTGTATGGAGAGATTTATCTGGTAATGCCAGTGATTATTTTATTATGTAGCCCCCCTCCAAAAAAATTTTTTTTGCTGAGATAAAAATCTCTTCCAACTTAAGTTATACAATCTAATACTGTAATGATGATCTTTTTCTGGCTTGTTTCAGGAAACAAGATGAAAATATAACACTAAATGTAGTACAACAGTCCTACGATCCGATAATATTGCAAAAGAAACTGAATACTACTTGGCATGAGATGACACGCTAGAAATCTATATGAAATTAAATGGACAGCTATGTTGAAAAGATGTGAATTGCAAAGAACAAAATCTTATATTTAAACAAACACATTGGAAAAAATATTCACAATAAGCATCTAACTGCTTATTCAAAAAGTTAGCAATGGCCAGAAGAAAATGTAATGATCTTCCTATGGTGATCAAACTGGGTGGGGGCTGAAAGGAGAGGGTAAACTGAATTAAAGAAAGATGCTATGTAAAGAAAAAAAAGGTTGACGAGCTCCTTGTTTGTCAGAATGTAAAACAAGCCCAAGAGAATAAAGTCAATAGAACAGTTTTCATAGAATCAGTTTTCATAGAACCTTGGTAGGCTATTCCAGTACTTAACTATTGCCTGATATATGAATGAGACAATCTTGCTTATTCTCAAGAAAAATATATAGGAGGAACTTTGTGGGTTCTCCTAAATTCATGTACACTTGTTTATATACTTGGTATCAGGCATAAAAATTTAATTGTATGGTCTAAATAAATCTTTTTAAGAAAAAAAATGTAATGGCTGATAATTTACTCAAGTATGTTATTATTATTCATCCTGCTGGGTTAAACAAGGCCTCCTTAGTTGTTTGGTTTCTTAATGAAGAAAAAGCATCTGAAGGAGTGGAGTGGTTGTTTTTGTTTGTCCATGCTTAAAGAATGGTCTTTGGCCATAATTAAGTGAGGTATATTGAAGCTAGGTATGCATCTCCCAAAGCCAAAATTAGTTTAACATCCTGGAATCTATTTTTTTTTTTTTTTTGAGGTAAAGGAGTTGCCCTTTAGCACTGAGCAATATAGTATATGACTGGAACCTTTAACACAATTTAGTAGAGCGAGTACGGCTGTCATAAGTTTAAGAATTGGTTGCATGGTGTATATGATTGCACAATATGATGACAATATGTATTAGTTGTTTCTAATCCAATAATATTTTCAAAATGTGTAAGGAATTTCTGGGTTCAAAACCAAGTTTGAAAAAGCAGAAGCACTGTTTCCTATGCTCTCCCTGGAGTTCTCTTAAAGCTAGCTTTGATTTCAAACAGACTTCTAGTACAGTTAGTTACATAGGGGTTAAAATATCAAAGAACCATGCAGACTTATTCTCTTTGAATTATAGTCCACTTCTGAAGAAAGTTTCAGAAGAATTAGCTCATTGGAAATCACTATGCCTTTCATGGGGAGACAGAACAAATGTTATTGAAATGAATGTTCTAGCAAGATTCAATTATTTATTACAGGTTTTGCCTATAATGATACCACTTTCCTTTTTTTAAAATCTGACAAAAATTTGCATGGAATAATAGTTATTCACAAGCTGGTATTATTTGGCTTCCGCGAAGAAAAGAAAGGGGAGGTTTTGCTTTGCCTCACTTTAACTTTTATTTTCTTGCTACTCATTTTACAGAAGTATTTGATTTTTATGTGGAAACCCTTTTCAACCCTTTTCTTAGCCTACAGAACAGTCCATTGGACTAATTTAAAATATATTCTCTTTCTTCCTTAAGCAGATCTCTGAAGATGTGGGGTCCAATCCTGCAATACTCTCATTGACTTCCGTGGTGTAGGACTTACCTAGAACTTGGCATCTGTGCATGTTATATATCTATTTAACTAGGTACTTTTGCAGCTTCTTAAGTGATATTTTGTGCAGGATTGAATCAAGAGAGCAAGCACCCTCTGGTTCAGTATTTCTCCCCCTATCTAATAATAACTAATTAGTTAGTTATAATACTTTTAAGTTACATAACACTGACACCAAGGATCCTCTGGATGCCAATTAGCAGAGGGTGAAGGGTATGGGGATCCCCTGGGTTCACCCAAAGAATGTCATGTAAGGTCTCTAATGAAAGGCTGTGTCACACTAGTCATCATAAATTATTTCAAAATGTATGTACAGACATTGTGTAAGGAGTTACATGTATACATTGAAAAATAATATGTTCTTAAGGTCTGTGACCAGGGACTGGTCATCAGAAAAGTGAAAAGCAGGTTTTCTTTCATGCAAGAAATAATTATCCATTTGTCTGTTTATATGTAAATGATGTATTGTATGGTTCACTATGGGCATCCATATACAGTCTGAGCCAAATGTTAAAAAAGGATTGTGAAATCTTCAAAGAGAGAAAATTTACAGGAAGAAGTGACCCAGCAGGGAAGTGCCCTGTTTACATGTAAGGACAATGAAATTTTGGGGGTATAACTAAGGGGTACAGAAGTACACCTTCAGCCTTCACCTAGGAAGTAAACTGATAGCACATTTGCTTCATGAAAAAGGAATTTCAGCCAGGCTTGGTTGAAAATGCTGGAAAGAATGTTGGGTGCGATAAACTTCTTTAGGCAGGAGGATTATATGTTATTTAAGTTTAGGCTCTAGAATGCATGTTATGATTTCGTTTTAGATGTAACTATTTGTTCCCATCTCTTACACTGCTTTTTATTTGAATATTTTTATTCTTTCTTAAATACATTTCCTTTTGTTTGTAATTGAACTCAAGTAACAGAGGAGTGGTGGTCTAAGGTAGAGCTGGTAAACTGTGATGCTCTGTTCCTTTGAGAATAGAGGATCTGAAATTTCTCTAAGAGCCAGTGATCAGGGGCTGGATACCACATGGGGGATTCTTTAAAAAAAAACCTGATGGTCAGAGGTGCCACTATTGTCAATCTGCACAGCAAAAACAGTCCCAAAGGAGAGTGCTTGAGTGTCTGACAGGCTAGTTGTGTTTGCGAGCTAACACCCAGTTAAGCACATGCAAGTCTCCCTCATGCTAGAGGCAGGTAGTAACAAGGTGACTCACAGCCCTAGGTGCCCCAAGAAGCATCACAAACACCTTCTACCCAAGGTACTTAAGGGACATTCTCTTACTTGTGAGACAGGGAAAATTTAAAATCCCTATTTTCAGATATGGAAATCGGTGCAGAAAAAGATTATGTGATTTGCCTAACGTCACATAGCAAATCTGTCAGCTGAGAACAGAATGCAGGTCTCCTAACTCCTGAGCAAACAAGGCCATTCTTCCCTTATTTTAACCTACATTGATTTCTTTTCTCCTTTCTCAGTCTTGCTCTCTCTCCCATCTAGCTTTTTCCAGTTCCACTGTCTGTCTTGTTGTCCACCACCTGGTCCTTCCTGTCTCCTCCACCACGACCAATTTCCACTTGTCCTCTCCCATCCAAAGCTGCAGTCTCCTACCTGTCTCTCCAGTTTGCTCAGCTTAGATAGATTGCCCCCTGTAACCTCCTCCTAAGGACCAGCAGGCAGCCAAAGCATGTAACTTGCTCCTCTGCATTACTCTTTATTGAGAGACATAATGGAGGCAAGAGAGCCAGCAGCTTTATCAGGGAAACCTGGGCTTCCAGTTCAGCAGGCCAAATAACAGTTTGGAGCCAACTACAGGATAAGCCTTGCTCAATGTCTGTTTTAATCTGTGACATTGCATGAACAGTGACAGTGCCACAACAGGGACAACCACACTTCAGCGATTCCTTTTAAGCAACCCTAGTGGTAGTCATTAATTTCTTATGAGAGTGAAAAGTTTATTTGTCTTTTTACTTAAGCAAGTAGAAATGTATCATTTGTTTCTTGGTGTATACCATAGATGGTACAACTTGTAATATAATAATAAACATGCTGGAGTGGCTGGATTTTCAAGGGCCTGTGACACACCAAAAGCCTGGCATTTTGACACAAAGATCCTATTGAATCACTGATGTTAGAGAAGGACTAGACCTATTAGATCTCTAATCAGCCTCCTGATCTCCCAGTGCAGGACCATCCCAAAACATACATTTTCTAGTATTCTGTCCAGACTACATTTTAATGTTTCAGGTGACAGGTTTATGACTATTTCCCTAGGGAGGCTATTGCATAACCCAACTGGAACTTTCCTTAATATTTAGCCTACATTTTCTCTTTAATTAGTCTTAGTTAAATCCCTTATACTAACGCAAAAACCTCTTCTCTCTCCTTGGGTGAAATCCCGGCCCAAATGAAATCTATGACAAAACTTCAGGATTTCACCATTGGTCTTTACAAGCAGCAGACAATTACAGTTATTATATACCCCTTTCTTCTTGCTTAGTCGAGCAAATTTATCTTGCTCTTGTAAACTCTTGCTCTTGTAAACTTGCATCATAAAATCAATCCCTGTAGTTCTTCTGTGAACTCTTGATGAAGATTTTAACTATGACTGAAACAACACAGATCCCTAGATACCTTTCCCCATCTTGATACATTGCTGTTTAACATTATTACTATTAGTTTACAATCCTTCAGCCAGTTTTCAGCTTGAGTGTTCCTATTGATCTGAATTAATGTTTCAAGTATGATTTCATGATATCTTTTATTCTATGTTTTATTCAAATTCAATTATATGAATTATTTCTCCATTAATTTTGTAATTGTCAAAATCCTTCATTTTCTAGCAAAACACATTCTTTGCAAACCAGTGTTGCTTATTACTCACTATCCTAGAGATGTTTAGCTAATTTTTTCCTCTCAATATTTGTTCCACTGTTTTACTAGGGACAGAAGTTAAACTTATGAGACAATAATTGCAGAATCACTGGGTAGTTGCAGGATAGTGGGAGAGGAAATAATAAGCAACTGCCACGGCAGACTTTGAAGAAGTGGCCAGCAAGTCGTGAGGAAAACTAGTAGAGTCCAGGCACGAGGTAGAAATAATCATGATCATGATGATCAAAGGCAGCAGGCAAATCAAAAAGAATTAAATAATTGAAGTGCTCCCTTGATTTAGCTAAGAATAGATCACCTATGGCTTTGGAGAGGGCTATTTCAATGAAATAGAAAGGGCTGAAGCTAGATTGTAAAGGATGTCAGAGTTGAAGCACAAGTGTAGATAGCACACTAAGATTTTACATCCAATTAATTTCCAAAGAAGATGCAAATTCATCCCATTGCAGTTGAATCAGGATCCTATACAAATTGACAGAGACTGAGCTGAGCTACAAATACCAATGTACCACTTAAATATTTCACATGCGTAAGGACCATTTTGTCAGGGCAACTCTAGTAGACTGATATCCCTGACTAAGAAAAGTGGTATTTGGCAACATTTAATAACCTATATCGGAAATGACTTGGTCTGACCATCACTGGCATAGATAACACAAAGGATCAAATAGTTGAAAGAACATTCTTACATGATTCCCAGAGAAATGGATAATGGTCTCCAATGGCAGAAAGCTGATTCAGAGAAACACACCAACTAATCAGTATTTGGACCTTGAAGTGGACCCAGTCTGGAGAAATATACCACTAATATATCAGTAGGGATTTCAGAAGGCACATTTGAGAAGTACAACACACAGGAGGCACTTTACCTCTAATGAACACACACATCATTAACAACCTGTCATGGAACAGATGTAGAGAGCACAACAAGTACTTAGAGACACTATTCCAAGGAGAACAAGTCATCATATTTTTGTCCTTTTGATATAGAGCTGCAATTAGAAGCCCCACATTCATTTTATATGACATATGTTATATTATTATTCTGTCTGTTCTAGGGGCTATGAGTAAACCATATAGATATCTGTCTTTGTTTCTCAATACTAACCATGTCAAAATGAAAAAAATCATCTCATTTCTTACAAGTGAAACAAAGGTGACCTACACTTTATTTTTAAACAACTAAATGTGGTTTTATGAACTGAATGTCCCAAATAGCAAGGGTAATGTGAACACTCTGCACATAAATTATTTAACTTACCTTGCTTGTATTCAGTACATGTCCCTTGGAATCCAGACTAACAATCTTGATAGACTCTGTATGACCACGCAATCCCTATGACTGTATGATCATATACTGACCCCTATCATATACTGACATCATAGCTACCAAAGAATTCCCCTAGACCACACTGAGGGCGGTGGGTAAATGGAGGGTTTTTACTGTACATGATTTTGAAAAAAATACTATTTTATATCCCAAAGGGAATATATAAGATAATATTGTAGCAAATGTTTGCCTAGGACAAGATGGTTGTTGCAATACCACACACAACAACCACTCTGATCTCATGATTAATTCAGGGATAGATCCAAAATTACAGGGTCTAGAAATGTAGAGTCCTGCTGTCAATGTGAAGATCTGAGCAGCCATGGCCCCAGCATGCTGACAAATACAACATATACAGACTTGTTAAAACATTATATAACACTCCAGGTTGACAAAGATAACAGAATTCACCTTGCAACAGTTTAGAAAGTTTCTGCTGTTCACTAGTAGTCAAATGCTGAGTTGCATTAACTGTGTCTAAAACTAGGTCATCAGATTGTCCAGACAACATCTTCATGTCTGGTGGTTAATTATTCTTTATTATATTTAAAATATTTTAAAATATATACGAGTCGTTTGCAGGAGTTAGAATCACTTTTATTACACGGCAGTTTTCTTTTCCAAAGAAAAAGAATTTCAAATACCCAACGGGCTTTTATAAGCAACAAAGAAATAAAAAAAATGCTTTAAGAATTATGAGAAATACCTTGACAGTTGTCTTTTTTAAAAAAGAGTGTGGAAACGTTTGTCACGACCTTACTGTTACTTAAAAGGAGTTCCATGTGTTAATGGAAATAAAGCACAGACATGTTCATTCATCCTGAATACAGCCTCTGGCATTCAAATTCCACAGTTTGAGGACAGTTGGATTAAGTTCATGAAAGGACCTTGAGCACTCGTGGCTTACAGGCCCCCTGTGAAAGGTATGGCAATTTGATTTTCATATGGTTTGGCACTTTGTCTTGTTACTCCTCCATCACCATGAAACTTACTACAGTTGACAAACAACTTTTCTAATATACTGGAAGTATGAAATCTATATAGCGTGCATAACTCTGTCTGGATAAAGTGCTAAAATAAACCTATACTAAAGCAGTCAGATATAGCTTCTTCTGTGTTCCTGACACAAATGACAGCATCTGCACATGGCAATTGCCTTTGCACCATGTTCCTAACTGCATAGGGATATCACTGATTAAACAAACAGCGTATAACAGCATTGGGAGTGACCTGCCCACTGCGCTAGCAGAAATGCTTCTAACAATGACAGGCGAAACCTGTGTTCAGGAAAAGAGAGTAATGAACAATATTGCCATCTGGTGTGAAAGTGTAACCTAACATTTTGTCAGGTTTTAACAATGATAAAATAAATGGCATAAATATTAATAATCTTGTCTCAAGGATCTATAAACACTTTACAAAGGTGGGAAAATATCATTAGCTCCATTTAACAAATAAGGACACTTAGCTAAGAGAAATTTGCTCAAAGTGACAAACTGGCAGTCAGGACTGTAACTCAGTTCTCCTGATTCCCAAACATCTTAAACATTCAAATAAGCTGTAGTTTGCCAATCCACTTCATGGTCTCATCAATCAATAACCAAATAGGAAACAGGAAGAGCCAAATGATATGGTTCTTATAAGCTAGGCATGTATATACTTCCAGGTGCCACCATGATAGCTGTCCTCTTGGTTGACACATTGGAGATTGAACTGGGAGTATCCGGAGCAGCAAATATGAGCTGCTACAGCTGAAGCTAAAGAGTCAACGCACTGCAGCTAGGAAGTGTAACAGCTCATATCTTATACGTGGATTTTGACACAGAGAGGGGTCACTATAACCCATACTCATGAGTTACTTACATTCCCCAACTGCTGTCATTGCTAATGCTGTTCAGAGCTATCATACAAAAAATATTGTAAAAGTTTTCTTTCCATTCTGACTTCTTTCATAGAATCATAGAATATCAGGGCTAGAAGGGACCTCATCTAGTCCAACCCCCTGCTCACAGCAGGACTAATCCTCAGACAGATTTTTACCCCAGATCCCTAAATGGCCCCCTCAAGGATTGAATTCCCAACTCTGGGTTTAGCAAGGCCAATGCTCAAACCACTGAGCTATCCCTCCCCTCTTCAATAACCTGCCCTGTGATCCCTGTCACATCCACACCAGATCACAAATGCTGCTAATATTTACACTTTGCTTTGGCTGGATGACTGAAGTATCCCACATTAATTTTGAAACATTTAATTCTGCCTGGAGGCCCAAGTAGCCAATATGAAGGCAACTTCAAGCACATGAGGATACAAGTGATACCATGGTCCAGCAAAGAGATGACAGACTGAATAAAGGCAAGCAAATTGGGGAGGATTAATTGAAAAGCTTTCAAGTTATGACAGGTATTGAGCTTCTTCAGATAGGACATGATGTAGTCAAGAAAATCTAGAGGACACATACCATATTAGCATGTTGTTTCTGCTACTGATGAGACTCAACTGGTTACAATAATTGACTCCTCCAGTCTCCGGAATAACTTCTAATGGGTCGCTTAGCATTTGCGCCCAGTTTTTATTAGTTATTCCATCATTATTTAAGGATGTGTTATATGTACTGCCTGTTAAGCTACTAGCCAGGGTAGTATCAATTTAATACATGATCATTCCTTGTGGGATTGCTAGATTGCTACATGAAGGAATGTATTCTGCCAATCAGAGAGATGAATTCAAGTATCTAACAGGTACTTTTCATCCCTAAATACTGGGCACATTTAATATAATTTTTAAAGCCTGTACTAACTTTCTTTAAAATTTGAAAAAGTTAATTTCACAGTTAAATATGGGTTTGAAACAAACGAAAGAAGTAGAGTGACCATAGGAGAAGGCTAAAGTGTTGCTTAATAAGTTGCTATTTCTGTTCACAGTTCAGATGGGAAGAATACTAATAATAATGTCAAAGTTTCATTTATTTATTTAAAAAATAACAAACTAACATGATTAATAATAAGATCCTGATATACTTTGGAAACAATATTTCTTAGAATTTTTTCCTCTGTCCAACTTCTATTCATGGTAGTGCAATCTGTATCAATATTTACAAAATTCATCCACCATTTCTTGAGTTATTTTCCTGAAACATTTTCCACAATGAGTCGGCTTCTCTGAGAAGGAAGTTGGCAGATTATTTCTGGTGTTACTCTTTTTATATTCTCTCCTGAAAATACAGAATACTATGCCAAAAATAATTCCCAGATCAGCATGCTATTTTTATTAATCTATAGTACACACATTTTTAATAGGCAACTCTTGTCTGCCACTTGTCTGATTTTGCTTTGAGAATGCAGCAAACAGGATTGGTGCAACCTTTCCTTCCAGAGTATTGGAATTTACATTAGTATCATACCAGTTTTTAGTAACTGGGAATCATTAATTCCATGAGAAATGATGACAAATCTTAGCCTTAAGGCTAGAACACTCTTGAAGCATGTTAGCGCAGATTTTAACTGATGTCACTTTGTACCAGTGATGACCATTCTGAAGTTCCTGTTACGTTGCAGACAAATTAATTGTGACATACTAATGTAATTTTCTTTTCCCATGAACAGTCAGAGTACAAAACTTGTCCAGTTCAGAAAGACAAAACATTCAGGACAATCACTCTTCATTGTACCTCTAATTAAGAAGCTTTTATAAATAATTCAAGCTATGACTGTGATTAGTTTTTATATGGTCAAAAAGACATGCCTGTTTAAATCATGCCTAGATTTAAAAAACAACAACAACCCCACGGTTGCCACAACAACTCTAAAAATCACAAAAGTAGAAAACATCTATGTGATCCAGGCAATCCCTAGCCAATACAGATTGTTCACTATAGTACTTGGTTCAGTTTATTTTCAAAAAAAATCAAGCTAATTGTGTTTACACATCCCTTGGGAGACTATGCAAGAGTTTTAATAAACCCCAGAAAATGTGTTTTTTCTATATTATCACAAGGTTAGGCCCTGGTTATTTACTAATAGGAAAGTTATTTTCTTCTTATTAAATATGTATGGGCCCTGATCCAGCTCCCATTAAAGTCAATGGAATGACTTCTAATGACTTCCTTGGCAGTTGGATGAGGCTCATATTGCAGAAGCATTCAAAGGCCCCAGTTGGGATGTTGTGTTAAATGCTGCACAAATATAAATTAAGACATGGTGTGAAACCCTGGCTCCATGGAAGTTAGTGGCAGTTTTGCCATTGACTTTACCCACATGATCAAAGAGGATTACATCTGGAGGGTATAAATATCCTGCCCCGACTGCATGCCTGACAGGTCAGTGCCCACACCTGAGCTGGGCTTCTGGCTCCCTATTATTCTGCTTACCTCTTTTGCCTTTCCCTCATAACTCAAGGAAGCAGGAACCCTTATGGGGTCCACAATCCCTTTCTTCTTGCTGCCCAGACAAAGAATGCTGCCTACTGCATTCAGTTGTGGAGTGCACTTTGTAATACGTAAATATTTTAAGTTATTTAGTCTCCTATCTGTCTCTCACCCTAGCCCTCTTTAGTTAGCTTAGCAGGATTGTGGCAAAGGCAGGTCTTGAGGCAGAATATGAAAGAGGAGAGCCTAGCTGCACTCAATTTTGGTTCTAAATGGATTTTTTTCTCTGTATATAGGAATGTGTTTGATCAACCTACTTGCAACAGTGCCTGGGCTTATCTAACCACCTTCTCTGACTCTGACATAGCAACTACATGCTTTTAAATTGTATTTACCGGGCTCTGAGTGCGCTCATTTTATCTTACTATTTTCTCCTAATTAACGCTGCTTCATCTACTTCCTTCTAGAACTGACCTGAAACTTAACTTTCCATTAATATAAAACAGTAAGAACACTCCAGTCTTTTTTGTTTTATATCATAAGGCAACACAGTTGATTTCAATAGAACAGTCAGTCTATCACATGTACAAATGCCTTCAGCTAGAAATGCAAAGTCAACTGTTATAAAATCTCTATACAGAATGAACGGAGAGATTAGTCCTTCACTTCCATCAGTTACTCCTGATGTTGCCACAATCTTTCCCCATTTGGTCCATCACAACAAAGTCATTGTGGTTCTATTTCGTGATTTCTCCGAGATTCTGCCAGTATCCAGTTTTTCCAAACAAATTTGAAGATCTGATCTGACTATACATGCATTCATGTAACATCAAAAGTCATCTTTCACTCTAGTTATTTATTTTCTAGAAACTTTTCATTTAGCATTGCAGGTTATAATTTGCATGAATAATCAGATTTTTTCCCCTTCCTTTTCTGGAAAGTTGTAGGATTCTTATGGAATAGCCCCATGGATTTCAACAGAGATGAAACGATAGAAAATATTCTAAAACCATAATTTAATAGAAAGTTATAGCCTTTCTATGGAATTTTGTACTGTCTAGTAGATTTTTTATTGGAGAATTGTATAGGTGGGATTCAACTTTTTATAGAGAGGTCACCATTCATTCTAAATACTACAGCAATTTTCCATAACAGAGACACCGGTATGATATTTTGCATCCCTGATCCTTCTTTTTTTCTCTCTTCTTTTAGGAGAAGGTACCAGAGCTTTCCTGGGCTATCATGTACCACCTTCCAGAATTGATGCTTATTCCTCACTGTAAAGAATTCCTTCCTGAAAGGTGTGGTCTGGAAATATTTCAAACTTCTAAATATTCAGTCTGGCCAGAATATTTAACTCATTAAGAGAACTGAGCTTTAATAGAGACACCACAGCATGCTAGGTTCTGGTTGTCTTATTATTTATCACTTGTATTGCACAAGTGTTTGGAGACCCCAGTCATAGGCCAGGGCCCCATTGTGCTAGGCATTGTACAAACAGGTAACAAAAAGACAGTCTCTGCCCTAAGGAGTTTACAATCAAAATCCACTATGAATAAATAGGTCATTTATGCACATAGGCACTGACTCCGTGGGTGCTCCAGGGCTCAAGCACCCACAGAAAAAATAGGGGGTGCTCAGTACACATGAGCTATAGTGGTTCCTGGCTCCCCTGAGTTTTGTTACTGAAGTCTGATCATCAGGCCTGCCCTAGCCCCAGATAGAGCTTGAGTGTGGAATATGATAAATTCTGTGCTGCTAACAGCTTCTGCCCTTGGGGCAGGGAGTTTGTTTATAAACACAGGCAGGGTGATTAAGATAACAAAAGGCTTGTCATTAAATTAAATTAAGGATGTTAGATGATCCTGAAAGCATTGCCAGGCACTCCAGTTAAAAGATAAGAAACAAAGGGTAGGAATAAATGGTCAATTTTCAGAATGGAGGGAGATAAATAGTGGTGTCCTCCAGCGGTCTGTACTGGGATCAGTGCTGTTCAACATTGTGATAGGTTGGATCACAGAGACCACCTTGGGACTGCCAACTGATGTGTTGAGACTACCTCTGAGCCCGTTTTCCCTGCCAGCTTGGGACTCCAGAACCTTGCCTTGTTTGAGCCAGACACGCTTTCCTGCTGCAAACACAGACCCAGATCTGAACACATCCCCTAAAAGCTGCAGGCTTAACTGAAAACAGCTTAAGAAGTGTTCCTGTCTCCAACACTCAGGTACCCAGCTCCCAATGGGGTCCAAACCCCAAATAAATCTGTTTTATCCTGTATAAAGCTTGTACAGGATAAACTCATACTCTATAACACTAGTAGAGAGATATGCACATACGGGTTAATTAATAAGTAAAAAGTGATTTTATTAAATACAAAAAGTAGGATTTAAGTGGTTCCAAGTAATAACAGACAGAATAAATAATATTACAACAATTTGACTTCTCAAACTATGTGACTTGTCATAACTAATATACACAAAAAGCAAACCCCAAAAAACCAAGCGAGTCAAACCAACAACAGTTACCCATGAACTAGCACAGCACGTTTTAACTTTTCTTTCAGCATGAAACAAGGAAAATAAATCCCATCAGTAAGTAAATGAAGTGGATCTCAGCATAACCAATCTATGAGCCTAAAATGAGCTTAACTCCCATGGTGGGAAGGTTTCAGATTCATACATTATAAACCCAGAAGGGACTATTGTGACCATACTTACAAATTTAGGGGAAGATTTTCAAAGACACAAAGGGCAGTTGAAGCATCTAATTCTATTATCTTTTAGTGGAAGTTGGGTTCCTAACTGCCATTTGGGCCTTTGAAAATCTCCCCGGTGACAAAGATAACACTAAATTGGCCCATGCCCACAATTCAAAATCCTGATACCTAATAACCTGCTTTGAGTTATTAATGTCTCCAATGTAATCAAAATGTTAACAGAATTTGGGTTTTGGTATAGGGGATTGTCTTCCCCAACTTGAGTGAGGAAGAGGTTACTTACCTTGTGCAGGTTCTTCGAGATGGTTGTCGAGACGGCCTGTTTGGAGGAAGTAAAAGACATATTACTGAACAGTCATAGAAAGAATACGAGAAAGACATATATCCATAAGTGGAAACAATTCAGCACTTGGTGCCAAGATAAACAGATCTTACCAACATCTTCCCTTCTAACAAGGGACTACATATTAGAACTTTAAAAATTGGGACTCTCCACGAGCTCCACGAAGGTACACTTGGTGGCTATCACAGCTTTCCAAGAGAAGGTGGATGGAATCACTATATTTGCCCACCCAATGACTAACTGCTTTCTTAAGGGCATTGTGGCGGGGCAATGACTCACCGGCGTGGCACCTCCTGCTGGTCATCTCAGGAATTAGCTCTTTCAGACTCTGGAGCACCCTCTGCAGGCCAGTGTCTCACCTGCCACTGGCCCCTGTGTCCCTCCTGGACCCCGGTGCCCTTTACATCAGGGTTCTTCCCCCTAGCAGCAACCCACAATCTGGGTCTCCCCACCCAGGGGAACCCCCAACCCCTTATCCCCACCTTGCCTCAGTGGCTATGCCAGTCATCATCCGGCCCCCACTCCCTGGGGCAGACTGCAGTCTATATCCTTGAGGGGGCCACTTAGGGATCTGGGGCAAAAATCAGTACTTGGTCCTGCTAGTGAAGGCAGAGGGATGGACTCGATGACCTTTCAGGGTCCCTTCCAGTTCTATGAGATAGGTATATCTCCATATATTTATTTTTATTTATTTTATTTATATTTATAAATCACTCATCATCAGCAAGGGGGGTTTGGACCAGCTGCCTCTTCCTATATCTGGGCTGCCCCTCTGCAGCCCCAGTACCCTTTAGTGGTCCCTTACTTCGGCCTGCAGCCTGGGGCTTTGCTGGGCTGGAGCTCCCCAGCTCCCTGGCCCTTCCCCAGCACTGCTCCACCCCAGGTATCCTCCTTAGCTTCCCAGGCAGCCAGGTCCCTCCCTCTCAAAAGGCTAGAGAGAGAGTGTCTTTGCTTCTGGCCCACTGCCCTCTTATAAGGGCCAGCTGGGTCCTGATTAAGCTGGCTGCAGCTGTGGCTGCTTTCTCAATCAGCCCAGCCTTTCCCCTGCCACAGCTGTTTTAAGCCCTTCAGGGCAGGAGCGGGGTAACCACCCCGCTACAGGCATTGAGAACACGTGCCCCACAATATGGAACCGGCTGCCCAACCTCGTCTTATGCGGACTGATGGGAAAGCCATTTGAACCCCTCACAATTGGCTCATTACTACACTTATCTATGAAAGTGGCCTTCTCCAGACGAGTGAGAGAGTGAGGTGCCCTAACGGCACATCCGCCTTACACAACGTTCTTTAAAGATAGTTACTTTAAGACCATACCCCAAGTCCCTACCCAAAGTCACACACACTCTTTCATTTGAACCAACCCATTAACTTACCTGTGGTTTTTCCAAAACCACATGCAGATGGAAGGGAAGCCTCACTCCACACAGACATTTGCAGAGCATTAGCTTTCTACATTGAAAGAACAAAAAAATTTAGAAAATCACTGAGACTCTCTATCTCCATAACAGAATACTCCATAGGACAAACCATTTCAAAACAGAGACTATCCAAATGGATATCAGGATGCATCCATCTTTGCTACCAAAAGAGCAACCTACAAGCCCCAGTGGGAGTCCGCACACACTCTAGCAGAGCACAGGCAGCTTCTGTGGCCTTTCTCAACAATGTCCCCATTACCAACATTTGCAGAGCAGCAACCTGGGCATTAGCTCACACATTCACAGAACGCTATGCTATAGAACAATAATCAACATCAGATGCTTGCTTTGGACTCACGGCGTTATCCAATATCTACAACACAACTCTGAAGCGCCCCTCCCTTCCACTGAGGAGCACTGGTCAACAGTGACCTAAAGTAGAGCACCCACAGGGACACTCCATGAAGAAGAAGAAGAAGAAGAAGAAGGTTACTCACCTTGTGCAGTAACTAAGGTGTTTCGAGTTGGTTGTCACTACCCTCCCACCTCCCCTCTACTTTGGAGTTTCATACAGATTCTCTGTGGTAGAGAAGGAACTGAGGGATGGTTGGTTGTGCAGTGCTATGTAACCACGTGGAGTGGTGCAAGACAGTGACGGCGCGTGTGTGACCCAACTAGGAACTGCTACCACAAATCTCCGATTTCAGGTGCAGGGTGTACAGACACCTAAAGTGGAGCACCCAACAGGGACGCTCCTCGAAGAAGAAGGGAGTTGAGTTGCCAAATACATTCTCTGATTATGATGTTATTTTCAGAATAATGAATATATTTACAGTACCACACTAGACCTTCTGATCATTAGACTCATTCAGAAACTTTAGGAATGAGGGGATTTAGGCCTCAGTCTGAAGTTGGAAGTACAATTCTCTATGTAATTTGGTCAGGAACTTTTCAGCTAAACATTTTTCAATTTGTTGAAACCAGAACTTTTGATGGAAACATATTGGTTATGAATAAACTTTTGTCAGGATTGTTTTTCAAGTCCAGGAGGAAATTTCCTGTAACAGAGAGAGAGAGAGATCCAGCCCAGAATAGCCAAGCAGTTGGGGGATCCATGTAGGAGACCCAGTGTTCAGTCTGTTAGATTCAGACTACTGACTTGAGCCTGGGTCTCCCACATCCCAGAAGTGTATGCTAACCATCTGGCTACCCCAGGGATCTCTCCCATACCAAATGTTTTTGTGAAATTGAATTCTTGTTTCCAGGCAGCCCTGTATGTAATCTTACCCCTGGTGTACTTGGCAATAAACTCTGTAAGTAATTGGCAGGTTCTAAAGGGAGGTCAACCTTTCTTATTTTAAATATCTGTTAATTTCACACACACACACACACACACACACACACACACACACACACACACACACACACACCCCAAAGAGAAATTATTTGAGGGCACAGCCACCAGTAAATCACAGTTCTTCTGCCACTCGGAAGAATAACAGTAATTTATTGCATTTAACCTGGAAGAGGTTAAATACATTACAGTTACTATTCTGATTCTATTTGACTGGGATATGGCACACTTAAGCCAACAGCTCAGATGATTTATTTGCCTGTCTAGATAAACTGCCTCCTCATGTCTGCTTCTCATATTTAAATATAGTTTAACTTAGACTATGCCTGCACTTACGACAGCGTGTAGAGTACATACACTGCATGCCCCCGTAACACAGCTATAACTAGCAGTGTAGATGGTGCGGCACTGCTTAGGTGAGTAGACACATCAGAACCTTAGGGTATGTACCCTACCTGGCTCTCTACACACAAAAGCAGTAGCTCCCATGGCTATACTGCTATTTTTAGCAGTGTAGCATCCTGCTGCCTCTCCAATGCAGGAGCCTTTCCCCACCACAGGGAAGGCTCCAGCAGCTGGAAAGAGATCTGGCAGGGGGAAGCTGTGGGAAAAAGCTCTGACAGCGCCCCCACTTCCAGAGCCTTTTCTCCTGCCTCCTCTGTGCCAGAGCCTTTCATTTCCACGCGTAGCTACACACCACAGTGTGGATGCACCCTACTCCACTGCAACATGTAGCTGCATGCCGCCGCCACTGTAAATAAGGCCTTAGTGTTAAAAATAGTGTGTTGGGGGGTAGAATATACTCCAGCTATAACTACCTTACACACAGCAGGGAACACAGGAACATAGGAGCAACCATACTACATGAGACCAATGAGCCAGTTAGTCCAGAATCCTGGCTCTAACAGTAACCAGAACCAAGGACTCTGTTTTCCATTTCATTTGGCAGTTTGATTCTCACTCTCTCATGGGTGGGGTTACAGGCAAAGTGCTAGAATTGAAAAAAAAATTGCTAAAGAATGTATTTCACAGCCAGGCAAGGTTTCCAAGATTCCAATACATTTAAAATGATTTTCTTGAAAAAGCCAAGGTAGAGGTTTGTCAGATTTGTTGGCTTTCTCATAACAAAATCTTTTAGGCGCTCTAATTGCATATACCATTCCGATAATATCAATTACATTTATTTCTCCAATAGTCTTGATCATTTATTTCAAAGTGTTACTAAATCACTATTCTGTAATTTTTCCATTTGGGCTTAACTGATCCTGAAGTGCCAGAAGTTGTTGGTTTACCAAAGCAGTCACACTTCAAAAGTTTCTCCAAGTTTGCAAGATTCTAACACTCTTGAGAAAGATTCCCTGTATTTAAAATGGGGGGTGCAAGTATCACCAGTAATCTCTCTCAAACTGGAAGAAACTTTTGACATGCAACTCCTGAGACTGCTTCCTTCCTGACACTATTGAGATAGCCCTGCCCCTTCTCACTTGCTGGTCCCCACCACAGCAAGGGACAGGAAATCTCAGGGGTGTAATGGTTAGCTATATAGTTATCTGTGGCATCATTACACTACATTTCAAGTTTATCCATTGACCAGTGCCATCCACCCTTTAGTTTCCTTTACTATTAACATTATTACCAGCGGAGCATGATCCTGAAATGCTAATTGAGCCAAATCTGACAAACAATTTCTCTGGCAACCAGATGAATATCAAGAAAAGAGTAATCTAATCTCAGTGAAAAAAAGTGCAATCTCCTTTCAGAGGCTGCAGATGGCATTTTACATGTTTTTGTCTCCTAAAAGTTTTCCTAATTTTTTCACTTTCAAGTTCAGAGAGTTAGTGGGACTTGAGCAATTTTAGAAAGTATGTATATAAAACGGTGACACCTAGAGCAGGGCCCCATTGTGCCAGGTATTCTACAAACAGATATGGTATGGCTTCACAGCAAAGGGTACCAGGGTACAGGTACTCTGGCTTGCTAAGCGCACCTGTAAATGTCCACACTGCAGAGTCACATGCAACTCATACCAATGTCCACACTGCAGTTACCGGAGTTTAGCACTAGGATTTATGTGGTTATATCCCCGGGTTCTTAGAACCTGACTACCTTGAGCCAGACTAGGAATTTATTGGTGGTGTATTGTGGGAAATCTTGTCTGTCCTTGAGTAAGAGGCAGTTCCTACCTTGAAGAGCTAACAATCTAATTGGACAAGACCACCCAATGGAGGAAAGGAAAACAAAAGGGAAACTGACTTTCTTGAAGCCCACACAGCAGCTCAGTGGCAAAGCTGAAAAGAAAACCCCCATCTGCTGAGTTACAGAACAGTGCGTCCTGCAGTAGACCATGCTATCTTGCTCACAGCCTCAGCCAATCACTGATCATTATATTCAGGATGAGGAAGGAATTTTCCCCCCCAAGGCAGATTGGCATGGACCCTAGGGTTTTCATAATCCTTTATGACATGGGGAGTGGGCCACTAGCTAGGTTCATCTGGATATAGATCACGTAATCAATTCCCTGCTATTGCAGGGCCTCAGGCATTGGTCACCTCAGTCCCTCCTGAGATTAGTCTCCTGGGGGCTGTAATACTTTGGACTAATTCTGGTTGTTGGATTTGGTGTGGTGGTGGCTAGGGGGGTGTTTAGTGGTCTGTGACATACAGGAGGTCAGACTTTAGACCTTAAACTCTATAACTCTAGTAGAGACAATGAGTCCTACCACTCCCTATTACCAATGTTCTATGTGTATGCAAATCTTGTATATGTAATTAAAAATAATCAGACTAGAGCCAGCATATACATTTTATTCCCAGTTTCTCTACCCTCCTCTCATAGTATTGTTGCAGTCAGATGAACGGAACATATTTATGCACACACAAAAATCTTCTCATCCCTGGCTCTTATACTATGAAGAGTAGAAACACCCCTCCATGCTTCAAATTTTCATGCTCAGTGTTTGATGAAAGGAGATTCTTGAAGGAGGGAAAATAAGCCTTTAGGTTCTTTTTAGATAAGAACTCTTTCATTTTACAGGGATGTTCATACCCTAATGTCTAGTGAGATAATTTTACATGAATCACCCATTACAGAATGTTAACACTTAGGTTTGTATCTTGCAAATAATTGAACTCAGAGTAATCCTTCGTTAGCAAACATCTGGAATGATAAGTGAGAGAAGAGGTGTTCTAAGACAGATTTATAAAATTGTAATGTTCCTTTGTTTCTTTGTTCGAAAATCCCAGCGAGTATGTGCCTATCCCTTTTTATAACAATTCAAACTCTACCTATCGAGGTAAATCAGTAGGCCATGAAAATAAAAATAAATTGTCATAGCTAAGCAAGAGAGAATCCAGACCATAACATGGTTAGGAAAGGAAAGGAAATTATATGATCAGTAGAGCCTTGCTTCTTTTAATAAAATTCTGAACTCCCTCTTTCCACCTTCCACTTCAATAATATAGTCAACCACCAACTCTACAGTAGATACATAATGTTATGTCAACAGTATAGTTGCACACATACTTGAGTGAAATATATGCTTTGTCAAGCCAAGACCCATGGATAATGAAAAAGGATAAGACAGCAAGATCTGTAGGGGAAGAGATGAGGGATTACAGACAGGATACACTATAAAGAGTAGACAGAAACATTTCCCTGCTTTGCACATTAAGTCTTTGATCCATAGTTGTGTAACTGGCAGAGGTGCCTTACACGCAATATTGACAACTCTCCTAGATTCTAAGAAATTAACACAGTTCAAAACTCAATCATCTATACTAAAGGCTTTTCTCAATAAGTTCTCCACACTATTCCTCTTTCATTCTGTGTTAGGAGGAATGCAGGCTAACCCTATTTTATTCCATATCCCGAATACACATAAGATCATGAACACTAGAAGTGGGCCAAGTTAGCCATCACTGTGTCAAATTCTCCTCACTAGGGCTGACATTTGATCCATTGTGTCTTGTTTAACTTGAGCATCTCAGTAGCTTGCTCCTTTCACGTGATTTATTTTCTAGATATCTCTGTATTGTGAATAATTATTTTTCTCATTTGCCTTTTGTGCACATACAAATTCTATCTACCCTCAAGAGTGAAGCTCCTGTGTAAAGCTGACGGAGGTTTCGGAAGTCACTCCTGAAGCAACTAAAAATAATCACCAACCTCATCACCTTCAGGTCCAAATGTAAATCCCACTGTCTTTGACCTTGCCTTCCCACACAGAAACTCCAAATTTATTAGCATTTCTGGGACACTCACAAAAAATCTAACGTAACTTATTCACCCCAGGGGGAGTTTGAAGAGGAAACTTTACTGATGGTAAGTCACCTTGTATGATTTTTAACTCTGAAAAATACTCAGACACCATGGTGATGGGCATGGTATAAGAACCTCAATAAAACAGAGCGGGAAACTTTTTTGATCAGAGAGCGAATACGCCATACTGAAAAGGGAAATATCTTTTATCATGATTTTGGTTCAGTACAGAGTACAAGTCAGAGTCAGCTGTGGACTCTTTTAGGTTATTCCAAATATATGAAAATAAAAAATATTTCCCACTTTTAACCATGTTTTGTATATTATATGTATATTTATCTTGAGATAAACATATGCATTTGCTTTAACAGACTCTCTCTTTTCTGACAATATTCCACCCCCCGGCAATCTTCCTTTTCAAATTAACAGTGGCTAAAGGTTTGGGTTGTTGTTTTTTTAAGCAAACAAATAGATTACCCATCTTTAACTAGATTCATGTGCATATGGGAATATATTAAGTGTTTTACATTTTCTTTAATATTGCATTACAAATCCTGGAAGATTGTTCCTTGCAATATGTGTTCACAGATATATTCATCGGTGAATGAAAGCCTAATTTTCTAATGGCATTTAAGATTATTTTAGTAACAGTGCACATATGTTATCAGAAGAAGAAACAAAATTTTAAGTCTCTTCTCTGCTATGTTTGTTGTTTTACTCTTTGACCACTATACCCTAGTGAGTTTTGACAGCTCCAGGATACTAAATCTTCATTTCTCACCCTCCAGAAATGCTGAAGTCAGTAGTTCTGATTTTCTAATCTGTTACACCACTTTTGTGCCAGTATAATTCTACCGAAATCAATGGCCTTACACCATCAAAAATTTAATAAAATATAGGGGAGAATCAGGTCTAGGATGTATAGACTGCAGACTTGGGAGTATATGTTTTTTCATATTATCACAATAATGCTAGAGTATGTTTTTCAGTATGTTTCACTGTGATGTAAAAGAAAATACTTTAATCCAGGTTAGCACACTGAAACTACCCCATTTGGGTACAGTGTTAATCAAAACGGGGTTTCAGAGTACTTATTGTGGTAGAATTCAAACTTGGTCTCATAATATACTAGAAGCATGCTTTTAAAATTGTATGGATACAAATCTGGCCACTCTCTTTCAAACCAAGGTAAATTTTAAATGAGAACCACAAAGGAAAAAACCATAATGTTTGCACCCTATTTTTCTTCTTTGTGATATATAAAGAAACCCTGAATTTCTTTCCCACATAAAATAAAATTCTGTTTGTGGCTTTTTTCCCCATCTCAGTTATGTCTTTCCTGTTTTTATTTAAGAACCCTTTTGAGGACTAGATAAGTGATAGGTTCCTCAGCCCTTTATTGCACAGAGAAAGCTTTTCTCTCAAATGTTTTTCAGAAGTTAGAATTAAATAGTTAGTTACAAAAGCAATCATACTTGCTCAAGTTTTAGTCCCTCAGTATGTCCCGCTAGTTTGCCTGTCTTCCAGCACATGCAAGGAAGTGACAACCTAATATTTAAAATGTAAAAAGCATGTAGAATACAACCTTTATATATATTAAGTAGCTCGATATATATATATATCGAGCTACTTAATCCAGTAGAAAGAAATAAAAAGGTGTGTCTACACTTTGTTTTGCTTTTGTTTAGGCCACCTTTACAAGTAGTAGCTTAGAGATGGCTTGTGTGACATCCTGAATACCTAACATCTTATTAGTGGAATTTGTCATAGTTTTTACTCCACTGAATGTTAACTACTGCTACACAGGCCATCTTTAAAACTATCCTTAAATAATATATTTTATACATTGCCCTATTTTTCATTATTAATACCTTTCTGAGGATAAGTTGTGAACACAGCTCTCTCTACTTTCCAAAGGCAGAACTACGATTCCTGGAGTAGTCAGCTCCAGCTGTGGTGCAGAAGTCTAAAAATAAATGGAGATACTGCAGCCTGGTGAGACTGTTATACCCCTGTGGTGATGATTCTTGCTCCTCAGTGAGTTACACTAGTTCAGAACATCTAGTCCACCGGGCTGCTCTGGTGTATTAGCCGAGAAAGGTTTTGAAGTAGCGGCCTCTTTCTTGCAGATGGGAGAGGGAACATGTCTGTTCATGTTAAGCACATAATAAAATGCATTGAAAAGCCTTTCAAGTCTGCAGCAGTTCTGACATAGCATGGTGCCACAATGAGCTGTTGCTAAGACTTGGATTCTGAAAAAATATAGATGTGTAATCAGTGTTCTACAAATCAACTGAGCAAAAATCATTCAATAAAAAACCTTTACTTCCACAAAAACCTTCCCTTTTGTTTCTGATTAGCAACCAGAGCACATGTGCATTAACCAGCCTCTGAACACAATCACTGACATGTTATTGAAATGGCTTTTGTCACTCTGAACAGCCTTCCATGGGCATTTTTGCCTATTTCTCCAAACAGTCTGTGGCATCTTGGCATAGACTTTTTTCATCAGAGGAAAGGCAAAGACATTCAGAAATAATATTAAGCTATCAAAGCCAGAGCCACAGACTAAAGGAAGCCAGCTTCTGAAATAGAAATTAAGGAAATCAAAAGACTCCTCCAAATAATAAAAAGGGCTCTTAAATAACTGAAGCAAAAGCCAACTGAATTGAAAGCAAACACTAACTCTAGTTCCTGAAAGAGAGAGAGACACAGAGAAATCAGTGGCCTTTATACAAAGAAATGTGTTAAGTCACTTGTAATAACCACCGATAGTTGCAGTTCAAAAAAAAAAAAAAGTCAAGTACCATCAAAAAATAATAACACTGTTAAAAATCAGAAAGTTGCTCCAGGGTATTGAAAGTTTGTGAGTATTAGAAACTAAAAGTTTATATATATTCTGTCAACTCAGTGACTTGTCATCAGTTTTACCTACTGCTATGCAAGAGGTCAGGGTTAAAGAATAGCCACAAGACTGTTGCCTTTAGGACCAGCAGGGATTGGAACTGTTGCTGACCTTTTGGGCTCAGGGGAAGGTAGGGTGCATCTCATGCCTCTCTGGAACACTCCCCAGCAGCCTCCAAGTAGATATCTAGCTAGAATAATGACAACAATAATTACAATCTTGAAAACAGTGGAATAGCTGAAGTAGCAAGGGGCAGTATCAAAAAAGGAAACATCCTCAGGAACTATTGAGGACTCTCTGAAAGACTCAGAGTATGAGGCCAGAGTCTGCTTGCTTCGGAAGCTTCCCTTAAGAGTGAGGAGAGGGATTTAAGACAGCAGGGATAAAAACATGTGTTATTAGAACTAAGGAAGGAGAAAGGAAGATTGTGAATCATCATTAGTCATTATAAGGAAATAAAGGAATAAGTTCTGAATACACTTGAAGCCCTTGACAGGGGGAATGACAGCTATTGAAAAGACAACACAGCACTCCAACCACTATGACAGTGCTACAATTGGATTTTACATGAAGCACAGTCTGCTTGCTCCTGAGATGTCATTTGTGAATCAGCTAGGGTCTGACACATCAGCTGCTCCAGCAAATAACGTATCACTGAACGTACAAAAGGTTAAAGTTCTGTTTACTTACAGATCATAAGAGCAGAGTAGCAACAAGAAACCATACTGCCCACCCATGAGCTTTTTGGAAAGATAGCCCTAAAAAGCTGCTGGACTTTTAATCCTGGATCCTGGTGGGACTAATGCATTATGGTGGACCTGAAAAGAAACATTAAGGATCTAATCCTCAATTGGTATAAATGGATTCAGCTCCATTCAAATCAACATCTAGTCCAAAGGGCTGCTCTGGTGTATTAGCTGAGAAAAGTTTTGAGTTAGCAGCCTCTTTCTTGCAGATGGGAGAGGAAACATATCTGTTCATGTTAAGCACATAATAAAATGCACTGAAAAGCCTTTGAAGTCAATGGAGCTGCATCCATTTACACCAACTGAGAATCTGGACCTAATATCTCAGCCTACATCCCTGCAAGATATGTAAAATTTAGCACCATCCCCAAGAGCTGGTAAAATTGAACATGTTTTTATTCAGAATAAGGTAAAATGCTGACTAATCTTGTTCTGAGGGTGATTTTTTAAACAAGGGTTGGGACTAGAGTTACATTAGCAGTGGGCACTTTCACATAGCTCCTTGGCACAGTGTGTTAAGTGCACTGGCCTTTCACCTCAGTTCAAGTCTAACATAAGGCTAGACAATAGATAATCAGTTTGGAAGTCTCATCTACTGCCTAGTAGATATTCCCAATTGAAAGATCCCCTTTGAAAGACTCCCATTGACCTATATAGTAAAATTACCTCACAGTTTGGCACAACTGGCAGTCTGCCTGTAAGATAGGACCCGAAATGTAGCATAACATCAGCTGCCAAGTGTGCCAGAATTGCAGGGCAAACTGCTGGAGTCTACAGTATCTTGTGGGACTTGCCACAATGACTCCTTTCTCTGAAAAAGGAATCCCACACAGCTGCTTTAAAAGCTTGTGTTTGGCAAAGCCTCTTTAAGCATTGTGTGCACATAATAAAGCTTTTTCACAGGAAAAAAAATAACAAAGCTTTTAAAGCTCCTGAGGCAGCTACAGGGATTTACTCCCCTTGAAGAGGGAATCCAAGTGGAGGCTGCACAGAGACTATGTTTATAATTTTTTTATAGTCAGATAAATCATTGCAAATAAAGAAGAGAATCAGATCTATTGAACCACCACAGATATTATTACACTACTTAACTGAAGAGACCTAATATGGCTTTACAGTTGGAGCAAGGAATAGGATTCAGAACTCCTGGGTTCCACTCATGTATCCCAAAGTTATACAGCAAGTCAGTGGTGGAAATGTATTTCCGCATTTCTCTGCCTTGGTTACCCATGTCTACAAGAATATTATTAGCACTTATTTACTTCACAAGGATGCTGTGAGGCTGAAATAATTTATAGTTTAAGTGTTTTGACATTCCAGAATGGAAATCATTTTCAGCACTTATACATTATAATATATCTCACCCTATTTTTTGTTAATATGACAACTATAAAGACTCTATAGAATGCACAATTGCATGCAACAAAATATTTCTTTGTAAGCTTAAAGCATTATAGGGAGATAAAGCAGTAAGTTCTGAATAGCAGTTGAAGCAAACAAGTTAAAGAAAACTGACCAGATGATCTTTTCTACCTCCATCCAAAAGTTAAATCTGGTAGGATTGAAATGAATTTTAAGGGAAGAGTCCACTTCCCCTTTAACAACAAGGTCCAAGTTGGACAATAGCCACTCAGTTTAATCCTTCTAAGCGCAAGTACTGAAAAAAAATCTATGTTCCCATCTAAGGTTAGGAGAGGGCATAGGGGAGCCTGTTTTTAATCACACTAAGGACTTTCCTAGAGGTGCATATTGATTTCACACTGTCAAACTGCAAAATACGTTATAACAAAGCAATTAAAACTGTTGATAATTATTACAATTAACTCACTGCGTCTTACTAATGGAATGTTCAAGCATCCGAGAATTCCTGATTATCAGAAACTAATGGATGTTTGGAAGAGGAATGTCATTTTCCGTAACAGTATGTTCTTAGCTGATTTAATGTTCTCTGCAAACAGTTTTTCTCCTCTCTCTGTTTCATTTGTGGTTTTGCAAGGGAAAGGACGGTGGCAGTGATTTGTTTTTCTTGAGAAGGAGCAGGGCTCTTCACTTTGCTTTTGTGCCAGGGGGATGTGAAGTCAGGATAAAGAAAAGGTTTGCATTTCTTTATACATGAATTCATTAGATTCATCAGGCCTAATTCTGGTCTCAGTTACATCAGTATAAATGTGAACTAGCTCATCTGAAGTCAACAGAGTTACACTCATGTTCGTGAGATTGGAATCAGGCCTGCTATATCTAGCAGCGTTCCTATATTATGGTCATAACCATGGCATCAGAGCACCTCTTTCTTATGGGGGTCTGAATTCATTCTTACACTGGTGCAGAGCCTGGCACAGGGACTCAGGGGAAGCAATGCACTTCTCCTATCCTGGAACTGCCAGAGGCCTAATTACAGAACCCATTGCAAGTTAGCTACCCTAATTTGCTCCCTGGATACAGCAGTCCCCACAAAGCTATGTGACAGCTAGAGAATAGCAGAGGCACAAAGACACTCCAGTTACACTCACCTCTGTCTCCAGAACCGCCTCCTGTATTGCAACAGGGGGCCCTACACTGGGATATTTTCTGCAGGAAGCCTTACAGCGGATTTGCAGCCCATTAAGGCCAGTGTAAAGAGCCACAACATAAATTCAGCTCCTAATTTGTTTTCAGGAATAGTGTCTTCATTTTGTTATTCAGAAAAAATATTATAATTAACAGGGACATACAAACTATTCATTATTTATTTGTTGAGTACCAATGGTGTGCTTGGCACTGTAACTGAACCTACAGGAGACATAGTGTCTGCTCTAAGGTACTTAAAGGCTGCTATAAACAGACAATATAATTCAGATACATAAACTATTAGAACCAAAATGGCTCTTCCCATGGAAAACGAGTGAGAGGAGGCTACCAGTGGAGGAAAACTCCATATTCTTTCATTAGAAGGGTAATTAAGGTCTGTTAGGTATTTAATAATAACAGTGTCCATTTGAATTTTCCTAATAAAATAATTACTTACTAACCAGAAAAAAGTGTCCAAGAAGTAATAAAGATTAAGGTCCCAATTCATGGAAAGCACTTAAGCCTGTGCTTAAAGTTAATCAGCACATCAGTGCTTTGCTTAAAAGGGATGGGATTACTCACATTCTTAAAGCTAAACTCATAGACGCATAGACTTTAAGGCCAGAAGGGGCAATCATGATCATCTTGTCTGACCTCCTGCACATTTCACGCCACAGTACCTTGCCTGCCCACTCTTGTAATAGACCCCTAACCTCTGACTGATTTAAAATCAAATAATGATTTAAAAACTTCAAGTTACAGAGAATCCACCATTTACACTAGTTTAAACCTGCAAGTGACTCATGCCCTATGCTGCAGAAGAAGGCAAAAAACCTTCAGGGTCTCGGCCAATATGACCCAGTGTGAAATTCCTTCCCATCCTCAAATATGGTGATCAGTTAGACCTTGAGCATGTGAGCGACATCCAGCAGCCAGACACAATTGGGAAACAATTCTCTGTAGTAGCTCAGAGCCCTCCCCATCTAGTGTCCAATCATTAGCCGTTGGAGATATTTGCTTCTAGCAGTTGCAAATCGGCTACATGGCATTGTAGGCAATCTCATTAAGCCTAAGGCCCAAATCCATAAAAGGATTTAGGTACTACAATAGTCAATGTTGCAAGGCCTAACTTTTAAGCACCCAGTTGAGTTTACAAATTCTGAGTTGGGCACCTAGGATCAATACACATTGCATGGGGAGATATAGGCTCCTAAGAATGGGATTCACAAAAACCAGCACACTAGGTGGGAGCCTCCTAAGATAGCCAATGGGAGATGACAAGAAGAGGGGTCCATGCTAAACCCTGTCCCTCTCAGAGTTAGGCTGGACTATCTCCACTTGGGATCCACATCTGGAAACCTTCTCCTGAAGTTTGGCACCTCAGCCTTTTCTTGTAAAAGAAATGGCAGCAGCACATGCCTAACTCTACAAAAAACAGCTGAGGTCGGGGAGGGGCTACCTTATAACCTTTTGCCCTGTGATTAGGGAACTCACCTGGAATGTGGGAAACCACTGTTTAAATACCCTCTCTGTCTGATGAGAAAAGAGGTAGAAGACTCCTGTTCAAACCCTAAGTGAATATCCTAAACACTGGGCTATGGGACACTCTGGTGTGGGGCTATCTCAGACTGTCCTATTGAAGCTGTTCCACTTTGTATAACTAATTCAATATGCCGAGTGGATTATGTTCAGGGCCTCAATTGTTGAGGCAGCTCAGACTCTATGGTGATGGAAGTCATAGAAACACCTTTGATAAGTAGCTTTGACTAGATATGTAACGATCTTCACGTTCATTAAATAACAAGCCCGTGAATGAGAAAGGTGCACATCATAAAATTCATTCCGCACATGGATGTAAAAAATCAGAAGGAACATTGCGGAGCGGAGGCCCCGAGGCTGACCCAGGACACGCTGAAGGGATTATTTCTCCCAGCTGGCCTGGGAACACTGGGGAATCCCCCAGGAGGAGCTAGAACCTGTTGCGGAGGAAAAGGAGGTCTGGTCCTCCCTACTCTCCATGCTGCCGCCACAACCCTCACCAGGAAAAGCCGCATAAAGGAAAAAGCAGCAGCAGCACTGGGCTAAAGAACAAGTGAGACTGATTCTGTAGCCCAGTGGTTAGGGCACTCCCCTGAGAAGTGGGAGTTTCCTCTCTCAGACATTTGCCTACGCAATTCACAAGGAATCATTTGGATTAATTCACATCCATAGAGCTCTATGGTGATGTACAGTGCTATGCGCTTGTGTAAATTAGTCTTATGAAGAGAACCAAATTCGCCTGCAATAATTTAAAGAAAAAATAAACAGTTAAAAAAAACACAGAGGGGAGGCTGGATATGGCTTCATGGTCAATTTCTGCTGTGCCTTACACCCATTGCTCCTCTGAAGCTGCACAGGGTGCAATTTAGGGCAGAACCTGACCTGTAGTTACATTGCCTTTCTCCCATGATTTTAAACAAACATATCCTAGGCTCACAAGCTCAGAAGACTCAGAGAACATTTTTGAATTTTAAAAGTGAGGCAGTTTGTTTCCCAAACTCTCACAGTTGTACCTATGAATCAAAGACTGTGAAAGTAGAACAGCGAGTCCTGTTTCTGACATCTTGTTGCCCTTCATAGACCCTAAGGTCATTGTCACATTCAAGGGTCTGAAATGCATGCAAACACATTCTAATTCTGATAATGTGACAAAATAAGCTGGAAATGAAAGGATGAAGACATATCATCAGGGATCCCTGGAAGAAAAGCAGAAAATAGTGTGAATGTAAACATAGTGACAACAACATGTCCCAGTCCTAACTGAATTTCAACTGAAAAATGAGAGAAGTAGCACAAAGATCAATTGAGGAAAATGTGAAGTCCCAGCTGAGTTATAGGACTCAATTTTAAGTGTGGAGAAAACCTTTCTTTCTTGAAATTGAGACATAGGGGGCAGTTTTATCAGATGAGTTTTGAATTCCTTGTTGCCCATAACAAACAAAATTCCCCCAAAACTCTTGCAGTTTAAGCCACAATGAGGATTGATGATGGGGAGGCAGTGGATTGTCATTCCCTAATTCCGATATTTTATGGAGGAAACAACAATCTGAGATAACACAGTTAAACGTCGCCTACTGTGAATTTTGAATGTACAGAAAAACAAATGATTGTCATCATCTCCAGCAGTTTATGACCAGCTTTGTATCTGGGCAGCAGCACTGTAGTGTGAAAGACATGGTGTGGTGGAGCAAGTCAACCTCAAGTTTCCTACTTCCCTGTCGAGTGAAGCTCAAGCAGGTCACAGAGGTGAATCACACAGAGCTTTTGATATAGTGTTTGAAATAGGGAAGTATTTTCCATTGTTCAGTTCTCCTCTGTAGGTTACAGGCGAATATTGCAAGTGTATTTGTGTTGCCAGTGAGAACAGAGTTTCCCTTCTTTCCACAAATGCTTTTATCCGCCACATTTTTAGCAACTAAAATGTTGACATTAACTAACTATGAAGCAAATGTGATAGATGTAAAAATAATCAGGCAATGAGTGAACCTGATGAGTGCACTTCACATCTTAAATTTGCTCCCCCCTCCATCCCATGCTGAAGTAACTGCGAATCATTTTAATTATTCTTCCATAAAATGCCGTACTCTAAATGAGTTCAAAAATATTTCAATACAATCCATAGTGCATCACAAATACCACCCTGAGCTAGAGCCAGTTCTGCAGACTTAAATCTGAGAGACAAGTGGATGAGATGACAGGTATACACATAAAAGAATAAAATATAGTAGAAACCAATTACATCCAAGTCATTTTTCTTCCTTAAGCAAAATTATAACAGAAAAATTACTACAACAAAAGTGACTGTAATTTCTTTAGTGATTGAAAGATATAACTATTTTCTGTAAGAACCAAATTTCACTCTTTCAGAGTAAATTATAAATAAATTGTCTTTTTTGCCATGATTATTATAGTTCATTGCATTGGAAACCATGTCACCTGCACTGCGAGATACATTCAGTAGCTCATGTCCTAAACAATCAGATGTAATTAATATGATTGTCACAATTAATATGTTTTCATATCTAAGATGAAACAGGCAGATGGGGACAAGAGTCTTCGATGCACCTGGTATCAAATAACAGGAGCCTGACGAAGGATCTTTTGTTTGACTTGTTATTTACATATTTGTCAAAGAATGAAGAGGTCTACTGTGTGCATGTGCAGAAGGTGAGCACAGGCGAGAAAATCCCACAGTGGTACTCCTTAAAATTCAAATATATAGCATAATGCATGCCAGCTTCATCATATCCCTGTCTGAGGGAGTCAACAATTGTAAGCATTATTAAGAGGGAGTGTTCTCACATGTTGGGTAGATATATAATTAGCACTGGGCAGCTCCCACTAGATCTGGAAGATTGATTTGGAAATCAAAGTACTTACAATAAGGATCCTGTGTAACTGTAGAGTGCCTTGCATCAGATGATCTCAAAGCACTTTACAAGCATTAATGAACTAAGCCTTACAACAGCCATGTGAAGCAGAGAAATATTATCTCCCTGAAACACAGAGAAGTTGAGGGCTAAATCATGGCCCCTCTGCTAAGACTATGACTGTTCCCCTGCTCTCCCAGTATTTGTTGTTGCTGTAAGTTTAACAACACCACAGGAATATCTGATTGACAGCTATGATTTGCTTATTTTCAACATGCATAGGGGCAAGTAGATGAACATAAATAAACATGAGTAATTGGGATTATTAAACTTGCTAAGAGTCACTGCCTGTTATATTAGTGTAAGGCCTTGTGGGAGTAGTTATGCTAAAGGCTGGAACTTAGCTAAGATAGTGTAGGCCTGAAGGTATAGCACTAGGTCATCATTCTGAACTCTCATTCTGAGGAGGTAAACAAGTGACCACAAAGGGTACAGTACACCACAAAATGGTGCCAGATGGGAGTGAGGGGATTTTTGCAAATAGGTTGTTATGCAGTATCTAGGCAGTTAAACCATATTGACTCATAGGAATTATTAAGTAATTATTTATGCAAATTATTAATATTAATGATTATGGTTAATTATGGATGTGCAGAATGCCACAGATGGGATAGGGGCAGGAATTGATCTTATGATAATTGGGATAACAGAACAAATAAAGATATATATCCGTGACATCTACATAACGTGGGGTATAAGATGCCACTACCAGTTCCCTTTTCTTGGGTTCTCTTGCACTCTGGAATTGGTGTTAACTGCATCTGTGGCCTTCTGAAGTGCTCCGTTAAGTGATTCTTCATCCCTGTATTCATCGTCTCCTCCTTTAGAATGTAAGTATGAAATGCTTGTATTAGCCCTGCCATATTAGGTGCACAGGCTACTTATTTGGAAAGGTTTATATTGTTTAGTAATTATATGTAGTACAATTGTTTGGTTTCTTTGTAAGGTTATAATTGAATCTGTATTGCTCTGTAGCCATCACATCAATCCTAGAGAGAAAGAGAGGACTTCTGAGAGAAACTTGGGTGTAGTCCATTTTGGGAAAGAACCTGTGACTGATTATTCATAATAAACATTATAAGTGGGACAGATCAGTTGTGTCATCATTTATCGGGCTACAGCTCGCACTTAGAGGGGAGAGATGGTTCCTAAGTGTATTTATTCCTGACACAGTGCAGCCATGTCAACTCCAGGGGCTTCTGCTCAGGCAGGTTTCCTCTTCCATCTCCCAGAGCAGTCATAATATAATTATTGTAACTTAGTAGCAGAGTGAGGAATGGAATTCTGACACAGAGCGATACTCTAACCCAGTGGTTCCCAAACTGGGGTTCGTGAACCCCTGGGGGTTCGCAAAATGTTACAGGGGGTTCTCAGGAAAAAATTCCCTAATGGCGGACAGAGCTGTCCCTAGGGACCCCAGGCACCATGGGGCCAGCAGCCCAGAGCCCCTGGACTTCCAAGAGCTAAGCAGATCAAAGCAAGCCTATCTATCACACTGAGGAGATTTAAACTTCAAGACTCCTTATAAGAAATGGAAAGGGAGGTGGATATTTTTTGCTGTTTTTAAAATTAAATAGGCAGCTAGTATTGTTTTTAAAATTATTATGAAGAACAAGTTTAAGCTTTGTTGTAATGTGCGTTGTTTGCCTGGACTGCTCAAGACCTGTATGCTTGTGTAGGAGGAACTCTTTAAATTGGCTTCTTAAATACCTTCATGCTTGTTTCACATCTGATACTCCTTGATGAAACATAGGAGCCTTGTCTTATAACAGGCTTATTCAAAGTGATACAAGCTACGAAAGTGCAATCTTGGAAAAGTGTTGCCGTTTTCATAATGTAATAAAAATACTGTAATGATAAATAATAATTAATAATAAATAGTGTGTAATAAGCATGTCATAAAAACAAATTTTATATTTCCCAGATCACTGCTTTTATAATTTATACTCAGGTAAAGGAGAAAATCCCTGGAAATATCCATTTTTAGGAGGGGGTTCACGAGACTTGACATTTTTGTGAAAGGGGTTCACAGGTTGTTAAAGTTTGGGAACCATTGCTCTAACCCCTAGACGGGACTGCTCAGCCTGGGGCTCACACCATCCTGCCCTTCCCATATTACTAAATGGGGAGAGTGGGCGGTTGCTCGTTGCTAGCTTCTGACTTGAGGAGTGGGGGTTATTGATAAGCTAAAGGACATCCCAATATGGAAAAAGTTGAGAAGAACTATATGAGGCTACACTTCCTTTCTGATTAGTACCTTTTGTCAGAAATTTAAAGAAATACAGGCATGAAATTAATTAACACACAGCCCGAACATCTGATCGGAAAACTAGTGTTCAATGCTTCATTGTAATGGGATATGATACTACAATAGTTAGAGTTTTGTGTTTGACTATTATCCTCCTTGAACAACAACTCCAGAGTATTCTCTTCCTCCTCTCAGGCCCCACTTTCCCAGTTCAGGCAGATGGCCACCCTGCTACTCCATCTCCTAAATACCAACTGGGCCCAGGTGCTTTGAATGCTGAAAGATTTACAGCCTGTCTGGTAAATGGCCCTAGAAAAGATACAGGTATGCCCTGTAGTAGGATCCATTTTAATCATGGCCAAATAGGGAAGAAAGGGTCAAAGTAAGAAAGATGTTTACAATCACTTATCTCTCAATATTTCTAAGTTACATCACTGAATGCAGATGCCCTAGTAATATTTTCAAAGGTAAAGGATGCTTTTGGAGATCTGCCAGGGAGCCTGTTCTTCATCTATTTAATGTGTGCTCTATTGATATTGTAAAGTGCTTTTTTTTTTTTAATCAGAATGTTGTGTAGTACTAAGTCAATTACTTTACAAAAGTCTTACACTTATGCAGTTACCTTTATCAACCAAACTTGTAATCTCCTCAAAGAATGACATCAGGTTTCTTTGACAAAACCTATTTTCCATAAAACCATTGTAACGGTCGGTGCCCCCCATAAGGCTTTATGGAAATATGCTTATGTATGTGTATATATATAACATAACTAGAATGTGTTGTATGCTACATATCTCTGTAAAGGTTATGATCTACTGAATCTATTAATCTTATTTGTATGCATGTATCATTTTTGTACTCAAAGTTATGAATATTGGCCATGTACTGGCTTGATTTCTAAATAACCTTAGTAGAGCATTTGGTCAGTTCCTGGAGAAAGGAATTCGCAAAGTTAAGTGACCAATCATGAAGCACTTAAGGAACAATGCATCTTGGAATGCTCCAATCCACATAAGAAGTCTTTCTGGAGACATTCAAGATACCATGTGGGCCTGTAAAAACTGTGAGTCATGCATGGACATGTGACTTGCCCAGGTGACTCCAGAACTCAATCTTGGAGCTGGACTTTGCATAGGAGAGAGGAGGGGGTCTCCACCCACAAGAGAAAGTCTATTTAAGCCCGTAGGAGACCCCTCCATTTTGTCTTCAGCTGGCTAAAGAGAGCGCCTCTCCACCCCCAAAGATACCTGAAAGAAATTGGAACAAAGGACAGTGACTGCAAGGGGTGTGAGTGATTGCTGGACCCAGACTAAAAGGAGATTAGTCTGTACAAGGAAGCATTCTGGAACTGGTGAGGATCTTATCTGTATTCAGTTTCTTACTGTATAAGACATAGACTGGCGTGTTTTATTTTATTTTACTTGGTAATTCACTTTGTGCACATCAGATGGCAACCCCCAGGGGGTTTCTGTGATCCAACCCGTCACAACTATGTTGTCTGGAATTATTATATTCCTACCCTTTTCAACTTTATCAGTTTATCAATTATTTTGGCTAGGATTGATGTCAAACTAACTAGCCTACAGTTATCCAAGTCATCTGCTTGCCCTTTTTGAATACTGGAACAACATTAGCACTGTTCCTGTCTGATGGAATTTCCCTGGTATTCCGTATTAAAAATTAACATCACTGGACTAGAGACCTCCTCAGCCAACTCTTTTGGGACTCACGGGTACAAATTATCCAGGCATTCTGAATTAACAATGTTTATCCCTAGTAGATGTTGTCTAACACCATCCTCAGTTATTAATGGATTGAAGGGAGCTCAGCCTCTATGGTGATGGAAGTCATAGAAACACCTTTGATAAATAGTTTTGACTAGATATGTAATGATCTTTACGTTCATTAAATAACAAGTCCATGAATGAGAAAGGAATAAAACTTTAATAAAACAAACCAGAGAGCGTCTCTGGTGAACTGCTGTACACAGCCATCTGGTGTTCCCAACCCCCACCTTTAGGGCAAATCTCCAAATTCCCACTCACAACACAGTCCCTTATGAGGGAGCATCTCCAAATAATAATCTTTCATAAACATATCTGTACATCTTCCCTCTTAAAGAAAACAAAATTAACTCTTATATATAGTTAACAACAATCTAATAACAAATGCATTAAATTCTCAACCCATCTAGTACATTTCAATAGATCCAATGTGTCAACTACCTAGAGAGGAGAGATTATCAGCACATCACTCTGGAGTGAATCTTTACCACTCACTTTTCCTCAAATAGTCCTTTTCCAGGCAGATTAGGGAGTCTCTATGAGTCTTTCAGAATGTTTAATCTCCCGCTCTGATCTCTTCAGTATCAGCCTTCCATTAGAGTCTGAGTTGTTCTCTTGTTTCTTGACAGTTTCTCCTTTGTGCATCGATGATAAAAGATCAGTCAGATTGGAAATGCCAGAGTTCAGATCAGCTGTCAATGTATTGGAACTTTCTGGGATTACTCATAGACCTCTTTGACTATGTTGAAACATGTCCTCCTGGTCTGTCTGGACTACATAAGACTTTGGATGCAGTTGTTCTTTAATGGTACCCCTTTGGCCCCAAGTATTAGAGATGTGATCCTCAGGCACACTCTATCACCTGGATTAAGAGATGGGAGATCACGGGCCCTTTTGTCAAGCTAGATATCTGCTTCCACTTCCGATTTTCTTTCATTGTTTGGTTTCATTGTTATGAGATTTCAGCAGGTTATCAGTAATTGGTAAAATAGATCTGAGCCTTCTTCCCGTTAATAGCTGAGCTGGAAAAAAGCCATTCTCCAGTGTTGCACTTCGGTAAACCAGTAACGCTTTATACAAATCGCCCCCACTGTCAAAAGTCTTCTTCAGAAAGTTCTTTACTGTCTGTATAGACCTTTCCACAAGTCCATTTGATTGGGGGTAATTTGGACTTGATGTTTGTGATGAAAATCCCAATCTATGGCAAATTGCCTAAAATCTGCACTGGAAAATTGTGATCCATTATCGCTAAAGACTTCATCCATGTCTGTAGAAGATTCCCTTCATGCCGGCTATCACTGACTTACTATTAGTACTGTGCAGTGTGAAAATTTCCAGATACAGAGAATAATAATCTGTGACTATTAAATAATCCTTTGATTGCTAGGTAAAGAAGTCAATGCCAACCTTCTCATGAGGCCTTTGTGGAACTGGATGAGGTCTCACTGGCTCTGCCTGTTGGCATGTCTTGTATTTCAAGCATGAAAAGCAGTTTCCTGCCACATTAGTGAGGTTATGATTGATCCATGGCCAATACAGCACCTCTCATGCTCATTGTTTGCACTTCTCAATTCCTAAATGACCCTAGTGGCTCTTCTGTAGCATCTCTTTTCAGAGGCTCATTGGAATTACCTTACTAGCCTTAAAAATCACCACAAGTTCATGTCTGAAGTTCCAATAGTCTCTTATACTTGGATAGCAACTGCTTATTTCTTTAATTATCCTTTAATAATCCTTTAATTATCACTTCTTTAAGGATTCCCAGTGATTAATCTTTCTCCATTTCCTCTCTTATTTGTTGCAGTTTCCTGTTAGCTATGGGAATTGACCTTACAATCATATCTACATGGGCTTGCTTCTCTGTCTCTAACGTCTTCTCTGGTTTCATGGGAGCCACGGCTATGGAAAGTGCATACGCAGTGAACATGAATTTACCAGGCACGTAGGGCACAAGGAAAATCATACTTTTGCAGCATTATTAGCATTCTTTGAATTCTTTAGGTACAGTCATTTAGCAGTTTGCTAAATAATACTATCGGGGCCTTGTGGTCTGTTTCAACTTCCACTGTCTGTCCATAAATACATTGATTGAATCTCTCACAGGCAAACGGTATTCCTAAAAGCTCCTTTTCAATCTGTGTGTATCTGGTTTCTGCCTCAGTCAGTGATTTAAATGCACATGCCATTAGTTGTTAACAATCCTCATGCTATTGTAAAATCACTGCACCTAACCCAGACTGTGAAGCATGTGCTGAAATTTTAACAGGCCTTCCTGGTTCATAAAACTTCAACACTGATTCCTTGTATCAGTTGTTGTTTTCAATCTTCCCATGATTCCTCCTGTTCTGCACCCCAATACCATTCATTTTTATCTCTAGGAGTTTTCTCAAAGCTACTGCTTCAGTGGATAGATTAGGTATCAATTTTGCAAGATAATTAACCATTCCCAGAAACCACTGGACATCTTTCTTTGCCCAGCTTCCTTGGAATAATTATTCCATTCATTGTCCTAGGCAGTATCCAATCCCTCTCATCCGGCTTGCTAGATCCCAGTATGTCTATGAAAAACTCCTCAACCAGATTGACTTTTCTGCATTTGGGATCTGCAGCACTTTGCAAAATGATTATTTTTCCCACATTTATGACAGAGTTTCCCAAAGGCAACATGTTATTTGGGGCCATGCTATGATCCATACCTTCCACATAACCAGCTATACCCAGTCTTCCCCCTAGCAGTGGTTTTCATCGTGAGTGGTTCAGCTTTCTGATTTGACCTATTCTGGTTCTATTCTTTAGTACTTAGTACATGGATAACTCTTTCTGGTGAATTCAGCTATTTGGCTTGTACTTTCACAGGTTCTGTTGCCCTGCATATTTGGATAGCTTTTTCTAAAGTTAAATCTCCTCCGCGGAGCAGTCTCTATCTTAACATATTGTTTTTAATGTAAAAAGTAGGCAAGAGCATTCTGTTTCTTTTCACCCCACCCTGTACAGGGGCGGCCCGTCCATATAGCCGAACTAGGCGGTCACTTGGGTGCCAAGTTAAATGGGGTGCCAAATTCGAGGGAAAAAATCAATTTAAAAAAAATAAAATGAAAAAAATTGAAAAAGATGAAAAAAAATACAAATAAAATATTTCAATCCCTGTGCGAGTACGGAGGGGATATTAATTATAATTCATTTCTCTACATTTCTGAGAATTTATTAATATGCCAAATCTTTTATTTACTGCAAAAATAAATAATATTGTAGAGAATTTTTTTTTAATTTGTGACAGAGGGTCAAGATGACCCACTCTGCAACTTTGATAAGCAATAACTCAGCCACAATGAAACACATCAGCCAGCGGCAAGAGCTGCAATGCTAGTGACACCTAACTTGAATATACATCAATGTCGTATAGCCAGAAATTCATGTAGAGCGGAGATATCATGAGTTGATACGTGTCAAACAGTCATTTTAACACGTCACAGGTAGATGGTTAAGAATTGAGCAAATACTGTGGAAAATTCTTGGTGCCAAAGAATAAAGAATAACATCTTCAGCATTATAAATCCAAAATGTGAGTATCTTTAAGCATTATTAAACCTTAGCGTGATTATCGGGCTGTATAATTATGAACTTTTCTTTGTTATAACTGGTTCACATGTAATAAATAAGGTCCATAAAAGAAAAGTAACAGCGTTAACGCTTAATAGACTACAAAAGTGATCATGTCACACTCCAAGCGGGTAACCATGAGGAAGGGGATTATTTTCCAAACAACTGGTGATGGGTTATAATGTTGAAAAAGGTAATTTTGTTTCCGTGTAAACACTGTAATTAACTGTTTTAATAAGTGAGTGTATGTTACTAATCAATGAACCTTTAAGCAGTGAAAAGATATGTTGGGATGGCTGCAATGAGGTTTAAATCACCAACCATGTGGTGGGTGTGTCAGCCATCCTTAACGCTATAATGCTTGCAGTCGGGAGCACAGTACATAACAATATTCAAATGCCCCATGGCAGAAAGAGGACAAAGAAAACCCTCAGGAGCTGAGTATCATAAACGAAAGGCTGAGAATGAAAAGGACCAAGCAAAACAGCAGGGATCCTTCCTGAAATATCGTCTCTTTAATCCAAATAAAGATGGAAGCAGTTTACAGCATCTAGATGAAGGAATTTTACTTCAAGATGAGGGTAGCTCACATCCACAAAAAAGAAGTTTGGAAACTGATGGAAACTTACTTCTAGATGAAGGCAACTCACAGCATCAGACTGATATGGAAGTGGAGGCAATTTATTCACCTTCAGAGACACATGCAGAAATTGACGTAAATGAAGTAGAACAAAGAAAGGATGAGGAAGTTACAAACAAGTTACAGTAGGGGGCCCAGCTTCATGGCCCAGAATGATGACAGTGTGCGGCAAATTCTCGTGGAACATGGACCCGAACAAGTTTATGAATTTCCCTTCCCTAAGGATGGAAATAAAAGAAAATTCTCTGCTCAGCATTACAAGAGGAAACTCATTAATGGGGAAGAAATTCATTGAAACTGGTTACAATATTCAGTGTCGAAGGACTCTGTTTTGCTTTTGCTGCAAGTTGTTTAGAAATCAAGCAATTGGTACATCACTTACTGAAAATGGTTCGAAGGATTGGAAAAACATATCTTCAATTCTCTCTTCATGTGAAAGAAGTACAGAACATTTGGAATGTTTTCAAAATTGGAAAGAACTTGAATTATGATTGAAAAAAAGGAAAAACTATCGATGAAGAAAATTTGTGTGTGATCAAGGAAAAAGAATAATATCGGCAACAAATATTAGAGCATCTGATTGCTTTAGTGAAAGTTTTCGGTGGGCAAAATTTAGCATTCCGCGTCCGCGGTAGAAATGAAAAATTATACACCTCAGGTAATGGAAACTTTTTAAAATTTGTTGAATACCTAGCTTTGTTTGATCCAGTCATGAAGGAGCATCTACATAAAATAACTGATCATGAAACATAGGTTCATTACTTAGGAAAAAATATGCAGAATGAACTGATTCAAATCCTAGCAAATGCCATTAAAAAGAAAATTATAGAAGCTGCCCATTCTGCAAAATACTTTTAAATAATACTGGATTGTACACCAGATGTGAGTCATGTTGAACAAATTACTATGATCATTCATTTTGTGGATATGGAAAAGTCTGCAGACTAAGATAATGTTGAAGTGCTAATAAAGGAACATTTTTTGGGTTTCGTACCACCGAAGGAGACGACTGGAGCATTTCTGACTGAAACTATTCTACAAGAGCTTGAAACAATGTCATTATCTGTTGAAAACTTACATGGCCAAGGCTATGATAATGGGAGTAATATGAAGGATCAAGGAGAATGATGGAAATCCATCCTAGGGCCTTTTTTGTTCCTTGCAGTGCACATTCTCTGAATTTGGTTGTCAGTAATGCTGCTAGATGCTGTTTGGAGGCAAATAGTTTCTTTGACCTGGTGCAACGTGTTTATGTGTTTTTCTCAGGCTCAACATGCCATTGGGAAATTCTGACTCACCATGTGAATTCTCTAACTGTGAAACCACTTAGTCAGACAAGATGGGAGAGTGGCACTATGCTTTGAAGCCTCTTCACTATGAACTTGGAAACATTTATGATGCCCTAATTGAAATTTCCGATGATACTACCTTTACTGGATCATCTGGCAATACGGCACATTCAGATGCAGAAGCTCTTGCAAATGGACTTTCCAAGTTCAAATTTGTGACTTCACTCATTTTGTGGTATAATATCCTTTTCGAGATTAACATAACTAGTAAGGAAAAGAACTTGAACATACATTCTGCCATTCAAAAACAGCAGCAAACTAAAAATATTCTGGAGGAATTCAGAAGTGATGAAGGGTTCAAAAGAACACTGATAGATTTTCTTAAGCTTGCTGAAGAAATAGACTTTCTGACAGAATTTGAACCAGAGCCAGTTCTCATTCGGCAAAAGGAACAGCAGTTTTCGTATGAAGGACGAGACACACCCATTCAGAACCCAAAACAAAGGTTCAAAGTGAATTTCTACTTTGCAGTCGATACTGCTATTCACTCGGTTGACGAAAGATTTCAACAGATGCAGCGGCTAGAGTTAGTATTTGGCTTTCTATATGATATCTACAGCTTGCAAAAGAAAACAGCAAAACAGATAAGAGAATTTTTATAAAACTGGAGTTGGCATTGACTCATGAAAATTCAAAAGACATTGATGCTACAGATTTGTGTAGTGAGCTTCAGGCTTTTTCAAGATGACTTAAGAAACATTCCACTCCTGAAGAAATACTGAAGTTTGTTTGTGAAAATAAACTCTCAGATAGTTTTCCAAACATTTTTATAGTTCTACGCATTCTTTTAACTTTGCCAGTTTCTATAGCTAGTGGGGAACGTAGCTTCTCAAAGTTAAAATTGATAAAAACGTATCTGCGTTCAACAATGGTGCAAGAGAGACTTGTTGGACTTGCCACAATGTCAATAGAGCATAAAATAGCTGGAAAACTGGATCTAAAAGAACTAGTGACTGAATTTTCAAAACTTAAAGCAAGAAAAGTCATGTTTTTTATTCTGAGTGTTTTGTAAATACAGGTTGAAGTTCATTGAAGAATTTTCTTATTTCTATCTATATTGGATGTGGTGGTAATGGCAGTTAAAGCAGGATAGCGTAATGGATGTTTTTGGATTTGTAATAATAAAAATTATAATTAAAATTTTAATGCATTTTTATTTGAAATCAGACTGAAATATCATCTAGCTGTCCTGTACAAATCTATTCTGAAAATTTTGTCTCTCTATTTTATCTGATCTCAGAAACATTGGTTGGAAAGACGGATGGACAAACCGAATAATTAAACCTCTGTTTAAAAAATAAAAACACTTAAAAAACATTAAAAGGAGAAAAGGGGCAAAATGTTTCCCAGTTTACCAAAAACCTCAGCCTAGATCTGCCCTTGAGGTTTGGGGGTAGGGGTGCCAATTGCATGGTTCACCTATGGCGCCAGTTGCTGGCAGCTAGTCTCGGGCCATCCCTGACCCTGTGCATACAAAGGCTTTTTCAATTTCTGGACTGACAGAGTTTCTTGCGGTAGCAATATGCCAAGTCAGGGATATCACTGGTATCCATGTAAATGAATAAAAGCATAAAATCAGATTGTTTGAAGACAATGTACTCTCTCTAACTTAAATTAAACAAAGACTTGATTAATTAGTGACATGATTGGAGAACATTCCTCAATTTCTGGTTTTCAAATCAATGTGTATAAGTCAGACACAATTCCACTTGGCTATCAGCATTCATGTTCTCTTCTATGGACCTCACAGCCAAATGGTCATCTGTGAAACTCAAGCTGTTCACTTTAAATGTATGCCCCTCGTTACAAACTCAAGCATGGATCTGCAAAGGTGACAAAGCCTTCTCTTGCCTTTACTTAAGAGAACTGATCTCAAGATCACCATTCTACCTCTGACTTTGTATTCTCTACAAATTCTCCTGTACTATTCCCAGCATGGTCTAAAATGGAAATCAACAGGAATTGTAGTGGTTTTGTAAGGAATAAAAAAAAAATTAGTTTCAAATAAGTAAAAATTCATGGCGATTGGTCCCACTATACTAATTTTAGGTACCCCTTTTTCACTATGCCTGGGATTGACTGCATAATACTGAGACTCAGTAATAAACCTACCCTGACAAGCATTGAAGCTTTTTGCTCCCAGTCAACTTTGTTATCCAATCTAATAGATGGAGAGAATTTACATCTACCACAAGAAGTCAAATAAAATCTGATTATAAGATGAAAACCTGGTGTCACTGAAGTAAATGGGAGCCTTGCCACTGATTTCAACATGGTCAGGATTTCCCTGCTAAAGACTCTTCTGGGAGGACTGGAAAAAGGCTACCAAGTGCCTTTACACCTCCTTGCAGTATATTTGCCCCTTTATATTTCAAGGCCTGATAGGATTCTCCCCTGGACAATCCCCTGGATTCACCTCTCATTTTACGAGGTGGCATGAATTTGGGTCAAAGATTATTAATATGCTTTTCATAAATAAAATACTGGCTAATTTTGCATAATTCTAATCATCCCCAGAAAGACTTCAATATGTTTCTTCATTCTCTACCTGCTGACCACCATTTTTGGGACCATAACACTTGTTAAGGCCCTCGACTAATGGTAAGACACTAAAAATCTCTGATCAAGAGCATATATTGTGTTTCGCACCAACAACTTTCGGATCTATACTTCCAGCAATAAACCACAGGCCCAGGATCTTGGCATCATATTAAATCCTGACTGCTGCCACGAGGCTCTCAAATATCACTTTTCAGAATAGGTTTGCAACACATAAATAGATATAGTGCTGTATATTACATGGACCATATCATTCCTTCTATATATATTAAATAAAACCTGACCAATTTTAAGTACACGCTTTTTGAAGTGTGGATATGGAACAGCCTCCCTCTGTGGATCACAGAGGCATTTTTAGATGCTGGATACATGAGCATTGCTTCGTAAGCACCGAAGTGCTCTTAAATACCAACCTCTACCAACTTCTCTACCCATTACAGGTAAATTCTCAGTGTGAATTCTCCCACAAAACATTATTTGTGCAGAATACAATATCCCTTCTCAATAAGAACCCGATTATGAACCTACATATTACTTCTGCAATACAGCAACTGCACTTAGTGCTGTCACGCTGTCTGGAGTGGCTCAAAACTGTGAGTGCCTATCTCAGGTCAGACTGTCAGAAATCAAGGGCAGACACTCCAAACCGGTATTATATTCCAGGGATCGGCAACCTTTGGCACGTGGCCCGCCAGGGTAAGCACCCTGGCAGGCCAGGCCAGTTTGTTTACCTGTCGTGTCCGCAGGTTCGGCTGATCGCGGCTCCTGCTGGCCGCGGTTCGCTGCTCCAGGTCAATGGGGGTGGCGGGAAGTGGCGCAGGCCAAGGGATGTGCTGGCCGCCACTTCCCGCCGCCCCCATTGGCCTGAAGTGGCAAACCGCAACCAATGGCAGCCGCGATCGGCCGAACCTGCGGACGCGGCAGGTAAACAAACCGGCCCGGTCCACCAGAGTGCTTACCCTGGCAAGCCACGTGCCAAAGGTTGCCGATCCCTCTTATATTCTATTATTAGATTTTACCAAGCCAGTAACAAATGTGAGCTCCTGGATCACTATACCCATCTCACCATGGAGTCACAGACAGTCCCCTTACACACTCCAGTCTATCTTGCCACCCAAACTGGACTTTGAGATAAAAGGTTACATAAACCTAAAATCACATCACATCGGGTTTTTCCCAGTGCCAAGAGACCCAGTCACTCATTCCAAATCAATTGGTACTCCAGATCTTACACCAAAGACAATGCTGGTAGCCAATTTTATAGTAAACTAACTATAAGATTATTAACAAAGAGAAAGAAATGAGAGTTATTGAGATGTTAAAGCAGGTAAAATACATTAACAGATTAGTCAAAGTTTTTAAAACCATAATGATAGAGTTATAAGAATCTGCCCATTTCTCCAAAGTCTTTTCAGGGCTACCCAGAATAACGCTGGGGTTCTCTGTCTTCTTGTTCAGTTATTCTACCCTTTTAGAATCCAAACATGGTAGAATCTCACCTTGAATCAGTACTTATAGCTTCTATTCACAGACAACAATCTGACAAGTGTCTGTACCCACACAATGGCCAATTGCTCTAAATTTAGCCCTTTTCTTCATTTGCATTCAATGAGTTATTTAGTCACAGGGATATATATAATGTAAATTCCTGCCATTACATTATAATAGAAATAGATACATGAAAACAATACAAGTAACATTCCATTAGTTTTCATGAAGTTCTAACATCTGAATACATTCTTACATTAACACACACCTTGATCTAGGGTTATTTAATTATCGAGCATACATAATGTAAATGTAATGTAATAGTAAGCATCAAGATACAGATAGGCAAAAACAATACAATTAACATCCCCTTTGATCTCTATTAACACACAAGTGAATTGTCCTGAACATATACTAACATATATATATATATATATTCACACAAAAGTAAATTGGCCTATGGCTCTGGTCTGAGCTGGTCTGTCAGCATACAAAAACTGATTTGAAAGATTCTTCTATTTCAGAGATATTCCCTACCTTTAAAGCGGAGAATTCTGTTAGAGCCAATAGAATCTTTAAAACAAATGGGACTTTTTAAGGGCACCTATTGTCTCTATAGTGGGGATATGAATTTTGGAGTTTAAAAGTCTATCTTTAACCTTCATCTTACCCACCTTTCACAAAACCCACTGAACAATTTTATAATACCTGGTGTTCTTATGTAGTAACTGTGCAATGGGCCTGAATGACCCTTTACAAGAGTGCCCAAGATGCTCAAAATGACCTGCAGACAATCCCCCTTTATGCTGGATGTACACAAGATTTACTATATTATTTCCGCTTCTCTTTTCTCCCTTGTTTTAACCAATAGTTAATGAGATATTATAGGGGTGGTCATGATCCGTTTATTTAAGCTGTCATAAAGCTAACTGGTTTCAAACTTTAAATTGTGAATGCTCATCATATTACATATCATTGTTAGAAATTTCTAGGAGACTATGTTGCTCCTATGATCATAGGATAGTTATCATGATAACTCTTTGATGCAATAATCTAACTGCTTTACCTTAAACCTATGTAATTCTTATTGCTATGATATGCCATGTCTCTCTACCACTATATAGTATGCCTTGTGTCTCTATTGTGCAATACAAATACAAATAAATATCTGTTATTTTCATATTATCACTGGGTATCCATATTGTATTTACACTGCTTTGGGGCTTCTGGTGAGTAATACATTGTCATTACTGCTACTATGCCTGAATGTCTAGTCACACTTGAAAGGAGTTTAATATTTAGGGCCCTTTTCACCAAAGTACTTGCAGACACTCAGTTGTAAACTTGGGGGTTTTGGCAGAGAGGTATGTTACTGGAAGAATGCAAGATTTCATTGTACTTCGACTGACTGTAAATTATTTTCTCAACAAACGAGTACAAAAGGTAGATGTTTCTCAAAAAAAAAAAGAAAGAAAAATTTACTTAGGAAAAGGTGAATTGTACACAAGAACAAATTATACAGATAATCTAAGCCTGATACTAATCTCATCTGCACTGATTTTACAGCTCTTTTGATTTTAGTGATGTTACTCTTGATCTATATTGCTTCAGGATCAGAATCAGGTCCTTTATATCCCTATTTTGAGACACCACCACTGGTTAATTTCTTTTCCCTTGAAGTCTTCACTGTACTCACCTGCTACAGTTAACTTCCTCCTTGTCTTGCATCTTGCTGTGCATGCCAAAGGAAAGCATCATTATCCAGTACAAAAGTCTTCAGTGACTAAGCTCTCAAGCCTGGGAAAAATCAAGGCACTGGTGTTTAAATACAAATTCTTTCATTTTGAGAATGTCAATCTGGCAGTCCCTATCTGCCAGGATAGTTGAACTCCCAATTTGACACAAAAAAATGTGCCTTTTGGATTGCTGGGGGTTAATGCAGCCTGCCAGGAAAGCCAGGAAAAAGAAGCCAACTCCCAGGTGACACTGCTAGAGAAATTAATCCTGGAGTTTAGCATCTGGATCCTTCAACTGCCAAGCTTGCCCCAGTGGTCCGTTTCATTATTGGGCCAGATTAAAAAAGAATGATGAACAGGAGCAGGTTCTGCACCATCAGTGACAAGAAGGAAAAAAAATCTCAAAACCAAATGAGTCTTGCCATTGCATGTGTGCGCTAATGGGCTTTGAAACAATGTGCAGCTTTAAAGCTGTGTCAAAAAAAGCCAGCCAAGTCTGTCAGTTTCTTTTTGCAAACAGGGTGAAAGTTAGAGGTGGCAAATTTGTGCAGGTTCAAACTCCCATTAGAGTGCCACCTGTTACATTTTTACCCAAGCACACAGGATTTTGAAATGTATTTGCTTTCAAGGTGCTTACAACATTTGTCAAGCATTTCACTACCACCCCCTAAACATTCCTTTTTTTAAAAAAAAAATGCAATTTCAAACTACAGATGGGCTCCAGTTACAAAAATTCACATCTGGATTTTGATATCCCCAAAATTCAGACAAGTTACAATCTAGGATTTGTTTCAGTCCCATTAGAGTTTAATGGCCACCTGCAAAAGTTGGATCTCGGTTCAGATTCTGAACTCTTTAGTTTAGTATTCATATTGTGAGGCAACCTACCCCTGACTCACACACCCACACAAATTCGGGAAGGTCGGGTCTAGGATTTTGCTTTTTGCCTAGCCCTACTTTAAAAAAAAAAATCATTAAAATTCCACGTCCTATCATTTCAGTATCTAACATTTTCCAAGATACAAAAATTATCCTGAGCTCCTGGGTTCTTTCTCAAAGAGTTTGTTTTTACTCTTTCAAAACAAACATTACAAAAATATTAATTGTAATAATATCATTGGGGGACAAAACTGCACTCTGATGATGGAGAGGTAGAACAGGCAAGAAAGGTGAGATCCATTATAACACTAATTTTCAGGGCAGGACCCTCAAAAATAATGAGTTCCCCAGAGAAGTATATTTTATTTCGAGGTAGGAAAGATTAATCCAGCTCCAAAATTTCAATAAGACTGCTGTATCTTTTTATTGCAGGATCAATTTGTGTGTGCTGCATGTGAGAAAGTTGCTGGTTTGATCTGTAGTAGGAAATGTTTTCCCTTGAATATCTGCAGTCTGTGAGAAGGGTAGCATATTTGTCTAGATTATGAATATTCCAGGTCACATTTATGGTTGTGTAAGGAGGATGGAGATCTGGGAGAAAAAAGGGCTGAGAAAACTTATAATATCATCCCACTGCTGCAGCTGCTGCTGCTAGAGCAGGGGCCGGCAACCTCTGGCACGCGGCTCGCCAGGGTAGGCACCCTGGCAGGCCAGGCCAGTTTGTTTACCTGCCGTGTCCACAGGTTCGGACGATTGCGGCTCCCACTGGCCACGGTTCGCCACTCCAGGCCAATGGGGGCTGGGGGCTGTGGGAAGTGGTGCGGGCCGAGGGATGTGCTGGTCGCGGCTTCCCGCCGCCCCCAGTGGGAGCCGCGATCAGCCGAACCTGCGGACGTGGCAGGTAAACAAACTGGCCCGGCCCGCCAGGGTGCTTACCCTGGCGAGCCATGTGCCAGAGGTTGCCGACCCCTGTGCTAGAGATTTGTGTAAATTGTAAGTCTCATCTGATAGAACACTTATTTTTGAGCAGTTGTGTGACAAACAACTTGTACAAGTGAAAAGAAGGAGGAAGATGCAGCCACAGAATACTGCAATTTATATCGCTTAGTTTGGTATGATATATTGGTCATCATGGTCAAGACTTTCAAAAGTGACTAGTGATGCTGCTTGCCTTTGGATGCCCAAATTGAAACATCTTAAAGTAGCCTGATTTGCAGGAAGTCTTACGCACCCATTGTAGTGTGAGGACAAACACAAAGAGCCATGCTTTTAGCAGCAACTAGAGAACTCCCTGACCAGGAAATTCCTACATTTATTATGCTCCCCACTGCAACACATCCTGGTCCTCTCTGGTAATTGTGGAGGGCAAGGAATTGTATAACCACTCGGCACCCATCCTTGGAAAATCAGGCCCCTTTTCGGTGTTGGGCAACCAAAAACTGAGTTACCGATGCGACATCACAAGGCAATCACTAATTACTGAAATCACAAGGAACTTTACATATCAGCATTCTCACTGGATCTGATCCTGCTCCCACCAGAATGAACAGGAGCTTTAATAACTTCATTTACTATTGCTATTTATTATTTTGGCAATTCCTGAAAGTTTTGAGGATCAGGCCTCGCTTCCAATCACTCAAACAATCCATGTCCAGAAAATACATTGGATAAGGTTCAGACTCATGACTAGGGTGGTAGGGAGCTACCAGAAGGAAGGAGATGAAGACCACCAGCAAGGGAGAGAGGTTCCTGGAGCTCAGGTGGCCGTCTGAGAGAGAATGACCTTCACCTCTCTCATCCAGTTAAAATAGGCCTGTCTCTCTCCCAGGTAATTTCTCCTTCAAATACTTCTATCTTCATCTAGAGTCCCTCTCTTCATCTACAGCCAGGATCTCCGGGCAGAGGAGTCATTCTGGAGGCTTCCAAGAAAACAAGCAGCCAGTCCCATCCTATATATTTAGAATGGCCCTGGCAGCATTTTCTCTCTTCTGCTGCCATTCCCCTTTCTCTGGACACATCTGCTAAAATATATGAGCCAGACCAGATTCTCCCATCAGAGTCTTCTGCCCACCGTGTGGAGAGGTCTCAGGTGAGCCCATACCACTGAAGGGCAAGAATTCACCTGAGCACCTTGACTCACTCACCTGAACTTCTGTGAAGTGGGCTCACAGGTGATGAGTGGGACGTCCTCCCAGCCCTGTCTCCTCCACATCTCTTTGTTCCTCCTTCCTCCCCCTTTATGTAACCCTACATACCATGCTCCTGCACAAATTAAACTGTATGGCCACCTTGCTACTTCCTCACAAAACAAGTTTGTGTTGTCATAAAATAGATTTCAGCTATGGGACTGAAATATATTTTCCACAAACATTCACAAAATGCAAATACAAAAGTGATGCAACCACAGCAAATCAAAAATCAGTTTCTAATTTGTAGATTTTTTTTCCATTTACCCAGCTCTACCTGATAATGCTATAGAATTTCCTACTGCAAGCAAAGAGGACATGCTGGTAGAAATTAGGATGTCTGGATGGAGACTACAGAATGAATACAGAAATGATCTACTCAAAGCAGCAATCTCTATTCCCCTAAAAAGATGTAAAAAGTAAACTTGATAATATGGGAAATCTAAACAGTATTCATAGAACTGAACAATCTATGGATTGGATTAATTCTAGATCAGTGATTGGAAAATCATAAATATGGATATGTATTGTTGGTTCATGTCATTTAAATCATGCAATTAAATATATTAGCTGATTAAAAGTGTTGAAGAGGTGGCAGAAAAGCTCTCAGAATCAAAACTGTTCTCTTAATCAGATCAAAGACATGTATTCTAGCAAATAAAATTAGATGAGTCAATCTCTAATTTAATAACTTCTAATACACAAACTGGATGTTGTGAACCAAATCATCAAAGCAGGGCACAATGTGCATACCCACAGAAATTCATATGTATCCTGTATGCCAGCAAACACTGGCATTTATGTGCACAAAAATGTAGATTTACATTCACAGATGACTGTGAACCCAACTGCAAGATGAATTTGCATGGGTCATTACCTGATTCAGCATGCAAACACAGGAATTTGCACATATAAAGACTAAGTCCTTCTTTGCAAATGTTTTGAGTTTAAGCTAATGTCTAATGTGGTATTTGGTCTACTTCTGAAGTGTTTTCTTCAGTCATTTCACAAAATTGTGAAGTTTTCACAAAATTCACAAGGTCCTGAAGTTATAACGAATAACACTTCATTAATGGATGTGGCAACATGATTGAATGATTAGTGTAAGAGACTAAGAATTAGAAAACCTCAGTCTATGCCAGGGGTTCCCAAACTTGATTCGTGGCTTGTTCAGGGTAAGCCCCTGGTGGGCTGCAAGACGCTTTGTTTATCTGAGCATCCACAGGTACAGCCGCTCGCAGCTCCCAGTGGCTGCGATTCGCCGTTCCTGCACCACTTCCCCCAGCTCCCATTGGCCAGGAACGGCGAACCGCAGCCACAGGGAGCTGCGAGCGGCTGTACCTGCGGACACAAAGCATCTCGTGGCCCGCCAGGGGCTTACCCTGAACAAACTGCGAACCAAGTTTGGGAACCCCTGGTCTACGCCTAGCTCTGGCACTGACTTGCTATATGTGATAAGGCAAGTCACTTAGGCCCAGATTTTTAAAGATATTTTGGCATTGCTGCATTACCATTTCAATGCCTAACTGATTTAGGAGATTAAATCTCATTTTAAAAAAAGGACTGACACACTTAGGAGCCTAAATCCCATAAATTGTCAATGAGATTTAGACTCCCAAACTCCTAAATCCCTTTTGAAAATAAGACTTAGGATCCTAAATATATTAGGCATTGTGATGCAGAGCACAGCAACATCTAAATATATTTAAAATCTGAGTTTTAGGGCCAAATCCACAAAGGGACTTAGGCTTAGATACCTAAGTGCTAGTTTTAGGCACCAGTGTGATCCACAAAATCCTTGCTCAGCTGTACCTAACCTGAATTGACCCTGTGCCTGTATTTTTGCTGTAAAAATTCCCTAAGCACCTATTTTTCTGGGCATTGCACACTATTCTTAGGTGCCTATCTCCCCCCATGTAATGCATATAGACTGTAGGTGCCTAACTCAGGCTTTGTGGATTCCAGTGATGTTCAAGGTGTTGAAACACTTCGGTCTCTTTCAGAGGGGTAGCCGTGTTAGTCTGGATCTGTAAAAAGCAATAAAGAGTCCTGTGGCACCTTATAGACTAACAGACGTACTGGAGCATAAGCTTTCGTGGGTGAATACCACTTTGTCGGCTGCATCTAAAACCTGTTTGTATGTGCAATCATGGGAATTGCACAGGAAATCATACTATGTGTGCAAATATAGATAGGAAATTGCTCATGCAATTGGGCACTAAAAAATTAATCCTAAAAAGGTAAAATTAAAAGAAGCTTTTTATATTAGTCATACAATGAAATGAGCAAAAATGTTTAATTGCTCAAATGAATAATCCAGATTGTTAAAACACCCACTCTGCAATACAAAGCCAATGTACGGAGACTTATGGGGATGATGCACAATTTTGCAAAATTATTTCACAGTTTCTGATCTCTTGGCACTGAAAAGTTGGATATACCATAAACCTAGTTAAAACACTGGTCACCAATCCACATGTTTAAAAATAAGAGTTAATTGAACTAGATGCAGTATAAGTAGATGCATCTTCTGCAGGATTTGGGGCATGCCTTATGCAGAAAGGGCCACCACATGTGTTTTCATAAATGTTACACACACACACACACACACACAAAATAAATGCTGAGGAAGAAAAGAAGGTTCAGACAATTGATAGGTTAAGTTCCAACATTATCTATAAATGAAAGAAACAAAAAGCTGACTCCCTGTTCAAATAATACCTGACTTTTATATCTGTATATCTCAAAGTACTTCACCATCTCTAATGTAGTTAACCTAACACCACTTTACATCTGTAAAGTGAGAGCGAAGGATTAGTACTCTCACTTTACAGATGTAGATGGGAGGCACAGAGAAGCTTGCTCAAGGTCATAGCATAGAAAGTTTTGTAGTGGAGTAAGAACTTCAACCTAGGTCTCCCAACTCTTCTTCTAGTATCCTAGCCACTGGGCCATCCTTGATTACAAAGCTAGTGAAAACTGGAATGATATACCTTTGATAACCACCTAGCCTCCACCTTAGGATATCAAAGCTGTTAAGATACAGGGTCTGATTTTCTACTGACTTGTACTTTGTGCAGTCACTTACTCCTGTGCAAAGAAAGAGCAAAACGGCTGTAAAATGCTACCCAATCAGAATGGCATCATTCTAAACCAGTGGTTCTCAAACTTTAACCACCCGAGGACCCCCATTTTGATGTAAAAATGTTCACAGACGCCCAAACCCACTGTTCAGCCCCAGGCTCTGTCCCCATTCCACCCCTTCCCCCAAGGCCCCCACCCCTGCCCACCTATTCCCACCCCACCCCTCCTCTTCCCTGCCTCTTTCCGCCCCCTCCCCGAGCGCACCCCATCCCCGCTCCTCTCCCTTCCTCTCAGCGCCTCCTGCACACTGCTGAACAGCTGTTCCCTGGTATGCAGGAGGCACTGGGAGGGAGGAGGAGGATTTGAGGAAGGGAGAGGGAGGAGTCGATCATCTGGGCTTGCGGACCCCTGGAGTTCTCTGATGGACCCCCAAGGGTCCGCGACCCCCATTTGAGAAATGCTGTTCTAAACCGATCTGATTTGGTAACAATGTACACTCATTTTTCCTCAGTGTAAATGACTACACAAGGTGCAAGGCAATGAAAAATCAGGCCCTTTATCTTCACAATCAACTAAGGACCATGATACCCATTAGCACGGCTATAAACAGCTCAACAAAATCCACCAGTGAGATTCATGAATTGTATATGGTGTTTATACAACACAGAATATGTTGATCAGTCCAACTAAACTATCAGGGTTTCAATAAGAAAAACAGACACACCGTATTGAATAAATTGAAAATGCTAGTTTAATGAGGTGGCAGAGAGACAGCGAGAGTACAGAGTTTTATCCCTCAACCTGAGATCATCCTGGTCAGTTAGGAAAGAGATGAAGGCACTAAGTGGGTAATATTTTCCCAAGGTTAAGAAATGGGATATTCATTAATAAGCTGCCAGCCACCATCTAGGTGCTGAGTAATGTAAGAAAAGGATAGGAGTGTATTCGGTATTGTGATGAGTGGAAAGATAGCAGCCATGGTAGGTCACTGGGTCACATGTGGATTCAGAAGAGTCCCCCACATAACAGAGCTGGGAAAGGGTCATGCAATACCCAACAGGAGGCCATGAGAAAGCTAGGAAGGGATTTTTGAATGTAATGCTATTAATTTAGTTGTTTATACTAGGATACTGCTGCCAAAGTTTCCTGGCACCTCGGCTCATTAAAAAAAATCCAAATACAAATCGCCCAAATAGATGGCCCAATAAAATATGGCAGCAGCAACCCTAGGTTCTCGCACTGGAAGAGCCACATGACCATCCCATTGAATTAGCACGAGGCGTTTCAACCCCATCGGTGTCAAGTGCCACAACTAAAGTTCTAAGTAAGCTCACCACACACCTGTATATAGAAGGATGGCAAAGTTAGCAACAGAATAGAGAAGTTTGTTCTCATTAACGTACAGAATCTATATCCATGCCTTCGTCTCCGCTCACCTGATCTATTGCAATTCACTTATTTATGGCCTCCCCAACTCCTAGACTTCTAGATACCAGCATTTGTTCACCTCTGCTTTCTGTCTTTCACCCACCCACAGAAACATGACAACATCTTCCCCCTTCTCAAACAACTCCACTGGCTCTGCATTTGTCTCAGAAAACATTTCAAAATGCTGTTCCGTGGTCTTCAGTCACCAAAGCAACACTCCTCTACTTTTATGCTGATGTAGCTCCACTGATTTCAGTTAGCCAATTTCAGTGGAGCTATGCTGGTGTCAAAATGGAATGAAGTGTGATGGATCATGCTACATAAATCTCTCTAGGGACCTCACGTCCCTCTTTACTTTCCTTCCTGCTCCCTCCTTTCACCCATCTCTGCAATTTCCTTATCGCTTCATACAGTTTCACCTCTCTTGACAAAAGCCTTCCTCTTTCACTCCCTATGCCTCCTTGTTACTCTCTTAGTACTTGATCCTGCTCCCATTGAAGCCAATGGAATAACTTCCATCACTTTTAATGATGTGGTATCAAGCTCATCAGCTCTCCATCTCTCTTTACATTTTACTTGAAATACAATCTTTTCTCCCCCATTTATGCCTCCTAATGTCTTTCTCCTTCCCTCCTCTGAATTGTTTTATGATCTCATCCATTCACCATAAAAAGTCTCTACACTATTGCTGCCACCTGTCATTTATACTATACAGTTAAATATATTATTTAATTTTGTAAAGAGTTTTGGGATATAGCTTAATAAAAAGCACTCTACACAATAAACATATCATAGTGTAATTTGAATCGGTTACTTTACTGTATTTATATGTTTGAATACCTTCTTCCCTAATAATAAAATTCATTTATGTCTCAGACACCTGGTTATTGGTCTCTTGCCTCTTCTAAGAAGTAGTGTAATTGAGCACCTGTGTGTGGGGACAGTGGGAATTGGGGGTTCTTGATTAATTTTCTCCAGTTATAAATTGTTTATTACCTTGTTCTATTTCCCTGTTACCTACATAGGGACCCTTTCAAACTGTCAGAGAAACCTATTTACTTTTAATTGATTACTATTCTGCATTCATTGAGATTTCCAAAATGACCAAGAGAAGCAGTAGTACTGAGATTAGCCATACCAATCTACAATATGATGGGTGACATAAAATAGGTCACTGACAGTGAACTGCAGTACTTAAAAGTGTGGGATTTCAAATATTTCCTAAAACATAGCAGAGCTTGAGAAAAATCACTTCAGCTTCACCAAAAGATGAGATCGCTGAGAGTTCAGTGAATATCATTTAAACAGTGAAAGACATTTAAACAGTATGATGTAGTGTATAAAGTGCTGGACTTGCTATGTTACCAACTGGCCATGTGACTGTCAACAAGTCACTTTATTTTTCTGTGCCTCAGTTTCTCTATCTGTAAAATGGGAATAGTGGTACTAGTCTTCTTTTGTAAAGCACTTTTACAGCTATGGATGAAAGGCATTATATAAAAGTTAAGTATTATTTTAATATTATAATAAAGAACTCTGCTTAATCCAACTGAATCTTGGGAATTTGCCAATAGAGACTTAACATTACTATCACAAGTACTAATGGGACATTAGTCAAAAACAAGCCCAGCAACTCAGACCTAAGCTTTGTAGCCTGGACTTGCAAATAAAACTCAAACAACAACAGAAGAAACTAAGCTATTACTATGGCTAAGAAAACTGATGTCCAGACTGATAGCTGTACTTGAAAATAGCAGGAAGCCAACTATAGCTGTTACCTCACCATAGTAGGACAGCTACCACACACTATGCAAATTGAAGATCAAAGATACGATGCTAGAGAAGTCAGGGAAATAATGACAACTTACATTTATAGGAGCCAATGGAAATCTTACAAACACAGTATCTAAGTCCAAAACCTTACAGAAGACTCAAAATAACCATTCTTTTAAGAGTAGTGTTAGTCAATATCATATGAGGAAAACAGCATCATATGTAGACAATTCTAACTATGTGACTAGTTAAGTGACTCTAAACATTGTTGAAGATTGCTATGATTTATTTTATGTTTCCCTATCAAATTTGTTAAAGTACATTCAGGGTGACATTTTTAAAAGCATCTAACAGGCTTGGGTCCACTGAAGGTCAACAAAGCTGAAATATAATAAACAGAGGTGACTGGAGGTGAAAGAAAAACGCACAACCATATTTAGTCTCTTTCTACACACATGTGCCCCTGATTCCTGAAGAAATGCTATCATAAGAGAAGCTTTTAAAAACAGCGCACATTGAAATTGCAGCTATGTCTACCTGTGGAAAAAAAATGTTAGTTTAGCCCAGAAGTGCACATTTTAGCCCAAAGTGCACATTATCATGCAGAATGTGTGTAAGTCCTTATTCACAGGAATACAAAGTAATGCTGTTCCATTAGGTTTCAGTGGTGGAAAACCTAAAATCATACAGCATAACAGACTGCTATATCTGCATCTCCTGTCACAGTCTTCTCTTTGTGTTGCTGCTGCAGCTTTGACCAGGTTACTTCACACAGGTGTAAGAAGTGATCAACAATAAGATGTTTTAATTGCTCTTTTATGCATCACCAAAAGAAATCAATACAAATCCACATCTTGCATCTGTGAATAATGGATGTGCATGTTCCAAACAGTCTTCTACAGTTAGAGTTCTCCATTGAATATTAAACTATGTACCTTCCCATACAGTGATACATTAATGTCATATGTTAATAATACCAATAGCTGACAATGCCCCTGCTTTTCACTGAATTCTAAAAGCAGTGCACTTGTGTGACTAGTCACGGAATCTAGCAAGAGGTTCATAAATCACTCTTATCTTGATTGTATAGTTAGTTATTTGTTAAGTGGAAATGATGCCACTTGTCTTCATGTTGCTGGTCCTTAGCACCATAGAAAGAGTTATTTAGTAAAATATCCTTTTTATATTAGTAACATGCAGTACATGAATTTGTGTGGATTTGCAATAGACATGCGAAGATGAGATTTGCTCATCCCACAGCATTTCTCTTTCTCTCTCTTTTTAAAGTAATACATCCTCTCAGGAGAGGACTTTTTTTTAAAGAGGAAAAGCTTTTATTGCCAACAGTATTCACACCTTAAAACATAGTGACCCTAAACAATAAGATCTTTGTAAAGGAATCCCACTTACACTTTGAAGTGCATTTGTGGGGAGAATAGGAAGATTCATTCACTTATATACAATCCATGGGAGAACAGAATTTTCCTTTCCTAGCCAATTATATTCATAATATTTTAACTGAGCCATCAGTTAAAGAGCCATTGCACTTTTATAAAGACCTTATCATAAACGAGTAGTGCTTAAGGCATGCTCAAATTATTAGGCTTTTCTCACACAATGAATTAGTACAATGCCCCTCTGGGACTGTTTAGAAATTCCTTATTTGCTCTACAAACATTAAAACACTGGCAGAGCATGAATGTAAGAGAGAGCAACAAATTAGTATTATTTAACAGCATTCAAAATCAGCCCAATTTTTATAAATGATTTTGGAAGGTTATTATAGTCTAACACAATTAAGGTTAGAGAATAAAGAGATATGAAGTGCTCAAAATTAAAGCAAAAGCTACCACCACTGAGAATATTAGTGTATTACCCCAGGGTTTAACCTCCTTTGACTGGCTTTGCAAAAGCAACTAGCTCATTGCTAACAAGAGCCCCGTGAACAGTATTTGTTAATGATCAACCTTGTTTTCTCTCTCTCCGACTTTTTTTTCCCTGTCACATGTGGATATCAGCAGTTTCCCAACAGTATACACTTTATTTTTCTTTTTTATAATCAACTTTAGCCAAGCAATAGGAGTATAAGATTTTTTAGTTATTCTGGCCAGTTGTATAGATTTAAGGCCCAGTCCTGGAAGGTGTCAGCAGCTCCTGCAAAGTGCTGAGTTCCTTCAAAGCCCAGTGAAGTAATGTGGTGACAGACAATTATCTGGAGAAATAATGTTCAACTATATAATTTGCAGCATGTTATAGGGAGTTGACCAGCCCTACCCCAGCCTACCTCAAAGCTTGAACAGTGCCCTAACCAGTAGCCTATGGCATATCCTGGGATAGATGGCTCTCCTTTTGAAGTTATTCCACTTTGTATAGATAATTAAATACTCTTTGAGACAGAGTGAGAATGACTCTATAGCCAAGTGATTAGAGCACTCAGGAACCCAAATTCAAGTCCCTGCTCCAATGATTATTTATACAAAGTGGAACGGTTCCAACAGGAGTGCTTCCTAGCCAAGTAGTTGCAGCACTATCCTAAAAAATGGGCAACAGAGGTTCAAATCCCTGCTCTATATTAAGCCAAGTGGGGGTTTGAACCCAGGTCTCCCATATCCAGGGTGAGAGCTCTGGGCTAAAGATTATGGGGGCACCACTACCAACTCTTTCAGCAGGTGTGTTTTGTGTGGGGACTGATCAGTTAGCCTCTGAAAATGCTCACCAGATTGCACAGGGGAAAGATTAGTTTGAGGGTCCCTCTGAGTCTTATGCATGAGATAGGTGCATGAGATTGAAACTTAGGCATCAGTTCACATGTTCACTGGCAGATTTGTAGTGACTTACCAGACTTTGTTGACAGAGCCCTAGATGCCTCAGGACTGTAGGCACCTACAGAGTTGGGTGGCAACTAAGTGGGCGGGTTTGAGAATCTAAATTTTTGACTTGGGTGCCTAAAGTGGCAGTTGTGCTCCTAAGTCACCTAGCGCTATATCCACAAATGGGGTTTAGGTGCCTAGGTGCCATGCAAAATAAATGGAACTTGTGCTCCTAAATCACTTAGGTGCTTTTGAAAAATCTATTGTTCCAAAACCAGCGCTCAGCAGGTAAAATTCAGAAAGGACAACTATTGCTCCAAACAACTTCCAATTCAAAGCAGGGAGGTCAGCTCTTCAGATATCTCTCAGACCCTCTCTTGAGATATATTTGCTTATTTTCCCCCAAAAGTATCTTCACAAAGTAATTGTAAAAATGAAACAAAACAAATAAATAAGCAAACAAACAAGCTAACCCTTCACCCCCATTTTAAAAATTGCCAAGAGTGTTTTAAACTGAATAAAACCTGGAATTCAAGTATTAAGCAATGTGTTCCAGCTCTACCTATCTGATTGTGAGTCCATTTCAGATGATATGGTCATAAATGAAGAATGACCAGAGAAGAGATGGTAATTATTGCTATACATGAAGGAATCAAACACATATTGTTTGATACAGCAGAGTATAGCTATATACAGCTGTGATGTATTCTTAGGCATATCACACTGAAATGAGCTTTAATTCTGAACTTCTTGAATTTTGTTATTTTAAGCCAGCACTTTAAGCATATTTCTGCCTGGATACATACATATATATAGAACAATAAAAGAAACCAAGGAAGTATCACCTGAGGATGGAAAACTACAAAGACTGTATGGTTAAAAGAAGAATGAAAATAAGAAACATTTGATCCCATTCATTTAAATACAGTAAGTGAGGAGGTCATGTCAAGAAAGCATAAATATTCTTAAATTTTAAGATACAGTAAGTCAAAAATGGAGGTAATATAAAGAGGGAATAATCAAATGAGCCTAATCTGATCATTAGTAAGCACACCATGCAAAGGAAAAGAAGAGAGGAACAGATGAGACACTAAGAAGCTGACCAGATCATGAAAACAAGTTGGAAAGAAGGGAGGAAAAAAGGAAATGACAGTTACTCCATGTGGGGGCTCTGCAAACTAATGGTACAGAATAGTGAACCTTTGCAGCTCTGGGCCACCCTCTTTGAACCCAGGTCTTTGTCATTCTTCATTAAGGAGAGCTGGGATCTGAGTTTCTGCAGCAAGTAATTGCTACATATTTCCAAAATTACACCAGCCGGTACTTATTCTCTCTGTGGTGAAGGTAACTGTTGCCCTTGAGCATGGAAAGCACCAGGAAATGAGTTATCTTTGTAATGCTCAGAAGCAGGTATACGGTGCTAGTACAAGAACAGACGCTGGTGTGTGCAGCAGTCATGGGTAATGCTTCATTTACTTCAACAGCTCTCTCTCTCTCCTTCCCTCCTCCTCCCCAGCCACTGATTATTGCTGTAGTGAAGTGAATTAATGGAGCTTTAATTAGGAAGGGGAAATGGCTAAATAAAACAAAGCACAGAATATAAAATGTGTGAGAAACATACTGCATTGGGAAATAAAATTATTATATTACTAATAAAATTAAATAAAATTTGTTGCAGCTATTCCAGGCTAACCTATCATTTATTGTTCAATAAAGACTGTGCTGATAGTAACAGTGCAGTACAAGGTGGAGGTAAAAGAACTAACTGTCATCTTAATCTAGTGATTTCATTATTTACTAGCACATACAGAGTTTGTTCAAATCTCACATACAGACTCACAAACCAATGAAAGCAGGGAAATTCAAAGTTACTTAGACAGTGTCCTTAGCTGATCTTATATTGCAGTGGTATCCAAACAGTTTAACATTATATCCCATGCTGTTCTGTTTTAAGTGTAGTACATAGGCACAGCGGGGAACTGAGGATAGCGTCTCTGAAATCCTTTGCATTTGTCTCTAAGTCAGGCCCTTCAGATTGGGCCTGATTTTCTTCTCACTTACACCAGTGTAAATCAGCAGTAACCCTCTGGAAGTTGGAGTGATCCTGATGAAAATCTTGTGAAAGAGGAGAACCAAGTCTATTGTTTTTAATGTAGCATTTTGTGTTTATTTTTGTATCTATTTTAAAACAGCAAATATTGACATGTTACATCTTAAACAGCAACCTAAACAGAAATATCCAAACAGTCTGCGGGAGAAAAAAAATAGACTAGCCCTGTTACTCTTAAATGGGTCTGCTCTACTCTGCTCAGTTTCCACTGGGTGCTGCCCAGGACTGGGACAGGAGAAAAACAGTGCAGCTCCTGAATTTCTAACCTGTTGCAGTAGCCTTGATAGAATGTAGAACAGTCTATGGGGATGCTCTCAATTCATCCAACTGATAATGGCTCTCGCCAACAGGAGACAGGAGTGGCCTGTGCTCTGGCTACCACGACCCCAGACCAAACATGCCTCTACACCAGAGACTGCAGGGCCCAGAGTAGGCCTGAGAATATGGCCAAAAGTTTTTATCATTACCACTGCCAAGAACTCTTATAATTAAAATATTACAGAAAGAACATATGCCTAAACTGTCGCTGTGAGCTATATCCCTGTTACGCGAAATGATCCATTTATAGATATCATTTAGTATTTGTGTCTCCATGATCAGATGGTTGTTTAAATATGGCACATGTGCACAGAGCTACCCACGCATTGCAGTGAGCCTCACTCTGCCACATGTGTACAACACATGGTCCTATTAGACAGCTAGGTCTGAAGGACAGTTGGAACATGAAACCTATCTTGGGAAGGGTCCCCATGCTCTCCCCAGGAGCTGGTGGACCTGCTAAGTCCTGCAGATATTTAATAAAAGCCAGCATCTGTGCTTTACATGCCTCAAATTACACCACTTCATCCTAGGGCCAGTTCAGAGCTTCTTACATGCACTGATGCTATAACAAAAGACTGGACCGACAGTTTTCTTTGCCTCTAGCTACCATTGGGTGCTCTGTTTTATTTTATTTGCCTTTATTTTGTGTTTGGTTGGCCACCCTAAATGAGCAGCCTGGAGCAGCTGCACCCTTCCAAGAGTCCATTTGATTAATCCTGCATACGCTACACCTTCGAGGGACAGGAAATATCAGTAAGGGGCTGCCAGGCCCCAATTACATACATGCACACATTAGTACTGCTGCAACCCCGTCCGGGCTGCTGAGATGGTTAGAAAAAGAACAATGGGGATTCTTCATGATGAATAGTGCTATATATTAGAAATGTAAGCTTGATCATTATTATCAATGAACTCCCTACCTTCAGATTATCTCAGAATCACTGCATACAGCTATTTCTGGGGGTAAGTTCAGCATGGATGAAGGTCAACACCTGTTAAAGACATATTATTTATAGCAAAAGAGAAGCTGCAACACACTGCTGTGCCCATTCGGGAATGAGTACAGGGTTCAGCCTCCAAGACCCTGAGCACATCACAGATGGGGAAGATGGAGGGAAAACTGATATGAAACATTCTACCGGACACACGGAGAAGTAGCACTAACGTCAGGAGAGAGTCGCCCTCTCAGCTTCACAATTAGGAAGCAGCAAATGGGAAAACAAAGAAAAGGGGAACAAGTACAAAAGGGAAATAGAACAATTCTGCTGACTTCCCAGTTGTGACTCCCCATCCAACCCTTCATGCTTCTGCAGGGATTGGTACTCTATCCAACCCTTCTACCAGCTGCTGAAACCCTCCCCACGCCACTCCTAATGGCGAGCTCTCCCATTAGTCACTGAGGTGCTGCAATCATCTCCTTCCCACTTATGCTGCACAGTTACACAAGACTGCCTGAGTTGCCAAGAGGCCCTATCAAGTCTATGGCTACCTGTGGTAATATGGCTAGTATCCTCAAACTATGACACTTATCTGTAACATTTTGTAATCCTTTTTAATAAGCTAATAAATATTCAGTACCGGGATAAAAACTCTCATATTATTACCTATTGTTCCATTATAGTATCCCTGTGAGAGAGCTGCACACAAAATGTAAAACAAACTTCCACAATCCCAGAAATCAAGGGCTTTGTGACTCATTTCAGTTCTTCAAATGTGTTTAGGTTTTACACACAAAACATGAACTTTGCATTTTTCTCTCAAAGGGTTCATCTACACTGCAGCTGGGACCACCAGCAAGGGTAGACAGATATGCTAATTATGCTCAAGCTAGAACACTAAAAAGAGCAGTGTAGTTGGAGGTAGCACAAGCAGCGGTTCAGGCTAGCCACCCAAGTACATACCAAGAGCGTCTGGGAAGGTCTGCACTCAGTTCAGCTAGTCTGTTGGGATCCGGGAGGTGGGCTCTGCCCACCCACTACTAAAGGACCTCACCCCAGTTCAGTTCAGCTAGCCTGAGCTGCCACCCACGCTACCCCCTGCTACACTGCTATTTTTAGCTCTCAAGCAGAAATAACATGGGTCTGTCTACCCAGGCTGGAAAGCACAGTTCCACCTGCAGTGTAGACATACCCCCCAAATTGTCCTAGTTTTAAATTTAAAACAAACAAAAAAAGACAAAAATATCAAACAATAATTCATAATTTCTTTTATATGAAAATCAATCTACTAAAAAAACATGGGATATATTTTAATATCTTCTGTGCTTTCAAAGCAAAAAATGCCCATTTTGAATAAATATAATAAGAAACAATATATCAGGGTCACAACATGGCCTGGAAAGAAATGACAAAATATTAACCGGTGAAATCTACATACCAGTTTTGTCACTTTTCACCAAGCTCCAGTGAGCACGCAGCATATTTGACTTAAGGTGATTTCAAATATAATGCTGTCTGATCAGTAAAAATCTTAATATTTTCGGCCAGGATTTTCAAACAACTAGCAATTTTGATTGTCTCAATTCCTGGGTGCCCAATTTGAGGCATCTTAAAAGGGCATGATTTTCAGAGTGCACTGAGCACCACTGTTCTAAAATTCAGACCCCTTTAAGGTGTCTCAGGGCATCCACAAAATAAGGTGTTAAATCACTTGCCACCTTTGAAAATCTTGGATTTCAAGCTAAAAAAATTCCACATCTACTATTGTAATTTTTTTATGACATGTCCAGTACCAAGCAACATTGTTCTTCTAAATCAGGTCAGAAATGTGTAAGTAATTTTCTGCACAAATAAACAGATAACTGAATATTTTTATATATGGTAGGATTATTTATTATGAAATGTTGCTCCGGAGCACAGTTGCCAACTTTCACACAGTAAATAAGCACCCCAACTTTCACAATAAACCAAAAATCAAGCTAATCCCATTTCAAAACAAGGCCAAAACAAGACAATCCCTAAGAACCCCAACACTCTATGTGACTAGATCCCCTGGCGTGCAGTCTGGGACTGAGGTGGTCCCGCTGTGCACCCCTGACTCTCTCCCCCTGCTTGTCCCTGCTTGCCCCCCTTACCCCTGTTTGCCAGAAGCAGATCAAAAAAAAAGAAGCAACAAGCTACAAGCCAAACAAGCAACAAGCTAAAGCCAAAAACTAGCCAACAAGCAACTCACAAGCCAATTAAGCCAAAAACAAGCACAATTTCTGCATTTTTTTCACAGGTTTACCATGTCTGCTCCGGAGAGATGTCTCCTATCCACATCACACTACTCCAAAATAGGCTTAACACAAGGTAATGCAAGTAAGAAGAATATCCTTCTTGCTCATCATGAATTCTGTTAAGTCCCTAAGACACAAACAGGTTTTTTTTTCCCTTTTCTTCCATGGTTAACCAGCAAATGGAAATGAATTGCTCTGCGATCATTCGGCCATTTTACAGAAGGGCCTAAATAGAAAAGTAGCTTGATTGTGACATACACTTTCAGATAGTGACCCATCATTCAACTCACTAAACTGCTGTACTGCAGTGAATTGAGCTAGTGAATTTTTATTCATTCCCAAACCTACAATTAATTACAATTTCAGTCTCACCATCAAAAAAGCCAAGATCAGACAATTGCCACTGATGAACACCAGGTCAAAAAAGAATTCAGCATAATATACACCTATATTTTTCCCCCTAATTGAACTGCCTTTTTAATAAGCAGCAATTAAAATTGCCCTTCTCTGCTCGTACATAATTTGTACAAAACTGAGTGTTCAAACTCTACTTTCAGATAGAGCTATGTAAGCATATACATGCTCCACATATGTGGAGCTATCTATATGATAAATTGCAGAGCCCTGTGTTAAATTAATTTACCATACACCTTTAACTGTGTCACCTGACCTCTATCTACTCCATCTCTCCCTAAACTACTTCAAACCCCTGAGCATTTAAAAAATGAACCTATTTAGAAAAAAGGTCCTTCTTTCTCCCTCCAAATAAGGAAATCCTCCTCAAAATTACACCTACCTGAAGTGCAGGATGAGTAATATTCAGGACAGCTTTTCTATATATAAAATTTTCATAACTTTTAAGTCAATTCCTTGCATCCCTGTAAGTCTAGAAATGAGCGCTTTATACCATTGGAAAGGATCAGTTTCCCACCTTCTAAGCTTGGGAATTGGGAAGATATTGGATGTTACTGTCTTGACATTTTGGGGTATAGAAAAACTCTTTTAGGCTATTTTTAGAGCTTTTTAAGGCTCCATGTGAGACCTGCACACAGTTGGACCTAAGGAAACCAGTGCATCTAACTTACCATTAACTGTACAGGAAATAGTCCATAAACATATTTTAGACACTTCAAAATACCCCTGAAATAGTTTATATGTAACATGTGTCATGTACAAGAAATATGACGATATGATTATACCTTGAAGGCTTTATCAGCATAAACTCAGTGCCATTAAAGGCCAAGATTTTCAAAAACAGAAGCTTAAAGCTAGGTGCTAAAATCCATGCTAAAGAACGGACCTGATTTTGAAAAGTGCTGAGCACCAAGAAAATCCTATTAAATTCACTGCTTTGTTTCAGCAGTAAATTCAAAATGGAAAGTGGCCCCTACTAAAACCTTAAACACCACTTTGAGTAGCACCATCAGTTTTCCAATACGCTCTCCCCTTCAAGAACTGACCAAGCCAAAACTTGGTTGATATATGGGATCTGGCACTATCACAGTCTAGGGTGAAATGTTTTACCTGACCTTTTGATCTTTCATGTGTTGCTTATCTCAGTAAAATAAGAACATAAGAGCGCCAAACTGGGTTAGACCAAAGGTCCATCTAGCCCAGTATCCTGTCTTCTAACAATGGCCAATGCCAGGTGCTCCAGAGGGAATGAACAGAACAGATAATCAAGTGATCCGTCCCCTGTTGCCCATTCCCAGCTTCTGGCAAACACAAGCTAGGGACACCATCCCTGCGCATTTTGGCTAATATCCATTGATGAACCTATCTATCCTCCATGAATTTATCTAGTTCTTTTTTGAACCCTGTTATAGTCTTGGCCTTCTCAACATCCTCTCAGCCTTCACAACATCCTCTCAGTACTCAGTAGTGTCCCTTAACGTGAGAAGGAAAACATAACTCATTCTTTCAGGAGGTGGGAGAAGACAGAATCCCCAAGATCCTTCTATTTGTAAATATCCAACCCAGAAAGTTCACTGGCATATGTTTATTTTATTTGATGCATTTTTTCAATGTCTTCATCCAGTTCTTTCTGCCAATGTACCACCTCTTAAAAAACTGAATAGTCACCTTTAGATGCAGACAAAAATGTCCCTTATAGTTATCCTGGTTAACACCAACCTCTTAAGGAATAACTTTAGTATCATGTACTCTCCTATAGTCTTCTTCTTTTTTCTAGATGGCGGTGCTTTATTCATTTGTCAAACTGAACAAAAATATAAGAAACAAATATAAACCTGGGACAAAAGCAATGTTCCTTAAATGGGCTATTATTTCTTTGTGATGCAATTTGTTTTGCCAAATTTCTCTCACTGAGGTTGGACTAACTGGTTTCTTTATTAATTAAAGACTGATCTAGGGCCAAATGCTTCTCTCTAGTTACACTGGTGCAATCCCATAGAAATCAATGGGGTTGTAAAAGAGTAACAGTGGAAAATTAAAACTCCAGCCTGGAAAAAGGTGTATTCCTTCTTTCTTATTTTTCCCCACTGTCATAAGGTACTATCTGGTCATTCATATAAGTAAATCATTTGATACGGCATAGCATAAGTGACACTATTTTACAAAACATCTAAGCTTTAGGAAGCAAACCTCCCAGTACAGACAGCAATTCAGAGACGTTTTACATAGCACAGCAAAAGTAGATGTTCACACACAGCCAGTCTTACCATAAATGAGGTTAATTTGTGTTAGCAAACTGTCAAAGAACCTGTCATATCCTATTGTCTTTCCTAGTACAAAAATGTTAAACAGATTACAAGAGTTAAATAAAAAAAACCCCACACACTTTGAAGAAAATCACCAGGTTTAATAGCCTCTTTTTTCAAATTTCATTTCCATCTGATTTTCAAAGGACTTTTGTTTGCTGAATTTTGTATATTGAAAAATAGCACTCTGCTGTACTGTAAGGATTATTTTCCTCCAAAGCTACTGCACAAGAACCATGATATAAATTCAAGGGCAAATGCTTTTCTCCTTTCTAAACTTGAATTAGTAAATTGATCTTCTTCACCCAGCATGTTTTTAATGAACTCAAAGATAAGATTTGATAAGTTCACAAAAACAATTAAATTAGAACAGCACAACTAATAAGAGGCGTTAATATAATACGAGCCTCTAAAATACATGTAATAAACCAAAATGCACTGGAATTGTTCAAGAAAGATTCTATTAAATTGTGGGTACTATACAACTAGTATAATGATTTATAATATATTTGTAAAGGCTTTATTTACATCCTGCCCTTGTAGAATCTACTGTTCCAAAAGGTCATGAGAAAATACTGTCACATCGGCATGTTGTTCTGAAAATTATTCCAAAGAAATTGGAATCAAGGGACAGTTACCTGAAATGATAGCAGGTGTAATACCGTAGTTGGAAAAGAGGTTTTAAAAAATTGATATTCACTGAGTCACTACTACGAGGCATCATGTCTTACACATGTCAACAAAACAAAGTGCATCCCTATGTAGTACACTGGGCCAAATTCTGACCTGTACATCTATGCAATCACATTGATTTTAAACAGGTTGATTTCAATAAGACTGCTTTGATTTCACAAAAGCATGGGGGAAAGGAGACAATTGGACCAATAGTAACAAAAAAAATCTCTAAGAAGTATGTCATGTTTGGTAATTAGATTCATTTTTGGTACATCAGTTTTCCACTGTGAGTAAAAGAAATATGTGGGGGCATTGACCATGTTATCATTGCTTTTTCCTCCTTGATAAAAAAGACACAGTTGATCAAACTGTTTATATCTACATTGAGAGAAACAGTGAGTGAGTGAGTGAGAAAGTTCATTTTTCTTCAAACGTGCTGCAATCCTGTTTCAAGTTCAATTTACATGTACATATGGGGGCTGTCTTCCTCACTGTAGACCTAATCCTGAATGTCAGGGCCAATCCTGTAAGGTGCTGAGAGACTCCTGAAAGGTATAAATTCCCTGAATACTCATTGACTTGGAGTTATTCAGTACCTTTCAGGATTAGGCTCACAGACAGGAAAACAGCCCCCATATGTACATGTAAATTACATTTGGGGCTTGTCTACACAGGAAAGTTGTACCAGTATAAAGTAGGGTGTGAATTTAAACAGATAGAGTTATAACAGTATAACTCCTCGTCTGGACACTTTTATTCCAGTATAAGAGTGTCCACATGGGGTGTTTATACCACTATAATTATATCAGTTTAAATATACCCATATAATTATATGGGTATAGTTGGAAAAATCTCCCATGTAGACAAGCCTTTACAATATATTTTACACTGTGGTATTTCTAACGGGTTGTGGGATCATTCACAAGTCAACAAATAAAATCTACCACTCCTTCCATGATTTTCCTGTTTTACAATGCAGATTTTATGTGAAGTCACAGCGAATTTTGATTCCTAATCCCAACATATTTACAGGATGCCACATATGCAAACATGCACGCAACTCTCACATACTGTGTCACCTCCTTTTGACTTTTGTATCCTGACTCACCTCATCTGACAGCAAGCCAGGATAAGTAGCATTCACCCTCCTCCCTGCGCACACACACACACACACACACACACACACACAAAGATTATAACCTTCACTGCAGATATTTCACCTAGAAAAGATTTATCAGTAAAGTCTCCTAATTTTCACCCTTTACATTAAACATGTAAAGCCAAAAAATAATTTGAAATCCTAATTTTTATTTTTCTTCATTATTGTCTCACAAACTCTTAATTAGAGAAGATATTTCTTACCAAATGATTAACTCTTATGTCTGCTTTAACACTTGAAAGGTTACAGGAATAAGAAAAGGAAAGAGCTTTAATTAAAGAATAAATTATTGAATACTCAATTTTAATTGATGTAGCCCTCTGCTATTATTTTGCATGTTTATAGATATTTTATGTGAATCTGTAATCAAGATGACACAAAGAAAGACTAACTACTGAGGCTAAAAGAAGGAAGGGCTGTTGCATGATCACATTCAGCCGTTTAAGTTCCAGAATCGTGTGAAGTGTGGTTTCCATGACAACAAGCCACTAATTGCTAACATAAAATAAAGTAAAAATCAACCTTGACTGAATTTGGCAGCTACGTGGAAGCTGTAAAATCCTTAAAATAATAATAATAAATGACATTATTTCTGTTTGATGAAAAAAAACACACCCAAGCCCACCTTCTGGATGAAGGCACCCAGACTTCCATGGTTAATTCAGATTTGGCAAAGGTGACAGCATAAAGTAGTCATTGTGTGTCACACTTGATAGTCAACACCTACCTTTAACAAGAGATAAGGAGAGATGATTGTGATGAAGAGCTGAAGGATTTTTGTATCCTTGGGCTAGAGATCAGCAAAGGAAAATGCTGTGGAGAATGCATGAAGTAAATAAAAGACACAAATAACAGGATTTTAAACATAAATTCTAACAGGGTGAGAAGAAAAACAAATTAAGGGGGAGAAAAGGGGAGCTAAATCTATACACACTTTCCTTGCTAACTTGTTAGTGAGGGGTTTCAGACCCTCTGGTTTGCAGATTAAAAGAGTCTTTTGAGACTGTGGAAAACTGTTTGGGAAGCACAATGGCACCATTCAAAATTCACCAATTTATGAACTGCTACGTATCATTTGTAAAAATTGCTTCAGCCTGAGTTACCTTTCACCAGCTCTGTAAGTCGACTCACTGGGTCACTAGGAGTGAACGAGAACATTTTGATAAATTCAGTTTCCATGACAATGAATTAACCGTGGAAAAGGGGGAGGTGTTGGAAGATCTGTGTTCTGTAGAATACTCTTCAAATGTTTGCCTGTGTTCATTTTTAGCCATTTAGTTCTCATGGCTCTGTTCCAAGTCTCTTTAATTTGCCAGTAGCTGTTTTCCCTCCGCAGATTAGGGGAGTAATTCATCAGTGAATGTTTCACTCAGTGGTCCCATCTAATGTAAGAGAACATAAAAATGATTTTTTCCAATTATGCTTTTTGTTTGTTTAAAAAGAATGCAGCAGCCTTTTTTGTTGTTTCACTACAACCTGGCTATAGTGTTCCTAATCTTTCTTATTTGTTGCCCATTATTGTACTTACAAGTACAATTGCATCTTGTGAGATGTTGGGAGTTGGTTTTAAATACCAATGAGTCCCCAAAACAAAATAATGATTTTATGTTTGGTTCAAGAGGAACAAGCCAAAAAAAGAATGTCATACTCTAGAAAGCCAGCTTCAATGGAAACAGCTCAGAGAAAGTTACAAAAACAAGTAGCATTTTTCTGTGATAGAACTGGTTAAAATTATGCTTCATCTGTATCGTTTATAAAAGCCTGAAACATCCAAAAAGTAGGGCCAGAACCAAAAGCCACTGAAGTCACTGGGTGTCTTTCTGCTGACATGCAGTGGGGTTTGGATCAGACCCTTATACCAGTGAGATGGAGAGGAGAGGTATACACACACTCTTTAATGTCTGTTTAATTGAGATTGAAGCAGGGAGATCTAGTGATCTGTTTTCACTCCGGGGACAGTTAGTTTGTCCTTCAGAGACAATTTAGGCAAATTTGCCCCCTCCCGCCCCCCCAATCCTGAGCATTTCTTGCAAGTGCTGAGCCCCCAGAACTCCCCAATGGAGTCAATAGGCGTTGAAGGGGCTCACCACCTTTCAGTCTCTTCCTGTCTGCAAAACGGTGTCATTGTATGCACTTTATGGGGGATTGGAGGGTTTTGCTGTGAAGTTGCTGGTGGCTGCGCCAGCCCAGCAGGGGCCCAAGCGTCTGCATGATTTGCAAAAGGAAAAAAATGTTGCTAGAAAAAAACAAGGCATACAACACAGGAAAGAAAGGAAACAAAAGGAAGAAGTCAGTTACCACTTATGCAAGCACACAATGCCTGCAGAACGGCACTCTGTGAATTTCAATAAGGAGTGAGAAAAAACTATTTCCTTTCTTTAATATGCACACAGACATATCTATCTATAATATGCAGATATATATGCAAGTGTATGTATATACAGAGAGAGAGAGAGAGAGAGAGAGAGAGATGCTTATTTAAAATTGCACTATATCTGAAAGCTTATATTCTATCATAGGCTCCCAGAGAATTTCTAATTAAAAAGAATATGATCATTCTCTTCCACACAATAATATTATTAGACTGTGCATGGCTGACAATCAAAGTAACTGTTTTAGTCAATGAGACTTAGTTGCTTTGAAGCAGCTCCTCACGAGAAAAATAAAAAAAATGATTCAGAGTTGAGTGAAATTCAGTAAATCAGTAGCCTTGAGTCTCTGTCTTGATTTAAAATAGCAGGGGCACTTTTTGTCAGCCAGCTGAGTACATGTGGACAAGCATAAGCCTAATGACTTCTTTTGTTCATCTGCCATGTGGAACTATTTCAACATTCTTATCTAGGATGTGAATGAGATGCGCTAATAGCTCCATGTTTCCATTCCTGGAACCGAGGAACTAATGCAGGGAGCATGCACTTATGTCCCATTGATATTAATGGTGTGAGATCACTCAGCCTGCTGCTTTCAGTGAAACTGAGTCTGCAATACCTACAGTGACAGACAAATGCCTGATACATCCTTTGCTCTCCCCCTGACCTTCAGCTGGCACCAGACACTGCTGCACATCATCTCTTGTTAATGTAATCACAGGTGAGATATGGATAAACAACAGTTGTCTCAGAGCTGTAGATTGCTAATAAGTGTCATGCAATACAGTGGAGCTCAGGTGCAGATCATTAAAAAGAAGTAAGAATGAGAGGAATAACAACTTGTCAGTCCACCTTGAGTCAAGCTTAACATTCTCATGATACTAGTGAGCACCATGCACAAGCAGTTGTGTCCTCTGCTCAGTGGAACTTGGACTAAGAGTACAGCAGTGGAACTTATTTCCAAATACTTTTGGTTAAACTTTGAGCCTTTGCTCAAATTAAGGAAGAATATAAGAACATTCAAACATTCAAAATTTCATTTTTTCCCTAATAAAGGTCTAAATGGTCTAGCCAGGCACTGTGAACTTTAACTAATAGTTTCATGCTACAGTAATGGCACCTATTATTTGAATTCATTCTCCACACTGACAGCACAATTCAGACATACTCCAGTCTGTGACATTTTAAGTGACTTGTGATTTTCCAGTGTACCTTCTACAGTATACATACATTAACTACAGAATATAATAGATACATATGTACACAAAACCTGATGCTTTTACTTCTGCTGTTATATTTCAGAGTTTGAACCACTGTGAGCTCTTTAAAATATATTCTGTTCTTGAAATATACAGTATGTATATTAGTGTGCTAAATTTAATCAAAAAGAGGAGATGCCTACAATATTCCTGGCCTGTCCGAAGTTTTTAACTCTTTGCATCAGGGTGCGCCTCTCCCATTTCCCAGTTACTATATTTTATAATGTTCTTAAAAAATGAACTACAAGAAATAAATAGGAATGATAACTATCTGTTTTGATCATGAAATTACTCAAACAACAGACATTTTTGAAAAGAATCATTTATCACAGGAGCTGGCATAGCTGCCATGTTTTAAGCAGTTCCATGTGTGGCACTTCTTACAGATAAAAGCAAGTTACTAATTTTCCCCTGCAAAGGTATGCAAGCAGGTATATAAATAGACAGAAAGCTGGGAGGGAGAAGGGATTCCTCTTGGGCCTCTTCTCAAGCGGTGGGAGGAGGAATAAGTGGCATGGATGGAGTTAGGAGCCAATCCCTCACCACTCCCAGAAGGAGGTTTGTGGCAAGAGGGTTCTCTCTCTCTCTCTCACACACACACACACACACACACACACACACACACACAAAAGCGCACAGATATATATTTGGGAATTTCTTCTCCATCAAGGGCAGGGGTGGGTAAAGTAGCCAACCTTTGCTCTTCCCCTCATCACAGAATCTGGCACTAGTAGTGTTCATTCCGCTGTTTGGTCCTGCCTCTTCAGAGTGAAAGAGGAGAGTAGGAATGCCAGGGATCTGGTTGTACAGGTTACAACCTGTACAGGTTAAATTAGGGAGAGCAGTGTTTGGCATTGGGAAGATATGATGGTGCAGTGGGAGTTGGAACAGTGGGGCTGGAGTATTTGGGACAACTGCAGTTCAGGGAGGACCAACGTTAACTTGAGGAGTTGGCAACAAGGATTATTTAGGGGGCCTGGGGTTTAGACTGTGTTCTAGTAGCTGAGTTTCAATGTTATACTGTTATAGTAGCTGTTGTGTTACAGCAGTGGCAATAAACTATTGCAACCAATGTCCTCCAAACAACCTCGGAAACATTAGTGATTATCTCTGAGAACTCCTGGAGGACAGGTGACATCCCACAGGACTAGCAAAGGGCAAACATAGTTCCTATCTTTAAAAATGGAACAAAGAGGACATGGGGAATTATAGACCAGTCAGCTTAACTTTAATACCTGGGGAGATACTGGAACAAATTATTAAACAATCAGTTTGCAAGCACCTAGAAGATATAGAGCTTTAAGGAATAGCCAAAATGAATTTGTCAAGAACACAACGTGCCAGACCCTCCCAATTTCCTTCTTTGACAAGCTTACTGGCCTAGTAGATGGGGATAAGCCGTAGCAATGATATATCTGTATTTTAGTAAGGCTTTTGACACAGTCCTACATGACATTCTCACAAGCAAACTAGGAAAATGTGGTATAGATTAAATTACTATAAGGTGTGTCCATAACTAGTTGAAAACCTGTACTCAAATAGTAGTGATCAATGGTTCACTGTCAAACTGGGAAGACGTATGTAATAGGGTCTTGCAAGGATCTGTCCTGGATCCAGTACTATTCAACATTTTCATTAACGACTTGAATAATGGCGTGGAGAGTATGCTTATAAAATTCGTGGATGATGCTGTGACTGGTTGGATCACAGAAACCCCCTTGGGAGCTGCCACCCGATGTGCGAAGACTACCCCTGCTCCTGTTTTCTCTGCCAGCTCAGGACTCCAGCACCCTGTCTTGCTGAGCGAGACACTCCCGTCCTGCTCCAACACAGACCCAGGGTCTGAATCACTTGCCCCAAAGCTGCAAGTTTACCTGAAAACAGCTCACAGAAGTGTGCTTGTCTTAAGCACTCAGATGCCCAACTCCCAATGGGGTCTAAACCCAAATAAATCCGTTTTACCCTGCATAAAACTTATGCAGGGCAAACCCAGAAATTGTTCGCCCTCTATAACACTGATAGAGAGATATGCACAGTTGTTTGCTCCCCCAGGTATTAATACATACTCTGAGTAAATTACTAAATAAAGTGATTTTATTAAATACAGAAAATAGGATTTAAGTGGTTCCAAGTAGTAACAGACAGAACAAAGTAAGTCACCAAGCAAAATAAAATAAAATGCGCAAATCTATGTCTAATCAAGCTAAATACAGATAATCTCACCCTCAGAGATGCTTCAGTAAGTTTTTCTCAGACTGGACACCTTCCAGGCCTGGGCACAATTCTTTCCCCTGGTACAGCTCTTGTTCCAGCTCAGGTTATAGCTAGGGGATTCTTCATGATGGCTCCTCTTCCCCTTTGTTCTCTTCCACCCCTTTATATATCTTTTGCATAAGGCGGGAACCCTTTGTCCCTCTGGGTTTCCACCCCCCCTCACTGGAAAAGCACCAGGTTAAAGATGGATTCCAGTTCAGGTGACATGATCACATGTCACTGCAAGACTTCATTACCCACTTGCCAGCACACACATATACAGGAAGACTCACAGGTAAACACAACCATCTGCAGACAATGGGAGTCATCAAGATTCCAAACCATCATTAATGGCCCACACTTTACATAATTACAATAGGCCCTCAGAGTTACATTTTATATTTCTAGTTTTAGATACAAGAGTGGTACATTTATACAAATTGGATGATCACACTCAGTAGATTATAAGCTTTGTAATGATACCTTACAAGAGACCTTTTGCATGAAGCATATCCCAGTTATGTTATATTCACTTATTACCATATTTTTCTAAAACTATCCCAGTTACATTATATTCACTTTTTATCATGTTTTTATAAAACCATATAGACTGCACAACATCACAGATGCCAAGCTGGCAGGGGTTTCTAGCACTTTTGGAGGACAGTGTTAGAATTCAGAATGATATTGATAAATTGGAGAATTGGTCTGAAATCAACACGCTGAAATAAAGACAAGTGCAAAGTACTACACTTAGGAATAAAAAAATCAAATGTACTAATACAAAATGGTGAATAATTGATAAGCCATAGCACTGCAGAAAAGGATCTTGGAATTATAATGGACCACAAATTGTATATTAACCAACAATGTGATGCAGTTGTGAAAAGGGCTAATATCACTCTGGGGTGTATTAACAAGACTGTCGTATGTAAGACACAGGAGGTAGTTGTCCCCCACTACTTGGCACTTGTGAAGGCTTAGCTGGAGTATTGTGTCCACTGTTGGTGCCCATTGTCAACCATCCATCTCAAAAGATGATGGTGTAAATACCAAAATAGTAGAGTGACTGTGTCACATTGCAGCATTGCAAATGGCTAAAAAGTCCAATTCATGAGTAACGGTCCTTGCCACAAATAGTGCAGGTGTAAGACGCAGGGCCTGAGGATGAAGTCACTATTAGCACTAGAGGCCTGTTGTGCTTTCCTCTTAATTCTTTTCACTTTCCTCTCTCTCAACCGCAATCAGATTGCAATCATGACATGGGCCCCACACATTAAAAATGTGGACAGATTGGAGAGAGGAGAGCAAAAAAAAAAATGTAACGAAAAGATTAGAAAACCTGACCTATGAGGAAATGTTAAAAAATTGGGCATGTTTAGTCTTGAGAAAAGACTGATGGCAACCTGAGAACAGTCTTCAAATATGTAAAAGGTGGTTACAAAGAGGATGGTAATCAATTGTTCTCCATGTCTATGGAAAATAGGACAAGAAGTAATCAGCTTAATCAGCAGCAAGGGAAATTAAAAGTTAGATATTAGGAAAAACTTTCTAACTATAAGGATAGTTAAGCACTGGGATATGTTTCCAAAGGTGGTTGTGGAATCCCTGTTACTGGAGGGTTTTTAGACCATGTTAGACAAAAACCTGCAGGGATGATTTAGGTATACTTGGCCTTGCTTCAGCATGGAGAGGTGGATTAGATGCCCTCTCAAGGTCCCTTCCAGCCTTCCATTTCTATGATTCTATGATTCCATGATCTTAGCCTGATGAGGGGTCCAGGAGTATCTCAGCACAACAGGAAAGGTCATATGGGTTTCCAAAGGCTCATATACAACACAAGATATACATTAGTGGGATTTGTAGCCTAATTTTCACTCACTGGGGAAATTGCCTACAAACAGGTGATGTGAGGTGATCACTCCAGCAGAATGAGAAGAGGCCAATACAGAGAAAAAGCATGGACAGATAAGGAGGGTAACGTGGAATTGTCCATGGAAGGCCTGGGCAGTTACTCCAGAAAGAAATCAGAAAGATGATGAGGTTTGTTGGGAACACTGAGCAGTCAAGTTTTTTGTTTTGTTTATTTATGTGTTTTTGGAGGAGGGGTATTAGGAGCTTGTTGAGTGAGCCAAGATTGCTAGGGATATTATTGCATGGGGAAGCCTGAGAGAGGTTGTTCTGGGAGGCAGCTAAGCTCTGCTGCCTTCCTGCAGCTATACTAGCTGTGGAAAAATCCAGTGGCAATGCAGCAATGCATGACAAGGGGCCTAATGTGTGCATGCCATGCAAGAGAAGTGACACTTGACAGGTTTGGTGTAGCAGCACCTCACACATTGAAACCCAACTCCACCCACACAGACCCCTCATTCCATCCACCCACTAACAAATGAACACAACACAAACCACAATTACCTCTCAAGGTTAGTCTGCTCAGCAATCCATTTCATGAGTGTGTAATCTAAACCAACTCTGTGCTGCATAGGCTGTGTTCCTCAAACTAGGAACTAAGACCCAGGGAGATTTAGAGAGTCTGGCATAAAGGATCCTTTTTGTGTTCCTTAAAACTGACACTATGAGTGACAATATATAGTTCAATCCTCCAACCAATCAACTTCAATCCACACAATTTAGGAACCAATAAATCGCTTTCTAAAACTTTGTAAAAGTCATATTAGAAAAAATAAATAAATATGTTTTATAAAGCAAACAGATGACTGCAGGCAGTATGATATTAGAAAGAGTCCCACTCATTAAGGATGACCTATAATAACCCATTCATGGCTCTGTTTCTCTCTACAACTCAAATCATGAGAAGTTATTCCTAATGTGTGAAAATATTTCTCATAGCACTTTGTTCTTGATTATGTATTATAAAAATTATGGAGTATACTACTGTATACACTGTCTATATAGTAGTTTTGACAATCAGGAGTTCCGAAGAAATATAAAAGAAATATTTACCAGTTCTGCCCTTACAGAAATTTTGTTAGTGTTAAAAATCAGTAAAACCTGACTTCAATAACTGGTATTAGGTTCTCAATAATGCCAAAGTCAATAGCTGCTTTTGTAACAGTGTTACAGTTTAAGCACTGCTGCAGGCCTATGCTAGACTTGAACATGGGATCAAAGACATAAAAGCAATGTGACTGCATTGCTTTCACTTTATATTCTAACACTCTAAGGATCTTTACACAAGTTCGATTGTCAGTGACATTTTGTCATTGATCTTTTCTAACGCAACTTTTGCATCAATATTTTTTTTCAGGAACCTCCTTTGAGGAAGATGATGTCTAAATGGGTTAAGTGTACGTGTGTCTATTGTAATAAGAGTCTAGAAAGCCAGCCAAATACTTCAATTCAAGATCTGCAAGCACAGTGCTAGAATAAGGATACCCATGCCCAACTCTCTTAAGTTCTAAGTCGCCAAACTTTCAAGGGAAATGCCCTTGACTCCGATATTAGTCATAACAAAAGAGTATGGGTGAAATCCTGGACCCACTGAAGTCAGCTGCAAAACTCCCATCAACTTCAGTAGGACCAGGATTTCAATCAAGGCTTTTAAATCGATATTGTAAGGCACTCCAGCACATGGATGTGAGATTCCACAGATCAGATTTTCAAAACAGCTGAGGAACATATTTTCAAGTACTCAGTACCAAGTAGCTCCCATTGTGACACTTATTGACCATAACCACACACTCTTTTGAAAATCTGGCTAATAATTTTGGTGCCTAAATGGAAGATAAGAACATAAGAACAGCCATACTGGGTCAGACCAAAGGTCCATCTAGCCCAGTATCCTGTCTTCTGACAGTGGCCAATGCCAGGTGCCCCAGAGGGAGTGGACAGAACAGGTAATCACCTAGTGATCTGTCCCCTGTCGCCCATTCCCAGCTTCTGGCAAACTGAGGCTAGGGACACCATCCCTGTCCATTCTGGCTAATAGCCAGATGGACCTATCCTCCATGAACTTATCTAGTTCTTTTTTGAAGATGAGCTCTTTAAATCTCCCCCCACATCCTCATATGCCAAAACATAAAATATCAGAAATGTTGGTTTCTTTCCTTTCTTTTTTTTAATCACATAGAGGTAGGTAGTAAGCTAACGGCATTGCACAGCCCAAAAAAAAACCAATCTCAGTCCTCAGTATCTTGAGTTTGGGAACAGGTTAAAGCTTTCAATCACTAAAACAGCAAAAGTCAGATACATACAAAGTCCTTTCAGAGTCCAAAGAGCACTCTTTCATCTGCTCAGTGCATGTGACATTCCTGCTGGCTGAGATGTAGGCAACTTATGCTGCCACATTAGAGTTGGCCAGTTACTTGCCTCCTCAGTCAATTCAGGAGCCATCTAAAAAAGAGAGAAAGAAGATTAGGGAAACACGTTAAGACCAATGTAAGAAAAGTTCTATTCCCTGAATTGGTCAGATTTACCTGCAAATTCTCCTACAAAGGTTCTGTACTCCAGTCCCAGCTTATATATTTATGATTTCACCTTTGAACTTATCATACCACCAAGCAAATGGTAACATATCATGATCTGAACCAGTAGATCGGTTTCTTTGACACTGATATTGATTTTCTTCTTCTAAAAGGGACCTGGCAATATGAAGCAATATAGTGAGATAGTCTTGTCAATAAATAGAGCATAGCCAGGGCAGCCATTCTGGCCTGTGGAAATCCTGCAGTATAAAACAAAGGGATGCATGGCTAATGCAGCTATAGGAGAACAAATCCCTTAAGCGAAAAAAATAGTTATGCAACCAAATACTAACATCATTATGCTTTCTCTTCCATCTTTAGAATAATATCAATTTTCCCAGCCTGAGCCCTGTGTTCATAGTTGCACATTCTCAGTGATGTGTTTAAGATAATGAACCCTAAAAAAACAGAGGTTACTATTACTAAGGGGATTTTTCTATTAAGTTTTAACTTCACTTACAATCCATCTTTTTCCTTTTCCTTTCTTTTCAAAGATTTTGTTTTGTAGTGAATAGGATTTTAGGCTATTATATAACTCACATTAGCATAACTTTCTCATCTAAGGAAGTTACTTCAATACATCTTATGCATATTCTGTATTTTATACAAAGTTTCAAGAACACTTATTCTTCTCCTGTCCAGCTTTTATATTCTTCAGTGACTTTTACGTTTCTCACTAATTCTTGCCCCCAACAGAACTAACAGCATCATGGAATGTAAAAACTATTATATATAGTTAGTTTTAAAAAAACACATTTCAAAAGTGCCCTAGGACGGATCTGTGATTATTACTGCTCTGCAGCAGCCCCTGCTGGTAAAGGACAGCTGTCAGACCAACAGGTCTCTTCACAATTATGCCTATCAAACCTACTGCTTAATCACTGGCTAGTTGTATTCCAGCATAGCCATGGGTGACCTGCAGGTTCATGGAATCTTGAAACTAGTTTTCCTACCATCTGCAGACTAGCAATTGTTCATTCTTATCACAGTGGATAGCGAATACCGAAGGAATAAATAATGTTTATGAGCCTTTTTTGACATGTTTGTAACATCAACCAATAAAAGGAAGACTGGAAAATATTAGTCTAAGAAAAGGAAAGCAATGCAGTGTAAGATATACCACCTGAAAAGGCTTCACTTAAAGTACAAGTCATGACATAGTGTCAAAAAAGAATTTTTCACCCAGTGGAAGCACATTAAATTATGCTAGTACTGTCTGCTCTTCCATGTGGTTGTTGACAGATGTTTGTGAGAGAAAATCTTCCATTCTGCTTGACCTCAAAAGCTGTCCCACACACAGCCTTTATATTACAATGCTAAAAAGCAAAAAATAAGAATTCCTCTGGTATAGAGACTAAATATTTACAGGATGTTGACCAAAGTACACACAGAAAAAAAACTTAAAGATATTTATCAGAAAAAAAATCACACATCATTTAAAATGAAAGAACTAGAGTGGAAAACACCCAGGTGATTGCAGTTTGTTTTGCCATACATCCCTGAAACTCCCTGTAGTGGAAAGAAAATATAGCAGGAAGGTTATGATAACAAAACATATCTATTTTTCCCACATTTATCATCATATTTAAGCCAACCTTCCCAAACAGCTCTGTAAAACATATACATTTGTAATAGGGATCATATTCCCACAGGACTAAGTTGAGAGAAAAATCATAGGAATAATTTACATGAATGTGAATCGTGTAATCAAGAAAGCTGAAGGCAGTGGGTGTGGGGAAGAGAAGGGACAAGAACAATGGAAGACAGGAAACAGGACACAGAAGACAAACCAATTTAAAGATTTGGAATGACTGGCTATTTTTATACGAGGAAAATGATCTTAAGGAGGAAGAGTGATTAAGCCAGCAACAATGACAGCTACCAAAAAAAAAATGTAGTCTAAACAGGAACAGCATCCTACAAAGGAAGACGGTGCCTCTGGGTTATCTCCATGAGGAATTTCAAATCTCAGAATCGTTGAAGAAACAAGTCTTAATAGCAGGTGCTATGTTGTATGCTGTATTCTGTCAAGACCAAAGGGACTATCAGACCCTTCCACATATTAAAAGGAGATCAGAAGGAAGTGATTTTGTTCACATTCCTCCAGGAAACATGATATACTGGCACACCCAGAAGTACAGACTAGTGTAATAGTTATAGGTGGGTATAAAAATAAAAATAAGGGAGCGATGCATACATGAAAAAGTAGAATCATCCCAAGTATTATTGTCAAAAGAGAAGCAATTTTGATCACAAAGGATCAATAAATTAAAAACAAACAAACAGTGAATAAATATCTTTATTATATTGTTTGAAAAATATTTTCATTTGAAAGGAATTACTTTTTCTTAATATTTTCCAGTTTGTAATCCAGCCAGAAATGACTACTTTTATTTATTATTTCTTCAGTGCCCCCAAAATATGCTAGCTGCTTTATGAATAAATGAATTGGACAAGGTGAGTTTGTTGAAGAATCTCTTGCATTCAGGAGTAGCCCTAGCCGTTTTGCCAGACATAGCAAAAAACATTTCAGCACCCCCACTTCTCCTGTCTTTCCTGCCTTCCCCCTCCCCCTCCAGCGGCCAAGCAAAAAAGAAAGAAAAGAAAAGAAAACCAAGTGTCACAGTGGTACAGCACCTCTTGAAAGCTGGCACCAATGGAGGTTGCTCTGTTTGCCCACCCCTTCCCAACTGCTTCCAATATACAGGCCTGGTATTTCAAACACTTGTAGCAATTATAATTAAAAGGCCTCTGGTTGACAAAGGGACTAGTCAAGGCAGTAAATATGACACTGAATAGCAAGGGTTTGGAGATCAGGCCCTAAATATTAGGCAAGAAAACAACTGAAAGGGAAAACTTCTGTGGAGAAAGGAGGAAGGTAAGGACAAGGACTACAAATATAGGACTTGATTCTGTAAGTACTTATGTGTGTGTTACTTTATGACCTATTGAAGTCAATAGGACTATTCATACAATTAAATTTTCTCACATGATATTTTGTGTTTGCAGGCTTGTGGCCAGAAACTCATGCAGTTCCTTAAAGATATTATGTGATTATCTTGAAGTTGCCATCAGTAGAGTTGATGACATTTCAATGAGAAACAGAAATGAAATGCCACAAAAAAACCGCCAAACACTGCAATTTTTTCCTTTTTCCAACCAACTCTGATATTATAGATGTACGCCCACAGGTACATCTAAACATAGCAACATGTGTCTGAGTGTTTGATGTGCATTTATCTTTTTATTAAAACATTATTTTTAAAGATCTATTAAGCAGAAAGTATTATAGTGGCTACAGCTTTTCAACTCAACTAATGCAAGTGGGTGCTAAATACTGAAAGGTAACTTCTGGATGAGACAGGAACTTTGACTTCTTGCTACCTTGATTTAAATGAAGTAGAGTACAGATGAGATACTATAAATCCTCTGGTCTTTGTCTGCAGCTCACTGCACAGTTACCCAGGAAATATCACTGCCATATAATGATGCTAAAAAAGTCACTAATGTATTACCATATCCAACCAGCAGACCTTTCTAGAATTTAATCATTGTTAATGAATTAGCAATAGTTGGAGAGTATTTATATGCTTTTGCACAAAAAAAAGTAAAGTTTCATTATACCAATGGGTATATGTGCCTCTGACAACCTTTTTGACAGCTATTATCTTTGAAAAAAAGTCATAAGCGGCCAGCTTATTAAATTTTGTAAATCATAAGGCTTGTCTGCAAATGCAGAGCACTACAGCTGATTTAGCTGTTAGCCTAGAAACTCTGCTGTTAAGACCAATAAATGGGTCCAGAGTTTAAGTTGCATAGTAAATTATACATAGAAGAAACAGACAGAATCTTGCCTCATGTTTCCTATCTTTGAACCATAGAGTGGCTGCACTGCAGCATTCAGAAAGATGAACTGACAGCACACTTTTGTTGCTGGGCTTCAAATTTTAAAATGATACATCAAGTTCCTAGATCCTCATCACTCTCAGCAAGGGAAGGTTACTGAGTTCTTGACTAAGTAAGAACATAAGAACGGCCATACTGGGTCAGACCAATGGTCCATCTAGCCCAGCATTCTGTCTTCTGAGAGTGGCAAATGTAAGATGCTTCAAAGGGAAAGAACAGAACAGGGCAATCAGCAAGTGATCCATCCCCTATCATCCACTCCCACCATCTGGCAGTCAGGGCTTTAGACACCCAGAGCACGGGGTTGCACTTCTGACCACTTGGCTAATAGCCATTGATGGACCTATCCTCCATAAACTTATCTAGTTCTATTTTGAATCCAGTTATAGTTTTGGCCTTCACAACATCCCATGGTAATGAGTTCCACAGGTTGACCTTGCATTGTTTGAAGATGTACTTCCTTTTGTTTGTGGTAAACCTGCTGCCTATTAATTTCATTGAGTGACCCTGGTTCCTGTGTTATATGAAGGAGTACATAACACTTCCTTATTCACTTTCTCCACACCATTCATGATTTTATAGACCTCTATCATATTCCCCCATAGTCACCTCTTTTCCAAGCTGAATAGTCCCAGTCTTTTTAATCTCTCCTCATATGGAAGCTGTTCCATACCCCTAATCATTTTTCTTGACCTTCTCTGTACCTTTTCCATTTCTAGTATATCTTTTTTGAGATGGGGTGACCAGAGCTGCAACAGCAGGGCCGCCCAGAGGATTCAGGGGGCCTGGGGCAAAGCAATTGTGGGGGCCCCTTCCATAAAAAAAAGTTGCGATACTATAGAATATTATATTCTCGTGGGGGCCCCTGCAGGGCCCGGGGCAAATTGCCCCTCCCCCCCCACCCCGGGCGGCCCTGTGCAACAGTATTGAAGGTGTGGTGATATCATGGCTATATATAGTGGCACTATGATATTTTGTGTTTATCTATCCCTTTCCTAATGGTTCCTAACATTCTGTTGGCTTTTTTGACTACTGTTGCACATTGAGCAGATGTTTTCAGAGAACTCTCCACGATGACCCCAAGATCTTTTTCTTAAGTGGTAACAGATAATTTAGATCCCATAATTTTGTATTTAGAGTTGGGATTATATTTTCCAATATGCATTACTTTGCATTTAGCAACATTGAATTACATCTGCCATTTTGTTGCCTAGTCACCCAGTAATGTGAGATCCCTTTGTAACTCTTTGCAGTCTGTTTTGGACTTAACTATCTTGAGTAATTTTGTATCGTCTGCAAACTTTGCCACGTCACTGTTTACCCCTTTTCCCAGATCATTTATGAATGTCAAACAACACTGGTCCCAGTACAGATCGACACCGCTATTTACCTCTCTCTATTCTGAAAATGGACCATTTATTCTACCCTTTCTTTCCTGTCTCTTAACCAGCTACTGATCCATGAAAGGACCTTGCTTCTTATCTCATGACTGCTTATTTTGCTAAGAGCCTTTGGTGAGGGACTTTGTCAAAGGCTTTCAGAAAGTCTAAGCACACTAGATCCACTGGATCACCCTTGTACACGTTTGTTGACCCCCTCAAAGAATTCTAGTAGATCAGCAAGGCATGATTTCCCTTCATAAATGCCATGTTGACTCTTCCTCAACAAATCGTGTTCATCTATGTGTTTGATAATTCTGTTCTTTACTACATTTTCAATCAATTTGCCTGGTACTGAAGTTAGGCTTCCTGGCCTGTAATTGCCAGAATTACCTCTGGAGCTCAGTGGTGAGAATAAATGAACAAACTGGAGTGTAATTCTTCACCACTATACCAGTGAGTCTGCAGTTTGTGCAAACTAAGATTACATAAAAACCTACTGGAGTCACACCCTGGTTTTCTGGCAGTAATTGCTGTAGACAGAGTAAAATGATGACCATCAAAACTGGAATGTAGGAGAAAAGAAATATGTTCGTTCTACATTTTTTTCCCCCTTTTCAGATACTGCATGCAAGTAGTCAATTACCCTCAAGTATGTTAACAAAGTAACATACACTCTTGTAATAAACATCTAACTAGACATAAAACAGGGAGGAAGCTGGGGCAAAAGAATCATATCTGAATAATGTGTGAGAGGGGTTGTTTTGTTTTACAATACTTAACTCATTGCTTTGTATTTTTCCCATTCACAATGACTTATGGTGCATCATGTTAGAAACTGCCCACTACTGTGTCCTTTCATGAACAATGGAAGCAAATGTATCAGTCAAGAATTCTTAGTTTGCATCTGCTCAACAATCATTCCAGTGCTTACTTTTATATAAACTAATAACGTTTTTTTTTTAAACAAGAGTCAAGTACTTTTCATTTTCAGTAGGCAACCAGCCCTTTGGTACTCAGACTAATAATCAAATCAGTATGCTAAATTATATTGTGTAAGGAGGTAGCAAACCTAAATACTGAAAATCTCTCTCAAAATTTTTTCTATACCAACTGTCAGCAGGGGGAACTATTAATTCATACAAAACTTTGTAGGCTGAAATGATGTAGGGAACTGGCATCATACTAGCACATATATGTTCACAAACTGCAACAGTCAACCTAGATACCTAAAGACATAAAACATGGTGAAACACTGCATAACTTGATTAAAGACAACAAAAATTAAAAACACCGGCAAAGTGTCTTTTGAGTATTATGTGGATTTTGGAGGCTAAGATTAAAATGCAACATGATCTTAATGAATAAAAAAAAATAGTCAAATGTAGGGCCCCATGCTACCCTCCCACAAAAAAATACATCAGATGGGAAAACTAAGTTAAAACATCTATGGTTTAGCTCATAATAACAGCAGTTTCATTGTTCTTTGGATAGGGAACGATATCGGGCCATGCAGATCGGGCCAGGGATATGTCTCTCAAAGCTATTCGGAGTCACAGGGAACTCGGAGAAAGCATAGCTTCTAATGGAGAGAGGGATTTGAGCAAAAGGTATGACAGGGAGCTAAAATCACAGATCACAACTATATGATACATTGAGCAGCTTAAGTAGTGAGGGGAAGTCCACCCACATGACCCTGCCATATAGAGTGGCCTCCTTCAGCCCTTCCCTGTCCACCCTGACAGACTCTCAAAATCCCACAAGGCCCTGACTGTATAGATGCCAAGGAAGGACTTCTTCATATTCAGAGTGAGGGGGACACAGCAGGCAATGAGCTGTAGAGAGGTGTATAGAGTCCAGAAAATGGCAGCATAATAAATAGACTAATAACAGAAAAAGATGTGGGGTAGTAGTGAATAAAAAACTAAGTACAATTCTACACTGTCACAAAAAAAGGCAAATATTATATTAAATGGTATTAACAGGTGTATCCCATGTAAAACAAACAAGGCAATTATTTTGCTCTTCCCAACACTGATTAGGCCTCAGTTGCATTATTGCATTCGGTTTTGGGCACGACATATTTAAAAGGACAACAAATTGGAGAAAGTTCAGAGGTCAACAACAAAGAGGATAAAAGGTTTGGAAAATAAGATCTATTAGGAAAGGTTAAATGAACTGGACATGTTCACTCCAGAGAAAAGACGACTAAAGGGAAACATGATCTGTCTACAAATGTATAAAGGGTTGCTATAACAAGGACAGATTTGACAATCTCCTGGGGCTTCCAGAACTGGGAGCTACTGTGTTATGCCTCTCAGCCTCGGCAAGTGAGAGATTTGCTGCTGCTAAGCTTTGTGCTAGGTCTCTGACACAAAAGCCTGTTTGCCTTTCCAGCAAACTCTTCAGAGTCTGCCAGTCCAAACTTTGCCTAGGAGATAAAAATCAGTGAACCTCAATTCCCGAATTCCTCAGAGACACCTTTCTCTGCAGTGCTCAGCCTCTCTTACTGTAGTACCCACCAAATTGTATCAAGTTTGCTAATCTGTTTTCCCTTGAAAGGAGCAACAACTTGACTGGGGTTGACTCTACTTCACTTATAGCACTGAGTTGGTTTATAATAAAAAATAAAACAAGTTTATTAACAAAAGGACCCTGATTTAGTAATACCAAGGGATAAGGATAGGTTATAAACAAACAAAAGTAAAAATACTCTTCTAAGTCTAAAACTCAACAAACCAGAATCTTTTGTCCAAAGAAGTTTTTCTCACCATAATCTTTCTTCCAGCATGACCAGCTAGCCTTTTAGCCAGAACCAACACATAGACCTCAAAGCACTTGGTTTCTTTGACTCCTTATGTGAAGGATAAATATGGGTTCACTTTCCCTATTTTTATAGTTCAGTAAACTTCTGAAATGTATTCTTCTGAAATGCATCCCCAAATAAAGTTCCTTTCCCCTGTTTGTGTACATGCCAGGCTGCCTGGTGTAGACTCCATGTGGTTCCTCCCCCATTGGTGATTTTTATAATGCAAGTGATTTCAACCTCCAATACAAATTAGCCTATTGAATTTGGTCACACCTGGTTTGAGGTGTTGGCCTCTTTTCGTTTGTCTGGAGAAAACCTGTTTATCAACTTCCCCTGAAATGCCTGGTTTAAACATATTTTAGTCACATATTTCCAGCACATCTGTAAAGTTCTTTGTGGGTTAACCGTACATACATCACCCAAGAACATGAATGATCGGTAAGTTATTAGTTTTCCAATGATATCTCACATGCCACTTTTTGGATAAATATCATGACAACTGTGTGCCAGCTGGCTTAAACTGGCTCTTAAGGTCACAACAGGGAGACATTATTCCCATAAGTCAATAAGGACAGAACAAGAACTAATGGTCTTAGACTAAGGCAGAGAAGATCTAGGTTAAATACAAAGAAAAACTTTAACTATTAAAACTGTTAGGCAGTAGAACTTGCTGTCAAAGGCATCCACAGAAGAACTATGATCAGAGATATTTAAGGCTAGGCTGGACTTTTAGAGGACAGCTAATGGAAGTATGGCCCAGTGCTGAGGGTGCTGAGTTGGGACACATGGGTTCAATTCCCTACTCTAGGCAAGCCAGTTAGTCTTTCTGTGTCTCTGTTCCTCATCTGTAAAACAGGGATAAGAGCAACATTCTAGCTCACCGGGGTATTGTGAGAATAAATACTTTCAGAATTGTGAGGCACTCAGACACTACAGTAATGAGCGCCATACAAATATCTAATCTGGATAGCTAAAGATGGTTTATGATAATACATTCAATCTTGCCACAATGTAAGGGCACTGACCACCTGACCTGCCAGAGGTCCATTCCAATCTGAATGATTTCTATGACTGTTGAAATGCACTTTAGATAACACATCCAGTCTGGAGCTACTACATCCAAGAGTGGAGAGTAAAAAGTAACAATAATTCAGTAGCTCTGCCATAATACAACAGCTCCCCAGGAGCCTAACTCAATCACCCACTGAAGTCAATGAAAAGAGTCCATTGGCTTCAAGGAGTTTGATCAGGCCCTAGATACTAGTTATCAAATATGAAAAGGGGTTGTTCAGAATCTAGAGGACTAGTTGTGTAAAAATGATCAACTACTGAAATTGTTGAGATGAACCCTGGAAAGGAGATTAAAATCTAGTGGCAAAGTCAGAAAATATTACAAGTAACTGGCAAGGTATGTCTACAGAAAAGTATATTCTTTATGTTTCTTTCTTATTTTTAAAATGGGAATGTAACTCCCTTATTAGATGTTTCATTCGATGTGGTTAGGTTTGACTGGATTCTTACAAGGGGAGGTGGTTGTACTTTTCTAAAAGCTATTTTAATGTTTAGAGTATTAAAGGCTCCGAATTAAAAGGGCACCAGCTACATTTTTTTTTTAAAAGTGGTTATTTGTAATACTAAAATTGTGCTACCTTAGAATGTGAAAATGAAAATATTTTTTAAAACTACACAATTTATACTATATATTTATGTATTTTACTCAGCTTCTACTTTGAGAATAGATTGGTCATTTTCATTTTTGTTAATTTTCCTTCTTAGAATGAAAATGTATGAGAACTATCTAGTTAGTTACTTCTCCATACAGATGAAATACATCTGTCCCGGCCTCTGGTACTGTTGGACTCCTAATACTGTAGTGGAATAGTTAAATTGAATATATATATATTCCTCTGAAAAATAAAATTCATGAAAACATTTCTATTTGCATTATGATTTTTCAAACCCTTTTAACTAGGATAGGAGACTCTGAAGGAACATTAAAGGTAAAAGGAAGGAAGTTAACAGAAGGAATTAATTTGCTATCCATTTCCTAAACATAAGAAGGAACAAAATGGGTAACAAATCACTAGGACTTAAAAAGTTTAAGTAAAGAATAAACTAAAGTAATGTGAGATTTCAAGTTTCTGAAGCATAAAATGGGACACACTCCATAAAAGGGATGTGCACAAATGGTTTCACTCACTATCAGTTATGCAGACAAAAGTGATGGGGCATAGAAGAAAGCGTAATTGGAATGAAAGTCATGAACACAGGTGGCTCACATGGAAAGCATCACATAACATCTCAGAAGACACGGGCAACTCACAAGACACGTACAGCTAACTTCAATAAACCCGAATACTGTACAAATTTCATATTGAAAGTCAAATAAATATTTACAGTACAGAATTACCCATGTGTATTTACGCAAGGGCTCACAGTAGCTAATGAGCATATGGGGTAAAAAACACAGTGCCCTGAAGGATCATATGTCAGCAAAGTTATATAATGAAAAACAATATGACCAGAGAGGAGAATATATCACCTTTAAAAAATAATAGCATATAGGAGACATCCAGGAGGGCCCCACTGGAGATTATAGAATATGCTGATGTGCATAAGGCTGGCATGCATATTTCTTTTGCGTTTGTCACATCTGTATAATAGGCCCGTTGTAAGCCAAGCATGAGTTAGAGCTGCCTATGCCTGCTTTGGAAGCCTTGATAGATGGATGGGAGAAAGGGAACGTGGCACACAGATCTTTTCTTCGGTGTACTGACATTACAGCACGCATGCCTTTCAACCTTCATGCCACCTTGGAGTAATGCAGCAACACCTGCCTCTGAGAGTACACACTGAGCGGGCCAGGGGGTCAGCCCTTTTTGTCTACCTTACTCTCTTCTGGCGAAAAAAAAGACACAACTTCCATTTTTCACTGGGTTGGACAGAGTGCAAAGGGGAGTGCAGAACCTCTGAGTTATTATTCCTGGGAAGCAGCAATGGCAAGAGAGAAAAGGCAGGGGAAGGAGGAGGAATTCAGTGAGGGGCACATTTTAGTAGCTACCATAACAACAAAGCTGCTCACTCTTTTACACACACAGATACACACTGCTTTCAGTTTTTATACAGATGAGCAACATTTGAATTCAAGTGGCCCCATTTTACATATATTCTGTGTCTTCCACTGAAACTTCCCTTATTCTCTGTGAAACCCAGTTGTGCAGAAGGCCACATTACTTGGAGCTGCTACAGTTGCCCAATGTTACCATTTTATAAAATTTTGATTTGCTCATCTTCAGTCTTGTGGAATGTACTACTCAGATTCAGTGATAAGCTGGATACACATTAAGAAAAATGGGAACTTGTTAACTTACGGAAATTCACAGGCAATAAACCACAAACCCAGGTGTACATACTCACATGAAACATACGTCTTAACATTTGGGTTTGCACAAATGTAAGACACATATTAATTTAAATTATGGTTTGCCATTCACATGTGAAACAGATCAGCAAGAGAAGTTGTACAATATTGAGTGAACCAGTTTAGGACAGTTCTCACACAGCTCAAATCAGGACAGTTAGTATGACTGTTACAGAAACCATGCAAAGATTGGTAAGGTGGAAACAAAGATGTGAGTCTAGTTTTGAACCTAGACACTTCCCACTTTGCAGTGAACTGACTTATTAGCAAACCGTAATTGTGAACCAGAAAAGCAAGTGAAAATGAGATAGTGAGCGGTTTGATAACAATTCTCCACTCATAGTACTTTCATCTTATAGTGCCCTAGTACATCTGATGAATTTACCAGTAGCATTTTTTCATGTTGCAGATGAATATCTGCCTAATTGTCTGTAAAAAGTGCACCATTAATAAAGAAGAGTTAAAGGAAGACAATATAACAAGGTGGAACTTGTACATGTTTTGCATAGGAATGACTTGTGAGGTTCTCACACATATACTCATCAATGATGACAGTTTTAGCCCAATTTTTTTTAGGCTTCAGTTCAAAAAGAAAAATGTAGATTCCTTCCCTTTTCTCCTTGAAATTTCTAAGGATATTACCCCAGTTCCTATGGAAATAACATGGATAGGCTATTTTAGTCTTCAAGAGTCAGTGAATGGAAAAATAGGATGCAAAATATTTCCTGGCATTATTTAGGACTGACTCATTGTACCGTGCACATTAGTCCAGAACCATAGTTAAACATTTCAATAAGTTCATGTATTTATTTGCATTTTCTTTCCTTTGAGCTTTACTGCTTGAATGATGCCAATAATGGAGGGGAAGCATGTTTGTCTTTCCTAACTGTCACTGATGACACAGATAAGCAAAATGGATGTGGGCGTTTCTGTTTTGTTTCTTGGTAATGAGGCTTTTCAAGTATTTTAGTAACTAAAAGAATTTGACATTCAAAGTGTTGGTATCTATTGCCCTCAGCAGGTTTTCTAAACAGAAGGAAGTACAAAGTTTTATACCAAAAAAAAAAAAAAAACATATTTTCTGGTAAAGAGGACAACTAGACATAAAATGTGAACAAACTTAATTCCCAGGTACTGTAAGGTAATGTATATTCAGAAGTACATATCACTTTATAGCATATCATTTTATTAATAATTCCTGTGTGTTATGAATCATTGATGTTTAATAATAGAAAAAAACAGATTCAGGCGCCAAATCAAGAATAAGAGACAGGCATGTTTAAAAAAATCTCAAGGAACATTCCAAGTAGACATTTAGTGCTTGAATTGTGAAAGAAATCTGAGATGGGAAGGTATTGATGAAAGCAATTCTCAACAAGTTAAAAAAAAAAAGCCAGTAGCCCATCTCTTGCCCTTGCTTCCGTAAGTGACACTATTCCCGCAAAACACTAATATAGAAAACTATTATTTTAGTGAGACTCTTGGCTCACTCTTGAGTTTTCTATTCCTAGCTTATGCAATTGGATAATGTGTGAGTAAAAAGCAGTGTGGTTTTGTGGTGAGAATACAAGAGTGGAAGTCTAGAGACTTTGTCTCCATTTCTGACCCTGACCTGCTGAATGACTTTGGGAAAGTTATGTAATCCCTCTGAGCCTAAGTTTTCCCGCCTGTAAAATGGAACAATTATACATTCCTTGAGTACTACACAGCGGCATAGTGTGATGATCGATTTATGTTTTATAAAGCAGTTTGACATTCTCTGATGAAAGGCACTCTTAGGGCTAACATTAAAATTGAAGACATTTTTGAAGATTTCTCTAAGCACTAGGCCTTTCAATTCTTGGTTTCTAGAAAAAAAAAATGTTCTTACCCTCTAGGTAGCACCTTGTTTTGTAGAGTACTTTACAAAATGTTTTGACTTCCTGTATGTCATTGAGCAAGTCCGTTTAGCCAAGACACTGGAAATAAGTAACATCTTAACTCATAAAAGTGCCATAAGGTTTTTAATGAACATAGGTGGACAGGACCTTGATATTACATCTCAGACCAATCTAAAAGTAGCCATCTCAAGAAACATAGTTCTTCTGTACTGGGGCATTGACTCACTTATGACTCAGAGGCACGATAGCTGTCTTCTGAATCACCAACACCAGTTACAGCACCATCTAAGGTCCTGTCTACACTAGCAAGTTTCTGCGCAGTAAAGCAGTGTTCTGCGCTGTAACTCCTGAGGTGTACACACTGCCAAGCCACTTAGTGCGCAGAAACTGCATAGTTGTAGTGCTCTACAAAAACCATCGTGGTGATTTCAGCACTGCGATTGGCCTCAGGGAGGTGTCCCACAATGCCTGTTCTCACCTCTCTGGTCATTGGTTTGAACTCTACTGCCCTGACCTTAGGTGACCAACCGTCATCCCCACCCCGTAAATTCCTTTGCAAATTTGAAAGCCTAGCCAGTCACAGCAGTTGGAGCTTGGCAAAGTGCAAATAGGAGAGGCGGCCCCTGGTAAGTGGATCTGATTTTGGGAATTGCTGAAGCGAGTTGTTGGGGGCAGGACGGTTGCAGAAATCAGGCTTGTCTTCCACCACATGCCTAGTCTGAGCAGCAGAACAGGCTGTTGATTGACTCCCTCATTTCATGGGAATCTCCCTCAGAGATCTCCAGGAAACTCTCGTGGATATACTGGGCAATCCACTGCCGCAGGTTCTTCGGCAGAGCTGCTTTGTTTCTTGCCCCATTAACGGTAATTTTCCCGCGCCACTGTGCCATCACGGGGGGGACGGGGACACAACCATTGGTGCACACAGGCGAGCCACATAGGGGCCAGGATGGAAGATGCAGGCTTGGAGAAGACCGTCCCTTGATTCCCTGATCACCTTCAGCAGTGAGATACCTTCCATTATGATCACATCCTGTGGAAAGCGTGGGGACAGGAATGATTATCAGGCCACCCCTTCAGTGCTAGCTCTCCCCAAGAGCCATGTGCCCAGTGTACAGCAGGGTCCGGGAAGAGTGATTCTCGCTGCCCCCGCGGCTACTCACCATTTTGGGGGTCTTGTGCTTGCCTGCGGTCAGCCAGTTAGTGACAGGTGTGAGAATACTGGCTGTGTTTTAAAGCACTGATTCAGTATTGTCTGTGTTGCAAACAATACTGCTTCTGTAAAATGTTGCATTTAAACTTCACAGAGATCACCTTGGGAGCACAGCTTCCCTCTTTGTTATTGGCGGCAGAACGGCTGCGCAGAATCAGAAAGCAGACGAGAAGAACTAAGGAGGACTTTCTCCATAAGGTTATGATGCACTCCACCATTGAAGGAGTGGCGAGACAGCAAGAAGAGGGACCGAAGAGAATGCGGCACACCAGAAAGAAGCCACAGAGCAGCTCTTAAACATTATGGAGCACCAAGTGGACACGCTCCAGGCAATACTAGCTCTTCAAACCGAACAACTCTGCTCCCACCCTCCCCTGTAGCCACTGTTGCAAAACTCTTTTCAATGCGCCCCCCCACACACACACACCCACACACACTGCCAACACACTGTTATCAACCTCCTGGCTCCACTTTCTAAATGCAGCACTCCACTCCTCCCTCCTCACAGTCCAGCACTGTTGACTTCCACTACCCACTGCACTCAACACCCATCCCTCTGCAGTTTGGCCCTGCTGAAGTACAGCACTCGCTGCATTGTACTCCAAAGGAGAAGGTTGGGTATGATCCCTGGACATACACAAATCTTTAGCTGTCCCGGGACCCCTCCTCCTCTTGAGACCTTCCTTTCCTCCATCCTCCTCCCTGCTGATATATTTTTTCGTTTGACTCTCTCCTCTGGTTGTTGTCTTTTAATAAAAGAATTATGTTGGTTTGAAAGCAACCTTTATTCTATTAAGTGAAAGCAAAAAGAGCACTGCAAAGCAACATAAAATTATGTTAAGCCCCCTTCTTGCATCATGTGCACCAATCACCTCCTAGCATTACAAGCACTGCAATCCTGAGCATAGCAACAAATATTAGTGACTTTCAGCTTCAAATTGCTGCCTCAAGACATTCCTGATCCTTATGGCCCTGCACTGTGCCCCTCTAATAGCCCTGGTCTCTGGCTGTTCAAACTCAGCCTCCAGGCGCTGAGCCTCTGCGGTCCAGCCCTGAGTGAAGCTTTGACCCTTCCCATCACAAATATTATGGAGTGTACAGCACGCGGCTATACGCATAGGAATATTGTCATCGGCTAGGTCCAGCTTCCCATACAGGCATCGCCAGGGGGCTTTTAAACGGCCAAAAGCACACTCAACAGTCATTCTGCACTTGCTCAGCCTGTTGTTGAACCGCTCCTTGCTGCTGTCAAGTTGCCCCGTGTATGGCTTCATAATACACAACATTAAGGGGTAGGTGGGGTCTCCCAGGATCACAGTGGGGATTTTGACTTCCCCTGTGGTGATCTTCTGGTCCAGGAAGAAAGTCTCTGCTTGCAGCTTCTTGAACAGGCTAGTGTTCCAAAAGATGCATGTGTCATGCACTTTTCTGGACCAGCCTGCATTAATGTCTGTGAAATGCCCATGGTGATCCACAAGTGCCTGGAGAACCGTTGAGAAATACCCCTTGCGATTAATGTACTCGGTGGCTAGGTGGTCTGGTGCCAGAATTGGAATGCGTGAGCCATCTAGCGCCCCTCTGCAGTTAGGGAAGCCCATTTGTGAAAAGCCATCCACAATGTCACGCACGTTGCCCAGAGTCACAGTCTTTTGGCAAAGGATGCGATTAATGGCCCTGCACACTTCCATCAACACGAGTCCAACAGTCGACTTTCCCACTCCAAACTGGTTAGCGACCGATCGGTAGCAGTTTGGAGTAGCCAGCTTCCACAGTGCAATCGCCACATGCTTCTCCAGTGACAGGGCAACTCTCATTCTCGTGTCCTTGAGCTGCAGGTCTGGGGTGAGCTCATCACACAGTCCCAAGAATGTGGCTTTCCTCATGCTAAAGTTCTGCAGCTACTGCTCGTCATCCCGGACGTGCATGACAATGTGATCCCACCACTCAATGCTTGTTTCCCGAGCCCAAAAGTGGCCTTCCACTGTGGTCAGCACCTCCATGAATGCCACAAGCAATCTCGTGTTGGAACTACTATGCGTGGCGAGATCAATGTCGCACCTCTCTTGCCTTTGTAGTTTAAGGAATAACTCCACTGCCACTCATGATGTGTTGATCAGAGCGAGCAGCATACTAGTCAGCAGTTCAGGATCCATTCCTGCAGCCCAAAAGAGGCAGGGCACACAGTACACAAACCGTTGAAAGATGATGCCAAATGCAGACGGAAGCACAGGGATTGCTGGGATGCAAAGCAATGCATCACGGGGCATTGGGACAGAACCCAGGATTCCCCGCAACCCCCTCTCCGTTCCCACAAGTCTCAGCAGCAAAAGAGGAAGAGATGCTCTGTGGGATAGCTGCCCAGAGTGCACCGGTCCAAATACCGCTACAAGTGCCACAAGTGTGAACACGCTATTGCGCAGGCAGCTGTCAGTGTGAACACACAACAGCTGTTTCCCTTCTGCACTCTCTGAGCAGCACTGTAACTGCCGGCACTGTAAATTTGTCAGTGTAGACGTGCACTAAGTTTTCCAGGGTGGTTTTTTACCAAGTATTAACTAGACACTCAGGTTCCAAGGTGATTGACATTGCATCAGAGCACAAACAGATGGACAGGCTTGAGTAGTCTGGAAGATACAAAAAAGCTGCAGAGGATATAGGTTAAGTAAAAGCGTTCAGGCAGTCTCATATGGAAATTCAGTGGGTGATTTTTATAAAATCAATGAAATTATAAATCTCTTGGAATACTGGCACTGGAATCCCAGGGTGTTTTTTTAACAAAAATTGATAATGTAATTTTTTAAAATGTCACCCACATAAACATGTTTCCATAGACATGCACTATCATAATAAATAATAATAATAATACTTTGGATTTGTATAGCACCCTTTATCCAAGGATCTCAAAGCACTTTACAAAGAAGGGCAAATATTATTACACCCATTTTACATATGGTTAAACTGAGACATGCAGAAGTGAAGTGATTTGCCTAAGGTTAAAAGGCATTGGCAGAGTCAGGAACAGCACCCAGGCCTCCAGACTCTCAGTTCTAAAACTGATCAAAACAGGGTAAGTATATTTAATTAGAAATTTTGAATAATATTTTTTCATTTTTTATTTAATTTTCTGTGATTATTTTTATGAAGATTTTTGAACTTTTAAAAAATCTAGATATTGCAATCATGTGTAATTTTTTGGGGATCATATTATATTAAGTTTATGAATGTTTTAAATATCATTGGGGGATGAGTTACTACAGCCTCCAGGAACTCAGAACAGTAGGTGGTGATTTCCGCAGTCCTTGATATTGCAAACAGCTCCAGAGAAGTATAACCTCCTGGGGTGGTTTACATATACTGGTTTAGGGAACTCCTGGAGGAGAGGCAAAACAAAGAAAGAATTTTAGCAGAAAGGGCTGTGTTTAAACAGTCTCAATGTCTTCCTTTTGATTCAGCAAATGAACAGGACTTTTTGTCCAAGGAGAGCCCCAGTGCTGCTGAAAGGTTGGAAGGGCTTTGGTCCACCAGGGCCCCATGTGGCAGATATGCATGTAAATCCATTTATGGTTTTTTTAATGTTTTCTCTATATGTTTTTATCCTGAATAAATGTGCTTGGTTTGAAATAGTTGTTGGGTTACTGGTAAATCACTATCATTATCCTGGGAGAGGAACTAAAGAAGAGGGGCTGGATGTTTGTCAGACATGCTTGGCATAATCACAATGAACTGCAGGGGTCTGCAGCCTAAAACCCCAGTCTGGAGAGAGGAGGGATGTGGGTCTCTGCTCATGGAGAGGTGAAGGCTAGAGGCAGACCAAAAGAGCAGTTGTAACACCAACAGACCCCAATCATCGGCAGGTGGGATGAAACCTGGGACCTCTGAAGCTTAGTGCATGTCTCTACAGCAGGGATCGGCAACCTTTGGCACGCGGCTCGCCAAGGTAAGCACCCTGGCGGGCTGGGCCGGTTTGTTTACCTGCCGTGTCCGCAGGTTCGGCTGATTGCGGCTTCCACTGGCCGCGGTTCGCCACTCCAGGCAATGGGGGCTGCAGGAAGCGGCGGCCAGCACATCCCTCAGCCCACACCGCTTCCTGCAGCCCCCATTGGCCTGGAACGGCAAACCGCGGCCAGTGGGAGCCGCGGTCGGCCGAACCTGCAGACGTGGCAGGTAAACAAACCTGCCCAGCCTGCCAGGGTGCTTACCCTAGCGAGCCGCGTGCCAAAGGTTGCCAATCCCTGCTCTACAGCATGAGCTAAAAGCCAAGTGACTCTTAGCTAAGGCTGTAAAGCAGACTCATTTTACCTCTCACTCTAAGTGGTCTCAGTACTACTAGATGGGACAGAACACCACACTCAGAAGGTGTGTGGGTTACACAGTCACCCAGGAATTAGGACAGTTTCACTGGGGGAAAATCCTCTCTCTCACTTTTAAACCTTTCCCCGGAAAAAAAGGAGTGGGAGTGATGGGGATGATAAAAAGGTGAAATATAACTTCTCCTACTTTCTCTCACTTTTTTATTCCCCACCCACCACCTCCCAACATTTTACAGTGGACAAATGTAAGAAAGTACTTTTTTCCCCCCATTGAAACAAAATGAAAATTTCAATCAAAATTAAAACTCCTTGCAAAACTGTTTGTGGTGGTCAAAAAGGTATTTTCCATCCAAAGAGTTTGGATGGAAAAATGTTAACCAACTCTGTCCAGTTCCCTGTTTTAATCCCTAGACATCAACATTACCTCCCCAAACAAGTGGGCGCAGCAGCCTCCTTTCAAGGTATCAGGCCACTCGGGAGGCAAGTGGGTGTTAGCAGCAGCAGAAGCAGCCACCCACATGGCAGAGATTGAGCTGACAGCAAATAATAATCTTAACAGCGGTTGCAGCCCCTCAGACAGCAAGGCGAGAGAGTAGGTAGTGCCCCCAAGGTGAGCAGGGAGCACAGTTTAAAGTGCAGCCATCTCACCAGTGACCTCATTATGCAGAGAATCCCAACATTCAAAGGCAAAAAGAAAAAAAGGAATACATGCCCTTGCTTCTCCTAAGACACTTAACTATCCCTATTCATCCTTATTTGATTGATAAAAGATCAATTAGGTCGGCCTTTTCCCTTACTTTGAGATAGAAAGATCATCTAGTCCATTTCCTGCCACTGCAGGATTCTTCCAACCAGTACTTTGTTAGTGTCCTGGCTAGTTGAAAATGTCCCATGCAATGGGGCTTCTGACTACCATGTTCCTTGGGAGACTATGCAACAGTTTGAAAAAAAAATCACCTTCTCAGGACAATCTTTCTGATATTCAGCATACATTAGGGCTGTCGATTAACCGCAGTTAACTCACACGATTAACTCAAAAAAATTAATCATGATTTAAAAACAATAAAATACCAATTGAAATGTATTACATATTTTTGGATGTTTTTCTACATTTTCAAATATATTGATTTCTATTACAACACAGAATACAAAGTGTACAGTGCTCACTTTTTATTATTATTTTTTATTACAAATATTTGCACTGTAAAAATGATAAACAAAAGAAATAGTATTTTTCAATTCACCTCATAGAAGTACTGTAGTACAATCTCTTTATCGTGAAAGTGTAACTTATGAATGTAGATTTTTTTTGTTACATAACTGCACTCAAAAGCAAAACAATGTAAAACTTTAGAGCCTACAAGTCCACTCAGTCCTACTTCTTGTTCAGCCAATCGCAAAGACAAACAAGTTTGTTTACATTTACGGGAGATACTGCTGCCCGGTTTTTATTTACAAAGTCACCTGAAAGCAAGAACAGACGTTCACATGGCACTTTTGTAGCCGGCATTGCAAGGTATTTATGTGCCAGATATGCTAAACGTTTGTATGCCATCATTCCCGAGGACATGCTTCCATGCTGATGATGCTCATTAAAAAAAATAATGCGTGAATTAAATTTGTGACTGAACTTCTTGGGGGAGAACTGTATGTCTCCTGTTCTGTTTTACCCGCATTCTGACATATATTTCATGTTATAGCAGTCTCGGATGATGACCCAGCACGTTTGTTTTAAGAACATTTTCACAGCAGATTTGACAAAATTCAAAGAAGGTACCAATGTGAGATTTGTAAAAATAGCTACAGCACTCGACCCAAGATTTAAGAATCTGAAGTGCTGTCCAAAATCTGAGAGGGATGAGGTGTGGAGCATGCTTTCAGAAGTCTTAAAAGAGTAACATTCAGATGTGGAAACTACAGAACCCGAACCACCAAAAAAAAAAAAAAAAAAAAAATTAACCTTCTGCTGGTGGCATCTGACTCAGATGATGAAAATAAGTATGCGTTGTCCTCTCTGCTTTGGATCGTTATCAAGCAGAACCTGTCACCGGCATGGACGCATGTCCTCTGGAATGGTGGTTGAAGCATGAAGGGACATATGAATCTTTAGCACATCTGGCATATAAATATCTTGCAACACCGGCTACAACAGTGCCATGTGAATGCCTGTTCTCAATTTCAGGTGACATTGTAAACAAGAAGCGGGCAGCATTATCTTCTGCAAATTGTAACCTAACTTGTTTGCCCAAGTGATTGGCTGAAGTAGGACTGAGTGGACTTGTAGGATCTAAAGTTTTACATTGTTTTATTTTTGAATGCAGTTATTTTTGTACATAATTGTACATTTGTAAGTTCAGCTTTCATGATAAAAAGATTGCACTACAGTACTTGTATTAGGTGAATTGAAAAATACTATTTCTTTTGTTTTTTACAGTGCAAATATTTTTAATCAAAAATAAATATAAAGTGAGCACTGTACACTTTGTATTCTTTGTTGTAACTGAAATCAATATATTTGAAAATGTAGCAAACATCCAAAAATATTTAAATAAATGGCATTCTATTATTGTTTAACAGTGCGATTAATCCCGATTAATTTTTTTAATCACCTGATTAATTGTGATTAATATTTTTAATCGCTTGACAGCCCTAGTATACATTTTATTTTTCTTTATTTATTCCCATTTTCTCTTCTACCCACTAGACAATCTCCCTTGTTACACACTTAAGCTATTTATAGGCAGTCACATGCAGAAGAAAGTGAGGGTTAAACTCCTTTATTATAGTAGAGTTTTAGTTGAAATCAAAACGGTCAACTCCTCTTAGGGGTCAAAATGTAGTTAACAGATGAAACTATCTCATGACATCAAATTACAGTCACTGCAGGGGATTTAAAAAATTTTAAATTACTGTATCATAGAATTTCAACAATATGGAACCTTTCCTTTTTTCAGAGTGAGGTGACATTAAGACAATGCTACGCACTGGGAGAAGGAGAGAGAGAGAGGTATACGAGAAAGAGAGTGAAACAGAAAAACTACACTGACTCTGTAGGAGACCATATTTTTGTATATATAGAGAAAGACAACTAAAAAACAGTCTCTCAAGACAATTTGTGTGGCACTTTCTTATTGTTTTACAAACGAAAACAAGAGTACGGAGTGTTTTGTACGGGATTCAAAAGTCTAAGGCTTTTGAATGCTGTTTTGGTTTTTTAAGAAGCTTTGTAACAAAAGAAAAGCTTCACAGTAAGACTATTAATTGAGGGAGAAAATGAATGTGACAGGACTTTTTAGAGTTTTTTGTTTGTTTTAGACTTGATACATTTCAATACTTCAACTGCTTCTAGATTCTTTCTCTCTCTCAGCCATAAAATACTGCACCCAAGATGATCTTATTTGTAAACAGAACCTATAGGACTGCTATTAGTGTGTAGTTTAATTTGTTTGGTACAATCTCTAAAAAGTCATAAATTCTCTTTGTATCTTTACTTAAAGAGATATAAAGCAGATGCTTATAATAAATTGTAATACCAATGTGACAGAAGGCAAGGAAAATTGACTGTGGGTGTGAGAGACGCCACACACAAAAAGGCACATATGTAATTAAACCTTTAAAGTATAGCTGAATGACTTTCTTATACCAGTCCAAGAATTATTAATACATGTGTCAATGTCAATTCTAAAGAAGCCCCTGTGTTAATTGTAACTATGGTGTCTTGTGCAACACCTGTCAAGGTATTTCTGGCGCGGAAAATTTTTGTCTTGGGCGAGCTAGATAGCACAGACTGTGAGTAAGCTAGCCTTTTACCTCTGGAGACCTGAATTCAAATATTAGTTTAAGTCTCAAATTAATTGTTTGTCATACTTCACTAAACCACCAAATATGGCACAGTTCTGCATGGCTGGAAACCTGTGCTCAAGAGAGATCTAGGAGTAGAATATCAGGGGGTGTTGCTAATCAGGATTGGGGTGCACTGGTGCAGACAGGTGGGAGAGTCTACGTAGCAACTGCCTACTCCATCCTGTCACTAAGCCAGTTTTATTAATAGTCCTTCATTTTAACAAGCAGGAAATTCATCACAAATTTTGGAAGGAAAAAGAAAGTTCTCTTATTAATGTCATCAGTGCTACTGCTAAGCAATTCTAATGCATCCATATATCAGGCACTACCATCAGAGACAGTGTTATTCCAACCATGACCAGTGCTGTTTGGTGTTTCATGCCAGCTTAAGTCCTTTTGATGCTAAAACACAAAAGGCCATCAAGAGTACAATTCTGCATCCATATTCCTAATAAGTCAAAGACCTGCTCTTGGTATAAAAATAATAGTCTTTTGAGAGATTTTTCAGTAAAAAAAAATAAAAAAAATCCTAATGCTATGAGAAACATTATCTTCTTTCAAACTTCAGCCAAACACGACATTTTAGTAATCCAGTAACAATATATCACCATCTATTACTATCTCTCTACTGCAAATGTACTTAATAAAGTTAATGCACCCATTCTTCATTGCAAATACTGCATAGTACTGAAAGACTGCTACAGCTTTTCATCAATGTGGTGTTCCATATCACAGTTGGCCCTGCAGGTAGGGTTGCCAACTTTGGTTAGATGAATTCCTGGAGATTTCATCACATGACATAATCTTTAATTAAAGACTAATCCTTCATTCCTGGAGACTCCAGGACAATCATGCAGGGTTGGCAACCCTACCTGCAGGAAAACTCATGTGGACAGGAATTGGGAATGAGAAGCTTTCATACACACAACATGCAGGAACTGTGCAAGATTAATGTTGCTGATAGCACCTGTCTCTCCAAGTGAACAGGGGAACTTTTTAGCAGCAAGCTATGAGGCACAAGGGGAGCCCAGTCAGAGATTGGCAGAGCTCCTGTTGTAGCCAGAATTCACCTGAAGTTCCCACTTCTGTGTGCTCCTCCCCCATGCACAGGTCTGTGCCTTAAAGACACAATCCAGACCTTGATTTTTTTTTTAGCAGTTTATGCAATACCTCACTAATACAGACAATCTCTGGGCTAAAAGTGGGTATAAAAAGTGTCATCCCCAAAGTAAATTGTTCTGTTTTCACAGACACAACCAACAAAACACATACTGTCATAGGGCCAGATCCTCAGCTGGTATAAATTGGCATAGTTCCAACTTCATCAGTGGAGCTAGACTGATTTACAACAAATGTTCCCTGTAATTTTTTCCATGTATGTGCGGAATGAATTTTGTTATGTGCACCATATCAAGGTAATGTGTGGATATGCACCACCAGGAGAAACCAAAATACAAAATATTTTTTTAAAAAAGTTACCATAGGGATAATTACTCCAGCCAGGACAGGTTAGGCATTTTAGAACTTACTACTCAAAGAATTAAATTTAAGTGTAAGACAGACATAAAAATTATGAAATGTAAGACCAGTTAAAAAACTAAAATAACACTTTGAAAGAAGTACCAAGAAGTAACAGCAACAACAACCACACAAAGATGTGTTAAGAGGTGAGTGTGAAAGACAGAGTGTGTTTGTGAGACAGAGACACACAGTGTGTATGAGAGAGAGACAGAAACACACTGTGTGTGTGTGTGTGAGAGAGAGAGACGCATGTTGCCCCTTTAAGTAAGCTGCCCCCACTTTAAATATGCTGCCCTTTTAAGTAGATCAGCACATTCAGACACAGCAGCAACTGCCAGCAAGCTCCCTCCATCCTGAGCCCTGTCATGTCCCATCACCCCACTCTGTGGAGATGGGGTACAGAGGCAGGGGGACACCCTGACATCAGCGCTCCCCTTCCCCCTCCCCCGCACAGCAAGCAGGAGGCTCCCGGGAGCAGCTCCAAGGCAGTGGGCAGGAGCAGCGTAGCAGTGGGTGGAGGGACACCTAAAGTGCATGGCACTTGATAGCCTGTTGGGCGGCTGCCTAGCCGTGCAGCTTAGAGAGAACTTAGTTTACAACATCTGAAAATCTGGCCCTATCTGAATGAATGTATAAACAGAGGACTCAAGTAGCGAGGATTATTTCACTTCTGCAGTGGTCACTGATGTAACTGTCATGTCCAGTTCTGGTGTCCATAAATCAAGAAGAATGTTGAAAAATTGGAGAGGGTTCAGAGAAGAGACACGAGAATGATTAAAAGATTGGAAAACATACCTTACAGGGAAAGACTCCAAGAGCTCAGTCTGTTTAGCTCAACAAAGAGAAGGTTAAGGGGTACCTTGGTCACAGTTTATTAGTATCTATATGGGGAACACAAATTTGATAACAAAGGGCTCTTCAATTGAGCAGACAAAAGTATAACAAGATTGAAAGGCTGAAAGCTGATGCTAGACTCATTCAGACACTGAGGCTTATTAACCACTGGAACAAATTACCACGGGCTGTGGTCAATTCTCCATCATTGGCAATTTTTAAAACAAGATTGGATGTATTTCTAAAAGATATGCTCTAGTTCAAACAGAAATAATTCAGGGAAGTTCTGTGACTGTGTAAAGGAGGAAATCAGCCTAGATCACCTTTGTCCCTTCTAGCCTTGTAATCTATGACTCCATTACTTTTATTTTAGATTTTAAAAAACAAAGAACAAATGTACTGTGGCAAAATGGGAATTTTTTGTAATATTTTTATTAATCCTCTATGTGCCTCAGTTTCCTCTATATTTTGCATGGCAACCCAGTCGGGGGAAAAGGACTAAGGCTATGTCTGCACTACACAGCTTTTAGCAACAGGGCTGTGTTGCTACAGGTGCGCAGTGTAGCCACTGTTTGTTGGCTCTCCTGCCAACAAAAAACATCCACTCCCAACAAGCAGCATTAGTGTTGTCGGCAGTAGAGCGCTCCTGCTGACAAAGCGCTGTTCACACCGGCGCTTGTCCTCGGCAAAACCTTTGTATTTCGGGAGTAGGGGGTTAGCACCTCTGAAAGACAAAAGTTTTGTTGTTCAGTTGCCTGTGTAGACATAGCCTAAGTTTGCCCTCAGGGCAGGTTAAGAGACAAAAGTGTGTTTGTCACCCCATTGTCTGAGCCTGAATAGGTCATTTAAAAGGATTGGCTCAGTCTGACCCCATATAAGTGGAAAAGCTGAGAAGCTAATGGAAAACCCAATCACCAGGACATTGACCCCTAGCAACCAGCAGCCCAGAGGAAGATGCATTTCCTCACCTCTCACCAGGAAAGCTGAGTGAAGACCCCAGCTCGGGAAAAAAGGACTGGAAGGTGGGGGCATAAAGGGTTGGCTTCTGGAAGGAATCTCAGCTCTCTCACCTGGGGACTGACTAAGGAGGTCAGAGAGAACGTGCCTGATCATGGGGGTTCACTACAGCTTGGCTGAGGCTCTGGGATAACCAGAATGGTCTATGCTGTAACTTTCACTCCTCTATGCTAACCTAAGGACTTTCAGTTTGTGTGTGCTGGGTGACTAAAAAATAGTTCTCTTGTTTTTGAGAAGGCTGCCCATGTCACTATAAATACTCACTGAGAGCATTGTGCTCTTAAGGATTACAATACAAACCTTCCACAGAAGTCTGGCTCAGGTGGATTTGCTGCAGAGAGTCAGGGAACAGTGGTACCAAAGACGTTTCTGTTGACCTTTGTGGAAGAGGAGGTGGGATGTTATGCTGGTAGGTGGTAATGGCTGCCAGCAAGCATGTTTTTGATCTACAGGTAATTGCAGACTCCATTAACGCTAATGGGCATGCTAGCTACCCTTCATTCTGGCTAAATGGTAGAAACAATTAAGCTCTTTTATGGAGTAAGACAGCTGAAACAGAAGCCACCACACTGGGGCACACAGAAAGGCCTGAGCAAGAACGAACTCAGGAAGAATAAGAGGAGTTTCCCTGGGCACTGATTGCAACTGCAGGGGAAGGGGCATTGATGGGTTGCAGCTATGTGAGTCTGTGTAGGTGTCAGAGGAAGAAAGCAACCAGAAAGCAAAGTAAAGCCACAATACAATAGAAAATCAGTCATGAGCATGGCCATGAGAGACAGCAGAGACAGAGCTCTGTGGGGCATAGGATTGGCTGGAAAAGCAGGCTTGGAAATTGTGAGCAAGGAAACTGCCTGCTATTGTTACTTCCTACTGTGTACATTCTTTGTAAAGAAATCTAAGATTTCACCAAAGTAATACCTGACTCATATCATCAGTTTCTCCTCATAATGGAAACCATGGGTGGTGGGTGAACCACAGGCTAGGGGAGGCTTGCCCCTGGCCCAGCCCACCCCTTCCACCTGAGGCTCCACCCCCCCAACCCCCACGGAAGCCCAGAGGCCCCCTGTGGCCACCAGCCCCACCCCAACCCCAGGGTCCGGAGCACCTCAAGCCCCAGAGCACCTGGTGGGCGGGTGGCGCGTGCCTCCTTCCCCCCCCCCGCCCCCCGCGAGCCATGGAGCACTGGCCAGCATGGCCCCAGCACCAGGGGCCCCAGCCACCCCAAGTCCCAGCCACCCTATCCCAGCCCCAGCAGCCTGCCCAGAAGAGGAGCAGCCTGCCTGGACTGGGGCCAACTAGCAGCAAGCAGGAGGGACCTTGGAGCAGAGCATGGGTGGGGCCACCTGGGGCTGTTTGGGGAGGCACAGCCTTCCCCTGCCTATGCTGCCCATGAGGGAAACAACCTGGTAAGATACCGAATATTAGCTAACTGCTTGGGCTAAAATGAGGTCTTGTTTCTTCTCCATTCAGGAGTACAGCAGTACTAGAGTACAGCAGTACTTGTACACAAGTCAAAATATCTGCGGGCATACCAGGTGGTGCAGTACAACATATTGCCCCAGCAGAGGGTGCTGACCAAAAGCCATATTAGAACACTAAACTTCATCCTGAAGGAGGGGTTAGATAGTATTGGACAAGGATGTGAGTATGAGGGAATACTTCACTTCAGAGTTGTCCCTAGGCTCCTCCTCAATCTAGATAACTTTACCCAGTTTCCTCAGGAATCAGGAGAGATCAGTCAGGTATTGTAGGATTGAATGGAATCTGCCTGAAACATTTTCCAAAAAATTTAAACAAACTAATTTGTAAAAAGATTAAAATGTGTCTTGCAAACTGTCACAGTTCAGGGCAACTGAACCTCTATTCCCTCTCCATGTTTGAGCAACAGCACCCACTTTACGCTCACCGCTCCTCAGCCGTCACCTCTTGAGTGAAAACCTACGTCTCTCTCCCTCCTGACTGGGATTTTACCAGGCTGCACACAGTTCCCTGCCTACACTGCATTATTCCCAGACAGACAGACTGCCTCAACAGGCCAGCATCTGCACCTTGCTTTCTCCTCTTAAGGTGAAAGCACCACAGAAAAAAATATATAAAAAATAGTAGAAGTTCCTGTATACATGCTAACAGCTCAGCAAAGGTCACCCCTCAGTCTTATGAGGCCTCCATAGGACAAAATCATTCTTCTATCCCTTCCCTGGAAAGATTGGAGGCCCCCCTTGGACAGAAGATTGCTGGACCAGAAAGAAGTCCCTGAGTCAGTTTAAACTCATATACAAAAGTCCTTTCTTTATTGGTCTCCGGAGAAACCAGTCTGAACCAGTGTATGTGAGCCTCCAAGTGGAACCTCTCTGGAAGGGTTACAACCTACTCAATTTGCCACTGTTCTTAGTTCCTGGAAAGCTCCCCCATGGAATCACATACAGTCCCTGGCCCATAATGATACATAAAGTTAATAGAGTAAGATCTCCCAAAGATATTGCAGGAAATTGTCACACAAACCATTAGTAAATAGAAAAAGGAGAAATTCACTGAGAATTCACTACAAATAGTTCACTCAGCTGCAGTAATGACCTTTGATATTTATCAACTTGGGTTGGCTTTGATAGAGTATGCTACAGGTAAAAGCCTCTGAATCCCCTTATCTAAGCATTTAGACATACAGTCCATTTTTCTACAATGTTTTAACTCAGAATTTTCTGGTTTATGGCAGTTTAGGCCAGAACCTTTGTATTAACTTAATATAGTTTATATGTGTGAATAGCAATGCTTATTATACAATTAAATGAATGAGTGAGTGAGTGGTGACAACGGGGACAGTGGCTGGGCCATTTGCATTCAATATATGTTCCTGTCCTAATATTTATTCTTAGGTGTTAAATTTCAGAAGCAATATCATATATAGGTCCTTTAATAAAATGTATCCCTCTTCCTAGAATTTATCACCAAATGGGAAAGTAATAGCTTTTTTCAATACAGCTGATAGAATGCAACCTGACTTTATCTGGAGCTTGGCATAAAGGTATAAATCACTAGACCCCTACTACTCTCATCAAGAGTCTATCTTTCAAAAATATCAGAAATCCAGGGGTCTCAGTGCACAGAAGCTCTATTTACCAGTTCTCCATCAGTGCTGCAGACACCTCTCCCCAAGGCTCCATCAGATTCTGAACAAAAAGCTAGGCAGGTCAATAACACCAAAATCAGCAGCTTCCAAAGTTCCTGACAAAAATATTCATTATCATAGGAGCTTTGGCAGATTGTTTCAGAATACCCAGTTTATGCTTTGGTGATGGATTCTAAATGGTTAATTTAGTTTATCAGCAGTCATTGCATACAACCAAAGCCTTAATGAATGCCTTCTTTCATTTAAGTAATGAACTTAAATTTGTAAGTTGTCAAGGAGCAAACTATATATTTAACAGATATGTTACTTAGCTGTAATGTACAAGCCTCTTTGTATAGTTTTATGATTGGAAATGTACATATATGTATATAGGTATGTATTTATAATAGAGGCACACGCATCTGTGTATAATATGTATGCGAGAGAGACACAGAGAGAGTCTCCATATATCTGTATGTCCAAGCTACTAAAAATGGAAGCCTGAAATTAGACTCCAAAATTCTTATTTAGAATCATAGAATTTAGGACTGGAAGGTGTAGTTGGAAGAGGGCCTGAAACATAAGCCCTTGTATAAGAGTCCTGGGCCAAAATAATGGTCAAAACTAATATAAAGCAAAGTTAAGTTGTGAGCAAGAGGCAGGCCCTGCTCTCAGAATCTGACAAGAACAGGGCTGAGATTGCAGAAACACACATTCCTAAGTAGTGCTAGGCATAAGGATATATAAGCAAACACATTCCAGAAAGGTGGTACCAGAACACCTCAATACCAAACACATTCCTGAAAGATAACAGGAACACACTGACCCATCCTAAAAATAAGGTCAGAATGACAGCATGATGGATAGAGATATTTTGATTGAACCAACATATACAAGGTAATGGGTGGCATCCAAATATGGTGGCACCCAAATACTTCAGACGGGCAATACATAACTTGTTTGTATCAGTGTATAAAGATGTATCTCAGAGGGAGTGTCTTTGGCTGGCTTAGGGGACAATAGAAAGTCCCGCCATTAACTGAGCTAGTCCAATGCAATGGGCGTACATGTGTTAGTGTACCTGTAACCCTTGAGCCAGGACATTAGGACCATGCTTCGTTGACAATAAACCTGACCAAGTGCCTTCGCTACGAACTGAGTCTGTGGATTTATTGGGCAATTTGATGGAGCCTGCTGTACGAGCTATCTGGACAGAGCCAGTACAGCATGCAGAAAGAACACACACATGCAGCCAAACATCTGATCACAGAAGGGACTTCAATATGTCATCTAGTCCAGTCCCCTGCCTCAAGGCAGAACTAAATATTATCTAGACCAGAGGTTCCCAAACTGTAAGTTGTGACATGATCAATGAGAGGTGGGTTGCTGTGATCCCTAATTTGAGGAGGACACCATTTTGCTCCTCACAGGATGATCTCACATATGCGGTGCATGCAAGGTGACAATGCATGGAGGACACTGTGATGGGATCCCCCCCAATCCGGGGTGCCACCTGATCTACTGGGGTACCACTGAGCCTGCGTGTTCCACCAGCCTGGGCTACCTTACACTTTCCTGCTGAGCCAGGCCCTCAAGCCTCCTCCAGCACACACCCAGCTGCAGAAAGACACAGACACTGAAATCGGGGAAGAATCAGCTAGGGAATTGCCCAGCACTCAAATATATACCTCCTCTGGAATGTAAACCCAAAATGTATTGTCTTGCACAGCACAGAAATCTGTACAGCGTGAAATTTGCTCCCTCCCTCAATGTGGAGGAAGATATGCACATCTTTTTACCCTCCCCCAGTTATGGATTCCACAAACTGGGTTTAGAGAAAACAAAAACAAGTTCATTAGCTACAAAAGATAGATGTTAAGTGATTATAAGGGATAGCAATCAGATCAAAGCAGATTACTGAACAAATAAAACAAACACGCAAACTAAGCTTAATACATTAAAGAGACTGGTTACAAGTAGTAATTTCTTACCCTATATGTTGTTTTAGGCATTTCTTTTCCAGCCTGAGATCAGTCCTTCTCCCTCTCCTCTCTCCCCCTCTTTGTTCTACAAAATGGTATCCTCCATATATGTACAAGGTCACTCTGTGCAGAGGATGTCAGTTTGCTCTACAAAATGGCATCATCCATGCTGTCTGGGATCCTGGGAAGAAATAATTAATTAAAATAGGGATGTGCTGGCAAAAAGTTTGGGAACCCCTGATGTAAACTATTCCTGAGAGGTGTTTGTCTAACATGTTCGTTAAAAGCTCCAATAATGGAGATTCTACAACCTCTCTAAGTAATTTGTTGCAGTGCTTAACTACCATCACAGTTAGGATGTTGTTTCTAATGTCTAACCTAAATCTCCCTTGTTGCAATTTAAGGCCATTTTTACTTCTTGTCCTGCCTCAGCAGTAAAGGAGAACAATTTATCACCCTCCTCTTTATAACAACCTTTTATGTACCTGAAGACTGTTATGTCCCCCCTTAGCCTTATCTTCTCCAGACTCAACAAACCCAATTTTTTCAATCTTTCCTCACAGGTCATGTTTTCTAGGCCTTCAATAATTTTTGTTGCTCTCCTCTGAATTTTCTCCAATTTGTCCCACTTGTCCGGGGACTAGACTAGATGATCAATGCATAATGATAGGCATTGAGTGCAGCAATACTAGATCAAGGAAAAGTGGAGTGAAAGCTTTAATTGTGAATTTCTTAGCTCAGGGGTTGGCAACCTCTGGCACGCGGCTCGCCAGGGTAAGCACCCTGGCGGGCCGGGCCAGTTTGTTTACCTGCCGCGTCCGCAGGTTCGGCCGATCGCAGTTGTGGTTGTGGCTGTGGTTCGTCGCTCCAGGCCAATGGGGGTAGCAGGAAGCCGCAGCCAGCACATCCTTCGGCCTGCGCCACTTCCCGCAGCCCCCATTGGCCTGGAGCAGCAAACCGCGGCCAGTGGGAGCCACGATCGGCCGAACCTGTGGACGCGAGAGGTAAACAAACTGGCCCGGCCCGCCAGGGTGCTTACCCTGGCAAGCCGTGTGCCAGAGGTTGCCGACCTCTGTCTTAGCTCATCATTTTTCCCAGACTCCTAATTTTATTTTTGTGTGTAGTTTCTACCTGTATCATTAAAAAACCCCAGAATCCTCAGATTATTGATAACAGCACCTGATAATAATTCTTGTATAGTATTATTAAAAAGAAAACTAGGGGAAATGTAATCTGCAGTGTATCAATACACTATATCAAGCCAGCTCCTTCAGAGCAGTTACAGTCTGTCATCTCAAAGTAATCTACAATCAGTATCCTACATCATGCACAGACATGAAGCCTGCGTACTAAAAACCTTATTTTAAGAATTCACTGTGTATTCAGAATAGCTATTTTATAGGTCTCAGTATCCAGCCCATTTACCCTATTAAATAAGAATAGTCAGATTTCCATCGTATTGTCTACCAGATGGAATATTCCAAATTAAAAAAAAACAAAACATTTTTAATCATAAAAATACATAATTAAATGCAAATTCTATAGCATCTTCCACCTCAGGATCTCAAAGCTATTTACAAACTTTAATGAAGCCTCATAACTCCTCAGCAAGACAGGGAATTATTACTTCTAATTTATAGATGGGGATGCTGAGTTATAGAGAGGTTAAAAGTGGCTTGCTTAAGATCATCAAGTCAGTAGCAGAGCTGGATATAGAATCCAGATCTCTGGATTCCTATTCCTGTGTGCTATGATAAATTGGGGATGCTATACTATGATTAGGTATAAGAACTATGAGAACTCTACTTTCAGGAAGTTATTTTGACAAGAGAGAATAGCATATATGGAGGAAGTAATAAAGCCTGAATGCTGCACTGTCTTAGCTCTCTCTCTTTTCATCCTTGAATACTGAACATGGTGTCAGCAGCGAGTTGGCTCCTGCAAGTATGTAAAGTCAAGGACTAAGAACATTGCAAAAACTAAAAACAAAACAAAACAAAAACCCAAAAGAAAAGAATATTCATGGCAGCTTACCAGCTTCCGAAACAGATGGACACAAAAGTGGATGTGTTTAGCAACTGGACAATCTTTAGATCACAATGGGAAAACTAGAAAATTGCAGTGGATAAAAAGGAAAACAAAAGAAGAGCAGTCACACTATTAATGGAAATGGGCAAAGGCTGCCACATGCTGCAACAGCATCGTGATATGTCAGTAGCAGTGCAGGAGGATATATTTAAAATGCTAAAACCATTTTCAACTCACAAAAGATGTCAGATATGAAAGGTATCTTTTCAACAAGTGTAATCAAGAATGAATCTGGAGAACCAATAGATCACTATATTGCCAAATTGTGCAAAATGGCTGACCCATTTGATTTTTCAAATCTCAAAAGATTAACTAATTCATGATAAATTCAAAATAGGGACAGAAGATACAGGAGCTTTAATCAGAATGCTCAGAGAGCCCACACTAACTCTACCAATAGCTATAGACACGAACAAAGCTAGTGAACAAGTTCATATGCAAATGCAAGCAGAAGTGGAGCAGACACAGAGATAATTCACCAAGTAGCACAGGAAATGTTAGAAAACACACCAAAAAGTATATACACCAACATTTCTGCAAAGGCAAATGCACAAATTCAAAGCAGAGTAGACAAACAAGGTGCAAAGAAAGACCTGTGGCTACTGTGGAGAAAAACATGTTAAGGGAAAATGTCTGGCATATGGGGTAATATGCAGTAATTGTGTCAGGAGGAATCATTATGCCAAAGCTTGCAGACAAGAAAAGCAAAGAGAAAACATGCACCATATCGAAGAGGCAAGCAGTGATTTAGAGGATGAGATTTTACACACATATGACATTAATGCAGTGCAGCACTGCAAAAATAAATGGTTTGTACTAGCACCAGATGCAAAGACAAGGCAGCAGCAGACAAACAAACTGAATGCCAAATATAAATAGTGGGGCATCAGTGAATGTGCAAAATTACAAAGATTTCCTCAGTATTATGCAGGAGAAGAAAGTAAAATTGCAGCCAAGCAAAGCCAAATAAAAATTATATGATGGCACAACCATAACACCACTGGGACAATGTAAATTACAAGCAGAATACTAAGAAAAAGTAAACAGGCTAGGGTTCCATAATCCAGCAAGCAAAAAAGAGGACGGGAGGAGCCCCTCCCCTGTCCTGCCTTAGCCCCGCCCCATCCTGCCCTAGCCCCGCCCCTGCCCCTCCCACTTCCCCCCCTCAGAACCCACAACCCTCCCCCCGCTCCTTGTCCCCTGACTGCCCCCTCCTGGGACCCCTGCCCCTAACTGCCCCCCAGGACTCCACCCCCTACCTAAGCCTCCCTGCCTCTTGTCCCCTGACTGCCCCCTCCTGAGACCCTCCCCCCATCCTAACTGGCCCCCTAGGACTCTACCCCCTACCTGTACCCTGACTGCCCCAACCCTTATCCACACCCCCACCCCCAGACAGACCCCTGGGACTCCCACGCCCTATCCAACCACTCTCCACGCCCTGACAGCCCCCCCCAAAACTCCCAACCCATCTAAACCCCTCTGCTCCCTGTCCCCTGACTGCTCCAATCCCTCTCCCCACTCCTGCCCCCTGACAGCCCCCCCGCGAACTCCCAAACACCCCCCCACACTCCTTGTCCCCTGACTGCCCCCTCCTGGGACCCCTGTTCCTAACTGCCCTCCAGAACCCCACCCCCTACCTAAGCCTCCCTGTTCCTTGTCCCCTAACTGCCCCCTCCTAAGACCCCCCCCCAAATGCCCCCCAGGACCCTACCCCCTACCTGTACCCTGACTGCCCAAAACCTTATCCACACCCCCAGAAAGCCCCCCCGAACTCCCGACCCCCCCCACCCGTCTCTTGACTGCCCCCTCCAGAACCTCCCTGCCCCTTCTCCGACCCCCTGGCCCCCTTTTTGTTGGCCTTCGCCTAATGTCTCGGTGAACTTGCTCAGGAACTGCATGAGCCGCTCGTCGGACGCTGGGCAGCAGTGGGGGAGGAGCTCCAGACTGCCGGAGCCGATCTGCGATGCAGGGAGGGAGGGAGGGATTTCTGCTGCAGGGGGGAGGAGGAGGGGCTCTCTCTGGCTGAGTGTCGGAGCCCCATGTAAGTGGCACCATCCAGCCGGCTGCACTGTTAGCCGCGCGTGCTCTGCATGGGGGGAAGTCCGGACATTTACAAATTCCCCCCGGACGCTATTTTTAGCTTAAAAAGCCGGACATGTCCGGGGGAATCCGGACGAATGGTAACCCTAAAACAGGCTGAAATTTCAGGTAGCACAGAAAAAAACAGATTCCACTGCTTTGAGTCAAAACAAGTGAATGCATAGACCAGGGATCGGCAACCTTTGGCACACAGCCCATCAGGGAAATCCGCTGGCGGGCCAGGATGGCTTGTTTACCTGCCGCGTCCGCAGGTTCGGCCGATCGCAGCTCCCATTGGCCGTGGTTCGCCATTCCAGGCCAGCATATCCCTCAGCCTGCGCTGCTTCCCGCAGCCCCCATTGGCCTGGAGCAGCGAACTGCGGCCAGTGGGAGCCGCGATCGGCCGAACCTGCGGACGCGGCAGGTAAACAAACCGGCCCGGCCCGTCCGGGGCTTTCCCTGAACAAGCTTTTTTTTTTTTGAGAACCACTGCAAGAGCCAGGGAAGGAAATCTAAAATTAAATAAAATAAGATGAAATTGTGTTTGACTGTGGTAGAATACATGGGACCCGTGCTGACCTCCCAAGGACTACAACTTGACCCTGAAAAGGTAAAAGCAATACAGCAAATACCCACACCTAACATATTACAATATGATTGAAGAGACAATCATACAATGTGATGCCAGTGGGACAGGGCTTGGGGATCATTCCTTCAAGAGGGACAGCTGGTAGCTTTTACCAATGGGTGATTTCAGCTATCCTTCTATTGTCAGGGTAAATGTCACCTCAGGGCATGATACAGAGATAACATTTCTAGACATCATAAACAACTGCCTCTTGGAGCAGGTAGTCCTGGAATCCATAAGGAGAGAACAAATCTTGTTTTAGTCCCAAGTGGAGCAAAGGATCAGGTCCAAAAAGTAAGTATAGCTGAACCTCTGAGTAGAAGTGACCATAATGTAATTAAATTTAACATCCTGGTTGGGGGTGGGGAGGGGTGTAATTTCAAAAAATCACCACAGTAACATTTAACATTAAAAGGGGGAACTCCACAAAAATTAGGACACTTTTTAGACAGTAATTAAAAGGAGCTGTAACAAAGGTTCAAGGCTTGCAAGCAGCTTGGGGATTATTTAAAAACACCATAATAGAAGTTCAGACTAAAGGTAGACCCCAAGCCCTAGTGAGGATAATAGGAAGGTACACACACTCTGGCAAGTTAAATATAACATTATAATATGACTGGCCAAGAAAGAATTTGAGCTGGAAACCTTTAAGTGGGTGCCATCAAGGGACCACAGAGGGGGAATACAGGTGTAGTTACCCTGAAACTGTGACACACATGTACCATTGTGCCTATAGCCCCAGCATTACTCCAACTAGCTGTAGTGGAAGGAGTAACAAACAAAAAGAAAGAGACATGCAAAGGCCAAAGCCTGCTATGATCCACAGTTAAAGATCTCCCAGAACTACAACTAGGTGATACTGTCAGCATAAACTATTTCCTCAGGACAAATCATGGAGTTGGAAGCAAGCTGCATGCACTGAACAGATAAATCCTTGTTCAGATAACATAGGATGAATGGGCACAAATACATATGCCCACTACAAACATAAGACAAAAACTCAGATGAGGAGGAGAGTGAAATACACACTCCACTGAGATTTGATCAGTAGGACATGGAAGGCACTCAGTCTGACAAGCTACTGATTGATATCAGAACAGACTCTCAAAACAACACACCCCTAGAAGAACCAAGTGCAAGGCAGACTCCTGTTGTTACAAGAAAGACTCTCACTCATTCTGACATCAAACTGCCTGCAAGGTATATATACAAGGTTTTCTACAATACTAAGGCATGAAAGAAAGAACAACCATCCCAAACACAAAAGAAAATACCTTAGTTGGCAAGCAAGTTAAAAGTTAACTAAAAAAAAAGTTGGTGTCATGTTCTATATCTATATGATTATATACACGTTATGGGGATATAATAGAATGTTACATGTTGAACTGGTCATGGTATTCATGTTTAATTTTGCTTTCTCAAATAAATCTCACAAAAATGATGTTATGATAAAGAGGTCCTCAATGGTGAGGGGAACGATAGCATGATGATGTATAGGAACTCTCCAACACCACATTCTATAGGTCACTATCCTCTGATCCCACTGAGGAGTACCAAAAGAAACTACACCATCTGCTCAAGAAACTTCCTGCTATAGCACGGGAACAAATCTACATGGACACATCCCCAGAGCCCTGACTGGGGGTATTCTATCTGCTACCCAAGATCCATAAACCTGGAAACCCTGGACGCCCCATCATCTCAGGCATTGGCACTCTTACAGGAGGATTATCTGGCTATTTGGACTCTCTCCTCAGACTATACGCTACCAGCACTCCTAGCTATCTTCGAGACACCACCGACTTCCTGAGGAAACTACAATGCATTGTGTCAAGTATCAGGGGGTAGCCGTGTTAGTCTGTATCTACAAAAACAACAAGGAGTCTGGTGCCACCAGACTCCTTGTTGTTTTTGTACAATGCATTGGTGATCTTCCTGAAAACACCATCCTGACCACCATGGATGTAGACGCTCTTTACACCAATATTCCACATGAGGATGGACTTCAAGCTGTCAAGAACAATATCCCACAGCACACCTGGTGGCTGAGATTTGTGACTTTGTCCTCACCCACAACCATTTCAGATTTGGGGACAACTTATACCTTCAAGTCAGTGGCACTGCTATGGGTACCCGCATGGCCCCACAGTATGCCAACGTTTTTATGGCTGACTTAGAACAGTGCTTCCTCAGTTCTCGTCCCCTAGCGCCCCTCCTCTACTTGCGCTACATTGATGACATCTTCATCATATGGACCCACGGAAAGGAGGCCCTTGAAGAATTCCACCCAGATTTCAACAATTTCCACCTCACCATCAACCTCAGCCAGGACCAGTCCACACAAGAGATACACTTCCTGGACATTACAGTGCAAATAAGCGATGGTCACATAAACAGCACCCTATACCGGAAACCTACTGACCGCTATACTTACCTACATGCCTCCAGCTTCCATCCAGGACACATCACACGATCCATTGTCTACAGCCAAGCCCTAAGATACAACCGAATTACCTCCAATCCCTCAGACAGAGACAAACACCTACAAGATCTTTATCAAGCATTCTTAAAACTACAATACACACCTGGGGAAGTGAGGAAACAGATTGACAGAGCGAGACGGGAACCCAGAAATCACCTACTACAGGACAGGCCCAACAAGGAAAACAACAGAACACCACTGGCCATCACGTACAGCCCCCAGCTAAAACCTCTCCAGCACATTATCAACAATCTACAACCTATCCTGGAAAACGATCCCTCACTCTCACAGACCTTGGGAGGCAGGCCAGTCCTCGCTTACAGACAGCCCCCCAGCCTGAAGCAAATACTCACTAGCATCTACACACCACACCACAGAAACACCAACCCAGGAACCAATCCCTGTAGCAAACCTCGTTGCCTGCTCTGTCCCCATATCTACTCTAGCGACACCATCAGAGGACCCAACCACATCAGCCACACCATCAAGGGCTCATTCACCTGCACGTCTACTAATGTGATATATGCATCATGTGCCAGCAATGGCCCTCTGCCATGTACATTGGCCAAACCGGACAGTCCCTACGTAAAAGAATAAATGGACACCAATCGGACATCAGGAATGGTAACATACAAAAGCCAGTAGGAGAACACTTCAATCTCCCTGGACATTCTAAAACAGATTTAAAAGTAGCTATGCTTGAACAAAAAAACTTCAGAAACAGACTTCAAAGAGAAACAGCAGAACTAAAATTCATTTGCAAATTTAACACCACTAATTTGGGCTTGAATAGGGACTGGGAGTGGCTGGCTCATTACAGAAGCAGCTTTTCCTCTCCTGGAATTGACACCTCCTCATCTATTATTGGGAGTGGACTACATCCACCCTGATCGAATTTGCCCTGTCAACACTGGTTCTCCACTTGTGAGGTAACGCCCTTCTTTTCGTGTGTCATTATATAATGCCTGTATCTGTAATTTTCACTCCATGCATCTGAAGAAGTGAGGTTTTTTACCCACGAAAGCTTATGCCCAAATAAATCTGTTAGTCTTTAAGGTGCCACTGGACTCCTTGTTGTTTTTATAGGAATTTAGATAACTCTACTTTCAGGAAATGCTCAGTGAAAGAGAATACAACATGTGGATGAAGGAATAAAGCCGGATTATTGCATTGTCTTAGCTCTCATCTTTTCCTGACTGAATGATGAACACTGTGCTAAACCATTGGAGCAAGGCAGGGAGCCATGGGGGAAGGTGTCACCAAAAGACTCTAGGGGTGGGGTCAAGGGTTGCAACCCACCCTCCCTTACTAAAACCAGATAAATTTCACCAACCCAGTAACAAATATGAACTGCTGACGAACTCTGATAGTCTTACTGTGGAGTCACAGACAATCCCATTGATCATTCCAGTCTATCTTGCCATCCAGTCAAACTGGACTTCGTGATAGTTGGTTGATGTACACCAAAGATCAGAAAATATTCAGGTTGCTCCCAATCCCAAGAGACCAGTCACTTATTGCAGGTCAATTTGTACCTTAGATCTCCCACCAAAGACAATGCTCGTAGCTAATCATGCAATAAACTAACTAAAGATTTATTAACTAGGAAAAAAGAAATGAGTTATTACAAAATGAAAGCAGGCAAACATATATGCACAAATGAGTTACAATCTTTGGTTTTAAAAGGTGAGAGTTGTAGTAATCTGTCAACTCTCTGAATGTCTTTTAGGGCTAACCCAGGTTAACTCTAGGGATATCTGCTTCTGTTTCATAGCTCCTGCCCTGTGAGACTCCAAACAGCAAAAAAAGAGATGAAAATTTTTCTTGTCAACTATTTTTATCATTGCCTTCTAGAATTCAAGCTGATGGGATGAACCCTTTTGCCAACAAAGTCTTTGTATTGTGATGTCCCACAAAGGCCCATTTAGTTTTGATAGCCTTCTAGATAGTGAGGAGATTATCTCTCCTGACTGTGTTCACAGTTTCAGAGCAAGCATTTTTTTTTTTTACAGTCATAAAACAAAAACTTAAATATTACCTTATAAATGTATAAAGATATTATAAGTGAGATTAATACATGCAGCAATTTACAAGCATTTCATAAAATCTAAACAATAAACATATAAGTTCAATACCCATCTTAACCATACTAACACACAGGTGAAACAGAATTTGTCAGTGCTCAGCTAAAGCCTAAAGCCTCGGTGAAGTCTGGCACCTGGTCTGCCAGTGTCATAACACACACCTCTCCAGAGGGGTGGCTTCAAAGGGCTGATAACAGAGCATCCCTCTCTAGAGAAGATACATACAATGTCACAATATATACACAATTGCCGGGCCTCCAAAGGTTTTAACACTAATTCAGTAAGGTTTAACTTAATTCAATAAAGTTTATCGTAAGTCCATAAGGTTTATCCAGAATATTGTCAGCCACACTATTTTAACACAGGGTCATGAAACAGAAAAGGTTGAGAACCACTGCACATGCACACATATTCTATTCTAATTAGTTTCATATACCACTATCTTTGCAGTGTTCTCTGAATACCATGGAAGGTTAAATGTAGTGAGTACCATACCCACAAAGAGGAAAGGCTGCATGTGTGTGTGGAGGATGGGAGAGGGGTTGGTTTTAGTGGGTTACTCTTAATATTAAGGTTCCATTTATAAATAAGAAAAGGCTAATAAATAATTAATAGATTCTATAAAATGGTCAACTATTTGTTATAGAGTCTAACTCAGTGGTTCTCAAACTAGGGCCACCGCTTGTTCAGGAAAAGCCCCTGGTGGGCCGGGCCGGTTTGTTTACCTGCCGCATCCGCAGGTTCAGCCGATCGCGGCTCCAGGCCAATGGGGGCTGCAGGAAGGGCGGCCAGCACGTCCCTCGGCCCGCACTGCTTCCTGCAGTCCTCATTGGCCTGGAGTGGCGAACCGCGGCCAGTGGGAGTCGCGATTGGCCGAACCTGCGGATGCGGCAGGTAAACAAACCGGCCCGGCGCGCCAGGGGCTTTCCCTGAACAAGTGGCAGCCCTAGTTTGAGAACCACTGGTCTAAGTGGTGAATAAGTTGTTATAACCATCTGCAACATCTTCTACTTATATGCTTATAAGTTATAACCATCTATTAAGTATTTATTAACCCTTTTAAGACATAAGTAGTATTTATTATAGAAAGTTATAAGCATGTCAGTAGAAGTTGTTATAAATTATAATCAAACTACTGACCTGATAGATTCCATAGTAAATGATTAACCATTTTAAAGCATCTGTTAATCATTTATTAACACTTTATAAACTATTTATAAATGAACCCTTAATATAAAGGGTGACAGAGATTTTTGAAGTGTCAGGAGGTACACACTTAAATATATTTTTGCATTACAGAAAGATGACATTTGCCAGGTTAAACTACAGCCATGACATTAGGATGATATATTTGTAATGGCGTCCCCTTCCCCCAAACAAAAATAGTCAGAAATACTCCCATCCACCGAGGTTGAATTTTTCGTGGTCTTTTATGTTACATACAATTTGGTACGCTGCAGAGCTCATTTAAGTGATTGCTTTGGCTAATTTGTGTTCACGTTTAGCTTTTGTTAGATCTGTGGAAAATATTCCATTAAAATATTAGATAAATCAATGGAAAAAAGTGTCTAGGATGAGACTATTTATGCCAAGCTTCATTCCTGAATGAAAATAACTTTAAATTAGAATCTTCAGTTAATTACATCATCAAAGCAGAGGGAAAATAAATTTTATCATTAAAACAATGACAACAATAGCAGTGTTAGTGAGAACCATTAAAATATCCTCATCTGCTGAAGATTCCAGTTCTTATATACACACATTCTCCAGATGGACTCAGCTTAGATGAGGCATGCTCTGTGCTTTGGCTGTTTACTTAAGCAGCAACAGAGTTCTAAGAAATAGTTGCTATGCCAACCTGCCACAGGACTATATATCCAGGCTTCTTTTCAGGGCTTTGTTACCTCTCTTTCAAAAGTTTAAATATCTATTGCAATACCACTTGCATTAATGCAAAACCATATAGTCTGTGGAGAGTTTTGCAGTCCTACTTATTTCTTTCTTTTGGGAATTGGGGGAGATGCATATGAAATAACACACTATGAGATTTCAAACAAGAAGCAGACCAGCCTTTTGACGTCACATTTCTACAATCACTGAACAGACTGTTCTATTTGCAAGCCTCTAAAGATTTGGTATTTAGATGATACAGGGCACTACTTTTTATACTCTATTATTAACTATTATGTGTGTGTACTACTGCAGGAGTTCTCTGAAGAAAAAGTGCAGCATGTTTTGGAGGTGCAATGATGAAGTGCCTTTTTTTTTTTTACTTAGTGTTTACAAAACAAATTTTGTTACTAACCACAGCCAGCCAGCCTTCTTTCTGTAACAGGAATCAGCAACCTTTGGCACGCGGCCTGCCAGGATAAGCCCCCTGGCGGGCCAGACCGATTTGTTTACAGCCGCGTCCACAGGTTCGGCCGATTGCAGCTCCCACTGGCCGCGGTTCGCCACTCCAGGCCAATGAGGGCGGCGGGAAGCGGCAGCCATCACATCCCTCAGCCCACACCGCTTACCTCAGCCCCCATTGGCCTGGAGCAGTGAACTGTGGACAGTGGGAACTGTGATCGGCCGAACCTGCGGACACAGCAGGTAAACAAACCGGCTGTGTGCCAAAGGTTGCCGATCCCTGTTCTATAATATACGAATACAATCTCTGGTCTTTTACTAGTGAAGCCTTTAATATAAATATGAATTTTTGAAAGAAAGAAAGAAAGAAAGAAAGAAAGAAAAATCTCTAATTACTTTTTTCTATTTATGTTACTTTAATGGCTTTTGTTCAAATGCATCTGAATTTTCAGTCTGTTTATTTTATAATTATTGGATGACTGCATGCTGCATTGCCATTTCAATTAGATTTTGATGGCTGATAAACCATTGTTGACAGGGAGTACGCAAATGAATGTAGGGAAACCAGATTAGTAATGTTTGTATTGTTACATTTAAATAAAATGAAATGTCCCAGCAGTGATTTGATCAAATCTGAACATTTGAAGGGAAAAATAAAAAATAAAAAGAAGCAAATGGGCGGAGGAGCAGGATAATTATCTCCTTCAGACATGAGGTTTTCTATAGAGAAGCTGTTTCCTGTGCGGCATCATTTTAATTCCTCAAGTGTTTAGCCACTTCTTCTTCCAAGAGATTATAAAACCTGAAAACAATCATATAATCTCAGTGTAGTAGTCCTGTGCTCATCCCTCTCTGTCAGGCTAGGAGGGAGGCCACTCTGCCTCACTACAGCACATAGTAAATAGTCAATTCGCAGGCTAGGGCTCTGGCTCTCTGGTCAGGGCAGAGCAACACACAGTCTATCGCCCAGCCTCCTGGCTGAGCCAGGCAGTGATCTACCATCTGTAGTTCTGGCCCTCTGGGCGGGGCAGAGCAAGGAGCAGTCTTTAGGCCAAAGCCTCCAAGAGCTGTCTTTAGCCCAGGGATCGGCAACCTTTGGCATGCAGCCCGCCAGGGTAAGCCCCCTGGCGGGCCGGGCAGGTTTGTTTACCTGCTGCGTCCGCAGGTTCGGCCGATCGCGGCTCCCACTGGCTGCAGTTCACCGCTCCAGGCCAATGGGGGCTGTGGGAAGCGGCGGCCAGCACATCCCTCGGCCCGTACCGCTTCCCGTAGCCCCCATTGGCCTGAAGTGGCGAACTGTAGCTGTGTGCCAAAGGTTGCCGATCCCTGCTTTAGCCCAAAGTCTCCTGGCTTGTGCAGACAGCAGTTTACCCAATATATAGCATCTGGCTAGGGCAGACAGCAAATAATACAGTACAAGGCTCTGGCCCTCTGGGCAGGCCAGAACAGGGAGCAGTCTTTAGCCCAGCCTCCTGGCTTGGGCAGACAGCAAACACATAAAGCACAGGCCTTCTGGCCTAGGGTGAGAAGGCTGCTACCCCAGGGTGAGAAGGCTGCTACCAAAGATGTGGGTCAGTGAGAGGTGGACTAGGGGGAACCCAGGCCCACCCTACTCCACCAGATCCCATTCCAGGGCCCTAAGAGTGGCGGGGGATCCCGCCACTGGATCAGCAGTAGGGTTGCCAACTTTCCAATTGAACAAAACCGAACACCCTTGCTGCGCCCTCTGCCCTGCATCTTCCGAATCCCCTCCCTCCATCGCTTGCTCTCCCTCACTCTCACTGGACTGAGGCAGGGAGGTTGGGGTGCAGGTGGGGTGAGGGCTCCAGCTGGGGTTGTGGGCTCCAGAGTGGGGCCAGAAATGAGAGGTTCAGGGTGCGGGAGCAGGGGCAGGGCTGGGGCAGGGGGTTGAGGTGCAGGAGGGGATGCACGCTCCAGATGGGGGTGTGGGCTCTGGGGTGCGGCTGGGGATGAAGGGTTTGGGATGCAGGAGGGGGCTCCGGGATGGGGCCAAGGGGTTTGGATTGCAGGAGGGGGCTCAGGGCTGGGGCAGTGGGTTGGAGTGTGGAAGGAGGTGCAGGGTGCGGGCTCCGGGAGGGAGTTTGGGTTCAGGAGCAGGCTCAGGGCTGGGTAGGGGGTTGGGGTGCGGGGTCTGGGAGGGAGTTAGGGTGCGAGAGGGGGTTCCAACCTGGGGCAGGAGGTTCAGGGTGCAGGCTCCAGTCAGGCAGTGCTTACCTCAGGCAGCTCCTGGTTGGTGGCACAGCATGGCTAAAGCAGGCTACCTGCCTGCCCTAGCTCTGCACTACACCTGGAAGTGGCTTGCATGTCCAGCCCCTAGTCGGAGGCACGGGCAGTTGGTTCTGCAAGGCCCTGCAGCTCCCATTGGCTGCGGTTCCCAGCCAATGGGAGCTGCGGGCTGGTGCTGGGGGTGGGGGCAGCATGCCGAACTTTCCTGATGGCCCCTGTGCCTAGGGGCCGGACATGCTGGCCACTTCTGGGGAGCTGCGCAGAGCCAGGGCAGGCAGGGAGCCTGCCTTAGCCCCACTGCACTGCCGACAGGAATTTTAACGGCCTGGTCAGCAGTGCTGACCAGCCTTGCCAAGGTCCCTTTTCGATTCGACGTTCCAGTCAAAAACCAGATGCCTGGCACCCCTAGTCAGCAGGGATCCTCCTGAAACATGCTGACTCGTACTGTGACAGCACAACCTCACTAATGACTGCTCCCCAGGGTACTTCCTACTACAGTCCATTGGTGTGGCTCTGTAATCTGTGGGTCCTCAGTCTCCTTAGGGTAAGTGGCGGATGGCAGTCCCAGCAACTCTTCCCCACTCTTGGTCTCCTCCGGGGCAGGGCACCACATGGCTTGGGGTCTGGTCCGGAATCCTGCAGCAAGCTAGTGATGTCTGCCTCCTTTGCTGGCTCCGATGCAACTGAGCTGAAGGGCCTGCCTCTTATGCTTCCTGTACCTCCCCTCTGCTTCTGGTGTGAGGCCAGCTTGGCTCCACCCACCAGCAAGAATGCAGTGGTCCCTCCTTGTCAGGCTCTGAAGGAGGCCATTCTGCCTCACTACATTCTTCTAACAAGAGTTTTGCAACTAGACAGATTGCTTGAATGTGAAAGAAACAGGAAAATAGGAAAAATCTAAATGCAAATAAGGTGAGCTCAACTTATTTGAATTGATAAGACAAGGAAAGCAGTTATAAATCCAAGGGTTAAGACTTTATGTCTACTGTAAAGATCAATACCAAGGGGGAAATAATATCTCCAGTTAAGAATGGTATTATACATGGCAGGTGAGACCCTGTGCCAAACAGTTGTTCTTTTGACAAAAAAACAGAACACTGCTGAGGTGAAGCTCTGACAGGTCTGTTGTCCATCTCAAAACCAAATGAATGACATATTTAATATACTTCCAAACGTCTAAAGAGAAGAAACATGAACTCCCAGCCAAGAAAGAAAACATGTTATATCATTTGAGTTAAATCCACAGGGCTGAATTACCAATTTCAGGGTTTGATTCATTTCAATTGATTTCAGTGGGCACTGAATCAAGCCTTCATTGGGGGAGGGGGGGATTTCCTTCTTCAAGAAGTACTGAACTGAGGCCCTTTTTTAGTGCTCTAATTAATTTCAAAGTTATAAAAACAGCATATATTGATTAGTGAAGAAACCTTACAGATCCTGCTGCAGTTCTGAAGATCTTTACTTTGCTTAGAAATAGCTTGTTTTGCTCATATTTCTTTACATACTTTCCCTCTCTTCCCTCTCCTTACATATAGTGGTTTCTTTGCTCAAAGAAAAGTAGTTTGATTTGCTTACATTCTTAAAGGGCTAAAAAACATTGTTCTGCATCTTGTATAATCACTCTTTCCTCCATTCTTGTGGCTGGAATTGCACCTTGCAATCAGCACTAAGTAAGGGGCTGCACAGAAACCTGACAATATCTCAGTCATAATTCAGTCCCTGTTTCCCCCATGCTCCAGGAAGGAAATAAACTGTACCAGCCCTTTTCCAAATGGATAGCTTTGGTAAGTTCAGCATCATCATAGTACCTGAGCCTTGGTTGCAGATATATAGGTGCAAGGTGTAGCAGCGAGTGGGAAGTCCTGCTGCACTGATGTTCTGCTGCCATGAAGCCAAGACAGAGGCAGCATGGTACATGAAGCAATGAAGAGATACAGGACATCTTTGTGGATGGCTCTGGCCCCCAAAAAAACCCTACAGTTTGTGTGGCTCTTGAGATATCTGTGGACATTCGGGAGGCCAAAGTACTTCTCATTCAGGGGAATGCCTACCCAAAAGGAACAATATAAAGGAAACTCCATGAGGGGAGTCTGGTTTCTCATGAAGTCTTTAGACCGTGATATGGGATTCTCACATCTGGTCCAATGTTACCAGAATATTCGCACCCATGCTTAAACTCTGTGTGATTAATCCACTAAAATCAGAGCCACACACCTTTAAATTAATTCATATTAACTCACTTTAAATTAGTATGTCATGTATTTTTAAAGTGTAACCCTAATAGAAATTATTGATTTTTTTATATAAATATTCAGTTTTCCATCCAAGAACGGATTTGGATTTTTCCATTCATTTTATGAAAAAAAAAGGTAGTTCCCTGACTACAGTATCTCCAATCAAATGGTCAAATCCAAGACAGTCAAAGCTGGCTTCCCATTGTCAAAGCAAAATAAATCAATGATGGACTGGAATTACCAAAAGGGAGTAAAGTTGAGTTTTTTTGTTCTCCTTAAATTGAATACAGGTGGCTTTCCTAAATGATTTATGGTGATGGGAATCCTGTCTCTCTCTTCCCTACAAGAACAATCACATGAGGCTGAAATTGTTGGAAAGGCTGAGCTAAGGGAGAATCCACATCCTTTATCCTATAACGCTCTGGTGTTCACTGATCTGTTGTCTCAGTGTTCTATTCATAACAAAAGTGCTGATCTGAAGCCAGCTGTGTTATTTCTGTTTTAGTGCTCAATCACCAAAGAGAGAAATATGTAAGAGATTAATGAGATCTCTTCTTTTATGATGCTCAATTTATCTTATAAGAACTATTTCATGTGCTTTTATTTCTAGATGTGCCTTATATCTCTTTGTTTTCTCCATCACACCTCTCCACAGAGCTGGCCTTACCATGAGGTGAACTGAGGCAGCCACCTCAGGTGCCAGACTGTGCGGGGGCACCACTAGGACCCAGAGCATAGAAAATTGTGTTTGCTGCTGGTGCATATGTATTCTCTCTGCTCTAGATGCACAGAGATGGTGGAGTGCTGTGCTGGAGGAAGAAGGGCACAAGAGACATAACAGGCAGGCAGACGAAAAGGTGAGAGGGAATAATAGAAAGCAGCAAGAGCTGCAGAGACAGAGAGGAGGAGGAGCCTCTTATGTACCTCTCTAGCACCCCCAGGAGCCTGGACTGATTAACACCAGCTTCTCAAGGAGCTTCCTGTTTCCTGCTGCTTCCCTGAACCCACTTGAGGAGAACAGGCTGTCAACTGAAGTAGTAGGAGCCAGTTAGGCCCTTAAGATGCTGATATCTTCCCTCACTCAGGCCCTGCTACCAGCCTGCTTATTTGTCCCCTTCAATTGAGTGTTGAGAGCCACTATAGCTGGCACGGAACAGCAGTCATGAGTGAAAGAAGAAAACGCTCCTCTGGGGCAGCATTCAGAAAAAGAAAGAAAGCAAAGGAAGCTTTTCTATCTAAGCTGGAAGGAGCTCTCCTGAGATACATAGACACAAATGTTCACAGTGAGCCTTCCGGCCCCAGTGAGGATGTGAGTAGTGAGGAGATGCCTGATCTTCCAGTTAGTCAGAGTGCAGGTGACCTAGCAGCTACTGCAGCATCCATATCTCCATCTCAAATGGATGTAACCTGTACATTCCTGAAGAAAAGTGTAGATCAGAGAAGAGTGTGGTGGAGGCACAAGAAACAGCTGCTGCTGAGTTTAGTTCCTTAAGTCTAGATGATCCAGGACTGTGGACCCACTTGAGCAGTAGCCTGAGGGACTTCCTTGTACTGCATGGGCCACAGCAATTGAAAAACTTCATGATCCCCAAAGACAATGAAAATAGAAGTTTCCATCCAACACATTACTGGTGTGAAATCCCCAATGATGACAAAGTGGAGAGGCCATGGCTTATGTACTCAAAAACCCAGAATGCTGCATACTGTTTTTGTTGCAAACTCTTCCAGTCTAATGTTCCAGCCACATTGGGTTCTACAGGAACAAAGGACTGGAAAAATCTGGCTAGAAATCTGGCATGCCATGAGAAGGCAGCAAATCACCAGAGAGCATTCCATAGGTGAAAAGAGCTTGAGATGAGACTAAGGTTAAAGGCCACCATAGATGATCAGCATCAAGAGAAGATTGCATCAGAGTCTCTTTACTGGCAAAATGTTCTGAAAAGGCTCATTCCCATTGTGAGAATGTTTGCTAGCCAAAACCTAGCACTGCGTGGCACTTCAGATCAGCTGTATGTGCCAAACAATGGAAACTTCCTTAAAATTGTGGAGCTGATATCTGAGTTTGATGCGTACTCCAGGAGCATCTAAGAAGAGTCACCACCCAAGAACTGTACACATACCACTACCTTGGAAAAACAATTTAAAATGAGATCATGCAGTTACTGGCAACAAAAGTCAAACAGAAGATTGTGGCAGATCTGAAGTCAGCAAGATATTACTCTGTTATTCTGAACTGCACACCTGGCATCAGCCATACAGAACAAATGACTTTAATGGTGCGTTTTGTAACAACAACAGAACCTAGTGAAAATGTCCCTGCAATGGTGACTGTCAGAGAGCATTTTCTAGAATTTATTGACATTGATGATACTACAGGAGCTGGTATGACAAATGTGCTTCTTAAAAAGCTGGAAGATATGGGAATTGCGATAGCTGACATGAGAGGTCAGGGCTACGATAATGGTGCCAACATGAGAGGAAAGAACAGAGGAGTGCAGACATGGAGCCGAGAGTTAAAACCTTGAGATTTTTTTGTCCCATGCAGTTCTCATTAATTGAACTTGGTGGTTAGTGATGCAGCATCAGCTTCTAGTGAGGTGCTGCATTTTTTAATGTAATTCAAAGCATGTATGTATTTTTCTCTGCATCAACTCATCGATGGCAAATTTTGAAGCAACATCTGGGAACATCCTCTCTGACACTGAAACCACTGAGTGTCACAGGATGGGAAAGTCGAGTGGAGGCGAAAAAGCCTATCAAACACCATATTGGGAAGATAGATGATGCCATAGTTGCCATTATGAAGGATAATGCTATAACAGTGGCAGAGGGAAATGGAATCACCAGAAACATACATAACTTCAAATTTCTGTGTGGCTTAGTGTTGTGGCATGACATACTGTTTGAAATAAATGTTGTAAGCAAGAGACACAAGGTGTTCACCTTGGTATATCTGGAGCAATGGAACAACTGGACAAAGCAAAGTCATACCTACAGTCTTACCAGTCAGATGAGGGATTTCAAAACTTTCTGAAGAGTGCACAGAAGTTGGCAGAGGAACTTCACACTGAAGCTATTTTCCCACCCATTCAAGAATACAAGAGTCACTGAAGAAGATGACATTTTGATTATGAAGCACGGGATAATCCCCTAAGAGACCCCAAACAACAATTCAAAGTTGAATTCTTTAACCAGGTGCTAGATTGTGCAATACAGTCAGTTGAAGAACGTTTCATGCAGCTCAAGGAACACAGCAGTATATTTGGTATGTTGTATGATATTCCAAAACTCCTCACTATACCTGAAGAAGACATATGCCAGCAATGCAGGGCACTAGAGACAGTGTTGACCTATGATGACATGCACGATATTGGTGCGAGTGATTTAGGTGATGAACTGAAAGCCCTTTCAAGATACATTTCAGCAGGATCAACTCCAAAGGCTGTTCTGGAATATATGTGCACAAATAAGATGACCACCCTCTTTCCAAATGCTTTTGTTGCTCTGTGCATACTTCTAACACTTCCTGTAACAGTTGCCAGTGGAGAACGCAGCTTCTCCAAACTGAAGTTAATAAAAAACACATCTACCCTCAACAATGACACAGGCGAGTCTGGTCAGCCTTGTAACCATCTCAACAGGGCATGAGCTGGCCCAGACTGTGGACCTTCAGGAAGCAGTTCAAATCTTTGCAACCAAGAAGGCACGGAAAGCACCACTTTGATTATTCAAACAGATAAAAATGCCAGTGTTTACTATGCAGACAAGAGAAGTTACATTTGCTGTTCAGGCATTTGAAAGTTAAGGGTTACTTAAAATTTTTGAACAAGGCATTTTAAGTTGTTAGTTCTCCTTTATTGGGGAAGGTAGCAGAGCAGTACCATGAGAGGAGTAGAACAGGAAGAAGGCAGAATTTAGACCTTTCAAAGTTTTGACCCAAGTGAGGGGGCATGGGGGCGTCATTTGAGCTCCCTGCCTCAGGTGCCAAAATGTTGTGGGCTGGCCCTGCCTCTCCAATTTCGCATTTTCTTTTTCAATGCTCTCTTAGGAGCTTCTCAAAATTACCACATTATTGGTGAAAAAGTAATTATTAACATCATGTTTCCCAATAGGTTACGGAGTTACCTATCTAACTGTGCACTGGAGATGAAGAAAGAGAAAAATATTTGCCACCCATTTTCACAAAGGGAAACGTTACAATTGACTACTTCTTACCACAAACTCAGCCTGTTAGTTACTCATGAAAATTGGGGTAGTAAATGGCACTGTATTTGCAATTCATCTCCACACTGAGGATATTTATGGTGTGTGCAGGTAGGAAAAGGTTGACATGTGCATGCACTACAATACAAGAAAGCAAATACTTCCCAAGCAACTTATCTATATAATTGCTAGTTCTTTCAAAAAAAACCTTGGAATTCTTCTTATTTTGGGATCTTGCCATGTCCATTTAGTTCACATATTCCTCAGTTGTAGATTGCACATGAAAAAACCCATTCTGTAATATTTTCATATTTTTAAAAAATAATGTTTTTAGGAGTGATTGATATTGCTGTACTGACGGCATCCCAAATTAATGTAGCTGAATAAGTGAACAACCATTGATTAGACACAAAATAGAGATGTTCACCATTTGTGTACAATAAAGATCCAATGGCACTGTAGGCAAAAGAAGGGGTCTTAAACATGGTTTACTGGCCAAAAAAGCTAATTTTTGCAGGAGGTAAAGCATCTGTTCAGGAGACAGAGCTTTTTGGGAGGCCAGTCCAAGGCTGTGGAACAAACTCCCTCAGGGTCTAACAAACCTCACCAGCTACCATTTTAAGTGCAAAATGCATTTCTTTGACCTTGCCTTCAATAATAAACATGTATAGCCCAGCAAACATGAAATAAATAAATAAAATTAATTAATTTTTAAAATCCAAAATCTTCACATAATTTTCCCCTTGGAGGAAAAAAGGGGAGAAAGAATAATATGTGATAAACAGTAGTCACATCATTAAATTCGCTTCTGGGATGCACTCTGATACCACTGTCCAATGAGGACAGCGTAGGAACCTGAAAAGAAGAAAATAAAAAATTCCAATGTGGATAATTACATTCTACCCAAATTCCCTGTCACAGTGTTTCAGTTCATTATGATATTCTTCTCCACTTCCCATCAGATAATTGTGGAAGTGGGATTGTTAAGCAATTGCAGTATTTGTAGTACAGATCATAACTGTTTCAGGATAACTGCACTACTCCTTCTGTGTCCACTCCAGGAGTATCCAGTCAAGTCTCAGTCACCTTCTCTGTGGGCAGGAAGCCTTGTCCCACTCTCTTCTGACCAGGGAGTTTTAAGGCTGCTCAGTTCCCTGCCTTACACTGCGATATCCCTAGCAAGCCAGTTAGCCTAACAGCCAGTGCCTGTGCGTTGCTTTGTCTCTCCCAGGACAATGAACAGTGTCCTGCCAGGAGTTACAAGTTACCACAGAACTCTTTCTAAGCACATTTATTCTTTAAGTAAAAGCCTTACAGAGAAAACATAATAAAAACAAGGAATATATTTAAACACACACTAAACATGCCAGGAATCACTCATAGACTTATGGGACCTGGGCAGGCCAAAGACTTTCCAACCTTTTTGCCTGGGTTGCCCTCCCACTCCCTTGAACATAAGGTCCTGTCCATTTGCTGGATCAGAAAGAAGCCCTGTGTCAGTTCAAACTCATCCTTTTATACCAAAAGCCCTTTCTTTGTCTCCTAGTCTTTGGAAAACACAGTTTGAACCTGTACATGTGGACAACCCCAACGGGTGGAACGTCTCTGCAGTTATTTACAATTCTGGGGTAATTGCCCCCTACTGTTTTAGTTCCTGAAGGAGCTGAGGTAACTGTCCCCCCTGGAGTAGAACACAATCATACATAAATCATTAATAAATGTAATACAATGGTCCCTAAAAATAATGCATGTGTCGCACTAACTGTCAAACAGGTGTGATTAATTTCAGTGAAGTTATTTTATATGCTGTGACAAATTTCCTCCTCTATCTTGGTGGATCCTGCACTTATTGGCGGATTTTCTTGCCTCAGAGATTCACCATGTGGGTTGGGAACAGCCCAGAGACCTTCCCCTCGGGAGAACCCACAGTCCAGGTCAATTGGGAGGTTTGGGGGGAAGCCAGGCCCGCCCTCTACTCCGGGTTCCAGCCCAGGGCCCTGTGGACTGCAGCTGTCTATAGTGCCTCCTGTAACAGCTGCATGACAGCTACAACTCCCTGGGCTACTTCCCCATGGCCTCCTCCAAACACCTTCCTTATTCTCACCACAGGACCTTGCTCCTGGTGTCTGATAACGCTTGTGCTCCTCAGTCCTCCAGCAGCACACCCTCTCACTCTCAGCTCCTTGCGCCTCTTGCTCCCAGCTCCTCACACTCCCACCACAAACTGAAGTGAGCTCCTTTTTAAAACCCAGGTGCCCTGATTAGCCTGCCTTAATTGA
>NW_020664369.1:8883033-8926549 GCF_002925995.2 Terrapene triunguis
AGCTCCTTTTTAAAACCCAGGTGCCCTGATTAGCCTGCCTTAATTGAGTCTAGCAGCTTCTTCTTAATTGGCTCCAGGTGTCCTAATTAGCCTGCCTGCCTTAACTGGTTCTAGCAGGTTCCTGATTACTCTAGTGCAGCCACTGCTCTGGTCACTCAGGGAACAGAAAACTACTCATCCAGTGACCAGTATATTTGCCCTCTACCAGACTCCTGTACCCCACTGTCTGGGTCTGTCACAATGCACATATTGTTGAGTGCTTTTGGATCTTTCTGGATGTCGAGTGGTTATATAAATTTAAGTCATTATCATTCATTCTGTCTTTAGGATTCATGAAAATAAAAATGTGTTTGCAGTATGTTTTTGCTAAAGAATTTTTTTTTAAGTTGAGTATACTGGGAAATATTCAATACTTATCGCTCACAGTGAGAATCTGAATCCTACATTTCATCTCACCACTGTCCTCAGTACCGCAGCCATTTTGATAAGTTGCATTTTGTTTCCACTGGTGTAAAGTAAAACGATACAATCTGTCAAACTCAGGCAAGATTGTGATCTCTAATTCTCTACTAGATCCTGATCTCTACTAATTCTATTAGCTTTGGTAGAGTTACTCCAGATTTACAGTGAGGTAACCATGTAAGATCAGCATCTGCCCCTCCTCTTTCCCGCCCCCAATCTTTCGTAAGGTTCTTCATTGGTGCTAGGGCAATTTTATTTCAGTAGGCAGCTGCTCCCCAAATTAAAATTCACTTTTAAAGGCAGGAAGGAACCTGCTACTGCCTTGCTCTAAAAGATTAAAGATGCTACTTTCTTTGGCAAGCACCATTCATTCCAACAGAAAAATGCTGCAACAGAGAAAAATGCCCAGGGCAACAGGAATAGTGGAAAGATGAGAACCTGTGGTTCAACTGTCCCTTTAAGTGAGTATGATATTTTTAAAGATATCTCACACAGCTACTCTACAGCCAGCCCCAGTCAGCTCTAGCAAAACCTTGACTTTTATTGCATATTTCCTGCTTTCCTTCAAAGAACTGGGAGCACTAGGAGCCTAAGAAGCCTTTGAATGTCAACACACAGGCTTTTGGGAGTTGCTTCTTATTGCTGATTAGGAGACAAGTGAAATGTAAATCCTTGTTTTATTACTATGATGTTTAAAAATATATATGAACTCGGGGAGGAGTTTTCAGGTAAATATGTTTTCAGCATTTTTCTTACTTTTCTGGCTTTTGAGAATGAAAACTGACAGCAGTATCTTTTCTGCACATGTATCAGAGGGGTAGCCGTGTTAGTCTGGATCTGTAAAAAGCAACAAAGAGTCCTGTGGCACCTTAAAGACTAACAGATGTATTGGAGCATAAGCTTTCGTGGGTGAATACGTCTGACGAAGTGGGTATTCACCCACGAAAGCTTATGCTCCAATACATCTGTTAGTCTTTAAGGTGCCACAGGACTCTTTGTCGCTTTTTCGGCAAATGATAATTGCTTACACGGAATCAGATTCTGTGTGGCCCTTGCATGAGGGTGCATAAGTAGGGTAAGGACATAAATAGCCTTCAACCTACCTTGTACCATCTGGGTGAAGGCCAGGCAGAATGGTAGTCCCTGTGCTCAGAGGATTGCATGGACTGTTCCCTTCCTCCTCCTCTGGGAACACAAGGATCCCAAAGGGAGGAAGAAGATGGGGCCATGGCTCTGAACCCTCTTGCACTGCATATCAGAGCTAGCCAGACATGCAGGAGGGCAAAATACAGTGGAGTCGCATCATAGGCGCATTTAACTTATGCGATTTTAACTACATGCGCTCGGCAAAACAAAAACAAAAGAGAAAAATAATTTAAATACTGTACCTGTAGTGCAGGCTATTCTGCCCGCCATTCCACTCAATGAGCGTTTGACTATATGCAATTTTCACCTTACGCGCTGACTTCAGAACCTAACCCCGCGTAAGATGCGACTCCCCTGTATGCATACACCATGCACATGTTCAGACAGTTCAAGGAGGCATTTTGCTGAATACCTCCTAGGGTTCCACCTGGGGTACTGTGGGTCTCCACCACCCCTTACTAAACTGAGGCTAAATGGCGCAGTCTAGCTTAGAGTGAATTAGGTGAGCACCACACTGAAATTAGCAAAAACTGCGGAAAAATCAGAGTAAATTAATGGGGGGAGTGGGAAGAAGAATATAATTTAATTCTTGATGCCATAAAACAAGCAAATAAATTTTTATCATGTGTCTGAAGTGCAATGCCTTTGGCATTGTATGATAATTAGTCCTAATTTACTACATTGTAAAAAAAATAGCTTGACTCACATTTTAAAGCTTTAGCACATTTGAGTGTTATCTGTATTATTTTAATTTTATTCTGCTGGTGACAGACAGATAAAAATACTATAATATGTGTAACCCTTCTGCCAGGCCAAGTGATAGCAGCAAGGGCCGGGTTCAGTACATAGGGGTCCCTTCCCAACAGCGTGACACAGAACCAGCTCGAGCCCCCACCCAGTGACCTGGGAAAATCTTACACACACCCCTGGGCGCCTCGAAGAGGCAATACTTCCCCTCTCGCAAGCACAGAGCCTCGGTGTAGCAGAAAAATGTTTAATAACATGAGGTAAACGACATAGCATTAAATTGGGAAAACACCACAACTAGAGTTCATAGACCAAACCATGAGCGAAGACCCACCCCAGCAAATTGGGCCGTGTCCTTTCCCGTTGGTTCTTGAAACCCGCAACCAAAGTCCCAAAAGTCCAACAACCCCAAAGTCTCTCGGGTCCAGCAACCCAAGAATCACCAAAGTCTCAAAAGTCCAACAACCCCCCAAAGTCTCTGTCCCTGGTCAGTGCAGCCCCAGAGTTCAGGGGGGAGGGGCGCAGGGTGTTAAGGGGCACCTTACGTGATCCGAGACCAACCGGCCGCCTCTCCGTGGGGTTCCGCCGCAGCCTTCACCACGAGCCGCTCCACTCCACCTGCTGTCCCGTGAGCCGCTCCTGCCGTCCCACGAACTGCTCTGCTCCGCTCACCGACCTGTGAGCCGCCCGGCTCCACTCCGCTCCGACCGTCCCCGCAAGGCTCCGCTCTGCCAGCTGCTCCTCCAGCTGCTCTGCTCCGCTCACCGACCTGTGAGCCGCTCAGCTCCGCTCTGCTCTGCTCCAACCGTCCCCGCGAGGCTCCACTCGGCTAGCTGCTCCTCCAGCCGTCCCCGCAAACTGCTCCGCCAGCCGCTTAGCAATTCAGGCTCCCCCACTAGTTAACACAGCCTCAGTGATCTCAGCTCTTAGTAACTTTAGCTCTTTTGTGATTTCAGCTCATAGTGATTTCAGCTCATAGTAGGGGAGCCCCAGTGCTGGTGCACTAGTGGCCCAAAGTGAACACAGCTCAGCAGCCTGTAACTAGACTCCTAAGGGAATCAAAGTTAGCTCTGACATTCAACAGTGGAGAGAGGAGAAGGTGCAATTGGTGTTTCAGGCTCACGCAGGGGCCCCACACCACCAGGTACCAATACCTGCCCCCAACCTCTCTCAATTCACTGGGTTTTGTAACCCATGCCCCTTGACAAGCAAATGCTACTTAGGTAATGGTGACGGATTCACTCAGTCCTTCTGTCATACAACAGTTCCACTGGCCTTGATCCACAGAATCAGGGTAACAAAACTTTATTCTTCCTGCCCCAATAACAGAGAAACTGGGGATCCCACACCAGCCAAAGTAACCACTTTTGGTTGCTGTGGGCTCATGCTAGGCGTGTGGGTGTGCCTATGCAAACGAGATCCGCCCCTGGAGTTCTTTTCCACACTCGCCATAATTCACCACCAGATGTCAGGGTAGAGCTCATCCTGACTCTGCTTACATCTGTAACAGGACCCTGATCCTTCACTGTCCTCCCTCAGACAAAACTCTCATTGAAGGAGTGAGAGACTGAGCCATTGGTGGAAGCATAATTTCAGTGTGCCAAAATATAATGGCAAACAAACAGAAGATTACCAGTAATCACAACGCATCCAACTGTGCCATCCGTAATACCCATCCAACTCAATGGGATATGAAAATCTGGGGATCTGTCTGTATAACGTAAGATTTGAAGTCCAAAGTTGGTAGACAATTCAGTTAAATCTGAAAATATGGTGGATGGGATTTTTCAAGAGCACTTAGCATTGGCCTAACTCTTCTTCCATTAAAGTAGATGGAACTGCCATTGATTTCAATGGGAGCAGAATGAGGCCAATGCAGAGTGCTTTTGAAAAATCCCTCTGTGATGGGATCCCTGGGGTACAACCTGGAACTGTGGGACTGCTGTGGCCCCTTAATTTTCCAGCCTGGGCTGTCTCTCACAATGCTTTGCTAGTGACAAGCAGCAAACCCCTCCAGGTGCTGTGATCACTCAGACAACACTAATGCAGGGACACACCCAGCTAAATTGCATGAATGCACTCCAAACCACTCATAAATCATACAGAGGAAGATACCAGCAAATCTCTCCAGCTCCCAGCCTTGCATCCCCTGTCTTACACTGTTCAAAACCTTCTCTTGAACAATGCAAGCTCATTAATTAGTTCACTGCTTCGTCAAAGGGTAGTGAACATGCACAAGCTTTTGTAATCTGAATAGATTCCCCAAGCACTTTAGACAAACTTACTGGTTAATATAAAACATTAAAATATGTTTATTAATTACAGAAAGATAGATTTTAAGTGATTATAAGTGGCAGACATAAAGGTTAAAGAGAGTTACCTAAGAAAATAAAAAGTAACATACATTCTAAATCCTAATTTTGTAGACTAAGCAAGATTTGAATCAAACAGCTTTTCTCACCCCATTGGAGGCAGGTTACAATTCCTAATACACAGGCTGAATTTCCTTCTCAGCCTGGGACCAATCTTCTCAGTTCAAAACCTTTGCCTTCAGAGTAGTGAGGGAGAGGAGAAAGGTGATCTCATGGTGCCACTGTCCCTCATTTTATACTCTCAATTCATGTCCCAGGAAAGATACTGGCCCAGGCATGTCCTGGTGGGGCTTGCTGAGTCACTGAGTTGAGCAATCCTCATGATGTGGTGCTTGCTCAACTGTCTCTTACAGAATTATAAATGTCTTGTTTACAATTCTTCTGCTGGTCAATGGCTCATGATGGTCACTCACTGCCTGTTTGGGTGTGAGTCACCAACTTTGTTGTCACTGGAAAGCTAGCAGTGGGCATCTCCCAAATTCACCACATATTTCAATAACAAGCACATAGCAAAATCTCATAATGTCATACACACTAACAATGTACATATTTTGACAGAACAATGAGTTTCAGCAGATCGTGACCTTTCATATGGTATCTTACATGGCATGCTTTTTTATGAAACATCACTACCATACACAAATGATGAATATGGAGGTTACAGGGTGCTACTTTGAAGTACAGTGCGTCACACTCTCCTAGTATGTAAAATTGCTGTTGAAAGAAAGCACAGAATCAAGGCAAAAGTATTATGTGAACAGAACTAAATGAACTGTTGATTTAGGTAGTCATGGTTTGTGGTGAGGTTACAGGATTGTTCTAGCAACAGACCAAAATGCTGTTAAAATGAAAGTGTGCATGTACACACTATCAGATCCTTGATTTGATTGGTTAGTTCTGGTGGGATAAAGTTGTTGCCCCTTTTGAACACTGCTATTCTGAGAAGCACTTAGCAGTTTGCTTACATGTGATGCAGAGTGTTAACCAACATTAGTATCACCAACACCACCATATGCTGGGACCCAGGGATTTACCATCAGACCTCTGGGCCTTCTTTTTCCTGACTCTGGAAGATGTTCTCAATAGATCAGACAAAGAGATTACATCACTGTGTCTCAGTCTGCATCCTGAGCTGTGAAGTGAGCCTAATCTTCCTGCTATAACCTCCTCCCTTGTGTGCCAGTTTCATCAGTCAACTTATTTCTGTACCTCTTTCCTATCTTTCTGCCTTCTAATAATAAGACTCCAGCTTAGCCAGGCAGGATAGATTTCACCTTGCAGCACTTTACTGTGACCAGTTTGGCAAGCGGAAAGCAATACTGAGCAGCTTGATCTGCAGTGACAGCTTTGCCTACCACTGATTGGCAAGAAGAAAATCAGAGCAATCTAGCCAAATGTTTTTCAAAGCCCAGATCCTGGAGCTATGATTGGGGTCCTCTGATGGGTGCTGTGCTGTGTGGTTCAGCAAATGAACTGCAATACAGCTTCAGAATTCTCATACTTAGCCGTTCTCTCTTCCCCTTTGTGCATGTTGGTCTTTTTTTTCACTCATAAGGAGAAACACAATCTGACTTTAAAATCAAAACCCGAGAGCAAGGAGATACTCTTAAAATTGACTCACTCTTTCTCCCAACATGGACATTTGATACTATTTGAGACATGGCCAAACAAGGACTTTTCCCTCTAAAAACTCTATAGAAAAGAAGGGAGAAAGAGAGAAGGGGTAAGAAAGGCTGTTAAAATAAATGTTATCTTGACTTATTTTTATTGTATTTTGTCTATGTGCATTTAATAAATGTTAAAAAATTGTTTGGTGATGTGCAAGAGACAGTTAAGGCCACTGCCTACGCACAATCCAAGGGGTTTTTGCGGACCAAGAAGTTGTATGACCTCTGTAATTTTAGTCAGCACTCCAGAGCCAAGTTCGTTAGGAGACAGAGCACAGCATTTTTATCAACTGCATGAGGTATTGCACGCATTGCAAATCTGCTGAGGTTTCTGGAACCAGTTTACAAGGAGAATGTGCAGAGGCTTAAATCAGGTAATAGCATAATGACTCCTACACTAGCATTACATCATCTCATTTGCACATTACTCATGCTGGTAACTAAGAGTAACCTGATCCAAAGCCCATTGATGTCAATCAATAGAATCCCATTGATTTGAATGGGTTTTGGACAGGTTCTTAATATCTATCCTTATCCCTCCCCCTCCACACACACACACACTAGAATGGTTGGATAAAGGAAACACTCCGACTCCTTCTGAACTTGCCTCAGGGACAGACCGCCCCCAAATCTCTAGCTTTGCAAACATGTGGCAAACATCTGTGCAAACAGCATCAGATCAGCCCCTGTGAACTTTTAGATCTGGGATAACTTTTTCATTTTGTGAAGGTTTACAGTTCTAGTCAATGGATTCTCAAACTTCTCACAAGGTATTGTGTTGTAACACAGAAATTATCTCATGGACCACCTTTAATTCCATTGATGATTATGTTGACCACCTCACTTTCTATTGGCAAACAAATACCATCCCAGGAGTGACTACATTATAGCAATAGAATACACAGAAAAGTAACAGTAGGAAATTATTTCATGTATTTTTTAGTTTCTTTTAATGCAATTTAGAAGTAAAGGAAAGGAAGAGAGCCATCACCATGTAGCCAGCTCTCCATGGGCTACCACAGAGTTCTCTGAAAGCACTGATTGTCCACAGATCACCACTTGGGAACCTCTGTTCATGGTTGATCCTTCAGGTAGGATCGGAGGCTAAAATAGGGACAGAACAAGTTAAAAATTACTTTGACTAGTTAGATGTCTTCATGGCCTGATGAAATACATCCTAGAATACTCAAGGAGCTGACTGAGGAGATATCTGAGCCATTAGCAATTATCTTTGACTGTTCCCAGAGAGTAATCAATGGTTCACAGTCAACCTGGAAGGCCATATCAAGTGGGGCCCCGCAAGCATTGGTCCTGGGTCCGGTTCTGTTCAATATCTTCATAAATGATTTAGATAGTGGCATAGAGAGTATACGTGTAAAGTTTATGCACGACACCAAGCTGGGAGGGGTTGCAAGTGCTTTGGAGGATAGGATTAAAATTCAAAATGATCTGGGCAATCTGGAGAAATGGTCTGAAGTAAATAGAATGAAATTCAAGGACAAATGCAAAGTACTCCATTTAGGATGGAACAATCAATTGCACACACACACAAAATGGGAAATGACTGCCTAGGAAGGAGTACTGTAGCAAGAGATCTGGGGGTCATAGTGGATCACAAGCTAAATATGAGTCAACAGTGTAAGACTATTGCACACAAAAAAATAAAAAGCAATAGGGATTGGTGGGATGTATTAGTAGGAGTGCAGTAAGCAAGACATGAAAAGTAATTTTTCAACTCTACTCTGCACTGATTAGGCTTCAACTGGAGTATTGTGTCCAGTTCTGGGTGCCACATTTCAGGAAAGATGTGGACAAATTGGAGAAAGTCCAGAGGAGAGCAACAGAAATTATTAAAAGACTAGAAAACATGAGCTGTGAGGAAAGATTGAAAAAAATTGGGTTTGTTTAGGCTGGGGAACAGAAGACTGAGGGGGGACATGATAATAGTTATCAAGTACATAAAAGGTTGTTACAAGGAGGAGGGTGAAAAAATATTCTCCTTAACCTTTGAGGATAGGACAAGAAGCAAAGGACTTAAATTGCAGCAAGGGAGGTTTAGGTTAGATATTAGGAAAAACTTCCTAACTGTCAGTGTAGTTAAGCACTGGAACAAATTGCCTATGGAGGGAATGGAATCCCCGTCACTGGAGGTTTTTAAAAACAGGTTAGACAAACACCTATCAGGAATGGTCTTAGTTATTCTGTAGTGCTGCCTCGGGTGCAGGGACTGGACTAGATGACCTGTTGAGATCCCTTCCAGTCCTACATTTCTATAATTTTATGATTCAGCACACACAAAGACCTACTACATAGGTCACTCACAAGAAGCAACCCAAATAGTGAGAAAAAACATCCACCAAGCAATATATTCTATATTCTGTGTTTTGTGAAGAATATGTCATTGTGATCCAGGCTGCAAATAAGAAATCTCTAGTTCAGTTCAGAGAGAACAGATTTTTATCCTAAACTAGTAAATGAGCATGGAGCACATTTAGATCTTTAGCACTTGATTTTCAGACTCTGGTCTCCATTTGTATGTATGCAACTTGGCATGCACAAACACCTGCCTGTGCATTTTTCTAAACCCAACTCTTCTGTGGGCAATTGACTGAAGTTGTATGTTACAAACGCCATTTGTCTAAGGAGGTTTTGCATGTGCTAGTTCTCTAACTACTGCTGTTAGAATTTATAAAGTGCATGTACAAACATTCGTGTTGGGAAAATGTGAGGGTGCAAAGTTGTGTGCACACAAGTGCATACTAGGCCAAGACCCTGCTCTAAACTCTGGCTTTAACATGTAACTACCGAATTCTTCTTTTATTTAACCATGTAACCATGACGTTGTGTTGTTAAATATCTCTCTAAAATGAAAAATATCTTTACAAAATGAACTGACATCAAATTGGTTCTTGTTTGCTGTGTTTGTCATAATGGCTCATCTCAGAACATATTTACAGTCTCCCAGTTCCCTGTTTCTGAAATAAATCTCTCAAGGCTTATTCTGTTTCTGATGGCTTACCTGAGCTGTTGCAAAATTCAGAATCTCCCTCTTTCTCCTTGCCCTACCTTTCTCCTCTCTCTCTCTCGCTCTCTAACAATGTATCTCTCAATTTGTCAAGGAGCTCTCTCTCTCTCTATTACTGACTTTTTCAAACCTTTTCTGATTTTTGGAAACTTAAGAGAAATGCTGAATAGGAAATGAAATACATAATCAAGACAAAGTTTTCACCTTCTTTGTTTATCTAAGAGACATGAAAAAGATTTTGATGAGGAAAAAAATCCCAACTCTTCTAGAATGGTCTTTTCTATGTTAATCCTCCCACAGGGCATTTTAATATGTAAATCACGTTATTCTCTCACACACGATGATCTGATGAATTTAAATTCCTCATTTCTTAAAGTGTAATAATTAGCATTTTGCTGTATGTATTGATGCACTAGGCACTTTGTTCACACATGAAGTTTTAGTTGTGCCAGGCTACATAAGGTGGTAGTATTAATCAATCATTTAAGTGCTGGCAAATATAAATAGTAAGGAGTCCACAGAAATGCACATTTACCCCTGCTGACAGCTGAAGATGTACAAAGCCATTTTCATGTCAGCAAACCAGTATCCTCCGGCCTGCCTGAAGAAAATAAACTGCTTACCAAAATATATTCTTATCTCTATAGTGCCCAGTGTGCAAAGGCTTCTTGGTACCTAACTAAATACAAATGAAGGGAGACAAAGCAATATGGGGGGAAAATAAATAAGCACCAAAGCTGTGACAGAAACTAGAAACTTCCCCTCCTCGCACACCAGCTCGCCCACATCCCACCTCCAACCATAAATAAAAGCAAATAGCATGAAAATAAAGAGGAAATAAAAATAACTTAAGTGGAAAGATGCTGCAGATATTCTTTGGCATATAGTCAAAGGGACAACATTGCACAGCCCTCAAATCCTTGCCCTGTCCCCCATCTTTTGGAGATTATGAGTCAGATTTTTTTAAAGGTATAAAACTAAGAGATGAATGTACCCATTGGGTGAATGTAATATTGTGCCTTTGAAAATCTGGCCATATGTTATGGAAAGGGCAGCAGACCCAACCCAGCCAGTTTCAGCTGAAATGAAGGGGCAAAGGGCAAGAGAGAGCCCCTTAGATTGACTGACCTTATATTGTTTAAGGCTTCAAATACTAAAAAGAAAAGAAAAAGAAAAAAATCCCACCAGACTCATATTTTAAAATAAATCCCATGCTATGATCTATCAAGCACATTTAAAGAGCTTGAATAAAGGTCTCTCCTTTGTACTGCAACCACCCCTTTCATACACCACAATTGACCTACAAAAGATCCTTTAAACAGCTTTAAAAGCCATAACATTTTTTTCTGTTTTCACTCCAGACTCTTAGCGTTTGCCCTATAAATTGATGGAATGATAACTTGCCACTTGCTCTTCTATCTCCCACTCTTTTTTTTGAGACCTAGGTGCACTGGCACATCTGCAAGAAGAACGAACTTGTACCTAGACACTTTTGCAAACTGGTTTAAAGATATATAAGATGGCTTTATAGAACATAGGAGTTTGTATCCAGTCTAAAGCAGGAGGACAGTTATGTTCTTAGGCATGTAAAGAAAAGCTGAAATCTCATTATTAAATGGGCGAAAAATTGAATCCTTAAGCAACTGAAGACAAACGTATGATTATTAAACTTTGAATTACTACTTAGATTGTAAGTTCTTTGGAGCAGGGACCATCTTTATGTTATGTGTTTATACAATGCCTAGCACAACGGGACAGAAATACCTAATTGGCACCCCTAGGTGCCACAATACAAATTGTAAACAATAATTATATTAATGCACAACACTACCAGTTAGAACAGGGGTCGGCAACCTTTGGCACGCGGCTCGACAGAGTAAGCACCCCAGCGGGCTGGGCCAGTTTGTTTACCTGCCGCGTCCGCAGGTTCGGCCGATCACGGCTCCCACTGGCCGTGGTTCGCCGCTCCAGGCCAATGGGGGCCCACGCCACTTCCCGCAGCCCCTATTGGCAGCGTGCCAGAGGTTGCCGACCCCTGAGTTAGAACATAAGAATGTCCATACTGACTCAGAACAATGATCCATTTAGCCCAGTATCTTATCTTTCAAGTGGCCAGTGCCAGATGCTTCAGAGGGAATTAACAGAGCTGGGCAAATTATTGAGTGATCCATACCTCGTCATCCAATCCCAGATTCTGGCAGTCAGACATTTAGGGACACCCATGAGAATGGGGTTGTGTCCCTGACTATCTTGGCTAATAGCCATTGATGGACCTATCCTCCGTGAACTTATCTAAGTTATACTTAGTTATATCACAGTTATACTTTTGGCCTTCACAACATCCCCTGGTAACAAGTTCCACAGGTTGAATGTGCATTGTGTGAAGAAGTACTTCCTTATGTTTGTTTTAAACATGATGCCTATTAATGACATTGGGTGACCCCGGTTCTTGTGTTATGTGAAGCAGTCAATAACACTTCCATATTAAATAAGAGCATAAGAACGGCCATACTGGGTCAGACCAAAGGTTCATCCAGCCCAGCATTCTGTCTTCCGACAGTGACCAACGCCAGGTGCCCCAGAGGGAATGAAAAGAATACGTTATCATCAAGTGATCCATCCCCTGTTACCCATGCCCAGCTTCTGGCAAACAGAGGCTAGGGACACCATCCCTGCCCATCCTGGCTAATAGCCATTGATGGACCTATCCTCCATGAACTTATCTAGTTCTTTTTTGAACCCTGTTATAGTCTTGGCCTTTACAACATCCTCTGGCAAGGAGTTCCACAGGTTCACTGTGCGTTGTGTGAAAAGATATTTTTGTTTGTTTGTTTTAAACCTGCTGCCTATTAATTTTATTTGATGACCTTTAGTTCTTGTGTTATGATAAGGAGAAAATAACACTTCATTTTTTACTTTCTTCACATTAGTCATGACTTTATAGACCTCAATCATATCCCACCTTAGTCGTCTCTTTTCCAAGCTGAAAAGTCCCAGTCTTATTAATTGCACCTCATACAGAAGCCGTTCCATACCCTTAATCATTTTTGTTTCCCTTTTCTGAACTTTTTCCAATTCCAATATATCTTTTTTGAGATGGGCTGCCCTCATCTGCACACAGTATTCATGGATTTATATAGAGACAATATGATATTTTCTATTATCTATCCCTTTCTTAATGATTCCCAACATTCTGATCACTTTTTTGCCTGATGATATGCACTGAGTGGATGTTTTCAGAGAACAATCCACAATGACTCCAAGACCTCTTTCTTGAGTGGTAACAGCTAATTTAGATCCCATCATTTTATATGTATAGTTGGGCTTATGTTTTCCAATGTACATTACTTTGTATTTAGCAACATTGAATTTAAACTGCCATTTTGTTGCCCAGTCACCCAGTTTTGTGAAATCCCTTTGTAGCTCTTTGAAGTCTGATTTGGACTTAACTATCTTGAGTAGTTTTGTATCATCTACAAATTTTGCCACCTCACTGATTACCCCTTTTTCCAGATCATTTATGAATATGTTGAATAGGACTCGTCCCAGTACAGATCCCTGGGGGAAACCACTTTATTATTACCTCTCTCTCCATTCTGAAAACTGACCATTTATTCCTAATCTGTGTTTCCTCTTTTAACCAGTTACAGATCCATGAGAGGACCTTCCCTCTTATCCCATGACTGTTTACTTTACTTAAGAGCCTTTGGTGAGGAATCTTGTCAAAGGCTTTCTGAAAATCTAAGTACACTATATCCACTGGATCCCCCTTGTCAACGTACTTGTTGACCCCCTCAAAGAATTCTAGATTGGGGAGACATGATTTCCTTTTACAAGAACCATATTCACTCTTCCCGAACAAATTATGTTCATCTATGTATCTAATCATTCTTTTATTTACTAATCATTAGCAAAGAATCATTAGCAAAGCACCTCTGTCTAATATTTCAGACAGCTCCATCTTCTCGGTGTTTCTATATCGCCCGGGTTGCCAGCTGTCATGCCTCTCAGATGACACTCATGCATTTGGCAACCTTGTCAGACATTCTCGCATCTCAGCTGACATCTCACACATCTGGCTGAGCTGCAGGAAAGCAACAGGCATTTTACTGTATTTGCAACTTGTGGCCTCTAGAGGCCACAGTGGCCCCTTCTGAGCAGGCAGCCAGGCGCAGCCTCACCAATCACCTCCTGGTTGTGGGAGGTGGTGGTAGCAGCCCAGGTGAGGAGCCAGATATCCCCTCCCAGTCAGCTTTACAAGGAAGCCCCCCCTGCCCCAGTTCCAGAAGAGCTCTCTGTCTCCCCAGCAGCCACAGTCCCCTCTGCCCCAGTAGCTACCCACAGGAGCTCTATCTACCCCAGCAGACTCAGCAACCTCTCTCCACAACACCATTCCGCAGAAGACCAAGCACCCCACAAGCCCTCTGCCACCCAGCACACCCTTGTGATGGGATCCCCGGGGTGCAGCCTGGGACTGTGGGGTCACTGTGCCCCCTTAACTCTCCAGCCTGGGCTGTCTCTCACAATGCTTTGCTAGTAATAAGCAGCTAACCCCTACACTCAGCACAACCACGTGTGGAGCCCCACACCCAGCTAGATTGCATGAATGCTCCCAGAACCACTCATGAGTCACACAGAGTAAGGCACCAGCCAAATCCCCCCAGCTCCAAGCCTTGTACCTCAGGAACATAATGTCTTGCACTGCTCATGACCCTTTCTTGAACAATGCAAGTTTATTAATTGGTTCACCACTTCATTGATGGAAAGTGGATATACACCAACCTTTGTAAACTTGAGCAGATTTACCAAACACTTCAGGCAAACTCACTGGTAAAAATAAACAGTAAAACAAGTGTATTGATTACAAAAGATAGATTTAAAGTGATTAAAAGTGGTAGGCAAAAAGTCAGAGTGGTTATCAAAAGAAAAGAAAATATAAGCATGCAGTCTAAACCTTAACCCTTATCACACTAGACAGTATTTAGATCAAACAATGTTCTCACCCCATTGGATCCTACAGTCCGCAATATACAGGTTTGTCTCTTAAACCTGAGCCAGTCTCCTCTTGGAGTCTTCAGTCTTCTGAGCATTCTTGCTGCCAGTTGTGTAGGTGGGAGGAGGAGCCAAGCATGTGGCCATTGTGTTCTGTTTTATACCCTTAATCCATGTTCTTGGAGAATACAAGTCCAGGCTTGTCTGGGGGGCATTGCTGAGTCATCAGGCAAGGTTGAGCAATTCCCCTGGTGTGGCCTTGTGCAAATGAGTCATTGAATTATAACTTCCTTGCTGAACAATGGCTGTTGGTGGTTGTTCGACATCCGCCTGGGCGTTGGTTATCCCCCTGGTTATTGTCTTTGGGGAGTTAGTATCTGGGTGACTCCCAAACCCAAAGCATATTTTACTGACAATCATACAACACAATTCTCATAACTTCATATGCATTAATGATACACATATTTAGATGGAACAGTGGGTTTCAGCAGATCATAATCTTTCCCCTGATACCTCACATAGCATGCTCTATATGCAATATCACAATTATATATACATGAGATATATGGGGGTTACAGAGCACTCCCCTGAGGTGTAGAGTGTCACACCCATAACTTCAGGAGTCCTCTGTCCCCCAGCATCATTTACCCACCAGGAAGTCCTACTGCTCACCTATGCCTCAGCCCCAGCAGCAGTCAGTTAGCTACCTTCCCCCACTTCCCACTCAGACTCTCCCACACAGCTACAACCCCAGATGGCCTTGAGCAAACATCCAACAGCTGCCAAGTTTTGTGCAGCTTCATGTCTTACGCCTTCACTTCTCAGGGCAGAGCATGTTGACCATAGGCCTAAGTTTACAGCTATATGCAAGGTAGCTTATTAAATACTTTGCATAAAATATCACAGGTGCAGCAGCACAAGATCTTGCCTGGATACCAGCCACTCTGCTTCACTGTTGCTCCACTGCAATATGGAACCTTGCTGCTCCTTCTCCACTTTTGCTTCCACCTCCTGCAGATTGCCATGCTATGAGAAAAAAGGTTTGCCCCCTGAATGAATATGTTATCTCCAGATAGGCGCCATTTCCTAGTCACACCTGCAAACTGCACCCCAAGAAATGTTTCTTCTGAGTTTGAACAGATTTAAGCCCCCCCTTTCAAGTGTCCATGCAGCTCCAATTGACTTCAGGAGGAGCTACGTATACATGTCCAAGGGCAGCATTTGGCCTTTAGCCTTGAAATTAATGGCAATAAGGAGTACTTCATTCTACACCCTGTTCCAGCACCTTATGTGGCAATTCACATAACCACCCTATGCTACCCATCTGTAAAATGGTAGTAATAATACTTTTCCCAGTTTTGTAAAGTGCATTGAGATTCTTGGATGAAAGATGCCAGGCACATGCAAAGTCGTATTATTTTATAGCTGTTTTAAAATATGTTTTAGCTTTGTTTGGTTTTCATGTTTAATGAAAGACCATTAGGGTGAGTGAAGGACGTGATATGACCATTTTGATTGGAGCTTTGTAAAGTTACTGCTCAAGTAAAGAATTTCACTGTGAGTCACTTTGTGACTTGTCTGCAAAACCTCCTGGACCCTGTTTTCTTCCCCCAGAGAATTAGAAGAGACCTTAATTTTAATTCAGCTTTCATATGAGTTTTTCATGATATTTTTCAGCACATAAGAGGAATTTCCTACTTTTTAATATCTATTACTAAGGCTGCTTTGGACTTAGTTTTAACTGTGCTTGCTCTCCTTCTAAGCCAAATGTACTAGACAGGACACTGAGATTGTCAGAAATTGGTATATATTTTTCATTTTTCTGGCCTGCCAAGCATGTCAGGTCAGATTCTTTTTAGCTCCAAAATTGTTTTCTGATCTTTTATAATAGCATTGCATCGCATTTTGTCTGAGGAAAAGGGAGACTTTAGAAAGGGCATCTGATAGGCCTTGACAGGCACATTTTTAATGGGAAATCTCCCAACTTGTCTGAGTGCTGGAGGCAGTTATCCTTTGACCTTATGCTGCAAAACACACCTAAGCACCTATATCGCACTATAATTGTTACAATTGTTATGATATGCTTACATACCATATTCCTTAAAGCTGACAAAAAGTGGCCGGTTTTTTAAGTGTTTTAAATCTATCTGGTACATTTTCACATATTAAAAAAAATCGACTTTTTCTATAGCATAAATAGATTGTGTACATAGGTACAATAAATATTGCAAAGCAGAGGGGGAATGAACATGCAAGCCTTACTACTAAAAGAACTATGTGTGCAAACCTTAATCACAACGCTGGCCATTTTTATGTGAGTAACACACCAGACTACTAGTATGAGCAAGTGACCTCTGATATAAACAAGGGTCCATAGTTGAGCCAATAACCAATATGTGAAAGGCCATAAGTATGCTTAGAGCCAAGTTAGAAGAGTTCTATCCTTCTTATCATGGAAGGACAAGTTTTGGTTCCAGGCTGCGGCTCCATAGTTAAGGTAAGTTAAGTTTTCCATTTAAAGCAAGCATTGAACCTCTTTTCTGTATAAAGAGTTCAGCATATCCTCCCCAAAATCACAGCACTTTCTCTGAGTACAGAATGAATCTATATAGGACCACACACTTGATTAGGTATCTGGGGCATTTCTCTGCCAATAATGACCTCTGGGACTTTATTATTTTTTGAAAATCAGAACAACATTTTTCTGTTCCAGACCTTTTGTATCTCCCCAGATCTCCTTGCATTTTCAAAAATTATTACCCGTCATTTGCATTAGCTGACTCATTAAATATTCTCAGAGCTGTGTTATTTGGAATTGATAATATTTTATTATCAAATTTTATAAATATTCCCTTGCCTAATTTTCTTTTGTTTAACTTGTCCAACTCTGCTTATATGGCTCTTTTAGTAGATATCACATTTTCACTTGGCTAAATAGTTCTTTTCTGACTTGGCCTTTTTTTATTTTATTTTTTTCTTAATTGTGAAATGATTTGGATCTATTTGAAAATACTGTATTCAGCAACCTTTTCCCATAGGAGATAGCATTCAGTCAGTAATCAAAGAACAACGGCATACCCTCAGCAGAGATCCTAGGCCACAGAATGTTTTACCTAACTGTCTACTTTTTGTACACAAAAGAGGCAAACAAAATAAGAGACTTTTGGTATTGTACCACAGATAGACGAATGCTTTCTTAGACTTGGCACAGCACCGCCACTGGGTAACTTTAAGAACAGGAGATGTGCCCAGTGCAATAATATATGTTAAATAAGTACTATTCATTACCTCCCAACAGACAAGGAATTTAAAATCCATCAATTCATCACATGTGAGGCTGATTATGTGATTTACATGTTAAAGTGCCCCTGTGGATTAATTTGCATAGGAAAGACTACTGGGGCACTGAAACAAAGGACTAGTGAGCATGACAAGAGTGCTATTAGCATAGAGAATGCAGAGTCTCCTGTAGCCCATCCTTTCAAACAATTTAAATATATTCCTCAGTCATGAATACATGTGTCTTGATGGGTTTCCCAGCCTCACAAGGGACAGTGCAGAAAGACTTCAACTTAAGAACCAGAGGACGGACTCTCTAAGGGGGTAAACAATGGGTGGGCAAGTGGACATTATTTAGGTTTAGGAGTTAGAGGAATTAACAGTCAGATCTCCCTGTTTCTAACCCCAACTCTATCACTCACTGTGTGATGACACCAGAAAAGTCACTTAACCACTCTGTTCCATATGAAAAATGAATATAATAATATTGACTTACTTCACCAGGGTGTAGTTAGGTTTCATTAATATTTGTAAAGGGCACTGAAGTCTTTAGATGAAAGGCACCAACTATATTTCTATAGAATTGTTTAGTTCTACAACAAGCTGTTGGGATATTTGCAAGAATCTCTGGGTGAAATCCATGGCTGGACCTCAAACTTGATGATAGTAAAGATGCCTTTGAGCCTTAACATTTCTGATTCTATAAATGCAAATTACAGTATTATAAATATAATATTTTTTCATGAGTCCCCAATTTTAGAATTCATGTCTCATAATCTCTATTTGATTCTGTACTGTGTCTTCCTTTTTTAACTGATTTAGTTATTAGGTACTTTTACTATGTCCCTTTACTCTATGGCAATTTACTAACGTGATATTCTACTAAAATATGCTTACTATGTCCGCTGCAGAGGGACTACAATACCCAATGTAATAGTTGTACATTCTTTTATATACTTCTTTCTTGTACTGTTCATTCCACAACTCCCTACTCATGCAAATGTATTCTGTTTATTTTATTTGGAACTTATGAAACATCTGGCCTGAAAACACTTTACATCAGGTATTTCAAGTGTTTAAATTTGGAAATTATCTCAAGACCCTCAGTGGAATGAGGAACACTTTCGTGCACTAGAAAATTCAACTTTGTAAACAGAGTAAATGAAATCTAAACCAGATAACCAAGCCTTATCATCTTAAAAAGAGATTTTTTTCCCCTGCCTCATAGATGTCCAGTCTTGCAAGCATGGTGGTGAGTGATGGTGATACCTTACAGCAAGTCTAGGTGAGTTCAGTGTCTTTTTCCTATAAATTTATTCCTTTTTGCCTTGACTGCTCTTGAGATCTTAGCATTATGGCACTGACTGCAACTATGAAACATCTTGCTCTCTCTAATATATTATCCAATGATATAAGGACTTAGCCCTGTGTAACTTTATGCACATGAGTAGTTCTGCTGAGATCATGTTTTTTCAGCATCAAGTGTTTATTATTTCTTAAATGATACAAGTGTATATATATATAAATAAAACTTTAAGATGCAAAAAAAAAACAAAAATCAACTGACTCGTGTTTTCTAATGGGCAACACTTGTAGTATATTTGAAGAGAGTCTTTTGACCTTTTAAGATGGCATCATCAAATTGGTAAGGGGGATGGAGGAAAAAACTACTATTTATTGAGCTACATTAATTGAATTTAATTGAATTGTTAGCAAAATACTTTTTTATTTAAAAACAATAAAAACCTCTTCTGTATTGCTTTCCCTACATTGTGGACATAAGTTAATTGAGAACATGTTTCTATTAAGGGGATATAGTCACATTGCTAGAGAAAACATGATGAAAATTTAATCAGTATCTGAGATACTCTGACCTTTCAGACTTGCACAGTATTTATTATTCCTATTTTATTTTGTGTTGAGAAAGTCTCCACATTCATCTGTTTTGCTTTAAATATTTACATTGTGACTTCCATGGGTACAGCATCAGGTGTATTATTTGTGCAGGTGGCTTTCTTTGCCAGTTTTCTCACCTTTTTTGTGGTGCTGTTTCCTCCCACAATTAAAAGTAAAAGTTTCACTTTTACTATTATTTATTAATAATATATTGTAAATTATCTTTAATAATTATTTTATCGTAGTATGAAAAATAATTTACTGTATAGTTATAACGTTCTCTTTTTAATGTATTATTGTCCCACCTTCCCGCTTTTTCACTATACTCCCTCACTTCCCTCTTTCTTGAGAAATAATTATAACTCACTTATACCTTATATTTAATGTATAATCTTTGTTTCAATTGTCTTTCCTGATAATTTATTCTATATGTAAGAAGTATTTCCGTATCTGTGAAAGTACATTCTATGAAGTAGAGTTAATGCTATCTCAGTTCCCCATTTACTCCGTGTTTGGTGGTGGTGGTGGTGCGATGCCTGTTAGTTTTTAACCACTTATTAGAATAAAAATGTGTCTCTGTATTGTGAATCCCTCACTCACAACTTTGCATTTCCCTCTCATAATTAAAAAAAAAAAAAAAAAAAAAAAAAAAAAACCTCTATTAGAGCACGTCAAAGTCTCTCCTTTCCCATTGTGAAAAACTTAGTTCCCTTAATCTCATAGGGCCTGATCCAAAGCCCATTGAAGTCAGTGGGTTTCTTACTATTGACTTCAGGAGGTATTGGTTCTGGTCCAAAAGAAACATTCTTCAGCTCTGGTTGCTCAGCAATGCATCCTTTTCAAGGCAATAAAATCCTGCTTCTGGTACAGTAGCTAACACTGAGCATAACATTTGAGGTGGTGATGATACCTTCCTTACAAAAGGAAAAAACAAAGTCATGTAAGGTTTTAACTTAATTTGCTCCATCTTATTAGATGTTCTTTTTGACCCCTTTTTAGTTCTGCAGCTGATCAAGGACAGAATGCATGGAGAAAAAGGCTTTCCCATCAGTTGATCTCTGAGAATCTGGTTTCCTTTTCTTTTCACTTGTGGAACTTCCTGGCTTAAGGATGTATAAGATAAAATCTGAATAACCCATTTTAGACAGAATAAATATCTATAGAAATTATCGCTAAGGTTCTGTCTGTGCTAAGAGTAGCTGATTGTTTCTGATAGATTCTCTGCTGGGCTCAGATAGTAGACCTGATCTTACAGCCCCAAGACATAGCATTAACCTAGGAAACAGAAGATTTGGCTTTATTTCCATCATTGAGTTTTCCCCTGCCATAGTATTTCATTATTTGTTTATGTTATACCATCTCTTGTTAGAGATCTACAACCTTCAACAGGCACATATATTTGTGTACAAATATGGTTTCTCTGGCACTCAGCATGGCGCTTCTGTTCAGCTTTTTCTGTGAATACTCAGGGACAAGGTCTAGCTCAAAAGATGAGAATTAAAATAATGTAGATTTTGTATACTAGCACTAGAGCTGTGGCAGCTCTAAAATACTTCCTACCTGCTTCTCGTACAGGATTAAAAACAAACTGCTCCCTGCACTCTGGATTGGATTTAGAAATGCCAGCAGCAGCTAATTATTCTGATCTAAAGTTGAAAATGAAAGGGAACTCTTTTAGCTGATAGCTACTCTCTTTGTTCCTTTATGTACCAATCACATCATGAATGGTTTGTTTTTACTTGTTAATGAGTGAGAGTCAGGCACCACCCTGTCCTTACCCATCAAGTATCAGATTTTTTTCCTGTTGCTTTGCAGGTACATAAGAATGGGGAAAGATGCAAGATACCCCAAAACAGGAAGGAAGGGGGCAACATTATGGCTTCATGGCCCAGGCACTAGACAGCACAGCTTGCCAAGCCTGCAGGGGCTTAGTATGTTGCACCCCTGAAGGGGTGAAAAAGTGGGTATACTGTCGTGCTACACCTGGGCTTGTACCTAGCTGGCATATCTGAGCCTTAAGAGAGTCCGATGTGCTTTTATGATGACTATTATGTTTTTTCTCCCTCTCTTTTGCTTAAGACTTTTCCACATGGGGACACTCAGGAATGTTAATATGAAGGTGTGAAATCAATATGTATAAATTAAAGGGCAATAAGGTGACCATATTTTGTAAACCAAATCCAGGGACACACAGGGGGTGGGAACATTGTCTAACCTGTTCTTAAAAACTAACACCTGTCTAGATATACTTAACCCTGCCTCAGCATGGGAGAATGGACTAGATGATGTCTTGAGGTCCCTTACAGCCCTACATTTCTAGGATTCTGTTAACTAAAGGTCAGTTAAATGGTCAAAGACTTGTAGCTGCAGCAGCTACAATATAGGTACATTAATCACATAATTAGCTCTCCAACCCCCACTCTTTACCTGAGTGTCACGCTCTTTAATGTAGACCCATTATAATGAACAGAAACATCATGATATCCATTGTATGTTGTCGCTCAAGGTGGGTTCTGGTGTTTTTCTTTACCTAGATGTACAATCCCAAAATGGTGCTGGAGAGTTGCATGCAAGATTATATTTGGCCCTATAGAAATGATCTCATTTGTTCTTCAAGGCTCTCACAGCAAAGGAAAAACAGTAAAATCAATAATAAAAATGGAAATCTTTAAGAGCAATAATACTGAGGCAAAACTCTAAAAATCTCCATTAGTTCTTTTTAGTGTACAACACAAAAAATCAGCATCAGTAGGGAGCTGTCCAGCAAAAGAACTTCTGAAGAGGAATATGGTATTGCTATTGACTGCCAACCTACAAAACTGAGGGCGAGTTGTATTGTTATGCAAGGAGGCCACATAACCATTTTTGCGAAACATTTTCTCCTGTTTTGATTTATTTTATGAGTAACATTTTAATCAGTTTGTTTTACTTTCTAATTTAATGAAAAACATACACATCTCCACTTCTGCATCCTAAGGCTTTGGTTTTCATATTCTAAAGCTGCCGGGATGTTCACAGAACAGTAACCTTTTTGGGGTGAGGGGAAGGGTGAAAAGGAGAGATTCTCCCAGCTAAATTAATTAACATAAATAAAGAATGGTCCCTTTTGTACAATGGGGCAGATTAAGAGATCACTCTTCTTTATCCTTTTTACTAAACATTCTTTGGCAAGCCTCAGTTATATGGGGGAACATTATGAAAGTAGGCATGAAAATGGGGACATATTGACAACTTTTCCCTTAAAGACAGAAGCACAACAAAATTACATGCTCCAAGCACAGCTCCCTCAAGTGCTCAACCAGGGACTATTTTGTTTTCCTTTTAATAGCTCCTTATGGGTACTTTATGGACCAGTTGTCTCATCTCAAGTGTCTGATCCGGAGACAAATTAATTTTAGATGCACCTTTTATCCTTTGGCTGCTAAGGCAGTATTCAGCATTTGTTTTGGTTGCCATGGAGATAATTGACTTCCTGCAGTGGTAGAAGCCTTGTTTGGGGTATTAAAAGGGGTTTGGGTCCAGGGATTCTTTAATTTTCATGCAGTGAGGAAAGTCATTTCATCAACAAAACCTTTATAAATTTCTCTCCCTCATAATTTGAGTCACTCTTTATAATCTTGTGAATGTTTTGTTTATTTTTCCTCTGCTTCTCTGTTGTAGCTTAACCCACATGCTCCTCAGTACTAACTCAAACCACAGCCAAGGGCATATAGTCTATTTATTATGGTGTTGCACGTTGGTCAGACAAGCTCCCCACTGAATTTATCTGATAGAACAGCATAAGAAACAAAGATAAGAAAAAGTTGCTTTTAAAAAGTGTTATCCTTCTGGAAGCACTGGTGGGAGTTCATCAAAAGGAGATAGGGGTTTCAAAGAAACAATTCTGTAGTCAGCCTCTCTATAGCCAACGAATTTCCCCCAAACTGCACTCCTTAATTTTGGCCAGATTATAGTGCATGGTACCTCCTCTCCCACGTAACTAATCAGAGGTGGGGCTATTTAGAATTGCAGTCCCTAAATTCAGAGATTGCCATTTCTAGCAACCTAAGCGGGGAAAGAGAAAGGAGCAAGAAAGAGGTAGGGTGCTGTCCCCTTCAACAGCTAGCAGAACTGTCAGTCAAAGGGGAGTATACACTGGACCCTGTAAAAGGGTGTAGCTATGTATGTGCTCCCTGCACACCTTGGAACACCAATGGAACTGCATGTCCCTGAGGAACAATGTCTTTTAAATCTCTCCACTGGACTGGTGCAGCTATGCTCTCTCCCCAGTGCAGGGCTACATCTAAAGATTCAGTAAAACCTCCAGGCAAAAATTCCATTGACAATCAGAGTTTAAAAAAGGGATCTGCCCTGTTTCCAAATTAATAAATGTTAAGAGTTTAAACACAGGAGGGATTAATCACACCATTAGCTCCCACCCTCCAGCCCCCTGGCCCTATCTTAGGTGTTATGCCCTTTAAAACAGACCCATTATAATTAACAAAAACATCCCTTGTCTGTTGTCTCTCAGGGCAGCTTATGGTTGTTCTCTTTACTTAGATGTGCAATCCCAAAATGGCACTAGGGAATTACATACAAGATTATATTTTGCCCCTACAGAAATGATATTATTTGTTCTTCAAGCCTCTCATAGCAAAGGAAAAAAACATTAAAATCAATAATAAAAATGGAAATCTTTAAGAGCAAGTAATACTGAAGCAAAACTCTGAAAATCTCCCTTAGTTCTTTTAAGTGTACAACACAAAATCAATTTGCAATGACCCTGAGAGTCAGCCATTCTTGCCCCTGTGACAGCAAAAGAAAAAAGGGAGAGAAACAAATTAAAGTGGTACATAAAAATCTTTTTTGCTTTCCAAAGTCTTTAGAGTGCTTTTGAGCAAGGAGAGCATTTAAAGCAAGCTTTTGAATTGTTATCGATATCATCTTCCAACCCTTTTTTTTTTTTAGTGTCTGCCTTTAGCCTTAGCCTTCTGGTATATCTGCCAGTTCTCTGTCTTTTTCCCCTCTCACATAATGATTGTACTTCAGATAGGTAGCAATCTGAGTACCACTATCTATGCAGTTAGCTGTTTCCCTACTCCTGTGTTTGCATCCTCCCCATCCTGTTCTTATGTATTTATTAAGATCCCTTTTTCTACATATATCAAGATGTAGACCTGAATATTTTATGCCAGACCAACAAACTGCACCTTAAGCAACCAAAAAGGCAATTCAAGCTACAGCAAACCCAAGAAGGGTTACTTTATAGAAGATATTTCACAGTTTTCTGGATAAATATTGTGTGCAGCTGGAATTACCATTAATCCTTTCCCCTAAATTAAGTGAACTGAGACTTCTGGTTTTCTGTGGTGAGTTGTAGAATTGCACAAATATGGAACTTCTAATATCATATTTTCTAAAAAACAGCCTACAAAAGATAAGCATGTGGAGGGCAGGAAAGAAACTATGGAAACATTTAATTTTGTTTTAATAAAATAAAAGAATGAATATGTATTCTTTAGCACCTGTGTATATATACTTATAATAAGTGGTTTTTAATGCATTATACTTCCTACCTTCTTCCCTTCCCTCCTCCTTTATACTGCATTTTGAAATGCTGAATAGAAAAATCCTATTTTCATATTATAAGGTCAAGTTATATCAAGGTCTTTCTGGTAAAAAAAGATCTTTAGCATCTTACTAGAATGTTAATATATTGAAAGCCTCTGAGACGCAATATTGTGATCTTTCGTGATGATTTACTATAGATAAAACTGATGTGGAGCTCCAGTAGCTCTTTAATACACAGGATTTTGCTAAGTAGCACAAAGATTTTCAAGCTAAAGTCATCATATGAAAAGATTCAATCTAATGTCACAGAGTTTGGGGACCTGCATTTTAAAAAAATGTAGCTTGCATACAGTGTTTAAATATAATATCAACTCTTCCTGACACAGATATGGTAAGTTTGAACTTTCTGCATCTTAAGGCTACAATACAAATGTTATGGTTGCAGATAAGGTACCCCATAAAAGAAATTACTAATGCCATTTCTCTCTGGCCGTCTTCCTCATCCCACCCACAGTGTAGTTATTCATCTTCTGCTCCAGATTGTCAAACTGCAAGCAGAATTCCAATAATTATATGGGATCCCCATATTTTTGACCAGATAAAATATGTGCATAATTTCTGCAGTGTGAAATGAAATTCTCTTTCCAACAACATAAAGTTTAAATCTGGCAAGGGACTAAGCTAGCAGCAGCAGATGTTTGAGATCCTGAGTTCCCCGTGTTGAAGGTTAATAAGTACAGGTGGTAAATACTTACAAAAGCAACAAACAAGCAGCAATAGAAAACTGAACATTTCTACTTGTTTTACAATATTTTCAAACACTGAAATATTATGCAGAAATGCATCCTTCAGAAGTCTGACATTTAATAATTCTGCCTCTAACATACTCCTAGGGAAACCCCTTAATAGTTTTCTTGTAAATGGTGGCATTACTACTTTGTAGATTTTTAGAAATTCATTTATTAGATTCTATAAATAGAAAGAGGTTTATTTTAGAGCAGCAGATAGTCATCTAAGCACCAGTCTTCCAAACACTTACACATGTGACTATGCATGACCATTCACAGCACTGGGAACTTAATGCACATTCCAACTCCTATTGGAATCAATGAAAATTTTCATTGGCTTCCATGGGTGTTGGATAAGACCCTCTAGTATGGTCTCACAAAATTACTTCTAATACCACTACTTCTTTCTATTTCCCCTCAGAGACAAAGTTAAGAATCAACATGGTGGGAACAGAAATCGAGTATATGCCTGCACTTTTTTAGTGCAATTTTAATGCTCAGCGTTCAACAATTTTTAAGTAGCTTCCTAATGTATATTTTTCAGATACATAATATAGAAATTACGCTTCCTTGGCTTCCCTCTACTACCACCAAATAACATGAACACAAGGCCCAGGATAGACAATTTTCAGTCCTGCACCAGTCACAGGTTTAAGGTCCAATATCTTACTACCAATCCAGGCTACAAATGGGAGCTGTATACCATTGGGAAGGGGCTCAGCTTCTAATAATGGAAGATCAGGAGACATCAGGCCATAAAACCATGACATTATTATGTATGGAAAAGCTATTTTACAGAAAGTAATTTTTAGAGGTTTCTAACATTTATTAGCTATCATTTTTCTCTCCCTCTGAATCCTGTATTGCTGAACTCATAGTAACAAAGACAACCTTGCCTTAAATGTTGAGAGATATGAAAAATAGTAAGAATAAAAAAATGCTCTACAATATTTCTAAAATATTTTTTTCTGTCAAATACATGACATGAACAAAACACATGAGAGTGGCATAAAGGATTTAGTGGTAATGATATGGCATGACATGCATAACACATTTGCACTCATAAATGTTGCAGAAACCCAAATTCATGCCAATAAAAGCTTGAAACTATATGAGCATGTAATAAATGTCTGGGCCAGATCCTCAGCTGATAAAAATTGGTGTAGTTCCACTGAAGTCAATGGAGCTACAACAACTCATACCAATGGAGGATCTGATTCGATCTCTATAAATTACATTTTTTAAAAAAAAACTGTTAAAAGAACATTCAGATTGCAAATTCAAATCACCCAGAAGTTAGCATATGACAGAAGTAAGGACGTCTGTGCAATATTAATTCATCCCCCTTGTGTGTATGTGTTACTAGTCTTTAATTACAGGATCCCATATTATTTTTTCCACAGGACTGTTGCCTGAGCCAGTGCACAGGCCAAACCGTGCTCACTAGGTTTGATCCAGTGTTCATTGGAGTCAATAGAACGATTCCCATTGACTTTGTGGACACTGGATCAGGCCCCAGATGGGTAGCTATTCAACATTTCTTTGCATCCTAATCATTGAATATGTGGACCCAGTCCTTATTTACTACACACCATTATTATTACTTTCTTCTTGGGCTTTTGTATAATGTGCCACAAACATGAAGAAATATAGTGTCACAACACAGCCTGGAGTAAATTGGTGTTATCCCCATTTTATAGCAGGGGCACTGAGGCACAGAGGGCTAGATTCACAGAGGGTACTTGGATGATGCAAAGGTTAACCTGTAGGTGTCCTGCTGTCCAGTGGAATTCACCGCCCCGAGTTAGGTGTCCAGGCTCCCCATGCATCACATGCAGCAAGTCAGAAATGGATCCCTAGAAGCCAGCAAGCTGAGCAGAGAGCCATCTAAGCCCACCCAAGTAAGGACCAAGCCTCATTTCTCACCCAGGCCAAACTCTCAGTGAAGTCACTAGGAGCTCAGCTTATCTAAGGAATATATTGAAAGGCCCTCAGGCAAGCAGCAATAGCAGGAAAGGAACAGACCACTCATGGGATACATAGAGATGGGAGGGGATTATCTGCTGGCCTTCTGCAATATCCCCTTGTTAGTAGCAGGTCTTCTCCATAGCTATTAAAAACATTTGGTTCATAAAGGTCATTCACCCTGCAAACAATTTAGGGTTAATGTACTCTCTGCAACTCAAGCTGTTCATGAGATTAACACTTCTAAATATAACATCTGTATATTTTACAGCAGAACAATTTGCTTATATTCCTGATAAAAATAAATCACAAGGAAGAGAATCTTTTAGAAGAACACTGTTAAATTATATATGCATATTTTATATACAATTTTTACAAAATTGTTAGCCATCTATGATGTCCAGAATATTTGGAATCATGTCTGTGTCTCAATTTCCTCCTCTGTAAAATGAGGAGAATAATGGTGACCAATCTCACAGGAGCATTGTGAGGATTCACTAGTTTATACTTGTGCAGTGTTTAAGATGAAAGGTGCTATATAACTGCTAAATGATATTATTTTATTGCAATATATACAAAGAACAAGAAAAAAATTCACAAAAGTCTTAAATATAATTCCATAGAAAGTACCCATCTACTTGTTGTCCTTATTCATTTTAACCATATGTACTGATCGCTTGGTATTGAAATAAAAAGGATAACCATACTGATGATTTATTGCTTGGATTTAATTAATGTCAGTGGAGTGCCATTTGCTGTATAAAACAAAAACACGGGCCAAGTCTTGTTCTGATTGCACAAATCAGCCTTAAAATTAGGTTAGCCAGTTATTTGGAGAGCCTCCTGGATGCATTTTTTCTGCACCATTTTCCCCTAGAGTAGGGAGCTTGGTTTGGAACAGAAGGACTGACCAGAACATGTCCACATTACAACAATACCCAGTTCTAGGAAAAGCTTCTGTGTCATAAGAACACAAGAACGGCCATACTGGGTCAGACCAAAGGTCCATCTAGCCCAGTATCCTGTCTTCCAACAGTGGCCACACATAAAACTGAAAATATTTCTGAAGCCGTTCTAAGTAAATTGAAACTCAGGACTGGCCCAAAGCTTGACAACATTTACACACACACCGGTGACAAGGATCTGGCCCACAACTTCATCATGAAGAGCTAAGAGTCTAAAAGACTGACAGTGATCAGACAAAAACCCTTTGAAAAACAGGACTATTTTGCAATGCTTAATTTGTGGGCTAGCGCCTCTCGATTCTAGACTTGGCAGTTCATAGCTGCAGCACCTGTGGACTTGCCATGTCAGTTATGAAAGTAAAAAAATCGCTTGAGCCCTGGGACCTCTTTCATTACAAATTAAGCACTGCTGTTTTGGTTTTTGGGTGGTATAATCAGGTTAATGTAACATTCCTTAGTCACATTCACATACAGACCCCATAGTTAATAGTGGGGATTAACTTCAGACCTTCAACCCAAAAGCACAAGCCCTCAGCACTTGAGCAATGAACAACTCCTTTAGCTGTAAGATAATGGCAGGATACTTAGTCCCTTAGACCAACCGCTAGAGAGACACATGATAACACACAAAGCCAGTGTACATCAGCATTTTGGGGACTTGTGGAAGTAGTAAGCTTTCAAGAGGGTTTGTTGTTTGTTTGTTTTTTGGATGAAGAGAGAGAGAAAACACCTCTGACCCTAAGCAGGTTTTGAACAGAGATAGAAATGATCTAAAGGTCAGTTTAAAAATATCAGAGAATAACGATGAAAAAGAAACATCTGCATATGGGAAAGGCACCATCCTGGCTACCATGCTGGGGATTAACCAGGGACTTCCAGATCCAAAAGCATGAGTTACTACACCTTGAGTCAAAGCTCTTTAACTAGAGCAATACCAGACTCTCATCCTCTGTGGATTGGGCACAGAGGATAACACATAAAACATACTTACCAATGAATTTCACATGACATCATCCCTAAGACGACCTCATTTCCACAGAAGGTCACCATCTAACCACAGTCAGTATTTAGAATAGATCAAAAGCAGTTAAAGAATTTAGCTTATTCTAGGAAGCTCTAACCAACATCATAGACATGATTCAAAACAGTCATCTTAGACCACAACACATAAAAGTGCTTTAGCATCACATGGTGAACTCCAGAGTAACACATATCACCATATATCTGCATCTCCCAGTAGAAATAACAGTATTCTGTAAGAACTGTTAAATTGATTACAGGTCTTAAACAGGAGTATAAACCCTGCCCCCTGTTGTCAGTAGCCGGTGTGGTGCTCTGCTCTTGTTCGATGATGATAACAGTCGGCTGCGTGCGTGTTCCCACTGTGTGGTGCCCCAGCTCTGCACAGATAGCTGACACAGCAGACCCCAAGAGAACCCCCAAAGACCACAGACTCTAGTAAGGTACGAAGGAACCCTAAGCACAGTAATAGTTTCCCGTAGACTCTACAAGACATACTACGAATTTGTGCCCCCTGGCAATGGACCGGCTCAGTCAGTGGCGGTACTTTCCACTGCCCCGTAGGCCAGACAAAGATGTGCACTTCAGGACCGACTTTTATACAGTTACAGGACAGTTTACCCATCCCTACTGACGTATTGAGGTACAGCCTCTTGGCTCATTAGGGTGCTTTCTCCCCCTTTGATCATGTTGTTTCAGACAAACAGATCTATCCATCATGCTGTCCTTTTGACCCTGTCTTTAAGATACACCTGCCTGTTGCTTGTTATGTCTATGGAGTGTCCTTGTATCGGGCTGTCCAGGTGCCATCTTGGCACAAGTTCCTCTTATTAGCGCTTGTGTGTGAATGCACCTGCTTCTAACAACCCTCTTCTCGCCAACTTCTGTGAGCAGGGCCTGCCTCTGGCTCACAGCCCAGCTTTTGCTTAGCAGTGCCTGGAAGTACTTTGGTTCAGGCTTCAGGCCTCAGACACAAGAGCTTATGTTTCAGGGCCTCATCTTACTACACCCCCATAGCCTCAGCAGTTCTTGGTGGTTAAGGCGAAGTATCCTGAAGGTCCTGCAGAAGCAGAGGCAGCATACAAAAGATGCCCCTTCCCATTCACTCAGATTGGCCTGCTTAGAGGGGAGTGGGCGGGAAGGGCAGGGATGATGGAAATGCAGCATGGGTTAGCAAGGAACACCCAGGGCACAGGATTAGTCACCCACACATCTGTACTTGTTTTCTGTCACCCTCTGAAAGCTGTATGATCCAGAAGCCATTTGTACAATAATAATAACTTTGCTGGTGCTACTCATGAATAATATTACATATTATTGTGTTCCAGTCGTTGTCACTCATTAACTATGTACCTATGCTCACATAGGTACAACTATCGCTTTTTTATAGTCTCCAGTAACATCCTACACAGAACCCATAATGTTCTCTGGAGCAGCAGCAGCTGGTTATGAGAGCAGCAGAAGTGGGTAGTAGTTGCAGATGGTGTCAAGAACCTACTTGGTCAACTGCTATTGGATATATTAAGTGGGAAGAGTCTGCAGGGGAGAGGGGTTGGATTTGAGGCAGAGGACAGGAGCAGAACCATCAGGGAGGAATGAGAGGTAGGGGTTAAGGAAAGGGTACTGTGGAATGCAACAGATATTTTGAGAGGGTAGCAAAAGAGTATGGGAAAGGGCGCTCCAGTGTTCTTCAGGAAAGGTCCCACATTGATTTTGAGCCTGGGAAACCATTTATTCTTCACTGTATCCGACCATATCTCAGATATACAGGAGAGTGGTGGCCACAGGGATCGAATTGTGACTCCTTAGCCACTTGGCCCGGGTCAGCATTAGAACAGCCAGGGCCTTACTCTACTACAGCAGACTGTATGCCAATGGACTTTGGCTCCATCATGCTCCCTCCCACCCAAGCTCACACCCCCAGAGCACTCCTGACATATCCCTTTACTAAAGCAGTAGAGGGTGGCTAGTATAGGAGGTGGCACAGAGCCCCTTTATGCAAGCAGTGTGCTTTAATGGCAGTCACCATCTGTTTTAAAGCCACTTTGTGCTGCTTATACTTATGAAAACAACAAGGAATCCGGTGGCACCTTAAAGACTAACAGATTTATTCAGGCATAAGCTTTCGTAGGTAAAAAACCCACTTCTTCAGATGCATGTTTTTGTGGATACAGACAAACACGCCTATCCCTCTTATACTTATTAAGTGCACAGTGGCCTTTGCAGAGTGGGAAATTCATCCCTATAGGGGATGCAATTAAATTCAGTTATACAGAAATTGCTCTACACATTTATAGAATTTAATGGGGAACTAGATCCTTTCTATAGAATGGCTCAAAACTTGTATAGAATTTAATAGTGAATTTTATGCCTGCTGGAACATGGCTTACAGTTTCTACAGAAAGGATTTTTCCATGAAGGTAATCTCGGGTTCATTCAAGTGCTACTCTTGTTCTACCACAATGGACATTTCTCCCAACTTCATTTTGCTCAGGGACAGCTGTATTTAGTAAGCAAGGATCCATCAAGAGAATCAGAAGCACAAAACTCGTGTTCCTAATGCAGGAGTACAAGCGTAGCATTCCATAATTTCCCACCTGATAATTTATGAGTGGTAGGACCTTTTCTTCTATAGTCTTATATGGATCATTAAACTTAGATTGCCTTTTTTATTCTTTTTTTTAAAAACAGTTATATTTACAAAGATATTTCACATAACAGTATCTCTGTCCTACTGATTTTGCTTTAATCAAACTAAGCATTGTACATTTCTTTGTGCTACATGCATAACCTTTTGGAGCACATGGGACACAATTTCAGTTTCTTTTGTATTGGATGTACAGGCCTTGTTACTTAATTTGTGAGTTTATTTTAGATTGTAAGGTCATCGGGCAGAAACCTTGCTTCCTTATTTTTCTGTAAAATGCCATGAACACATAGGGTGCTACATAAATAATAAATAACACTTCCTTCCGAGTTTTGCTTTATTCACAAATGAAGTTGCAAAGCCCAAAGTGTCAGACTCCGTGGAGTCCGGCACAGTGGGAAAAAAATGAAACAAAACAGTTTACATCTAAGCAGGTGTGAAAGAATGCAGCAATTAATAACCTGCAGTTTTAAACCAGTAAGCTTCCAGTTCATGCCAAGCAGGGGCAGCTCTATGTTTTTTGCCGCCCCAAGCACAGGAGGCAGGCGGCTTTTGGCGGCGCGCCTGCGGGTGGTCCGCTGGTCACGCGGATTCGGCGGCATGCCTGCGGGAGGTCCACCAGTGCCGCACCATCAGCGTCCCTGCTGCCAAATTGCCGCCGAAGCCACAGGACCGGCGGACCTCCCGCAGGCATGCCGCCGAAAGCCGCCTGCCTGCCGACATCACAGCGACCAGCAGGCCGCCCCCCTGCGGCTTCCTGCCCCAGGCACGCGCTTGCTGTGCTGGTGCCTGGAGCCGCCTCGATGCCAAGCACAGAAGTGGCAGTGTTCACAACAAAATGGTATCTGTACGTTAATAGCAACTTGCATTATCACCATGCATTCACCAAAGGTACGTTATGTTCTGTACCCTGGATACTAAGAAAACATTGCAAGTAAGTAGGCTGGAGAAGAACTGACAGCTGAATTAGTATGTAGCACCAGTTCAACAGACTGTAGGGGTGCAAATGTCAACATAGCAGTTTGGCAAATAAAACCATTTATGAACAGAATCTGGTGAACTGCAATTATCTAAACAGAGTAACAAGCCTTTATGCGCTTGATTCTGAACATGGCAATATCTATTAGCAAAATCTCTCTTTCCATGTTAGTGTCACTGGGAATTTTTTGCAAGGAATCCAAGGTACCTCATTCTATACAGCATACAAGAATTACTTTGTTTAATATAATGGAGGCTGCTGAAAAGCCTCCGTATATTGTATGCTGAACTGTATGCTGTTTACCACCATTTTGCTGCCACTCCTATGATGTTCTGGAAATTGCACTCAACGAATTAACATGCTATGCAGTTTTCTGAGCAATTAATTCAGTCTCTGCCATAGCAGACTCAATTTGGCTAGCAGTAAGTACAGCTTTCTGTAAAGTTAGCTCTGATTCTAATAATAACCACTCACCTCTACACGAGATGGCTGGTTTCTCCACAAGCTGATCTCAAATCATCACCTCAGACACACCCTATACTGGCACATGAAAAGTGGTACCTGTAAAATATGAAATTTATTCATCAATAGATTCATCTAGCTTTCTTATGCATTGGTGAAATATGTATCTTTCTACTAGCATAATCATGTTAGGTACCAAAGGGTTCTTTGACATTGAAACTGAAGTTTGAATACAAATTCCCAGGAAAGGAATTGTATAAAATATTCCTAAACAAAAAACTTAGCTTAAATTTTCCAAGGTACTTTGGGTTGAAAAAATTTGTAGTTGTTAAATTATATTGTTTCAAAAAATACCTTTTTCAGATTTTTGGACAAGGAGTTTCACTAAAAACAAAAAACTTCTTTTGGTTAAAAAAAAACCATGAGAGTTTTACAGAACCCCAGGACACTCTTCAAAGTTCACATACTGTAAGAAATTATCATTATTGAGCAAAATGTACTATTGCCCTACACCACAAACACCACAGAAATAGTGGTTGACTAAGGTTGATTTGTTAGGGGAATGAAAATTCACCGATAAGTCTTCAGTGACCAGCTAAGTCTACTAGTAGCAATAAATCCTAAGATTTGAACTATTAGTATCAATGTCTTTAGAACTGCACAAGCTACTTATTGAAGACAAAAGTGAAAAGACTGATGTAGTGTTCTCACTAAGATATGTAACAAAACAACATTGGAAAAATTCAGCTCCTCCACTGAATTAAGTATGGACTTTGACATTGGTGATGGAAAATCTGATATTGTCAGCAGAAATTAAACAAATAAGAAAAGAAAAAAAACCAGCAAACTCATCTGGACTTCCATATGTTTTGTAGCTCAGGGCCTGAAAATATTCCCAGAAAAATTGGCCATTAGGAAATACTGTGTAATTGCTGTGTAACATGTTTATGTGTGTCTTTTCTCTTTAAACAATAAAGCTGTTGAAACCGTGTTAGCCAAAGAAATCATTGCCACTTCTGCCCCACCACAAGAAAAGACATACCCAATTTTTGTTCCTGAATGTTAGGGAAGATGTGAGCTAATTTTGGTGCAATGCAGAGTATTGACATGAGCTTGGTGCAGCTGGAAATGGAGGCAAATTGAGGAAAATGATGTCAGTGCTTATTCATAATATAGCTCCTAACATTAAACTCATTTTTCAAGTACATTCACTCAGATGTAATTTGGGTACAACTCCAGTGAAGTCATTGGATACACCAAAGGCTGAATTTGGCCCTTTGTGTTCACATACTGGGGAAGTGATGCTTACCATGCACTGAAAATAGTTCACATTCCCTCTTCTAGCAAATATGAGGAATTATTTTATGAAGAGCCTTAAAAGATAAATAATTGGTGCCAGCATTTTTAAAAGGGCACAATTTTCTCCTCTGCTCTGCACACTGAATCCAAGAACTTGATATCCTACCCTACATCCATCTATCCATAGAACTCCCAGTGGTATGGCAAAATATCAGAATGAACATTTATCATGAAGATATCTCCTTACTTCAGTACAGAACATTTCCACTGCTGTATTAATCCTTTCCATGATCCTTATGACAGCTTTCAAACAATTCAACTGGAACCCACCTCCAAAGAATTCACCCCAGATTTGATACAAGATTCCATCCTCAGAAAAGGATATGTCCCACTTGGTTATACTAATATTGTACTCCAAGACTTAGCACATTCTTTATATTACAGGATCCCACAGTAAGATCCTCCTTCTATGTCCAGGTAGAACCCCATTGAATCTGCAAAGGGGCAGGATGCCAAGCTAGCAAATCACATTGCAGAAGCAGGGTGATAGTCTGACTGTTAGTATATTAATTGAAGGCTGAGAAACAAGTACAAGTACCACCTGTTCCAGAAATAAACTTACATGGAACTGACCACAATAGTATTGCTGAATGGGTCAATAACACCTTCCATACTTCTAACTACCCAATGTATTTTTCAATGAAAAGGCTTTTAATTCATTCATAAACCATCTTGTAAACCAGTGGTTTTCAACCAGGGGTCCGGGGCCCCCTGTAGGGCCCTGAGCAGGTTTCAGGAATCCACCAGCTGAGCCATGGAGTTTTTATAGCATGTTTGGGGGGGGCTCAGATAGAAACAGGTTGAGAACTTCTGTTGTAAACTACTTCCTTAATTTAAAATAATTAATAAATTTACAGACTTCTGAATCCTTCAGTTATTTTATGTAGAAATATCACTGGATGGATTTGATTTTTTGTAACTCACTGTTCTGATGTTGGTTTTTTACAATGCCCCTGATTTATATGTCTGCAAGATACAGTGAGAACCATGCCTCTGGACATTTCTGATTTTTAATACAGAAATTAAAACTAATTTGATTTAATTGCTCTAGTTTTGTTTTCAAATTCTTCTGTTAAAGAAATTCATGAAAGTGCAGGATATTCAATAGCTTGTATGCAGTAAATGTTTGAGAGGGAAAGGGTTATTTTAGATTTACACATGCTGTATAAAATCAAAATTATTGCTATAGGAAAGAATTTAAATTACCCAAGAGTGAGGATCTGGCCATCGAAAGTGGTAAATGTCTATGTATAATTTACACAGACTGCTGTATGCTAATGAAAACTCCTCATTTATCCATACTTTGTGTAATTATCTGTGCCAAAGAATCAGACAGTAAAAACTAAAGGAAAGGATCCGGGACAGTTTTGCTGAGTACTGTTTTGTAGGTCAAACAGGCTTCAAGGTCATCTTTTTAGTAAATGTTACAGTTGAGCTATAGAGAATGATGTGAATTAGATTTGGATACCAATCTCAGCTGGAATTGTCTGTGTGTGACCTAAAGAAATTGTCAAAGAGAGAGTGACAGAAGAGGAGAGGTTTCAGAGTAGCAGCCGTGTTAGTCTGTATCCACAAAAAGAACAGGAGTACTTGTGGCACCTTAGAGACTAACAAATTTATTTGAGCATAAGCTTTCGTGGGCTACAGCCCACTTCTTTGGATGCATAGAGTGGAACATATATTGAGGAGATATATATACACACATACAGAGAGCATGAAAAGGTGGGAGTTGTCTTACCAACTCTGAGAGGCCAATTAAGTAAGAGAAAAAAAACTTTTGAAGTGATAATCAAGATAGCCCAGTACAGACAGTTTGATAAGAAGTGTGAGAATACTTACAAGGGGAGATAGATTCAATGTTGGGAATGGCTGAGCCATTCCCAGTCCCTATTCAAGCCTAAATTGATTGTATCTAGTTTGCATATCAATTCCAGCTCAGCAGTTTCTTGTTGGAGTCTGTTTTTGAAGCTTTTCTGTTGCAAAATTGCCACCCGCAGGTCTGTCATTGAGTGACCAGACAGGTTAAAGTGTTCTCCTACTGGTTTTTGAGTGTTATGATTCCTGATGTCAGATTTCTGTCCATTAATTCTTTTGCGTAGAGACTGTCCGGTTTGGCCAATGTACATGGCAGAGGGGCACTGCTGGCACATGATGGCATATCACATTGGTAGATGTGCAGGTGAACAAGAGAAGATCATATGTGGCTTTGGTGACAGTGGAAGAACATTTCAAAAAATCTGAAGTCTTCCAAAAAATAAAATGTACTTTTTTAAAAATAAATAAACACACCACACACAGAGAAACAAATGAACCTACACAGTAAAACACGAAACATATTTTCAATTGAATTGCTTTGTGTTACAAAATTGAACACATTGAGGATAAAACAAAAATGTATAGAGGACTATTTTATTGGTCCAAAATTTGGAGAACATATCCCTCTGATAAGTGAAACAATAGATCAGAGCTACTTCTATTTTTGCTAAAATGCTATACGCAGAGAGGAAGTCTTGAGAAGTAAACACACTAGTTAATTCTAGAGCTGGGTCTGTGCTGCAAAGTTCAGATCTAGATCTTGTCGGAGAAAAACTGAGTTCTCACTTTTTGTTTGGGTACAGCAAGTCAGATGCTTTATTAACTCTCACTAAAAAATTAACTTTTCTGACAGTTCTGTTTCTGCTTCCACAACCTGAACTTCATAGGTATTTTGGTTTAGGCTTTGGACTGCAGAAGCAGCCTACAGCTGTCACTGTAGCAGCTGATGCCGGAGTGGCAGCTGGGGCTCCCCGTTAAGTGAGCCCATCTTTCCCACTTCCCCAGCACCAGCAGACCAGGTAACACTCCAGGCAGGGGGAGAGAACCAGCAAGCCAAGGGAATTGGTTTCAGTGTGTGCGTGCATGTGCATTTTGCACCCCTAAATATAGTAGTTAAACTACACCTATTGGCAGAAGCACCCATCTTCACATTCCTTCAACATCACATAAGCCACCTCTTCCCTCTGTGCTTTGTCCCTTAAATGCAGGGACACTGCTCTTGCAGATAGTTGTACGTCTGTTATATTTAATGTATGCTGGGACCTGGCCGCAGCTGCCATAGGCTGCAGCTCACTCACTCTAAAAGTGCCAAAGAGGGCAACAACAAATGCCACCTATAGCAGAGCCTGTACTAATCCTGTCAGGATTTCCAGTGTTATGGGAAACCTGTCATCCCTTCCACACCCACCCTTCTAAGAGTTTCTGCACTATGAAATACCCACATGGTGGGTTTCCCAGCTCTAACTTACTCCAGTAGGACAGGCCCACTAGCTGGCCACCCCCTGTCTAAATTCTCTCTCACACCTTAACCATGCTACACCCCCATGGCAAGATGGCCAATGTTAGTATGGTGGGTCCTGCACTTTTCTTGGCAGGGGGGCTAAGACACTACCCCTTGGCCCTGCTCTTGGGGCACTGAGGTCTCCACTAGTGGCCCAGGAAGGTGGTAGAGGAGGGAAGCAGGGGAGGGGTCTGGGTTTGCGCCTCACGGTGAGCTCCAGCCGCTCTCAACCCCTGCAGGTTCTTACCCTCTTCCCCCTTGTTGGGGTACCTTCAGTCCTTAGATACTGGGACAGGATCGCCCTTATTTCAGTTCTCTGGTCTTTCAAATCTCACAGCACACCTCCAAGCTCCGCTCCAATCTCTCTCTCCTCCCTCCACTGACTACCTGAAGCAGGGGGTTTTATTAGGTTCCTGACAGGGCCTCCTTAATTGACTACATGTGCTTCAATTAACCTGTAGCAACCCTCCCTAGTCTACAGGGAACCACACCTTAATTAGCCTAGGGCTTATATATTTCCCCTCAAACACTCTCCCTGGCCCTCCTGTATCACAGTCCTTATACGTGAAGAAGGAAATACATCTCTCACATTACTAGAGAAAATTCTCAGGTGTCTACTTTGTATTTCTGATCTCCATTCTGAATAAGCAAACATCACTCCACTCTGAGATGGAGGCTGCGAACCCTGAGCATGCTCAGTAAGCTCTTAGGGTTTCTTTTTTTAAAAAGGACCCTGGCAAAGAGCAAAGTGGGTGTGACTCAACAGAATCACAGTTCTGAGGCAAAGGAGAAAAGTGAACATGTGCAAAATTGGTAACTATTGAGCATGTGTAGCAAGGTGACAGAGAGGTCAGGCAGTTAAGCCTCTAACTCAGGGATCGGCAACCTTTAAAACAAATTGTGACCAGTATGAGTGGGTTCTGACCAGTTAGAGCAGGTATCGGCAACCTTTGGCCCGCGGCCCGCTAGGGTAAGCAGCCTGACAGGCCGGGCCAGTTTGTTTACCTGCCGCGTCAGCAGGTTCGGCCGATTGCAGCTCCCACTGGCAGTGGTTCGCCGCTCCAGGCCAATGGGGGCGGCAGGAAGCAGTGGCCAGCACATCATTTGGCCCGTGCCGCTTCCCGCAGCCCCTGTTGGCCTGGGACGGCGAACCGCAACCAGTGGGAGCCGCAATCGGCCGAACCTGCGGATGCGGCAGGTAAGCAAACCGGCCCGGCCCACCAGGGTGCTTACCCTAGCGGGCTGCGTGTCAAAGGTTGCCGATCCCTGCTCTAACTGGTCAGAACCCACTCATACTGGTCACAATTTGTTTTAAAGGTCAGAGCTATCAATCAGAATTCTGAGACAATGGTCAAGATGGTACATGTGCAAGTGAGGTAACTGTGGCTAACTGGAAGCTATATAAAGAAAGAGCTACAATGCAACATAAAAGGCCAGCTGCCAGCAGTACTTTTGGAGTTCAGAGGCTGCATCTGAGAAGGAGAGAGGCATACAGGGAGAGCCAGGAAGCCAGCAAGAGAAGCCAAAGAAAAACTGCAATCCCCTCCATCAGTATCTGCAAGCTGCTGCAGAATTCACCACTGCATGCTGAGGATGACTGCTGGACCCGCCGCCCCAGGCCCAGGGCCACTCATCCACTCCTCATCCTCATCCACCTCAGTGAGGCTCAGACCCTCACTATCCTCCAGCTCAGACCCTGAATCCATCCCATGGACCTCCTGTATGGGGATTCAGAACCCCAACGGGGGGAGTGCCTGTCTCCCTCAGAATAGCTCCTGGAGCAGCTACCTGGCTGTATCCTGGGCCAAGGCCCCACGAGCCCCTCCCCTTTCCCCACCAGAAGTTGGACATGGGGGAGGTGTAGGCGAACACACAGACCACCAATGCATTCCCAAAGCTCCTCCTTCTGTGCAGGGGGGAGGGGTGTGGCCAAGGCAACAGATCCCGTTCCAACAGGGTCCCTCCCAGCCACTGTAGCAGCACCATGTGAGCAGGGATGTGGGGCATAGTTGCAGGCCTGACCAGGGCTACACCACTTCAGGTCCTGATGGCCCCAATGGTTTCTCCATACAGCTCCTGCCTCCCCCACTTGAGTGGGGCTGGGGAGTCAGCATGGAATCCCTCCCTAAGGGGGCTCCTGTTCCAGTAACAGGCAGAGCCCCCATGGCAGGGGGCAAAGGTACAACCCCCACAGTGCAACAGAGATGCCCCTCCTCTGGAGCAGACCCTCTGCCCCGGGAAAGGGGTCCTACAAAACTTACCATCATTCCCCTGAATCTTGAGGACTGCTGCTGCTGGAAGCTAGTGAGTAATCCCTTCTCTGCTGGAACTAAGCCAAAAAAAGCTATCTGTGGCCCCTATGCTGGGCTAAATCCTGGGAACTGGGGAACACTGGCCAATCAGCACCCATCTCCCCCAGCTGGCCAATGGGTGCCAGAGACTCCCATGGGAGCAGCTACCTATTGTCCTTTGGCAAGTGCCTCACTCCCTTGCTACAGGGACAGCCCCCCTTTCACCGCTGGCCCCATCAATTTTCCCCCACCCCTTGATGTGGGTGGGGAGCATTTTTACCAGGTCCAGAAATATGCCCCATCTTTAAAAGGGAGAATTCCACTGGAAATTGTTGAATCTTCCAAACTGGTGGGTTTTTTGGCCATACAAAGCTACTAAGTAAAACATTAAGGCTCTACATTTCCACCCCAGTCTCTTTAAACCTCCTACTGTGCACCCAGGTCAGCTGCAGGAAGTGCATTGCTGCAGGGGTTTGAGCATTCAAACATTTCCAGTGTGAGCTGTGTGTTGTCTGAATTTACAGGTACCATAACCCTTTTTAGTTAAAATTACATTGTTGTGATGATTTGTAGAGGAAAGCATAATTAAAACATAAATATCAATTGCAGAAGTAATAATCACAAACTATGACTTAGTAAAACTGATTGCTAGTCTTGAAACACATGATTTCAAAGAGGGAAACATTCTGGTTAAGTTTAATAACCTGAAAGACAGTAATTTTATGAAGCAAATATGAAAACAATGTGAAGAATGGCGTTTTGTTTAAAATTGAAGCTTGGTAATAGTTTTAGATCAAGTCTTAAGAAAGTGCATTGTGATCATTTACCGTTACTATATTCATTCTTGGGCTATACAAGGTAACTCAGGGTAAATCTAGATAGTGTTGAAGACATTTATGAAATATTCTTTACCTTTCTAATTATATTTTATGTTAAGAGTTCAAGTGATTTGATTGTTTTTAACTGTACGAAGAAACTGCTTTTCCTGCAAGAGTTTGAGCTCCCAAACCTCTATCAATATACTGACCTATGTCTTTAAATTTGCAGCTGTCCTAATACAGTGTGTCTGATTAGACAACAGCTTAGTAACAAAAGGCCACCGGTCAAGGGCCAGTAATCTGAAGATATCTTTGTAAGATTAAAATGCTTGTTTTCTTGTATTAATATTGGTTGTATAAATTATGCCAGAGAGAGAGAGAGAACGATACTTGTGATTCTGATGTAAACTGGAAAAATCTATTCCTGTTAGCTTCTTTCTCTTCCCCATCCCTCCCAACTTCATCCCAATGATCTATTGATAAGCTTCTCCCTTATTGAAGCAGAGAAAGAGAGAGATTCATCTGCCTATCTTACCTGCATGGCCTGATCTGAGCAGGCCTACTAGATTGGGTCCCATTCAAAATCTAGGCGGAGGGTTGCCCACATAACTTTTAGCTAGTGGTTAGTGCGCTCACCTGGAATGTGGAAGTCACAGGCTCAATTCTCTCTTTGACATGAGCGGGAGAAGGAATTTGAACAGGGGTCTTCCAACTCTGAGGAGAGTGCTATAACCACTGGATTACTGGAAATTTTGCTGAGGGTTTCCCTCAATCTCCCCTCTTTCATCTTTATTGTTGTAATCTCTAGGTCTCTTTGCGTATCCAGGCCATAGCGTTTGCTTGCATCCAAGCTTATCAGTCAATCCAGATCACTCTGTATCAGTGACCTTTCCTCATCATTATTGACCACCTATCTTTAAGAAATAAAACAAAAAGTCTGAAAACAATGAAAATTGTGAAACTTCTAATAATGTTGCCTGGAAAGCTTATAAAACTGCAATAAGGGATACACTTATTAAAAAAGCTTTGGGGTGAAGTTGTGGGGGTGGAGGGAGGAAGAGAGAGGCTGAAAGGAATAGTCTTCACACAAAAGTTTAAAGTTAAAAAAAATCCCATTTAAAAAGAGGCTCTAAAAAATCTTAAATATACCAGCCTTTTGAGGTCAGTTAAATACTAATCTCCAGGGGAAGAGGGAGAGGCAGGCAGAACCAGTCAGCCTTCCACTGCCAACATTTCCCTGAAAGAGGGACAATAAAGCTCACACACTGCTGGCTTATATGATCAGACAAGGGAAGAAGAAAAAGATCTATTTTAGTAATTAAGGACTGTATTGGAGCTATGAAATATAAAACAAAAGAAATTTGTGAAGTCTTTCAAGACGTCTATTAGCACCTTTATACGAACAAGAATCAGGTCTCTGGAGATAAAAGGTCATATTGTGAAGGCTAATATGTCTGGTTACTCAGCAGAATAAAAGGCCAGGTTAGACTGTCCCTTTGAGCCTGAGGCAATTCAAAGGAGATTTAAAAAGTATGCTAGCAGGAAAGGCCTGAGGGCCCAACTGTTTCTTTTGTGATTTTTTATTTTCTAAGTTTTCTTGGTGCTTCCAAATATGCTGGCTAGTCTAAGTAGCTTTTAGAATACTAAAAACAGTTCTCACCACTGTATTGTGAAGGAAGCAAATTTTATTTATTCTAAACTTAATAAATACAATGTAGACTGTGCCTGTTCTAGACCCATTTCACTGTTCTATTTGCCCACTAAGATATT
>NW_020664369.1:8926649-8964204 GCF_002925995.2 Terrapene triunguis
AAAAAAAAAACACCCTTCCTCCACAAGCGCTGGAGGGAGGCCCGGGAGACGCAGGGGAAGCGCGGGGCCAGGGTGAGTGAGAGTCCGGCCTGGCCCCGAGCAGGCAGGACTCAGTCGGGCGGTAGGGAGAGTAGGGAGGGCGGCCCGCAGGGCCAGGCGGCGGCTGTTCTCCCCCCCGGGCAGCGGGACTCGGGAGCAGCCGCTGCTGCAGCTCCCACTGCCACGGGGGGAGGAAGCGGCCGATGGCCAAGCTCGGCGGCTGCGGCTCTGGCGCCTGGGCCCGAACCCCCCGAGCCCGGGCCTGCTGTGGGGACCCAGCAGCGCGCACGCTGCGCCCAGCCCCTGGCCAGTTGCGTCTGGGCTGCTGCCCAGCTGGTGCTATCCCGCGGCGGCCCCAGAGTGGGGGCAGCAGGCCCCAGCCCCCCTGTCCCACTCGGGTCCCACAGGGGAACGAACGGGCCTGGGCTGCCGATGCCTCCACCCCGGGGCCGCTGCGGGATAGCACCAGCTGGGCAGCAGCCCAGACGCGACTGGCCAGGGGCTGGGCGCAGCGTGCGCGCTGCTGGGTCCCCACAGCAGGCCCGGGCTCGGGGGGTTCAGGCACGGGCGCCAGAGCCGCAGCCGCCGAGCTTGGCCATCGGCCGCTTCCTCCCCCCGTGGCAGTGGGAGCTGCAGCAGCGGCTGCTCCCGAGTCCCACTGCCCGGGGGGGAGAACAGCCGCCGCCTGGCCCTGCGGGCCGCCCCCCCTACTCTCCCTACCGCCCGACTGAGTCCTGCCTGCTCGGGGCCAGGCCGGACTCTCACTCACCCCGGCCCCGCGCTTCCCCTGCGTCTCCAGGGCCTCCCTCCAGCGCTCGTGGAGGGAGGAGGAATGGTGAGCCTGGGGAAGAGACGGGGATTCGGGGAGGGAGCCAATGGGGGGAGGAGGGGACGGAGTCGGGGCGGGCGTGAGCACTTCCGGGCTCCGGAGCATTTCCTTGTTTGTCCAGTGTCCCGACCGCACATCGGTCGGGACGCGGGACAAACAAGGAAATATTGGGACAGTCCCGATAAAATCGGGATGTCTGGTCACCCTAGTTCATAGATGCCAGTTAACAGATAGTAAAAGAGTTTTGGACGTGATCCATTGGGTTGGTTGAACTTTTGGACTGGTTGATTTTGGTCCTGCTATTCTGCTTGGTATCTTTGGATACTGGAAAGGGCTTTGACTGGGTTGAATTTGAAGAGTATCTCAGTTCTCAACTCTTGACTTTGCTCTATTTGTGGAGCCATCCTTGCAGAGGATCATGCATAAGCAGCAGTTCCTAGAATATCAGCAATGGATTATAATCAGAAACTAGAATTACATGTGAATGGTGACTGAGCCTGCAGTCTCTATGCTTCATGTTATCAAGCAACTAGAGAATTTGGGAAAGTTTTGTGGTTTAAAGTAAAGTGTTCTACTTCTTAGACAATGAATCTGGGGTTTGACCATGATAAATTCAAATTGGCAGGTCGAGGATATTGCTGTTGAGCATCATGGTATGCAACTCCCTCTAAGTGTGGTGTAGTGTGATCTGCACACCACAGGCTTGGAAGAAGTGCTGTAGCTGATCCCAGCAGCACTCTCTACAGCCTCCAGCCCTCAGTGGGTCCCTGTTAACTCTCACAAACATGTCAAATATGCAACAGGATTATTTTATTAGGGCTAGCAAACTAAAGGGTACAAATAACCCACGTCCTAGGACTTCAGCTGTCACAATAAAGATCAAAACAACAATTCTTACTCTGTTCCGAAGGCAGGACAATACAGGGGTATAAAAGATAAAGAGGCTCAGAGGGATTCCTCCATATCATCTTCTTGCCTGAAGACCAGTGACCTGTACCCCCCAATTGCAGCTACTGCTGGCTCCCTGCCAGAAACAGGATGTGTTTCTGTTTGGCTCTCAGCCTTCTAATCCCAGCTTTTGAGGGGTGCCTGCTACCCAGTCTTTCCTCAGCAGTCAGCTCCCAGGCTACTCCCCTTGGCTGGCTGCTCCTGTTTCACCTACAGCCTCTAGCTAGCACACTCCTCTGCATGATCCTCTCTGACTGTAGGCTATTACTTACTTTTCCTGTAATCTGGGGATTATGGAACCCTCGATTAGCTGGCTGTTGAATATGATAATATAGTTCTCTCTACTGGTTAGATTCTTTCCCTCCAGCTCAGCTGGGACAGAGGGAAGATACCCAGTAATGAACCAGTGGGGTTCTTTATAATACTTGTGTGTAGTGCTTCCCTCACAATTTAAAAAATAATAAAGGATCTGACATGCTAATTTTTTTTTTATCCTCCTTTTCTTTAGTGACTTTAAAAATACCTTAAAAATTAGCAAAGATTGACTATCTCATTTATTCCAAAGGTATCTCACTCCCTCTCACCATCAAAAATAATTTCTGATGCTTTGAAGTTTTGTACTGGTTTCCCTCCAAATACTATAGCCTTAGAGGTATGTAACATAAATCTTGCTGTTCCTTCCTTAGTAAACTTTGTAAGAACTCAGGTACCTCTACACACAAAAGTATTCAGAGACTGACAAGAAGAACAAAATTTCAACTACTGAGGAATTATCTGTAAAGGCAAGAGGAAGTGAGGTACTATTGCAGCATTAACTTATAATGAGTTTTCTTAGCAAAGGTAGCAGCTCTTCTCAAAATTAAAGACAACTGCCTATAATAAACATCTTTTAACCTAGTCACTAGGACTATGTTGAAATGCCTATGAAGTAGAGCTTGGGACTAGTTAGGTGGGAGAATTTGTTTGTGAAGCACTCATGTACCATTGTGATTAATGCCATGGAAAAGCCCATGAGGAAATTCATAATTCAGTCTTCAGGACAGGGTTGGAATAGTATGCAGTAAATAAGGCCTCTGGCCACACACTGAACAATGGGGATAAAACAAAATATTTAATAGCTGCTCATTAACTGAGTACTGACCATTCTGTGTACTGAATGATGCATGGGTCCTGTGGAAGAAATATAATGTGATCATGTAATTAAAGACTGTATTATAATTAAGGCAATGATTTAGTCATGGGTATTTTTAGTAAAAGTCACGGACAGGTCACGAGCAATAATCAAGAAGTCATGGGCTGGTGACCTGTCCGTGACTTTTACTAAAAATACTCCTAACTAAATCTTAGGTGTGGGGGGGGGGCGCTTCCAGGCCTGCTGCTCATCTGGCGGGGGCACTCCGGACCCGACCGCCATGGAAGGGGTGTGGCCTGGGGCCCCCCTGCCGCTGCTGCTGGGGAGGAGGTGGCCCGGAGTACTCATGCCCCCACCGCTCCGGGCAGCCCGGGGCCCGGCTGCTGCTGCTGTTCGCGGGGGGGCTGGCAGCCCAGGCCCTGCACTGCTGCTGCTGGAGGGCAGGGGTGGCCCAGGGCCCTGCTACCGCTGCTGCGCTGAGCGGGGCAGCCTGGGGCCCCACTGCCGCTGTTGCAGGAGGGGGGACACAACCTGGGGTGCCACTGCTGCTCTAAGGCAGCGCCTGGGACAGCTGCCTGGTGCTGCCCGAGCACCGGCCAGTGTGGCTCGCCCTGGAGCCACCCCAGCTCCATGAAAGACTCCCAGCCTTAATTATAATGCAGATGTATAGGGAGGCTGAGTTAAGGTTGCACAGATAACCTTAATTCTGGAATTTACTTGACTTTGAAACCTTGAAAACATTCTTTTCACATACTTTTTATGTGTAATTCAGATATTGAATAGTATGGGTGAGTGCACTGAGCTTTGTGGAACTCTATAGCTGGAAGCTCTGGGGGAGGAACAAGTACCCATAATAGCTCAATGGGTTGCATCAATGGGGAAAGACCTGAGCCATTTGGGGATATTACCATTCATTCCTGTGGCTCCTTGGAGATGACACAGGAATGTTTGGTGATTTATTTAATCAAACTATTCAAGTCATAGAGGAAGATTTGTTAAATTAGAGGAAGCAGAAAACTATAAGACAAAAGGTAAACCCAACGTATAATTCCCATAATTTGGAACAATTTGTTTAAAGATCCTATAGATTTATCAATAAATAATCCCCTTTCAGCTACAAAGATGTATTTTTGTGTGTGTTTGTTTGTTTTGCTTTGGCTATCATATGCAAGTATCCTTTTCTCTTAAATTAACTTTCCAGGCATTTGAAATAAGTTCAAATACACCCATCTTAAACCAGTAGGTACAGAGGCCTACTGAAGACTATGCCAAATGCACCTTTGTTTATATTAGATAGATAGATAGATAGATACTGGGGAGGAAGTGGAGGGCAGATAAACTAGAATCAACTTTCCTTTGCTATCTCATTTTCTTTCACTTCCTTCAATCAACCACTGCACTTTTTCAGGGCTGTATTCTCCAAGCTCACATTGTACACGTTGTTGTTCACATAAAGCACTTCTCATTGCTTCTTATTTATCAACTATATTAGAAACATAACTGAAGAGAACACTGGCCAGCACAACAACAAAAAAGGCATAATTGTGAAATACAGACCTTTAATGATATCATAGTTCTGACATATAGAGTATGTCACATTTTTTTCTTCTAACCAGCAAATACTTAATACATATAAAAAAGCTATATTTGTTGAGTGGCCACTGGGTAATGCAAGTGCAGAAACTTTGAACATACATATTTCTCAGAAGATGCTACAAAATACATAGTTGGTCTGAGATGAGTGGAAGTATCGTTTATGCAACCTATGGTCTCGTCATACAAAGAAAAGCAACTATCTTGTTTGAAAAATAGGAACTTGACTAGGAAGGTCACACTAAAGAACTTCAAATGAAAATTTGCTCAAATTATACAGATTTCAGTAATACAATATGAAAGGTGCTGAAACAATTCATTGGAATGTCACTAATACAATGATCCTATTGTATATTAGCAAGCATTAGTTTTGCTAATGAGCTGCGAAAAGGCTTGTATTTACAACTATCATACTGATGGTGGGGTTTCACTCCAAAAACCTTGACCCTATCCATGTATCTTATTAAAGACTGTCAAAACTCATTAGCAAATGTAATTTTCACCTGAGCAGTAGAAGAAGTGTTATGTTAATGGCAGCTTTCTTAATAAACTCTATGAAGAATCATGTTATTACATCCAGTGCTATACTGGTTTCTTTGGCTGTGTAATACCCCTTTCAGAGGGATTTAATTCTGTTCTCCCTTATCTAGTGAGAAGTGCATCTCCTTTCATATCCTGTACAGGTGTCTGTACCTGTTGCTCCACAAAAATGCCAAACATAGATTTTTTTCCCCAACTACAATATTTTTTAATATTGTACTGCATTTCCACTAGAGTTTTAGTGTTAAATAATGCATTTTAAACAAGTAGAGGCCATAAACTCTAATAGCATGATTCTTGTCTCTTCCTTAGTAAGGCAAATCTTTCACTGATGACCATACCCAGAACCAAAAGATGAGAGTGGGGAGATACTCAGTGCTGGCAAAAAGGGAAATGTAGCAGTGTCATCTGCAAATGTCATGTTTAGATTTTACATGCTGAATCAATAGTTGACTTTTTTTTTAATCAACTGCCTATAATCATTTTTATTCACTGGCATTCCATCAGCTGCAGTGTGTCACAAAACATTTTCCCCAGTCTTTTGGGAATAGTACAATGTGCTGCTGCTGCTGTGCTATAGATGCAGTGGTGTTCTGATTCCTGAGTGGCACTCTTGACTGTGGCATACAAACCCAATGTTTTCCAAATAGCCCCAAGGAGGCCCTCTGAAAGGGGGACCGAGCGATTTTGAAGTTTTACTTGTACAGCTGGGTTCCAAAACATTCTAAATAAAGAGTCTCAGAAGGGTTTATTTTTACCCCTGTTAAACTGCCCTGGAGTGCTAACATAAGGGGACATGCAGTGGAGCTCTGCTGGAGAGAGACAAAATCTGTGGCAAGCTTCTTTAATTCAAATGTTCCACAATGCCAAGTTCAACCAAGGTTAAGACAAAGATATTCTAATCTGATGAACCATTAGTCGCTGTTCAGAGTAAAATTTATCTCCATTGTTTAGTATGTTAATAAATCTGAATCCAAAACTCACACAGAAGAAGCATGCAATTTATATTTTCTTTTTAATTTTTACCTTCATCTAAGCATGCTATTTACCATGCAAATTAATTGTTTCAAATCAGGTAGGCAGAGGGATTATGTGAGAGCAAGTGATTAAATACAGAGTTGTTATATCTTGTAGTTGCCTCATGTTTGTCCCTGGCATTGTCACTATAACTGGTACTAGCTATCCATTCCTGTTAAAACCCATGAAAAACAATCTGTTCCTCAATGCCCCAGTTGTAAAGAAGGGTTAGGGGATCCAATAGTGACTCAAAAAAGCATCAGGGCAAGAGAAAAAACATTAAAAACATAATACTGGACCTCTTATGGAAGGAGATTGTTATTATGGAAGGTAACCCAGCATCCCATCTCAAGTCAAGACTTGCAGTTAGAGGGCAGAGAGAGGCCCAAGGACCTTCTCCTAAAGATCATGAAAAAAGGAGAGGAGATTGTTGAGGAGGAGTGGAGTGGAGGCAAGGGGAAGACTCTGTTTTATGCTGGAAGCTAGAAGTTGGAAAAATATTTTTGGTTCAAAGTGTGTAGTCCACTAATCTTCCATACTTCTCAGAATATAAACCTAACTAGAAAGGTCCATGTTAAGTGCTCTGGCAGTCTTTACCACTGCTACCTGGGGCTGGTGGGGAAAGGTCCTCTCTCTTGTTGCTATAAGAGAGACCTACAGAGATAAAAGTAGAAATTGACTATCTGTATAGCAGAAACATTGAGCCTGACTGTACCCAAAAAGTGTTGCTGTATACATAAAATAAAAGGGAAAAAACAGACATTTTCCCTCTTATGTTTCAGTTATATTATCATCTGTAACTCATAACAACAGGAAACAATTCAGACAAGTATGATTTTTAAATTCAGAGTCCATTTATGTTTTTGTTGGCAGATGGAGTAATTTGAATTACAGCTACATAAGGAGATGCAGAAATGCATTTAGGAGCCACGAGGAAAACTTGGGGAGTCATAGTCTTGATTTTACTATTAGCAGATTAGTCTCAAGTATTAAGTAACCCAACATAAGCTTCTACCACTTCCCTTGGGAAACTATTCTGCAATCTAATGAGACCTCATTATTAGGATCACAAGAGAGGAGGCTCATTGACTACAACATTTTTCTATTTGAATTACAAAACATATGTTAGGCCAACATTTGGGAAAAATAGAAAATATATTTTAAAATTCTAACTACAGAGACCCACAATTAATTAATTGGGAAACAGACGTTGTATTTGAACTTGAACAGTGCCTTTGATTACACATAATTTTTGCTGGATGATTAATGTATGAAGTGTTTCACTGTTCAATAAACAATAGTGAATCTTGTTTTTACTATTCTTTACTAGCTTATCTTTTAAAAACCTATTTTCAGAATGGTGATCGCTTTCTGGCACTTACTCTCTCTGTTTCTGCATACATTATGAAATTATGAAAACAAGAACTGAGGAGAAAGGTTTAGACCAGGAATTGGCAACCTTTGGCACGTGGCCCGTCAGGGAAATCCGCTGGCCGGCCGGGACGGTTTGTTTACCTGCAGCGTCCACAGGTTCGGCTGATCGCAGTTCCCACTGGCCGCAGTTCGCCGTTCCAGGCCAATGGGGGCTGCGGGAAGCAGCCGGGCCGAGGGATGTGCTGGCCGCCACTGTCTGTGCTGCCATGTGCTAGTCTGTGTTGCCATGGCTTCAGTGCTCCTGTCATGGGAGCTAGCTAGACCAAAACTAGCTCGGGTATGTCTCCATGTGCTGCAGGCCCACCTCTGATTGCAGTGTAGGCTTAGCCTTGGTTACAGACTGAACCCTCATTTATTTCATTTTATTGGTAAAGTGTATTTTGTTCAAGCAATATACGACCCTGTTCTGTGAAGGGCTGAGAACCTTCTGTAAATTACTGAAAGGTTTGAATTCTCATTGGGTGAATCCAAAATTGCCATTGACTTCAATGGGGTTGGGATTTTATCATTGATGTCAGAGATATTAAGGTTATATGACTACCATAAATGTTCATAAATGAAATTAATCCCATTACTTACCCCAAAATATTGAGAGTCCACAAACTTTCTCCAGATAATATAACTGATGCATAAAAAAGAAAAGACATCTCTGAGTGAAAGCCACCATTTACATGAAAGAGAAGGTGCACTGGGGAAGAATGTTGCTCTTTTTCTAAATGAGGATGGGGTTACACTGAGAGATTGGAATCTCATTTACTCATTATTTTTCCACTTCCAGCAGGTAGGGGAGCTCTCTAGTTCCCACACCATAATTCTGTTAGATCAGTGCTTTCTGGTATGCTAGGCGTGGACTTTCTACATTCTGCTGGAGGGAGTGCTGCTCCAGTCAAGTGCATGGATTCCACAAGAGATGTATGTAGGACCATGAAAATCTGCATGTGGCTTGAACCACGGATGAAGTATTACTAGCTTAGGGCACTGAGACCCAATTTGAATCAAGGATAGTTCTCATTTGCTGCTTTGGAAAGTGCAGTTTCATTCTTGCCTCCACTTTGGTATTTTAAGGCTCTTTATTGTCAGTCTCTGGCTACAGTACCGGTAAATAATGGTTTAACAGAATCTCCAGTATAGCAATGCCCTCTCTCATTTGTTTTACCAATAGGGCTTCTAGCTGAGTAACAAGGAATAGCCCTGATATTAAGGAAGTAGAGACTCCAGGATCTGATAACAAATTAGCATTATATGCTGATGACATCCTGTAATGTCTCTTCTCCTGTAACCTCAATATCAAATTTAATTACATAGATTCAGCTTTTTAGTCATGTCTCAGGATATAAAATTAATTTCCATAACTCTCATGCTTTCCTCATTCTGCTATGTGCAAAGGTTAGCAAACAACCGTCCTCCTTCCTTGCCATTCAAGTGGGCTTTCAAAAAAGTCAGATTTAGTCATAAATATTATCCTAAGACTGACAGACTTCCACAAAACTAATTTTCCCATCCTCTTATCAGGGGTCTGTAGACAAGCGAGCTCATGGAAACTACTATTTATAAGCTGGACTGAGCAAAGTAATGCTACTAAATGGAATTAGCTGCCTTAGGTATATTTAATGGTTTTTCTGCCCATTCCTATCCAAATTCACTCCCTCCACCCCCACCCCTTTAAATGAATTATTAGTAGCTTTCAATTGTTTGGAAAAGAAGCCAAGGGAGCAGAGGAAAGTTTCTACCAGAGAGAATCAGACATTAGGGGGAATTGTGTAATGGGTAACAGGGCTAAAATAATATTATGTGATTATTTCAATCTAATCTTCTGCTGAAGCATAGGCCAGAACTCGGTCCTTTCAGGACAAAGATTTAACATTGTACAAAGTTACTATTGAGAGAGAGAGAGAGAGTAACAAACAATGTAGTTAAAAATAACATTTGATAAATTTAATCTATAAGCAATATGTGAATTGGTTGTGAATATTTCTCATAAACGACTATTATGTGATAGCCCTTTGGTGTTTCTCACCCAAACTTTCACACTTCTTGCTGTTACAAAATGGTGAGGAAATGTGTACCTTATACACACACACACAAACCCCCTCCCTCCAACTTTCTAGTGGGTTAAGTCTCTTTGCAATATGTGCAATTCAAAATATATACATCCTTCGATTTCCTACAGCTAGAGTCAGGTGGCAGTTCTACAGACTCCTCCAAACTCCTTTGTCTTTCTTCAGCAACAGTCTTAAACTCTCACAACCAGCAGTAACTTCCAGTGTCCTTCTCTGGCTCACAATAGGATAGGGAGTTCCCCATCTGGATCCAAATGGATTGGCACAGTCTATGAGAAAAGACCTCACAATGGATACCTCTTCTCCCTGCATGGTTCAGCTGCTGAATTCCCTATCTCCAATTTCCTCTATTCTATAGCCTCCTTCTGAAAAGCTCCAGTTGACTTACCCATGGTCATTATCTGAAGACTATGTCCCACCGACCAGTTTGCCCGCAATGAAAGCTTCCTATATAGCTTCAAAAAAGCTACTGGACACCTTTAGTAACCATCAAACCCCAGATTCTGGATGTTCTGGCTCCTCCATCAGTATCGCTGTTAGGCTCTGGAAAATCTGTTGGCACAGAGGCCCCAAAACAAAAACAAGAAATGATGTGTTCTTCCCACTGTTTCTTACCTTTCTTATTCCATTAAACATTGTGATTCATGCATATGGGTTACATTACCCACCTTCCTAGTACATTATCAGGCTATTTGTTTACTCTGTTGGAGACTTATCTCTGCAAAGGACATCAGAAGATGAAGAGGGTTCTGCAAATGCATGCCACTGCTGATCTGCAAGTCAACCATCCCAACTGCAGAAAGGCTTGACAGACTGGGAATGGGATCCCCAGAGGGTGGTTGTTAAGATTATTTCTCCTCTTAAGTAATAGCTAGCCCCTATCTTTTGGGAACGATTAAAGCAAATAGGCCTTATTCCAGAAGTGTTTAGATTATCTCTTCATCACAGTTTTCAGGATAATCTATATGAACATAAGGTAACATAGATAACATTTGTGAAATAATATGACAACAGAATGCATAGTCCCAGCAGCCTGAACAATTCATCTTAATGGCATCTCGAAACTGTGGACTGACTGCGTACTTATATGCAGTATATTTGCTATCTGTCAACACAGCAATAGTCTGCTCCCTTCAGAAAGATAGTATTACAACTATAGGGTCACAAACGGGTCATACTATAGAATGCACAAGTTAGGGATCTTTTGTACCACTACTACTAACATTCTGTGTTTTGTAAATTCTACACCAGGACTTGAACCCATGCCTATTCCCAACAGCAGTGCAGGGATGCTGTCCTCTTGGGTTAGTAGAACTTGAGTTAGCAGATGTTGCGTTTGCTAAACTAGGGCTTGAGCATCTACACTCATGTGTAGCGCCAGGTCAGGAATTATTAAACTCTGAGGCACCAGCGTCTACATTGCATTATGTGGGCCAAAGTCCAACTACTCATATCCCAGACTTCCTAGCGCCCTCCCAAAATGTGGCCACTCTAACCCTTTGTTCTTGGTGCTGTGTGGAAAAACCTGAATATCCACCAAACTTGACTGTTCAGAGGACAAAGGAAGTTGGGTCAGTGGGATTGTGAGATACTTTTGGCAGACGAGTCCAGTGGGGTTGTGTCTACACTGCAAAGCAATAGGGCTTGAACTATGGGTCCCACCTTGACTCAGACTCAGACCCTCCACCTCCGTGGGGTCCTGGGAATCTGGGTCCAAACCCTGGGTTAGCGTGATTTGTGAGTAGATGGAAGGGGATGAGTAGGTTTGAACCTGTGTTTGAATCCTGGGCTTATATTGTAATGTAGACATACCCCCTGATGTACCATAATTTGGTAATATCAAGTGATATTAAAGCAACTACTTGTCTCTGAGGCCTTGTCTATACTACTGCAGTAAGTCAACCTAAGTTACACTACTCCAGTTATGTGAATAACATAACTGAAGTCAACATAGCTTAGGTCAACTTACTGCAGTGCCTACACTACGTTGTGTCGATAGGAGACACTCTCCCACTGACTTATCTTACTCTTCTCGCGGGAGTTGGAGTACTGGAGTCAACGGGAGAGCGTTCTGCCATCAACTTAGCAGTTCTTCACCAAACCCACTGAATTGACACCTGCTGTATCGACCACCGCCGTGCCGATCTACAAGTAAGTGTAGACATGGCCTGATGGTGTAGAAGTTAAAGCTCCCGAGGCATGTTTTGTAAAGATCAGAAGATAAGATAACCTCAGCATCTTTACCAACATTCATATTCTAACACTCTCTCACTCCTACAAACATACTCTATCCAATAGCCATAGACTGTGTGCTATTGTTGATTAAACAATGGATGCACTGTCTGCCTACAGCACGTGTCACCGTACCACTAGTGTATAACTTTCACAAAATGCTTTGGATACCTTGGCGTTGAAAGGTGCTACATAAAACCAATTTTCATTCTATTCCATGTTAGAGAGGATCGACATTGCTAGCAACAAGAAAAACATAACTTGAACAGTTAAAATTTCCAAAGACTATCATTTTTATTTTTTCTAATAAAAATTCCGAGCTGTTATAGATTTTTTCCTTTCAGAAGAAAGAAAATTTTAAGTAAACCTAAAGTCTTTTAATCTGAATCATCTCTATTTTCTGTCTGTCTTTTTTTGCTTCCATCCTGCTACATTTTGTTGTTGTTGTTGTTGGGAATAGATATAAATGCTGTTGAAGGAACAATAGGAAAACAGAAACATATATTTATGTAAACTTGTATTGATTCAACTAAGAAAAAAACCTATAGCTTTCAAAGTCTGAGTCACACACCATTATGAAGAGAGATGCCGATGTGCAAAGAATACATGAATGCATTGCTTGTTAGCATTATTATTATGGGGCTACACACAGAGTTAAAAATTAAATAAGCTAAATATAGTGGAAACCCTTTGTGCAATACCCTTCATGAGTTCTGGGTGATGGCATATTTTTCCTTGGGTCTACAACAATAATGGTGTGTGATTTGTTTATGCAGCTCCATGCTCTTTGGTTGACAGATCCACATTTGGGAAAATCAGAAAGAGGGGTCACATGACCTTTCCAAACACGAGAAAACTGTTTTTCTCAAGATGACCTGAAATGTTCTAATTATTGGTTATTCCCTCTGGTCAGTGATGCAGCCAACAAGCACGTAAAGTTCAGTGAACCCACAAGTGTACAGCTGTTATCTTTGACTTGTGGCCAAAATAAAAATTGGAACAGAATTTACCCAGACAAGTATAAAGTCTTCTGCTTAAAGCAGTTATTTTCTAAGACAGATAAACTGCTTTGAAACTAAGAAGGAATTAATCCCTTTTTTAGAACGTTTGAATAAAACCAGGGTCAATGTCCCGAAGATGAGATGCTAACATGGATTACCTACTTGACTGCACAAGCCTCCCAAAGAATGACAAAATCTCAAATCTATTGAGATATGTGCAGTTTTACCTTTTAATCCAATTGTTCCAATTTCATCTTTTAAAACAACTTGTGTCTTAACTTTTCACAGACATGAAAGGCAGTTGATTTTATTTGGCTGCTGTACAATCAAAAGCAGAGGTTGACAGGAGCTGGTGAAAAGTACACTGCTGCAGGTTTTAACATACACCAAGGATGTGCATCCTGGTGTGTCAGTAGGGGGCAGTAGAGAAGGGAAAGGAATTGTTTCATTACTGTTTCTCCACAAAGAGAGTACTGTTATTAACCAATAGAGGTCTCATTGTGGGAGGTCAAACGTAAAAAACAGAAAGCACAGGGATCAGTGAAATATCGTTTCCTCTTCCCCCTCCCCTTTTTTATACAAACACTGTTGCCGGTGCTGATCTTTAGATCAATTTTTTTATTACCCAACATGCAGGGCAGGGAAACAATGCACTCCGGAAGAGATCTCCACAGTGCCTTTCATAGCTTGAAGTCCATTGCAGCTGCTTATATTGTACCTGCAGGTGGATATAAAAAGCTGATTCCTGAGTCTACATAAGCAACATCCACAGTACGTAGGAGGGAGATAAGATTTTTCCAATACAGTGAATGTGCATATCAATGGATATCTGGTTCCTGTTGAACTGTATCATGAGTTGCAAATCAGCCTGTACCTTCCATCTAAAGTAACCTGTTCCATTGATAACAAGGCTTACATAATGTGCATTTGAAAAGCTTGCCCCTCTTGGTTTATTTGATATGAGGCACATTTGTACAGAGAACAGCACAGGTCTTGCTATCAAGTGTAATCCTATCCAAAATTCTCCTTGCACTCTCTCTTTGCAACAATGACAGAAACACAGCAGTTCATTGAGATAAGACTTTCCTGGATTAGCAAGCACTATGTTCCACTGGATGGCAAGAACAATTGTAACTACAACTTGTTACACTAAATTCTAAAATAGCCCACATTTTAGGCAGTGAGCTGCATAATCTGTGCTGACTTCCTCCTAAATGGTTAGGGACAGTTTTCAGAAGCTCATTGAACAAATGAATGGGATGTTTCAAATCTATGAGTCTCAGAAACCTCAAAAAATAACTATAACTGATAGTTGAAGTCATGCTTAACGGGATTGGTTTAAATGTGAAGTGGTTTTAAAGAAGCACTGCTTTTGTATTGGTGTGAATGGGATTTGCAAGAAATATTATAAAAGAGGAATCCCTGACAAAGGAAAGATTTCTTGTTTGTTTTATAAATATTCAAATATCTTCAGATACTACTTTACAGGACCAAGAAATATGTGGCAACAAATGGGTGGGTAGCCAAGGCTCCGTATAAAAGCAATGTTTCAATCAAGGTGTCTACCAACATCACAGACTACAACATCTTATTATAACTGCTGTGGAAACGGGGCTCCTCCAGTACTTTATCTATCTATCTAACTATCAAGACTGGTGTTCGTTTATAAGGGATGACTTTTGCTATCTGTTTCCTATTTCAAAATGTCCAATAACTTCTCAGCCAGGCAATGTATTTTCCCTTATCTCGCTTTTTCTGTGGTTTAAATTATCATTTGTTTAAATGTATCATTTGTTTAAACACTCTCTTTACTTCAGTTGGCAGCTCAAGACCTTCCTGAGACTTCTCCCCACCCTGTTGCCCAGGAAGTTAACAAATGAATTACTGGAGTTCTCTGATTCCATCAGATTTGCAATTGTGGTTAGACTGATTGATAAATAATGCCACCATGCTGTAGGCATGGCTTCTCTATATATGAAGTTATACGTGCTTAACTGTTTCTGATTAATTTCATATCAGACACACTTATTCTGAAATCAGAATGTCCACACATGGAGTTAATCAGGAACAACTCCATATGTGGATAATCCTATGTAGTAGTGCAAATATGTTTCCTTTCAATGTGCTAGGGAGGGTGGGAAGAGAGCTCCTCTTATCTGATTGCCTGTCTTTGTTTTAGCCCTACAATGGCCTTGTAGGTGTTGTCTTTGGTATTATCTTTCTTACATTTAAATGTATATTTCTCCTACAAGATGAGAATAGGAGAGCTATTACCAGGAGGCAAAAACAAGATGTATTAATCTGTATGTGATAAAGTAATCAGATTGCAAGATAAAAACAAGTAAAATTGCCATGGAATAACATGAGACAGATACTGTACACAGAGAGAATAAAGAGTATCACTCCAGATGAAGTCTTCTAAATAAATTTTGCCACACACATAAGTTAGCCTTCTTAAAGCATGCGGTGTATTTGAAATTAATACCAATTGATTATTAAGAATGTGTTTTAGGATTGATAAAAATGTAACATTATACAAATGTCCTGGCTGCCTTCGCTTAATGATCCAGCCACTTCTTCCCCCAAGTCCTTTCTCTCCCTGAATTTCTTTGTAACCCGCCTGGTCCAGTTTCCCTCACATCATGGCCTCTTCCACTAAGGCCAGTCTACACTACCACTTACTTCAATATAATTTATGTCACTCAGAGTCTGAATAAGCCACCCTCCTGAGTGAAATAACTTACACTGACCTAAGCGCTGGTGTGGACAGCACTATGTCAGCGAGAGAGCTGGGGAATAAACAGGAAGAACTGGAAATCTTAGTATACAAGCTAAGTGCACACCTAATTGGCATCACAGTGACTTGATGGGATAAATCTCATGACTGGAATATTGGTGTAGAGGGGTATAGCTTGTTCAGGAAGGACAGTAAGAGAAAAAATGGAGGAGGTGTTGCATTGTATATTAAGCATGTGTACACTTGTTCAGAGGTCCTGAAGGAGGTGAGAGGCAGACCAGTTGAAAGTCTCTGGTTGAAGATAAAAGGGGAATAAAACAGAGGTGACGTCATGGTAGGAGTCTACTGCAGACCACCTAATCATGAGGAGGAGGTGGACAAGGCATTTCTCAAACAAATAACAGAAATATCCAAAGCACAAGACCTGGTAGTAAATGGGTAACTGTAAATACCCAGTCACCTGTTGGAAAAGTAATACAGCAAACACAAAATCTCTAAAAAGTTCTTGGAATGTTCTTGTTTCAGAAGGTGGAGGAAGTAACAAGAGGGGCAGCCATTTTAGACTTCATTCTGACTAACGGACAAGAAATTGATTGTGAATCTGGTGATGGAAGGCAATTTAGGGTGAAAATGATCAGGAAATTATGGGCTTCGTGATTCTAAGGAAAGGAAGGATTGAGAGCAGTATAATAAGGATTTCAAAAAAGCAAACTTTAACAAATTCAAAGAACTGTTAGGTGGGGTTCCATTTTTCTAAAGGAAAAACAAATTTAGGAGAGCTGGGAGTTTCTCAAAGGTCAATATTTAATGCGCATCAACAAATGACCCTGTGATGAACAGGAAATAAGAGGCCAACATGGCTTTATTGGGAGCTCTTTAATGACCTGAAAAATCAAAAAGGAATCCTACAAAAAGTGGAAACGTAGATATTGCTCAGGACAAGTACAAAATAGAACAAACATGTAGGGACAAAATCAGAAAGGCTAAGGGTATGTGTATGGGTTACCCCCCACTCCAGGGTGCCACCTGATGTACTGGAGTCCCACTGTGCCTGCCTGTTCTACCAGCCTGGGCTCCCTCACCCTGTCCTGTTGTGCCAGGCCTTCAAGCCTCCTCTACCACACACATAGGTACGGACATGCCCAGCTGCAGAAAGACACAGACACTGAGATCAGCTCTGCATGGGAAGAATCAGCTCGGGGATTGCCCAGCACTCAAGTGCATACCTGCTCTGGGGTGCAAACCCAAAATTGTATTGTCTTGCGCAGCACAGAAAACCTTTACAGCGTAAGCTCATGAAATTTCTTCCCTCCCTCAATGTGGTGGAAGATATGCACAGCTTTTTGCCCCACAGTTATGAATTGCACAAACTGGTCTAAAGAAAACAAACACAAGTTTATTAACTACAAAGGATAGATTTTAAGTGATTATAAGGGATAGCAAACAGATCAAAGGAGATTACTGAGCAAATAAAGCAAACACGCAAACTAAACTTAATACACTAAAAAAGCTGTTTCCAAGTAGTAATTTCTCACCCTACATGTTGTTTTAAGCAGGTTGCAGAGTTTCTTGCTCTCACTTGCAGCTTAGAACTCGACATATTCCTTTCACAAGCCAGACACCTTCTAGCCTGGGCCTAGTCCTTTATTCCCCCGATCAGTCTTAGGTGTTTTCAGCAGTCATCTTGGGTGGGGATTGAGTGAAGAACCAACACTGATTAACTCCGTTCCCTGTCTTCAATAGGATTTACATATGGCAGGAATCCTTTGTTTCCCAGTTTGATCCCCACCCCCTGTTAGTGAAAAAATACTAGTAGTCCAAGATGGAATCCAGAACCAGGTGACATGATCACATGACCCTGCAGTGTCAAAGCAGCATCCCAGGAAGCTTCTCAGGAAGGTGGGAGATTAGCATCTTCAAAGTCCTGTTGTTCTCCCTAATGGCCCATTGACTAACCAGCCAGTCTGATTGCATTTTTTCTGGTGGGCCTTCCCTGGGTGCAAACACTTTTGTAATTGATACATAGTCCATATTCCTAACTTTTGATACAAAAATGATACATGCATACATATTCAGTAAATCATAGCCTTTACAATGATATCTTATAAGACCCATCTTGCATAAAATACATCTTAGATATGCCAAATTCATATCATAACAATATCTCTATGAAAACTATGGAGCATAGTGTCACAGTATGTCTACACATAAACTGCTACAGCAGCACAGCCGCACCACTGTAGCACTTCAGTCAATACACTACCTACGCCGGGGGTCGGCAACCTCTGGCACACGGCTCACCAGGGTAAGCACCCTGGCGGGTCGGGCCAATTTGTTTACCTGCCGCGTCGGCAGGTTCGGTCAATCGTGACTCCCACTGGCCGCGGTTCGCCGTCCCAGGCCAATGGGGACGGCGGGAAGCCATGGCCAGCACATCCCTCACCTGCGCCGCTTCCCGCCACCCCCATTGGCCTGGGACGGCGAACCGCGGCCAGTGGGAGCCGCAATCGGCCGAACCTGCCGACGCGGCAGGTAAACAAATTGGCCCGGCCCGCCAGGGTAGGTTGCCAACCCCTGACCTACGCCAATGGGAGGGGTTCTCCAGTCACCATAAGTACTCTACCTCCACAAGAAGCAATAGCTAGGTCAACGGGAGAATTCTCCCATCTACTTACTGCTGTCTACACTGGGGGTTAGTCTGAGGTGCCTAATGTCTCTTTTCCTTCAGTGTTAACTAAAAAGATTAATTGTGACCAAATGCTTAACAGAATTAATATTAACAATAAACGGGAAAGAATGTAAGTCAGAATAGGGCAAAAACAGGCTAAAGACCATTTAGTTAGATATATTCATATTGGCAGAAATTCATGCTTCATTCTTCATGCAGATGACTGTGTGGGGGCAGGTGGGAGGAAACCTACGTAAATCCCCATGGAGGTGAGTCAACTGCCATTCCTTATTGGGGAAACTGAGGCACGGCTTAATATTGCTGCGGCTATAACCCCAGCCAAAAGTGTGGAAGCAGAGGCACAGCGGAGTGATCCTGAAGCTAAGACCCTCCTCCCCCGCCCCCAGTCAAAATTGGAGAAACCAAGGTAGATCTCATTATTGGTGTAGTGACCACCTCAGCCAAAAAAGGGAAATCTGAGGCACAACTCAGTGTCACTACCACCAGATTACCAGCCACAAGTGAGGAAACTGAGGCATAGCTCAATGTTGCTCTAGCTCCGACCCCAGCGGAAAGTGGGGAAGCTAAGACTGTTAAAGAGTATTGCATAATGTGTGTTTCCAATTCAGTTTCACACCCCCTCGTGATGCCCTTAGTATAGATACTTTGCACTTGGTAGCCAACTGTCTCCTCATTCATGGCCAGACTCAATTTATTATTAAGGGCAAATTAAAAGACGGAAGATTTATTGAATGCTGGACAATCCCTGAATCAGTGCATTAGGGTTTCCTTCAAGTCAAGTGAGTCCCAGTTATTAAGGAGAGTAGGCTGTTTTCACATAACAGCAAAGCTTGTGTCCTGCCAGGAACTGAATTTTGCAGGCCTCAAGACCATTTCTTCCCACAATCCTTAGAATGGGCAGACAAGTTGTCCCACAATACTCGGGGAATGTGAACATAGAGTGTCACAGTGAGTTGCAGTGCTACGAGTCTTAACACACATTAATTGCTTAGCATGCAATGAAGACATGTGGGACAAACTCATCCCTGCGCTGGTTTGGCCCCATTACAGTCAGTGGTCCTAGTCCAGGCATGACTTTGGCCCTGGAGTTACAAAACGTACAACAATCACGAACCTGGAGTGATACTCAGGGTTCAGCTCTAACTTGCCTTTTTGCGTGTTTATAAAAATGAAATGTTATTGCATTAGAAGTGCTCACATTACTTTTCAAGCCTGGCTTAATTGGGAAATATTTTAATTAAGGGGAAAAGAAAATGTGTAGGAGTTGTAGATAGATTTAAGTATTTTTCTGAATGGTTAAAATAATTTCCTAGATATGTATCTTTGCATGTATTATGCTGTTTCAGTTCCCTCTATAGCAGAAAGTATACATCCTGCCTACCTCTGGGCCTAATCTAACACTGGTATTGCCCTTGGCAACAGTAAAATGTCTCTCCCTCAGCCCTCAGGAAAATGGAGGATCCTTGACACACATGCTGTTTCTTCATCTTGTCCTTGCTGCTTCACTCAATACGTCTGACTGAAAAGTGCCAGGCATACAGTGGTTGCCCTGTGTCATTCGTGGTATGCTTGAAGTATGTGGGGAATGTGACATAACTTGGCTTCAACCTTATTAGCCCTGTAGCTCATCATGTTTAATTCATCCTTAAATTGCATTTGAATCAACCAGCTGGTTAACCCTATTTTCTTATGAAGCCCTCATGGTTACACTTATGTTGCAATAACTATTTAATTCTTGCATGACCATTAAAGTGAATTTAATCAACCCTTTCTTTGTGCTCTGCTTTGTAGTGATAAATTGGCAGGTCCATACCTGACCCACCACACAAACTTCCATCTGCCCTTTTTTGTCCATTCTCTCTCTCTTACCCTTTTTATTTTAATGTTGTGTTTTCTTTTTTTCTGTACATACAGGGTCACCACTACCTCCCTATTAATTATTATTAATTATTTATTATTATTAGTTTATTTCATTACTACTGCTATTATTATTTCTTTATTTTCTGTTTGCTTCCTTTCCATCTCCCTCTCTCCCTTCCTTCCTTGTGACTCCTACTCCCCAATGTGTCACCCTATAGAAGTCCAGCAGGCTGATACTTGAGCTTGTAGCCCTGTCCATTTGAGCTGCTGTTGGGTCTATCTGCATGGAGGAAAGGCAGGGACCACCATTTTACTCATAGGCACACATATGCAATGTGGGGTATGGGATGATCCAGGATTTTACAATATTTCTCTCTCACATTGCTCCAGGCCCTCCTGAACCAATCCTGTGCCCTGCTAGGAATTCCTAAATCACAGGCGCCATATCCTCCACTTTTGTAAATGGACAGAGCTCCAGCAACTTCAAATTGAGCTATGTCCAGTTATGGACATAAAAATCGTCTTAAAGGAATGCCCTTTACACTATCTGCTGTGCTTTCCATCCTGGTCAGCAAAGTAAAGAATCAAAATAATTTGACAACCATTGCACCAAAATGAAAATAAGATTTTGCAGGTACTCTGCATACCAAGTCAGTACTAAGCATAATCTTAATCAAGTCTCAATAAAGAGTCATGAAACCCCTAGCTAGCATGAACATAGTCGAACACAAAGTCATTCAACTTAATTTTAAATGCTAGGACTGGGCTTTTGTACTTCATGAAATAAAAGTTCAATATAAATAACAACTTCAGCAGCTGTCTGCTGCCTTGTTTACCCAGGAGCATCAAAAATGCCTGGTTTACATGGGCATCCAACACAGGTGGTCAGATCATTTCACCCTTATTTAATACCCTTTTTGTAACCCGTCACTGGAATAAGCTGTTTTGTCCTAACTAGAGATGTTGAGGTTAAGAAAAACCTCCATCTACGCTCTATTGCCTTTTTAAATGCTGTACCTTCTGGCTTATTTTGCTGATATATTGCGTCGGGATGTACTGCAAGCAGAAGATGTCAGAGTGCTTTTTTGGGTGGTGGGGGTATTTAAAATGTTTTTATTTAAACTCTGATTTTTTTAAATAATTTATTTAAAAAACTAAGTCAGATTTTTTACTTGTGTGTTATTTGCTTACTTTTCCTATTGTATAGGCCTAAATTGGTAACGTGGATGTCATATACTTCTTTCTTTAGCTACCTAATTTGTTAGTAGAATTTCAGTCTTTTACATAGCATTTTTCTCCCACTAAGAAGTTTCATACTTAAAATGCACATCTTTGCTGAAAAGGTCAAGCCCAGGGCCTCATTAACATTCTTACTGTAAGAACAATACAAACTCAAACACGCAACTGATAAGCAAATAGCTTGAGCTATATTTTTAGCCAGTACCATCTTCCAATATATTGAACTTCTACAAGTCAAGAAGCAGCAATGCATCTACCTGTCTGTACTCTTCCATCAAAGTTTGCAATTTCAAGGCAGTGGGACTTGTATGCCTCAAGTGGAGAACTACCATGTCTGGAGGTCCTTAAATTCTCATGGAGAAAACCAGTCATACCTCTAGTTGTTGCAAGAACAACTATAACAAATCTCAGTGTAGCTAAGAACTTTACATCAGGGAGAATGGTTGTTATGAGAGAGCCCAAAAGATAAGGAGACAATAAAAATTCAGCACAGAACAACATATAGTTAATTAATATTGTTACTAGAAACAGTTTGTGAAATGTGTGAATGTAAGGCAGGATGGGAGGATTGAAAACTATCACCAAGTTTGGGGGTGGAGAATATTATTTGTGTTTCTAATTTCAGTCTTTGTGCTCATTTGCTACTGGTATTTATTGGCTTAGTTTCTGTAAAGTCAAGTGATAGTAAAAATATTAGTATTTAAACATGTTTGTTACCATGCAAATTCAGCTTAATAAAATCAACTGTCAGCAGGATTGGACCCTCAAGCATGACCTGCATGTGTGTGCAAACACCTATGTGGAGGAACAAATAACCCCTGTAATACTGAAGGCTCTTTCAGCTGGAACAGAGATGGGAGGGCATGCCAATTAATTCTGCCAACTTCGTGTGTGCTGGCCATATCATCCATTTATTTTGTTACGATAAAAGAGAATCCTTTGTAGAATTCAACCTAGGCTTAGTGAAATAATTATTAATTGTGGTCTCAGCAAGCTCAGCATTCAAATGGGAAGAAAACATTCTGATTCTGCTTGATCCGAAATATCAAACGGTGCCCTGATCTGTCACCACTAGTCAGTTCTGTGACTGAATCACTCAGTGAAACCCTCCTTGCATTGTATTAGACTTTCTATTGCCTAATTATCCTAAAACCTCTCACCTATTGTTCTTTTTCTTTCCCTGCCACCAACTTTTAGATTAATTCAGTGCTCATGAATGTACAAAACTAATAGCACTCACTTGAGTCAGATACAGAGCAAACAAGCATCATGAAAACTTCCCCATACATCTCTGCTAATACATCTCAATCCTGTCTTATGGCCTGCCTGTCTCCTTCCTCATCTTCAGCCAAACAGAAGGGGTCGGCCTGCGCTGCTTCCTGACGTCCCCATTGGCCTGGAGTGGCGAACCGCGGCCAGTGGGAGCCGCGATTGGCCAAACCTGCGGACACGGCAGGTAAACAAACTGGCCCGGCCTGCCAGGGTGTTTACCCTGGCGAGCTGTGTGCCAGAGGTTGCCGACCCCTGCCCTAAACAGAAGCCACTAATCATTTGCTAGTTTTTACTAAGGCAAACCTCTCTCTGAAGGCTTTGGGAGTTTTGCCTGAATAAAGACTGAGTAAACCCTGAGTACAGAGTTCAAGATCTGGCCCCAGGGACTAAGAATGAGAGAATCAAAATCACTTCTAGTTAAGTGAATTTTGAACTTGGAGTAATGAAAAATGAGATGTTAGCACTGTGGTCCCAATCTTTTTATTTTATTTTATTTTATTTTTTGTTGCAGCTCTACCTTCTGATGGATTGGCAGATTGTTACCCCTGCTGTAAGAGTACCAACTGAAATCAGCTAAACTGACTTCTGCCATGGAATCTGAAAAAGATTTGGGGGTAGTAGTGAATATTCAGCTGAACATAAGCTCCCAGTGTAATGCTGTGGCCAAAACAGCTAATGAAATCCTGGGATGCATGAAGAAACTCGAATAGGAATAGAGAGATTATTTTACCTCTATATTTAAAACTGGTGCAACCACTGCTGAAATACAGTGTCCAGTTCTGGTACACACAATTCAAGAAGGATGTTGATAAATTGGAGAAGGTTCAGAGAAGAATCACAAAAATAATTAAAAGATTAGCAAACATTCCTTATAGTGATAGACTCAAGGAACTGAATCTATTTAATTTAACAAAGAGAAGGTTAAGAGGTGATTTGATAACAGTCTACAAGTATTATTCCCGAGGGAATTCTGCACCAAAAAAATAAAAATTCTGTGCACAATATTTAAAAATTCTGCATATTTTGTCAATAAATAAATGTGGAGGCTCCAGTATGGCAGTGGGGAACACAGGCCACTGGCTGCATGGAGGTGAGAGAGAGTTAACTTCTATTCAAATAATGACATTTTTGATCCCTGAATTTTTGAAGCAGAGAGCATCAAATATACAAAAATGTACTCAAGAACATAAGCCTTCACCCCATACAGTATACAGCAGAATTATTTGGTGGTGAATCTCCCCAATATGTGGCAAGTGACATAAGCCACAACAGGACAGTTGATAAATATTACTATACTTTCTCCTCTGAAATACTTTTTGGAACTCTTTACAACAGTTTTATTGTTTGGTTGCAATTAACAATTTTAATAGCACCTTTCTTCTCCTTTTATTGCCACATATTTTCCTTTAAAACCTTATTACTGGCATCCTATTGATCCCTTTCTGCTACTGGCGCTATTTATTAGAAAGATGTGTTCTGACTTCCATTCAGTAACTTGAAAGAAAAAGCGATTTAAAAAAAGATATTTAGCACAGAAAACTCATAAACTTCCACCTAAATAAGCAGTTATAGAAGAGCAGATGTTTTTAGATTGTATTGGTAAATGTTGCAGTGTTATAGGCCAATCAATACAGTTAATGCTAATTGTAATGTACTTTTGTCAAAACAGTGCTTTATCTTAAAGTTAATTTCTGATTGATATCATTTTCCATAAAGTAATTCTGAAAATGTAGTGCTTATTGCATTTGGTTCCTGCTAATGGGAAACTGGTATCATTTAAATATTAGTCTGTCTCAAGTACTTTAAAACAAGATTCAGTATTCTTGTTGGGAAAGGATGGCAGAAATTTCCATAACGACTTTTTTTCCTAATGGTAGTGAGTTAGGTAATTTGGCTCAGCGTATAAATGTAGTTAGGGTCAAGAGGTGCCAAAGCCAGGCCAAAAGGTCTCTAAAGCCCAATTCTCCTTCCATTTACACTGTTTTTACACTAGCGTAACTCCATTGACTTCAATAAAGGAATTCATGATTTACATTGGTGTGCGAATTAGGCCTTCTATATTTATTGAAAATAGTATGAATTTTTGATTCTTGACTCTACTTACATAATCGTTTGCCTTGATTTATATTTATAGTACATTGTTACACTTATACCATAAGCTCTTCAGGGTAGGGACTCACTTATGATTCTGTACAGTGCCTAGCACAACAGGATCTTGAGTCTGATTGGGGCCTTTGGGTGCCACCACCATACAAATCCTAACTATTATTGTGAAGGGCCAGGGTTTCTTTTTTAATATATAGTAAGTTTGCACATTTCTGTTCTTCAGATTTCTCTAATGCTACGTTGTGTTTTTTTAGCCAGTTCTCTGATAATAACACAACGAGACTTAAATCAGAGGTCTATATGAAAGGCAGACCTTGCATATGACAGCCCTGCTAATGAAAACAAAATATACTCAACAGCCTGAAAAAATTAAAGCGTGGTTTTGTTTATGATGCATTAGTACTGCCATCCTCCCACAACATATGCATACACGCATAGGTTTCTGATATCAGTTACACCAGTGTAAATTCAGAATAAACCTATTGGAGTTAGCCTGGATTTACATGACTATAATCTTTTGGTCCATTAAATCAGCTAAATTAGTTTACACACACACACACCCAATCAGACACCTTTCCCACCGTTGAACATTTCCACAGCTCTTATAACTATAATTTTTTTTGACAAATAGTTATTCAGTAACCTTGCCTTTCCTGTTCTTTCTCATTGGTAAGGAAATGAAGTTACGCATATGCCTACATCTATCCAGCAGTGAAAAAATTAGAGAATATTGCTTCTCCTTCAACCACCTTTCCTGGACAGAGAATAGAAAATAAGCTGCTTGATAAACAGCTCATGAGAGGGTCACAGTTACACTTATTCGCAGTTACTTGTAGCAGTTAGGGTGACCAGACAGCAAATGTGAAAAATCGGGACGGGGGTGGAGGGTAATAGGAGCCTATATAAGATAAAGACCCAAAAATCAGGACTGTCCCTATAAAATCGGGACATCTGGTCACCCTAGTAGCAGTACAGATCCTGTATGTGACCTAGGAAAGCTCTCTCTCACACAGACATACATGCTCTTAAATCATCTCATTAGTCTAATGAGGACAGAGACAGCCAAAGAGATAACATGGCTAATTTGATCAGCAGGCATTGCAGTTGTTTCTGCTTAGAGAGCCTGAGAGTGGCAGATGTATACAGAATCCATAGTGGCAGCAGGGGTGCTGAAATGGGCGGGGGGGGGGGGGGGGGCCCACGGACCCTCCACCTGCCTAGTTGAGAGCAGCCCCTGGAGGGGTCGAGAACAGCCCCTGGCCCGTCTCCCTGCCCCATGCCGCCCCCCCCCCCGCCCAGGGCAGGTGGCGGGTCCACAGCATGGCTCCCCACAGCTGCCTACGTGGCTCTTACCCATGGCTAAGCTGTGGGCAGCTATGGGGAGCCACGGACCCTTCTGCCCTGAGCGCGGGGGAAGGGTGTGTGGGATGGGGCGGGGACAAAAGGCCGGGGTTGGTCTCAGGCCCCCCACCCTGGGAAGGTGAAGAGTCTGCAGCTCCCAGCCCACTCCAGCTTCCAGCTTGGCTGGGGGCGGAGCCTTGGGTGGAAGAGGAGGGGCGGGAGCCCTGTCCCCCCCTGTTGGGGCAGGCTCTGCCTCCTTTGCAGAGAGATGTTATCATTACATTTGGAGATGAAGAAAGGGAAGGTTAGTGAGGCTGTGTTTTGGCATCTCTGTTAATGCATTCTGGTACAATTACATTAAAAATATCATTTAAGTTTGGATACAATTACACCTCCAGTGGCCCCCTCTGTCTGTGCTCAGATAAGCAGGCATGACTCCATTGAATGAGATGAAGTTGCCCAATCACCCAGTTTTGTGAGATCCCTTTGTAACTCTTCGCAGTCTTGAGTAATTTTGTATCATCTGCAAACTTTGCCACCTCACTGTTTACTCCTTTTCCCAGATCATTTATGAATATATTGAACAGCCCTGGTCCCCGTACAGATCCCTGAGGGACACCACTATTTACTTCTCTCCATTCTGAAAACTGACCATTTATTCCTACCCTTCATTTCCTATCTTTTAATCAGTTACCAATCCGTGAGAGCACCTTCCCTCTTATCCCATGACTCCTTACTTTGTTTAAAAGCCTTTAGTGAGGGACCTTGTCAAAGGCTTTCTGAAAGTCCATGTACACTATATCCACCGGATCACTGTAGTCCACATGTTTGTTGACCTCCTCAAAGAATTCTAGTAGATTGGTGAGGCATGATTTCCCTTTACAAAAGCCATGTTGTCTCTTCCTGACAAATCATGTTCATCTAATTATCTGATAATTCTGCCCAATTTGCCTTGTGCTGAAATTAGGCTTACCGGCCTGTCATTGCCAGGATTGCTTCTGCAGTCTTTTTTAAAAATCAGCATTTCATTAGCTGTCCATCGGTCATCTGGTACAGAGACTTATTTAAACACTAGGTTGCATACCAGAGTTATTAGTTCTGCAGTTTCATATCTGAGTTCCTTCAGAACTCTTGGGTAAATACCATCTCGTCCTGGTGACTTATTACTGTTTAATTTATCAATTTGTTCCAAAACCTCCTCTACTGACATCTCAATCTGGCCAGCTCCTCAGATTTGTCACCTAAAAAGAATGGCTCAGGTGCGGGAACCTGCCTCACATCCTCTGCAGTGAGTTTTTTGCTAATTGCTCTTCAAATTGGTTCTTGGCCTACCTAATTATACTTGTACACTTGACTTGCCAGGGTTTATGTTTCTTTCTATTTTCCTCAGGAGAATTTAACTTCTAATTTTTAAAGGATGCCTTTTTGCCTCTAACCACTTCTTTTATTTTGTTGTTTAGCCATGGATGCACTTTTTTGGTCCTCTTACTATGTTTTCTAATTTGGGGTATACATTTAATTTGAGACTCTATTATGATATTTTGCAATTTCTTCAAGAGTCAAGTGAGTTTGTCTAAGGATGGAGCCTGTCTCGTGATGATGCAAGAAGCTCCAGGCCTCTCACAAATTTCATCCCTGCCAGGGGGAAACCCCTCTGATTGTCTGTTTTTCCCCATTGCCCCCCCCCCCTCAGGGGAAAAGCAGCCAATCAGAGCTGCTGCAGGAAGCAGGCAGAGCTCTCATCCCACTTCAGAAACCGACCCCATTCTCTCAGGAGAGGAGTGGAAAAGAGGTAACAAAAGAGCCTAGCAGCCCTGCTACCTCTTCTCTTATGAACAATGGGGGTGGCTCCTCAGCTCCCTCTTCCCTCTCCATCCCTGTAACGCCAGGCCCGGGAAGGGGGAGTGTGACCTCTGAACCCTTCAGTGCCAGCTGGCAAGAGGGTTACAAGAATATCTTGATTCTGGTGCACCAAAGAATATCATGTGACATTTTATATGAAAGCTGGGATCACCCTGGTCATTGTTATTGTTGTGAAATGTATGTATAGATACGATGTAAGGAAGCCTGTATATATGCTAAAAGGTCGTTCTTAGATTCTATATCACAGTAATGGAGAAACAGGGTTTCTGTCAGACAAAAGTGTTTATTTGCCTATCTCTCTGTTGACATGTAAATGAAGCATTGTAAGCAGGGCCGGCTCCAGGCACCAGCCTACCAAGCATGTGCTTGGGGCGGCACCTGGAGGGGGGCGGCGCTCAGGCCCGAGAGCAGGGCCGGCACTGGGCTTGCCGCCCTTCCCGCGGCGCTCTGGCCACCGGGGAGAGCGGGGCCACAGCGGGCTTGCCGCCCTCCCCCGGCGCTCCGGCCATCCGGGGAGAGCGGGGCCCCGGCCGGGCTTGCCGCCCTCCCCGCTGGGGAGCAGTGGGAGGCTTTTTTGCGTGGGGCGGCAAAAAAGCCAGAGCCGGCCCTGATTGTAAGCGAACACAATGAAAGCACATTTACATATCAACTCAACAGAGGGCTATGAAGTCAACAGGGAAGACCACACAGCAGAGGAAGAGAATCTTATCTTGAGATATAGTCCAGCAAACCTTTGAAGCATATTTGGGGAACAGAAAGACACCCTGTCATGTTGCACCTAGGAAATATATGGGCAGTGTGTTTATATTCATGAAAATAGGATCACAACCAGCTTTGGTTAAAACACTGCAGATGACGTTTGGAGTGAGATAAACTTCTTCAGATAGGAAGTTAGCCTGTTAAGTTAAGTCTCTAGAAAGCATGTTATGATTTTGTTTTATAAGTGACCGTTTGCTTTCATTATCTTTTCTTTCTTTCTCTTGAATATTTGATGTTGTTGTTTTTACTATAAATATATCTCAATCCTGTGGTTTTAAGCAAGTAACTGATCCTAAATTAAATCATACAAGCTGGTGTGTACATTGTTCCCTTGGGCACCACAGACCTGATATTTCTGTGAGTGTACAGTGGAGAAGAAGAATTTTTCAAAGGGGCTCTGGGACTAGGGTACACCTATTGTTAACCTTCAAGGCAAAGTTAAGGGCTGGCATAGCCCAGAGGAGATTGTTTGGGTGGCTAACTGGCCGGTGGTGTCAGGCAGCTGACACCCAGTTAAGCACAAGGAAGTCTCCTTCATACTGGAGGCAGAGGGATAAAAGAGTGACTCTCATTCCTGGGTACCCCAAGAACCATCACAAGGAGGACCCTGCTATAGCCCCCCAGGCTTTGGAGAGAGGGTGAATAACCCTAGTAACTGCAGGAGAAGCAGAGATGAGGCGGGGAGAGAACTGATGTGGGGCAGAATTGATTGGGAGCTGAGGGGCAGAACTGATGTGGGGGGCAGAATTGATTGGGGTTGGGAGGTAGAATTGATGGAAGTTGGAAGAGCAGAACTCATGGCTGATAAAATTGATTGGGAGGGCAGATTTAATATGGTGGGAGAACTGATGGGAGGTAGAATTGATAGCGGTTGGGGACAGAACTGATGGGAGGTAGAATTAATGAGTAACCAGGGGGCAGAATTGCTGGGGAGATACGAGACAGAATTGCTAGGCAGGAAGACAGACAGATGTGGGGGTGAGAGCTCCTGCAGCAGGAGCCAAAGTCACCTTTAATAAATTTGTGAGCATTGGCAACAGTTGTCACATACATGCTGGGGGTGGGTGGGTGAGAGGTTCAAAAATCAAAAGACAGACTAAAACCACAAAGTAATCCTTTTTTAAAAACAAAGTAAATGATTTTTTTTAAAAAACAAACCTAAAACAAAACAAAAAAATTCTTCATGATTTTGGGGGCAGGGGTGTCTGAGTTATGATTTTTGAATCTTTGGGGTTGGCAATACTGTAAACATTGATAAGATGATTGTAAAAGTGATAAAATGATTGTTTTTTGAAGAATCATTGAGTAAGAATGATTTCAATCTTTCACTGTTTCTGAGTAGAGACTGTAGCAGAGGATTCCACTTTTGTAGGAGCCTGACAGCCAGACTTGCCTGCCTCAACAACATACAAATGCTCGGCGCACACACAGGCAATCTAGCTCGTTACACATGGGCAGCATGTTAATGTAGGAAGCAGTTACACCTACAGTATGATAGCACTCACACACATAAGTGAATTGCAGATGTTCACACTTGTCAGCGTTCCCATTTTGACTAGAACCGCCTGGAGTTTTGCAACGCCTGTGCTTCTTGCTAGTTAGGGCCTCTGTGGAGAGGGATTGGGAGAGGCCTCTGGCTGCCTCTCCCACTCCGGCACTTCTCACTCCTGGAGTGTTGGAGTCAGAGTTCAGAACAGAGGCAGCAATGGGAGAAGTGTTTGCTAATCTCCTATCCGCCCACCAATCTGCCTAGTCTCCTTAATGTGTGAGTGATAGTGGCGTATATAAGAGAGAGAGATTTCTGTAGTGGTAGTCTAACTCCTGCATACACAGGCCATAGAATTTTACCCTTAGCAGCTAGGCAGACATACCTCCATAACTCAGAATTATTATCAAAATCAAAATTGCTGTACTTTGTCAGCTCAATAAGAAAGGTGATAGACCTCATCATAAAGAGGTACAGAGGAAGCGTTGTCTACTGGTTGAAGTATAGGATTGGGAATCAGAAGACCTGGGTCCTACTTCCAATTCTGCTATGCATTTGCTATGTGAGCCAGTGGTGCTGGAATAATTCGTACAGTGGGGGTGCTGAGAGCTACTGAACCAAACTATAAACCCTCTATATGATGGAAACCATTTCAAACCAGGGGGATCAGCCGCACCCCCAGCATTCCTAGTTCCAGCACCTCTGGTGTGAGCTGTGGGCAAGTCAGTTAACCTTACTGTGCCTCAATTTCCCTGTAGTTAGAAAGAGCATAATACTTCAGAGGTTTGTGAAGTTTAATACAGTTAATGTCTGTAAAGTGCTTTGAGGTTCTTAGATGAAAGGTTCTATTGAAGTGCAATGTATTAAATATGGAAGTAAACATCTGCGAGGTGGAAGTGCCTGAGTCCAGTTTAAGTGTTGTCAGCTGCAGGAGGGCAGTTTAACTGGCTTCTAGGAATGCCTGCCTGGAATGTGCTGTATCCGACTTCAGAGGTTTCATTTCATTAATTGGGAGAATCGTGTTTTGATAGGAAACTATTGATTTGTTTCCTCTTCCCCTTAGGAAACCTTATTTAATTTTGCAAAGTGTTTAAGAAGATCGCACATATGTACTGTATATTAATAGACTGGGGATGATATTCATTTTTACTGAGCTGACTGCTCCACAAGCTAAGTGTTAGTTGATTATATCTAACTAAATGGAATTTGATAGAGGATAAAAGTTTAATGATACTAGGTCTTTAAGTTTTTAGTTCCTGCTGTGTCTAGATATTTTATGCATTATGTGACCCATCTAAAGTTCCAATTTGAAAAGTGGGCTCTGTAACGTCTATTTAATATTGACAATGTTTCTGATGTCCCAGATGATTTTATAATTAGAGGTTATAGGCCAAGTTTTTTTAAAAAATAGAAGCCTAATGAAAGCTGATTTAGGAGCCTAAGTGGCCTGATTTTCAAATGTTCTGAACATGCAACCTCCCATTACTCAGCACTTAGGCACCTAGCAGACTATCTATAATTTTAACTTTAGGCTTTTATATTTGAAAAATCTAGCAATAATTTTCATATTTAGTGTCTACAGTTAGGTTTCCAAATCCATATTTAGGTACTTAACTAAAAGTAGCCTGAATTTTAGAGTGGCTGAGCACTCATGAATCTTACTAAAGCCAAAGGGGTGAGACGTGCTCAGCACCTTTGAAAATCAGGCCACTTTTATTTAGGAACCTAAATAGCCTGACTGTGGGAACCCAGATGTGAAAATGTTGGTTCCTGTATTAGGAAAATGTCTGGCAATTTCCCAGATGAATGTCACCTAGGGACAATCTAATTTCTGGCATTACCCTAAGCCACAAGGGGACACTGTGCCAAGGAAGAAAGTGTCTGTGGACACTGGAAGGCAGGGCTGGAGGAGATGGGTCTCCCGCATACAGCAAGTCTGAACCAGCCCTGTCTTGCCAGGAACAACCACCTCTCAATCAGCTAGAAAACTAGGCAGCTCACTTCCACAGATATGACTGGGGGCAAGAAGCTTCCATGAAGCCCAGAGCAGCTTTATGCAGCGGGCCGGCTAGTATAGACAGCAAGGAACATGAAGCTTGCGGCCTTCACAGGAGTGTGCATAAATCACTTCAGATGGTGTTGGGATTGATTAGGAGAAGGCTGGGGAGTGGGCAAAATGTCATCTTAGAAAGGTCAGAATGAACTAGATCAGATTGAAGGGTGAGTCATATGTTTGGGGGCGGTGAGGCCCCAAGTTACTGAAGAGGCTCGTGCTCATTCTACTAACCTAAGTGCAAAATGAGGAGGATAGTGCCTTTAGCATACTTTGGGGGTAAAGATAACATTATTAAATGGGTTCTAACATTTTGAAACAGGTGACTGATGGTTTCTCATTTCTTTATATTCACCTTTCTCTTCCTTTCATACTCTGCCTAGCTTTATTTTTCTCTGATAGCTATGGCTAAAGCCTTTAGCTTAAGATCTCTCTCAGAGAATGGGCAAAGGCCTATTCTGCTTACATTTATTTGTATCTGTACAATAAAATATGGAAAAAGATTGTAAGATGATGCTGTTTGTGATGTCACAGTCTCCTATATTTGAATACAATAGACTTGTTTTTTTCCCATCAGTGGAAGCCAGCCTACAGGTCACTGGTAGCAGAAAATCCATCCAGAAATTGGGAAGGTCTGGCTGAAGAGAAAGCCAAGACACCGCAGTAATATGCTAATTTGCCTCATCCCCTTCCCCTGTGACAGCTTCTTTGACTGGGTGCTTCTGGAGGTCCCCAGAAATAAATTGAAGTTGTTCCACCCAGTTTAACCCACAGGAAAGACAGAGGTGGAGATACTTCCAACAATCCTCCCTGAGGAAGCATCTTCGCTTAACTCCAGGGGGATGCAGCTTGCACACTCTATGTCTGAGGGGCTGAATAAAGCCCACAATGTCTTTTAAAAAGGAATGTCCAAACCAGTGCAGTGTACACACAGTAATCCTGGCCTATTCTGTCAAACGCTTTTTTCCCTTCATCTAGTGTGATGGCCATTTATTTAATCCCTTTTTGGCAAGTTTTGAGGCTTATTAATCTTGCATTGTTATTACTGTGGGATGTCTATTTTTGATGTATGACTCTTGAGTCACATGTATTGTTTCAAGAAAAAATATCTCTAGTCTCCGTACTAAACATTTTTTGCTAACAGTTTACTGTCCCTGTGATGAGCAAGGATATAGACTGACCGATTTTACTGCATTCGGGGCTTGATACTGAGAAATGCAGAGCATCCCTTGCATTGTGCTCAGCTACCAGGATTCCAAATGGCTTCAAAGGGAACTGAGGGTGATCAGCTAAGCACCAGTTAAGAACTGGCCATCAGTCTCTTCCCTCCCCCACCCCACCCCCGCCCATCTATGTATTATAGTTCAATGTTATAAATTGCACTTTAAAATGTTCATTGAATATCAGCCTCTAGAATAATTGCTCTTTGTAGAGATGTCTCATGGAATCCAGCTGGATATCCCTCCAGTCCAGGTGGTTTCCCATTGTTTTGTGAATATAACACCTCAAGTACTTTTTTTGTCTATTGTTCCATCATTTATTCCTTTGTAATTAATTTCGTGTGAAAACTGCATTTTTCCTCCAAAACCTGCTACTCTCAGGGATCCACCAGAGGTCGGCAACCTCTGGCACGCAGCTCGCCAGGGTAAGCACCCTGGCGGGCCGGACCAGTTTGTTTACCTGCCGCCTCCGCAGGTTCGGCAGATCGCGGCTCCCACTGGCCGCGGTTAGCTGCTCCGCAGGGCCGGCTCTGGCTTTTTTGCCGCCCTAGGCAAAATAAATTGAAGTTGTTCCACCCAGTTTAACCCACAGGAAAGACAGAGGTGGAGATACTTCCAACAATCCTCCCTGAGGAAGCATCTTCCCTTAACTCCAGAGGGATGCAGCTTGCACACTCTATGTCTGAGGGGCTGAATAAAGCCCACAATGTCTTTTAAAAAGGAATGTCCAAATCAGTGCAGTGTACACACAGTAATCCTGGCCTATTCTGTCAAACGCTTTTTTCCCTTCATCTAGTGTGATGGCCATTTACTTAATCCCTTTTTGGCAAGTTTTGAGGCAGGGGAGGGCGGCGAGCCCGCCGTGGCTCCGCTCTCCCCGGCGGCCAGAGCGCCGGGAGCAGGGCAGAGAGCCCGGCCAGGGCTCTCCGCTCTCCCTGGCAGCCAGAGCGCAGGGCGGCGAGCCCGCCGCGGCTCTCCGCTCTCCCCGACCAGCCGGAGCGCCGGGGGGAGGGCGGCGAGCCCGGCCGGGGCCCCGCTCTCCCCGACCGGCCAGAGCGCCGCGGGGAGGGCGGTGAGCCCAGTCGCGGCCCCGCTCTCGGGCCGGAGTGCCCCGCCGCGCTGCCCCCCCTCCAGGCGCCGCCCCAAGCACATGCTTGGTGGACTGGTGCCTGGAGCCGGCCCTGCTGCTCCGGGCCAATGGGGGTGGCGGGAAACGGCGCGGGCCAAGGGATGTGCTGGCCACTGCTTCCCGCCACCCCCATTGACCTGGAGCGGTGAACCGCGGCCAGTGGGAGCTGCGATCGGCCGAACCTGCCGATGTGGCAGGTAAACAAACCGGTCCAGCCCGCCAGGGGGCTTACCCTGGCGAGCCGTGTGCCAGAGGTTGCCAACCCCTGCATGACCAGACCCTGTGACAATGTGCTCCCTTCCAGTCTGACTCTGGCTGGCTCCAGAACTCTTGCAAGAGTTGCAGTTCTAAGACACTGGAGGAGCTCTGTGCTAAAAAAAATTACAACCAAACACTTTCGGCAATAACTGTCCTGTGCATTCCTTGTGGGGTTGGGTGTCTGCTTTACACCCTTCCCACAATCAGCTCCTCAGCCTCCTGAAAGAGTTGCTACAAAGTCTGGGGGAAGGTGGGAAGCACTTCCACCTTCTACACCTCTTACTCCCAGGATCCACAGGTTTTCTGTCCTTTCCAGGCACAGAAGTTCAACTGCACCTCTACCCCGATATAACACTGTCCTCAGGAGCCAAAAAAAATCTTACCGCATTATTGGTGAAACCGCGTTATATTGAACTTGCTTTGATCCGCCGGAGCACGCAGCCCTGCCCCCCTGGAGCGCTGCTTTACTGCGTTATATCGGGTCACATTATATCGGGGTAGAGGTGCATTTGTATATACAATGTCCCATTTCTGAGAATGCTGGCATCTGACAGAGCCTTTGTAAGCCATCCGCAGATGCAAATGTGGGGCTGGTTTCAGCCTTAGCTCAGGTAAAAGTAATACAGTCCCCAAATATAACTTCACTTAGATATAGCTCCTGCAAAAATCTGCAAGAAGATGTCTAAGCCCATATAGAGTTAAGTTTAAATTATAAGTATCAACATATCTGAAGTAACCGTGGAAAGTGTTGAGTCCTGAAGGCAGTGTTTATTTTAGTTGTTGTACTTCTTCTAGTTATTTAGATTTTGTCCCTTGTTTTCATTTCTTTATTTATTTGTGGCACCATCAAAGCAAGTATGTGTCTCAGGATCCTAACAGTTGACAGCTCTTTTGGGTTTAACAGAAGAAACATATTACTTCTCTCACTCACGAATTACATAAATTAAATTACATAGTCTCCTGGGCTTGCTTAGTTTTTAACAATACAGAAATACACTGCAACTAAAGAGCTGAAAGCTCTTTGGGGCAGGGATCTTGTCATCTGGCATTTGTCTATGTAATACCCAGCACACCTACAGTATTAAACAAACAATACTAAGATAGCTTTAAAAAAAGGGAAGTCACCGCATTAGAAAGAGAATGAAAAAAAAAAAGAAATTCTTCTCGCATGTATGTTTGTTGGTCTTTCTTAACACTCTTTAGTTGCCTCCAGATAATTAAAATATCTTTCTTCTTTCCAAGACAGGGGAGTTAATTTTCACATATTTATTTTAAAGTGTTATCCTTTGTTTTCACATAAGTTACTTGGTTTTTATCTTCCAGTTCTGAAATCCTCCCCTCTACTTTTATAATTCTAGTGGATAGGTGACTTTTTTTATTGACATCTATTTCAGAAGCATATTTTGAAATCTTTACAAACCTGCTAGGCTTTTATGTTTAATCATTTGCTCCACTGAAGGGCTTTCCTTGAGTTTCTTGAGTTCCATCTTCAGGCAGTAAACAAAGTCCTTCTGTGTTTCCCTAACAGCATTTAAGTGTGTTGGGGAAGAGAGCAATTTTTAGCAGATTTTTAATGCATTGTAGCCAAAATTCTTCTTTACTACGGCAGTGCAACCCCAGGGACAGCAATGGAGTTACACTGCTACAGCTGAGAGGATAATTTGGCTCTGCACATGTACAGCTTGATTCTGCTCTTACTTACGGCAGTATAAATCCAAAGAGGCCCATGATGCATGTGGTATTGGAAACTGTACCTTTAAATGACTTAGCTTCCCAGACTGGAAGTTGGAGGGAGGGTGCTGAAGAACCCCATGTTCTGGATGCAGAGGCAGTTAGAACTGCATCACTGAGTAAACAGATCTCTTTCAAGTACCTCAGGCCCAAAGCGATTACTGAACACCACATGGTACCAGGTGTAAATAGAAATGGAGGAAAATTACCTGAGTGGAAGAATGGAGCAGGTAAAAGTTCCAGTAGAGATTAAACTCTCTGGAAATATGGGAAACAACTGGAATAGATTTAAACAGTGCTTCCTCTGTATCTGCAATCAATGGGCGACAGTGAAAAGGAAGAAAATCAGAGGTAGCCTTATTTCTAACAATAGCAGGTTCTGATAAACATCCCAAGTGTAACAGTTTTCAGATAATTCAGACAGAGGCTAACTATGAAACTGTATTACAAAAATTTGAAAACTGAAATATGAGAGTGATGTTTTGAACATACAGGCACAAAAAGAAAGTGAAACTGATCTAAGGCTGAAGAAACAATCTTGCAATTTTGGGTGCTAAGTCCTTGATAAGAGACCAGATTGTGATTGGAATCTGAAAGAAAAAACAAAAAACAGACTACTGCAGACCCAAAACTAATCTTTGACAAGGCAATTAGCATTTGTCAAGTAGTAGGAGTCAACTTGTCCAGAATGCATGGGTGGCCAGTAACCCAGCCATTGGGGGAGGCTAGCCCCCAGCCCCTCCCCTTGTGCCTGAGGCCCCTCCCCTTTCCCACAGGAATCCAGAGCACCCCCCACCATGGCCCCTGCCCCCAGCGCAAGGCAGCTGGGTGGCGCTGATACAGTGCCCCCAGCGCTGGTGCGCTGGGCGGCCAGCCCCAGAGCACCAGGTGGCGGCACCCCCAGCCCCAGAGCGCTGGGCGGGCAGCGCGGCCACAGCACCAGCTGCCCCAGTCCCCACAGCAGGCTGGCCAGCCCCAGCCCCAGCC
>NW_020664369.1:8964604-9045362 GCF_002925995.2 Terrapene triunguis
GGGCCGAGGGACCTCATTATTAGGATCACAAGAGAGGAGGCTCATTGACTACAACATTTTTCTATTTGAATTACAAAACATATGTTAGGCCAACATTTGGGAAAAATAGAAAATATATTTTAAAATTCTATCTGCAGAGACCCACAATTAATTAATTGGGGAACAGACATTATATTTGAACTAGAAGAGCGCCTTTGATTACACATATATTTGCTTGAAGATTAATGTATGAAGTGTTTCACTGTTCAATAAACAATAGTGAATCTTGTTTTTACTATTCCTTACTATCTTATCTTTTAAAAACCTATTTTCAGAACGGTGATCACTTTCTGGCACTTACTCTCTCTGTTTCTGCATACATTCAGGAATTATGAAAACAAGAACTGAGGAGAAAGGTTTAGACCAGGGATCGGCAACCTTTGGCACGCGGCCCATCAGGGAAATCCACTGGCCGGCCAGGACGGTTTGTTTACTTGCAGCGTCCACAGGTTCGGCTGATCGCAGCTCCCAGTGGCCACGGTTTGCCGTTCCAGGCCAATGGGGGCTGCAGGAAGCGGCGCGGGCTGGGGATGTACTGGCCGCCACTTCCCACAGGCACCATTGGCCTGGAATGGCGAACCGCGGCCAGTGGGAGCTGTGATCGGCCGAACCTGCGGACACTGCAGGTAAACAAACCGTCCCAGCCCGCCAGCAGATTTCCCTGATGGGTCGCGTGCCAAAGGTTGCCGATCCCTGCCTTAGACCCATCAAATAACATAACTACACACAGTCGTAAACTCCTTGGCTACTACTTTGCTCTTGCTGTCCAAATTTGTGTCACCTATCTGATTACATAGGTTTGTAACAGATTTTGGCAAGCATGCAGAATTCTCCTAAGTTTGTTATTGAGTTGGTATTTCCTCTTCTCTCCAAACTTTTCTGTGAGCTCCCACAGACTATAGCTTAAATTTTTAAAAGCATCCAACTTGGACTTCTAAGTCCCATTTTCAAAAGTAATTTAGAAGCCTAATTCCCATTGACTTTCTCTGAGACTTATACACCTAAGTGCCCAAATCACTTTTGAATATGGGACTTTGGTTTCTAATTCAGTTAAGAGATTTTGAAAAATTTACCCCTAGTCTAAAATTGAATGTCAACCTTCTTTGGAAGAGACCAGGATTATAAAGACTGATGTTATGGTATGAATGTGTGTAACTATCCATGTGAATATATATATATATATATTTTTATTAACTGGCTGTGGGGGGGGGGGGGGAAAATTTATTTTTTAAGTTTTAAAAAAATGTATGTCATCAAATAGCTATTAATATATTAAAATGGCCTAGGGACAGGTGAGCCTCAGGTGCTGGCTACAGGAGAAAAAAAATATATATATATTACTGACAATGGGTATCCAAAGTGGCTGCAGCTGGAATGGTTTTGATGCACATGTAGACAAGGACAAACTACAATTACTGACATGGTGCTGAACGGCATTTGTCCTTGTTCATGCATGCAGTTAACCCATGGTCATCAGTGGATCAGCTACAATCATTGCTGACACCTGTCCTCAGAAAAAGGTACTTTTTCTATTGTAAACAGGAGCTGAGACTCAAGTGTTGCTTTGGGATCACTTCTCCTGTCTCTTGTTTGGGCTCACCATGCACAGATTGTATTGAAGTACATCACAAGATGCACTGGGAGCAAAGTCATGGATCTTTGACATGAAGATGATAAATACAGCTCTGTTGTTTTTTTTGAAAAAGTATTGTTTTGGAAGCTGGATTCATGTATCCTACAGTGGATGTGTTTTCAGTGTTGGCAAGCTGATAAAGTCTTGGTCTCTCCTCAACAACCTGTATTATATAAACATTTGGGAACAAATATGATTTAATTACAACATCACAGGCTGCCAGCACAGCCTTGCTTTTGCAGTTCTATGGTTATATTTCTTTTCTTACTAAAGTTTGAACTCACCTGCTCAGAGCTGTGGGCCACTAATATGGATTCAAATTCTATCTCAATCAGAAATAGAGTGGAGAAAGAGGAGATTGCAAAAGAGAATATACATGGTTACATGTAGATACATACCACTTCTCCTAACCTCCCATACATAGGCGCCGACTTCTTCTGGCGCCGGTGGGTGCTTGACCCCCCTCTGTCAGTAGGAGGGTTGTGCTGTCTTTTGCACATCTACTTCCAATATCCATCCCCTGAACACACCTACAAAATGTGGCCCATCCAGCTGAAATAAAAGGTGGCATAGCATATGCACAATGTGCATCAGGCAGCATGTGACCAGGATTCATCACCGAATTTGTTCCACTGGTTGGCTCATTAGCTTCCCTGGCTTGGGCTGGGTATCAACGGGGAGTGTGACATGAATGTTGATCCATGCTCCCCCCCAAGTATACTGTGGGACTGATATTTCAAAGAGCAGAAGAATCTGATGTGGGTGAAATTCCCCCCGTAGAGGATGCCAGTGGTCTCTACGCCTCGTGCTGATCCTCTGCACAGTGGAATTTCACCATATAGGAAGAAAAGGATTAATTCCCTGCTTAGCAAAACTATTAGTCAGCTGCCCATTCAGGGGCTAGGGAATTAACAACCGAGGCATCCATTATAGTGAGGAGAAACTGAGGACTGTTCTTTTAGGTGTATTTCTTTAATTTAAGGACTAGATTTGTGACTGGGGGTAATTATTTGGAAAAGGAAATGTCTCCATCTCATCTTTACGTGTATCAACCATCTCTGTCAGTTTTCCTCTCCTTCTCAGACTTTTCTCTGAGCAAACAGCATTAAAAAACAAACCCCTATTCATAGTAACAAATTTAAAAACTTTAGACTTGCAATGGGAAATCCTTTTTGTCCTGCATAACCCAGTGTGTGCACTAGCATGTCTGTTATCAATGAAGTGAACTATGCAACTGCAAACAGTCATACAATCAGGTTTTCATTAATATTTATGTGACCAAGCTCTGCATTTGATAGTTTTAAAAGATACCTGAGTTCTAAATGCAATTCCCATATACCAGTGTATTATCTGTAATAGGCCATTGTCTATATAGTATGGCTCACATGAGGATCCTGAATGAAATATTCTCACTTAGTTTTAGATTAGAAGAAAACTTGAAAAAATGCAGATTCATATACAATCTGTAAATTGCCATAAGTACCAGATTTACAAGTGCCATGTCACATGACAAATTAATATTTACATAGATTGCCATGCCTTACAGAAGTGGTTCTCAACCAGGGGTTCGGGGGCCCCTGGGGGTCTGCGGGCAGGCTTCAGGGGGCCGCCAAGCAGGGCCACTGTTAGATTCGCTGGAGCCCAGGGCAGAAAGCCAAAGCCCCACTACATGGGGCTGACATCCAGGGCCCTGAGCCCTACCACCTGAGGCTGAAGCTGAACTTAGCTTTGCAGGAGCCCCTGTGGCATGGGGCTCCAGACAATTGCCCTGTTTGCTACCCCTTAATGCCAGCTCTGGCTTTTATATGCAGAAAAAACAGTTGTGGCACAGGTGGGCCGTGGAATTTTTATTGAACGTTGAGGGGGGCCTCAAAGAAAAAGGTTGAGAATGCCTGCCTTACAGCATATTGACCTATATCCCACAATCCTTTTGGGGAAAAATGCCCATTGTTACTGAGTAAAAACAAAGCGCTCAATTCTGCCACTTTATGCATCTTAAGAGGTAGCCTACTCAGTATAACAGTGGCAGAATCAAGCCTGAAGTAAGGACCTCAAGATTTGCCCAGGATGATCCCAATATGACAACATAGGAAAATGATAGCGTCTCCATTCTTCTAGACCCTTCCTTTTTATTTTTGCATTTTCATCAGTGCAATTAGTATGAATACTAATACTCTGATCTTTTGCACTATGACAGAGATGTTTAATACAATTCAGTATTTCTAATGCAACATACTATCAGACCGAGCTATAGGATTACTAAATTAGGACTCAGTTGAAATACTTCATAAATTGGTCTTTGCAACATTTCATAATATCATCTAGATTTTAGAGACGGAAGAGGGGGGGCGGTAAATGTTTGTGTTGCCCAGATTCCCATATTGCTAGCAGTCTTATCTAGTGGCTGGCTACAAATTGCTCAATCTACCTGATAATCTCATTGTGACTCAGGATGATATGGCTGCATAATTACCTTTGAAATACAATATGGGACACACCTTAAATTTCTCAGAAAAGCCAAGAACGTCTTTGTTTCGGACAGGCTCTAAAGCCATCGATTTTCAGCTGTACACCACACAGGGGTTTTGTGCACAGCAGGACTCAATGAGCTTGGCTAACAGAGGCGATTAAATTAGAACTGAATTAATCTCATTTCTATCCCTGAATAGGAGAGACAACCTGGGTTATGCCTTTTTTATGTTACACGAAGTACAACATACAACATCTGAAGAAGTACCTGGATGGCCCTTTGACTGCATCCAATAGAATCCCTATGTTATGAACTAACTGGGGATTGAGGAGTTTGTAAAATAAAGCATCTCACAATTACAGAAGGTACAGTTCATAAATTAATGTATTAATCATTCAGTGATAATGTACCTAATGAATGGTAACAAATGAGTGCCTGATTTGTCTTTGTTTAGGTGCCAGAGCTCTCAGTCTTTTCAGACCTCTACACCCGCTTGAATGTTGGCTGAGGAATTGAGGCCACGTTCGGCAGCAGAAAAAATGGTTCATATAACAGGTCAGTCATAAGATCAGTGTTTTAAAATTGGTCTTCTACTGTATTATGCAGTGTCACCACACTACTGAGAAAAGCAGGTGCACTTTTTAAAGTGATTTTTGTGGGGCAGGTGCCACATAAAAGTCCAAGATGGATAGATATGGCTTAGTATGCTGCTGAGCCTATAAATAAGGGAAGCAATTGGTGCCAGTTGTGATGGTGTTTTTTGTGCTGTGCTAGGAATTGGACCAAAATTGCTAACTCAGTTCACATAGGCTACCTAACTATTATCAAATGGCAATGAATGGTAAAAATAAGAGAGTAGGTTACTATTTAGAGATTGACTGTTCAGAAAAGGACAAGGTTCAACTTGAACTGTCTTACAAACAAGCTCAGATAGAAAAATGAGAGACGTGCTCAAGTGCAAAACAGGCAGTAAATCCAAAGATAATCAATGACTGACAGTCCAAAGCCACTTGCAGTGTTTCAGTGGGTGCAAAATAAAAAACTACTGCAAAATTGGTTTAACCTTCTGCCTTAAAAGGACTGTCTCATTTTTCACTGAAGAATCCTTTTGATATATCCTTATTGCCCTAAAATGAGATCTTATTAAATTACAAAATAACACACACAACCACATTAGTTTTTTTCACTTCCATATGCTACAAAGAAATGCATGGGCCATATTTTATAAAACCCCATTTCCATAATAAGATAGTAAAAGTTCATTGAAACTTTTTTCACCCTATTAGTAGCATTGAAGTGAAGTGGTTGCCATTAAAAAAATTTAGCATATAATCAGAGAGCAATAACAGGAAAGTATCTGGATAAGAACTTGTGGTAAAAGTAAACTTTTACTGTGGAAACCACCATATACAATAACTCTCACTGCTTTATATCAGCCATATTTATATTTTAATGGACTGGTGTGCAGGATTTGTGTCACTGTCAGACTGTTCTGCCACTTTTAGTCATGTTGAGTGGAATTTACACAAGTATTCCCATTGAAGACAATGGGACTCCTTGTGAATATAGATTACTCAATGTGACTGTGTGGGACAGAAACAGACTCTGAAAGGCTACAGAAATGAGAGAATGGGGTAAGCATTGTAGGAGTGCAGTGAAATAATGATTATATTCAAAAGTAACTTCGATTTTTTTCTTAAACCAAATACTTAACAAAATTCTTTTGTTAAATTTTTTAAAATAAAATAGACCGGCTTGTGTCTATCTCCCCTGAGAAACAGGCATGATGCAAGGGGGTAGGAGGACAGCACCATGAGAGAGGAGAACAAAGAAGGAGGAAGCAGGAAAGAGAAAAAAAATATAAGAAATAGAGATGTAGCTAAACCAAAATTCCAGATCTGAACACCCTCAAATTGTAGGAGATTGAAAACTCAAAGCCAGGCCTAATATTTTTTCAATGAAGGCTGACTTTATAAGAGGTCAAACCATAAACTTTGCATGCCATCGTCTCCCCCAACAGCCAATCTTTAGATTTGAAGTTTGCAATCTTGGTTTATTGTTTTTTTTTAAAAATCAATCCCTTCTATTGAAAGGTTTTTGTTTGCTGTTATTTAAATATATTTACACAGATCTTTCAGTGATAAAATCCCCATAAACTATATAGGCACATAGGAATTGCCGTACTGTATCAGGCTCATGGTCCACCCATTCCAATATTCTATCTTAGACAGTGGTCAGCTGCTTCAGACAGAAGTGCAAGAAACCTTGCAGTAGATGTGGGATACTCTGCCACCCAATGGGGCTTTCCTCTTAACACTCAATAGTTAGAGGTTGGCTTAATCACTGAGGCTCTTTTTTGTTGTTGTTGTTGTTTTTTTTTAAGTATTTGACATTATAATGCTGGGGTATTCTTGTTATCCATATAAGTGTCCGATTCTCTTTTAATTGTGCTGATTTCTTGGTCTCAACAACATCTGTGGCAATGAGTCCCAAACACTGGTTGTGCACTGAGTGAAAAAATTGTGTTTTTTTTTTTAATATTTAAAATTGCAGCCTTTTGGTTACTTTGGATATCATCTTGGTCTTGTATTGAGACAAGGAGAAGAAAAGTTACTGATTGAGCTTCTGTAGACCATTCATTGTTTATCATCTGCCCTCTTATTTATATCCTCTCTTACATAAACAAGAGTGTTTTTTTTCCTCCACTCTCTTTTCTTATGGGATTATTTCCATGCATTTCACCATTCTTGTTATCACGAGACATTTGCTCTTGCCAATGATGTCAGCAGAGTCCATTCATGTCATTATAATCTTATACTTCACAACAATAGCCTATTATTTCATATATTTTATTTAGGTCTAATAATTGATTGACTGCTATGTTCTGCTATAAACATGTGCAGTTAGTTCTCATTGTGTTTTCATCGCTCCTGAGCACTTTGGGTATGATTTTCCTTTTGCATGTGATTTTGCTTTAGAAACACACGTGTTCATATTTGTATTTCTTAGTTCTCTTTTCAAACCAAGCGTTTCACTGGAAAAGCTTTTCTAAAAAAAAAAAAAAAAAGTCCCTCCCTGCCCCTTGTGGTCTCCCTGCAGTTACTGGAGGGACATCAATCAGAAATTGGTCATATAAAAAGTCATTATTGCTTAAAGACCTTAAAATCCTTGTCTTTGTGACTCCCTTGTTACTTATTTTCATATAACATCTTCCAAATTTGCTAATCTGATATGAATTGAGATAAATTAGGTCATTTGCAGCCCGACTTTCCTGCCAAATTCAAATCGGCAGTCAATGTGCTTTATTGAACAGTGTACAGTGCTTGTTTTTGTTTGCTGGGTTCTTTTGGAGGATGAAATCACAGACTTGCTCACAGTCCTAATGGTTACTTTGTTTCCCTACAGTAGTCACTAATCTTTGTTTTCTCATCCTCTTTGCACAACTGTCAGTGGACCACTCATTGCTACTAAACCAGGCCCTTCAAACTCTTCCGGTGTTTAGGAAAATTCCAGCAGGTTTGACTGCAGTGACCTGTTTTTTTTTTAATTTATATTTATATAGATATAGATATAGATAAAGTTTTATTCCAGGATATTCTTGCAGCTGCTACTGGCTGATGTTTCCTCTTCGGTAAAGGTGAATAATCCGATTTGCTTGTCCCAAATTTGTCCTTTTCAGAGAAGGTGGGAATTAATTCCCCTTTAATGACAATACTCCCAAAGATTTCACTGGAACATTAACTTGAAATTGTACATGCAACATGATAATGTAGGTTCTGATCCTCCAATTAGATCCATGTGGGGGATCTTTGAACTTCTGTGGACCCCAACTGACTTCACCGGGGCAGAGAGGTGTCCATGTAATCATAAGCAACCTCTCTGTAGGTACACAGTTGCAGTATCTGGGCCTCAGTATGACTTAATTTGCATCTCCTCTCAGAAAGGTGTGTATTGAACCCCTGGAGCGGAGTTCTGCCTCCAGCACACACTGTGAGAGTGGCACCCCTAAAATCAGAGGCAGAACTGAGCCTCTAGAATATTGCATTTTTGTCCCATTTGTTTTCTCGAAAACCCAGAATTGTGTTTTGTTTTTGAACTTCCCAAATTGTGGTGGCGTGGATAAAAGAAAACCTGGCTTCGGAACAACCCCTGATTTTGGTTTTGCAACAACTGACAGGGTTTTGAAAAACTAAAAATGAAACACGAGCTCTCCAGTCCATATCTAGTTGTCTCTCTAATCCTTAGGAAGGGAGGATTTAGAGAATCAGGCTAAGGTTTTTAAAATTAGGAGCACAACATTAGGAGTCACTGAGAGCTTCTGAGTGTTCAGCACTTTGGAATATCAGGTCACTTATTTTCAAGTCTAAATTAAGGTTTGAGAGTGTAACTTTAGGCCCCCGTTTCTGAAAGTCTTGACGTGAGGTGTGGTCTACACTAGACTAAGTTAACATTCATAGAACCAGTTAAGATTTTTGGCCCATTTGTAAAATGCCTTGCATCTATACGTGACACCCCTGCTTCCAATGTCTCCAAGTAGGCCTGGAATCAACAAGAATAGATATCTCCCAGCAGGTTTAAGGACTGATTCAAGATCAGTTGGTTAATTGGTTCACTTTTAAAAATCTAGTGGCAGTGTGGACACAAAGTCCTCCAAGAGCTAGCCCACAATGCATGTTCTGAACAGTTCTTTTTATGTAAGGATGTGGCTGCAGAGGCCAATAGATATCCATTTTGGAAGGTGAAGTTTTGGACTTCAGAAGGTTATGCAAAGTACAACTAACAGCAGGCTACTGGAGCATGGAGATGGGAGGAATAGAGTGGGGTCTCTCTGGAGTGGGTTTGTTGGCTAACAGCCTGACTAAACACAGGTGGCTTGTGAGAGCAGCACTTGCAGCCAGAAAAAACATCTGTAGTTCACTGCTGAAGATGTTCAAAGCCTGGTGGGGAGGAGGTTTTCAGAAGGAAGAATGATGGGGGAAGTGTGGTTCAGGGAGGGAGCGAAGCAGGGCCTCAGCCAGTGAACTGTATGAGGTTTGCCAGATGAGGCAGTTGTGCTCTTGACAGCCTCCTGATACTGCCATTTCAGTTCCCAAACAAGCCACTTCAGTGCAGCCACTGCAATGATGTTGCAGCAACCACTGCTGGAATACTGTATCCAGTTCTGGTGCCCACAATTCAAGAAGGATGTTGATAAACTTGAGAGGGTTCAGAGAGGAGCCACGAGAATGATTAAAGAATTAGAGAGCCTGCCGTGTAGTGATAGACTCCAGGAGCCCAATCTAATGAGTTTAACAAAGAGAAGGCTAAGGGGCAACTTGATTACAGTGTATAAGTATATACAGAGGGAACAAATATTTCATAATGAGCTCTTCAATCTAACAGATAAAGGCATAATATGATCCAATGGCTGGAAATTGAAGCCAGGCAAGTTCCATCTGGAAATAAGGCGTAAATTTTTAATAATGAGACTAATTAACTTTTGGAACAATTTACCGAGGGTCCTGGTGGAGTCTCCATCACTGACAATTTTTAAATCAAGATGGGATGTTTTACTAAAAGATATGCTCAGCTATTTGGGGGGAATTCAATGGTCTGTGTTATAGGAAGAAAGTGAAATTAGATAATCACAATGGTCCCTTCTGGCCTTGGAATCTATGAATGTTGGATAGGCATCCAGAGTGTATTGCAACTGGACTTGCTTATATAAGCACTTGTGTAGACGTGGTACTGCAGCTAGCAGTACTGCCAACCCCCACTGCTCAAAAATCATGAGTCAGTCCCACAAAATTAGGAGATTAAAAAAAAAAAAAAAAATCATGTTGGGTCCTTTTTAATTTCCCCTCTGGTGTTTAAGCCTTTGGGGGGGAACGTGGGTCACATCTTTAAGCTTTTCTCCTCAACTGAAAGGTTTTTAATTTTTTTTTAAATGGAAGCAGAGATTCTCATTTGTTTACATGACTCCAGGAACGGAAGTTTTAAACCTCCAATGCTTGTTCAGAGTTGGCAACAACACTACTTCCAAACCCATTCAATGCATCTTGTGTGAATGGACTGAACCAAGTGTATTTTAATTGGTTACTTCTGTCTGCTTACATTACAAATTTGTAGTGTATGTGAAGGCATTCTTGAAACCAGCGGTGTTGCACTGGTGAGCACCAGAGCAGAATTTATCCTTAAAAGTCCAATCTTGCAAGGTGTTGTATGTCTGCTGAGAGATGCAGTGCCCTCACCCAACATTGCCCTCTCAGAAGGCACTGAACAACTTGTAGGATTCAACCCTACTTGCTAAATAAATTTGGAATGGCTCATCTAGAATTTGGGGAAGTCCTGCAGATATGTCAACGATCTTAGTGTTTTTTATTTTAAATAAGCCAGCTGAATGAGTAATTTTTGAAAGTGGGCCAGTGTACATGCAACATAACTTCCTGTATAATGTTGTCTTAATAACGTCTTACATTTATGGAGCATCTTCGATCCCAAAGTACTTGAAAAGTATATGCATATAGCACTGCTGAAATGCAGCCAGTTTTGCAGTGGAGGGCAGCAGTCAGGCAGACAGCTTACAGTAAAGGGGGGGAAGAGGGTGAGGCAAGGCTACCCACTGCCTTTTCTTTTTAATTACTTGTAGGTTAATGCACCAATGTTAATCCAAGTTTATTTGTTTAGATCATATTTTTTTACGCTGGGTGCCTGTTCGGGCCTCTGTCAGTCTCTGTACTTCAAGCACTGATACTATGAACGTTAGTGTCAAAGCAAAAATATACCTCTACCTATCAGGCAAGTCTGTAATTTACATTTAGATTTATTTCATTTCTCAGGCAGTGGAAGTTACAGAGCTAAGAACATTTTGGCCTGTAAAGCCTTTTTCAAACAGCTGAAACTGCATTCTCATCCTCTTTTCAAACCATCAGACATCAGGCGCTGACCCAGTCCCATTAACCAATTACCCACACGTCACACAATTAATCTTTCATTGCAATTCGATGAAGTTCGTTCTCCATCTCCATATGATTCTTTACAATCCCACTGAGTAAAGCCTGCACATTTTTGGTCACTATTCATTTTGCCCTGGCCTGCACTACTTTGATCTGGGAAATGAAAAGACTGTATATGTAACTGATAGATTCATCAGCTGTGTGGAGGCTCTTTTTGGGATGACTTGATATGATAGGGTGTAATGGCTCCTTTTGGAGCCATTCTGGATTGCAGGTGGATAGGCATTTTAAAAACTGGCTAAATATATATTTTTATGGTAACTCCTGAACACAGATGTCACTGATAAGGTGCTCAGGGCACCTAGGACTCCCCTAAATGTTTCTGAGAGAGCTGACTGCAGTACTGCCCTTTGTCTCTTTCACTTCCCATAATCCCCTAGGCACCTATGATGGGGTTGGGACTCACCACCGCAGTGCCTCCTGCTAGCATGTCTGGGAATTAGCTCTGTCCTCTGCAGTTCATCCTCTGCCAGTGGCGTCCCATCCGTCATCTGTTCCCCTGTTGGTGTCTGGGCCCACGTTGCTCCCCACTCGGTGGCATCCTCTTCAGGACACTGCCCTCCAGCAGTGCCCATTGCTCTGGTCTCACCCCCTTCTGGGGGTCTGCTGTTATCAGCAGTCCTCTGTCTGCACCTGGTCTAGTGTCCAGCTGCAGCCTCAAAGTCTAGCCCCTTTGTCACAGGGGCCAGCCACAGCCTGTATCAGGCCACACTCCTCCTCAGCCAGGTGTAGTACAAGGGGGGGACCCAGGCCCATCCACTACTCTGGGGCCCGACCCAGGGACCCTCTAGCAGCAGCCTCCTTGCCCTCCTCCTTTCCCCTTGTCAGACTTTTGTCCTTGGGCCACTTCCCCTTTGGCCCTATGCACCCACTCGGCCCTTTGTAGCAAGGCCTGCAGCCTGGGGTTTTCCTTGGCTGGAGCACCTTCCCCAGCACTGCTCTGTCCAAGGTGCTACCTTTCAGCCCAGGAGCCAGTCCACCTCCCTTGGCAGTCAGGGAGAAGCTGCCTTTCCTCCTGCTAGGCAGCCTTTATAGAGGGCCTAACCCAGCCCTGATTGGCTGCCTCTGCCCTGCCCGGCTCCTAACAGGCCTCTGTTGATTGGCTGCCGGCCTGCGCAGCCTCAAAGGCATGTTCCAGCCTTTTTCTCAGGGGGTGGGGCACTGCCCCACCACAGCACCCATTCTCACAGCTAAGGGCCAGTTCATTTTTTTTAGTTGGCCACTCTTGGGGTGGAGGCACCAAAACCATTTTCTGCCCAGGCTGACAAAAGGCCTAGAGCTGCTCCTATCCCAGCACCTTGATGAAGAACTTCTCCAAGGCTGCTTGCTGCCTCCCCTTTTGGAGCTGTGCTGCTAATTCCCATGTCAACTGATCCCATGCTCTGAGACAGCATCTGCTACAATTGCAGGGCCAAGAACAGAAAGCACCACAAAGCAAAATGGCAAATTGGCCAGCAACCTGCCCGCCCCCAACTGAATTAGAAACCCACCTACCCAATAACCCTGACTTACGCTGTGGGGAGGAAAGTCTCATCTGTGTAACTCTTAACAGCTGGGTCCAATCAAGAAGGAGGATCTGGTTGCAAAATATTCCCTCCTCTCCCCAGGACTGTGGGAAAGAGGATACACTGATCTAATGTCTAGAACACCTGCCCCAGATTTGGGTTTGGACAGAACAAGGAGGGAAGTCCAGAGGCGAGGGGTTTTGTAGGAAAAGGAGTTCAAGTTGTAAGTCATCTTCAGCCCTGCTCCTAGCTCTCTGGTGCTTGTACTGAACTCATTAAGGAGCTCTACCTTAACTTGGGCAGGAGAGGAGGAGTGTGTGTGTCCTCTGCTTATAGAAACACTACTCCTAAGTGCTTCTCTCTTTAGTGAATCATGTGCAATGAGAGTTGTAATTCTAGTTCTGCTGATAGACAACGGAGTCTTCTTCAGTTTAAGGACAGAGGCCTGTTTCTCTGGAATGGAAGTTTTTTTACTTCTTGACCTGATGCCACATGTATGTAGTTTGCCAGCAGGTCTGTGTACATTTGTTGCTACAAATTATTATTTGTAAACTACACACGTAATTTAAATGTACAGATAAATGATAGTGACATGCCCTTCAGAACTTCCATGAGAGAGACTCTTCTTAGCCTACAGGAAATTAAATACTCAAAACTGTATGACAATGTTAAAGATCAGACTTTGCCATAAAACCAGGGAACTAGAAGAGTCAAGGTTTCCACACCACACATACTTCACCGTGTTGTGTCTATAAGTTGCCAAGCCTCTTGGAATATAATGACATGGAACTTTCCTGTTAGGTATGAAGATATAAGGAGGTGAATTAAAAACAAAGTAGCAGATTAAACATTCTGGAATTTTCTTGCTTTTGTGGATTTAGGTTGTCACAGTTCAGGGCACCTGCACCTATATTTGTCCTCAGAGGTCTAGCAGGGCACCCACTCTCAGGCTTCCTGCTCTGCAGCTGTTGCTTCTCTTGGGTGGACTGGAGACTCATGTCTCACTCCCTTCTGACGGGAGTATTTCCAGGCTGTACAGTCCCTGCTTTCGCTGTGTTTTTCCCAGCAAAGACAGTCTGCCTAAACACACCTGTTTGCTTTTGCTTCAGAGGCTGATAGAGTGATTGCTACAGATATGAATTACCACACAGTTCTTTCTAAGCAAGTCTACTTTATTCTTAAGGTAAAAAGCATTACAGAGAAAACATATTAAAAACAACAAAGGAAACTTCATGCATGGTAAGAAGTTTACCAGAGTTCATCCCAACTCTCTCATGGGCTCTGGCAAGAACAGTCTTTCAACACCCCACCCCAGGGGCTTCCTTCTGGTTATAAAATCATCAGATCTTCAGTTCGGAACACTCACCCAGTACTATGAGGCTTCAAAAGGCCAAGCCCTTCCAATCCTCCCCTACAGATTGGGGCCCTCTGTGGACCAGTGGTCTTGTCTATTTGCTGGATTCAGAAGAAGACTCTGAGTTAGATTAATCTCCAGGTTTCTATCCAAAAATATTTTCTTTGTCTGTTGGTGCCTAAACTCACTCAGCGCCTCTGTTTTCAAGATAAGCTTCCCCTCGGTACCTATGTTTCTGCCTTGGGGCAGGCGCACTGCTGCCTCACTCCAGGCATCTGGCTGCCTGTCTCCCACCTAAGCCTCAGAAAATTCACAAAACAGGGGAAGATAGGTGTTCAGTTGTCTAACTTGCGTGCAGAGCCTGATCCAGTGGGTGTGCTTAGAGGCTGCCTGTTGGATCAGATCCCATTCAAAATCTGGTGGCGTTGGGTGGAGAGCCAATGTCCACCTTATAACTATTAGCTCAGTGGCTAGAGCACTCACCTGGGATGGGATTCTTGCTCTCTCTCTCTCCCTCTCTGGCCCAGTGACTGTTCCACTGTGGATAAATACTTAGTCTTGTGGCTAAGAAACATCTTGGTCCAGTTCTTCTGCTCCCAATTACTCCATTACTTATCCAGCGTGGAACAGCTTCAACAGGAGTGATTGAGGGAACCCTACATCAGAATATCCCATAGCTGGGTGGTTCATGCACTCTCCTGAGACATGGAAGCCCCACTTCGAATCCCTTCTGGCGGGGGGGAATTGGATCTCCCACATTCCAGTGAATGCTCTAATCACTGGGCTAAAAATTATAAGGTGGATGGTGGCAGAACCACTTCTTGCTCCTTGGCTTCTTGCTAAAACACTCTAGGGATCTAATACCAGGAGAACGTTCACAGTTGAATGTTGCAAATGGAGATAGGCATCAAGTCCAGGCTGCAGGGGGATGCCTATCTCTGTGAGAGGGGTGGGTCTTAGCACACACCCCTCTTGTCAACATCTCCCATTGCTAGCTTAGGCTGCTCCCTGCCTAATATGCTGGTTTTTGTGAATCCCATTCTGAGGTGCCCAAGGCTCCTCATGCATTTTGTAGGGAACCTGAGGGCCTAACTTATGCTTTGTAAATCCCAATGATTTTCTGGTCATCTAAACACATTTAACTTATTTTGAGCATCAAGCTCACCTTTATTACTAGTGTTATCCCATATACGTTCCCAGATCTAGTATCAGTGCTTAGATGGCACTATGATGAAAGCTATAGAAAAAACTGAGGTCAGGAGAGCAATGTGCCCCTCTTTTAAAGGCTAAAATCTATGGTTGCTGCCATCACAAGTCTCTGCATCTGATATCCTGGTCTCATCTTGTGATACGGGCTGGGATTTGCCTTTGACATTTCCATCCTGGGTGGCTCTGTTGGAGTGTCAAAAGAAGCATGCTCAAGGGCTTGTCTTCATTAGAAAACGAGGTTGTGTCAGAACACATCCTTGAGGAGTTGTGCCCACTAACATAAACTTGATGATTTTGCAGACAGTGGAGACAAATAGAGTTTAACATTGTATCAGCTGGTTGTAGTTAACCCTATGACAGTTAACCCACCGCATGGTACTGCTATCTTCTATTCTATTCTATGTATATTGCACTCATCACTGTTGTATCTGAGCACCTTCCAGTAGTGCATTAAGCAATGTGATAAACATCTGTCACATGTTGTTTGGTCTCTCATCCTCTCCTCAAAGGGAGAAGGGTGTGCAGTGGAATGCTTTGTTGTGGTAGGTTTTTTGGGGGGGGGAGGGGTTGTTTATTTGTTTTTAATATACCTGTTATGTATTTATGTTATATAAGGCAAGGTCAAAGAAATGCACTTTGCACTTGGTGTGGTGAGTACTGTGGTGGTCCTTATTTCATATGGAAGTTCATTCCACAGTCTTGGACTGGCCTCTGAGAAAGTTATATCTTCCACACAGATGAGCTTTACCCTTATTGTAGATTTCAGAGTAGCAGCCGTGTTAGAGAGTTCCACTGTGCCAGTGAAGCAAAGTTGTTGACCATGATCTTCATCCCAGAGCTTTAGGTGATCTTTTAGATACCCTGGCTCCAGGCTATAGAGCACTTTGAAGTTAAGGCCTGAGACTTTGAACTTGATTAGAAATTCTATCAGAAAACACTGTAAAGAGTGTAGGACAGGTTTGATGTGCTCATGGTAACTTATTTTGCTGAGGAGACATGCTGCAGCATTCTGTGCTACTTGGAATTTGCTAAGTGGTGAAGAATTTATGTTCAGGTATATAGCGTTGCTGTAATCTAGCCAAGAAATGATGAAGGCATGAATAATTAAGGCCAGGTCATCATCCATTGGGATAGAATGGAGTCTCCTAGCCAATCGGAGATGAGATAAAGCATTACTTAGATGCTGTTGTGTGAAAGCGTAGCATCAGAGAGGAATCTGGCATGCTCCCTATGTCTGGAGGGATAACTTCTGTTACAGTAGCACTTGAGCGCTACCCAAGGTCTGATTTCAGAATATTTATTGCTGGTTAAACAACAGGCAGAAAGAATCCAGTTTGACTCAGATATGGGGTTATGTTTGCAGAGCTGGCAACTAGAAAATAATCATTGTACTTACAGACTGAGCTGACTGGAATTGGAATCAATGAGACAACAAACATAGAAGCCCTATGATTCCATTTGTACTGTTGCTTTTCAAGTAGAACCAGTCACTCCATTTAGGGGCCATATCCAATGCCATTGAAGTCAATGGGCCTTGGATCAAACTATATGATGTGCTGTAAGGGTCCAATAATAAAGTCATAAAGGCCAGACTTAGAGGGCTAGGTTTTGCAGGTAAAATAAGAGCATTCTGAGATGGGTCATAGTCTCTAAGGTGCCACAAGTACTCCTGTTATTTTTGGAGGAGCATTATAATTGTATTTGAACAAGGCCTCTGTATATTGCCATCATATTACAAACTTATGAAATTTCATCATCGAGCAATGATATAGGTAAACTTTTTCAACCACCTTAAGTCCTCGATGATATTTATAAATAAAAATGCATGTTTAGAACAGACAATCACATACAGGGAAAGTCTCAACTAAACATCCTTAGAGTGTAATTTGCACACAAAGTGGTTGCTATTAAAAAGTCATACTTACCAACAGTTACCATACAATGGTATCTGAATTACTGCAGTTATATCCTACTGTAAATAGAATGAAACAATGCGTCTGTAGGAAATGTTCATTTTTTAATCATGACCTCCTATTAGGTAGCATTGAAAAGTCAAAGTGGGTGAAGGCCTTGGTTAGTTAGAAAGAGCACTACACTTTGTCTTGTCGAGACCAGTCAGAGGTCAGGTTGTCTTGCCAGGAATATGTCCTAAGAGGAATATTTTATTTTACATTGTCAGCACACTAGGGAATGGTTTCACTCAATTCACGTTTGTTTATTTTATTCATTAGGGCCTGATCCTGCAAGGTTCCACTCACCTTCAGCTCTCACTAACTTCTGTAGTAGATGAAAGTGCCAAGTATTTTTAGGAGGTGTAAAGCAATTTAGGACTGGCCTTTAGTCTGGCCATTTGTGTTTACATAATGGATTTGTATTCCAAGTTTAGAAATGGGGCAGGTCAATTCTTTGAGACAATGTGTTGGGATTGTGCTAACCCAGGAGCTCCAGACCTGCCTACTAGATGGTGAATTAAGGACTGAGTTGAAGCGTCAACACTGAATTTCCTTGTTTTTATCCTCTTAAGCCAGATTCAACTTTATTTGAACATAGATTGTATATTTACAAGTAAAGATATCAGTAAGAGAAGGGTGAGCAGTGATCCTGCACAACCTTTCCTAGTAAGGGTTTAATTTGTTCTTGACTGCTGAATTTAATATTAGTATCCTGGTGCTATTGAATTCAAACAGTTTATTAGTTTCTGCAGTTTGTCTTTGTGGAAAGATTTACTGTACCACAGGTCTTCTGAGAAAAATAACAACTTCTGATCCTTCTTCAGGGATTTTTGTAATCAAGGAGTAGAAAATTGTCTTTCAAAGCTGAAGTTAATGAGAGATCATCCTGTTATATATAGGGTAAAACACTCTATTCACTTCAGTAAGGGACAGAGAAAATCTGCAGTCTGCCTGCTGTTCTTCTGTGTCATCCGGAAGTTTCAACAGTGTAATCCCATGTGGATTTGCAGACTGGAACCTGTTACACCTCAAGTGAAAAACATCTGTCACTACTATAGATAATATTGCATCTGATTTTCCATAATGTCAATGGATTCAAAGATAATCAAGATATTATTCATATCTTATTTACAATGGTGTTTCAGGACAGAATGGCTAAATGTGGCAAACTACACAGTAGCAACATCACATTTGTATTTGCCTAAGCATTTCTAATGTATTATTCAGGCCCCTTGGAAATACATTTAGCTTATCAATTCTGCTGTAAAAGGAGACAAACTCTTCCCCATCTTTCATTTTAAGCCACTTTTTAAGATGCTTCAACTTCAGTGGCAGTCCCAGGAGGAATGTTGGTGGGTCAAGTTCTAGGTCAGGGGTCGGCAACCTCTGGCACGCGGCTCATCAGGGTAAGCACCCACTAGCCGCGCTTCGCCGATCCAGGCCAATGGGGGTAGCGGGAAGCAGCGCGGGCCGAAGGATGTGCTGGCCGCGGCTTCCCGCTGCCCCCATTGGACTGCAGTGGCAAACCGCGGCCAGTGGGAGCTGCGATCAGCCGAACCTGTGGACGCGGCAGGTAAACAAACTGGCCCGGCCCGCCAGGGTGCTTACCCTGGCGAGCTGCGTGCCAGAGGTTGCCGACCCCTGGTCTAGGCAAATGCAGTTTGCCTGGGTTCTCAATGGCCACCATGCTGCCTATCCAACTTGTAGGCTCTTTTTACTTTAGAGCTAGTGCACTTTTCCCCATTTGTGTTATTGCTCCCATTATTTTTTTTTATCTTAATGCAATGGGCACTCTGCAAGGCAGGTGCCATCTTGGCTGAATCATTTTATCTGTTTCCAGGTGTAACATATCTGGAAGGCCTCCCTGTCTCAGTCACTTTTGGTACCAAGACCCTAGAATGTAGGATTCTCTAGCCTGGCAGTATAGAAATATAATCACTGTGTTGGTGCACCTCAGACTCCTTGTTCCTGATCCTGCACCCATCAAAGAACTTTATTTAGTGGGAGCAAGACATTTTTGAATCAAAGGAACAGTGGTCTGAGTGGATCTGAACCTTTAAGACAAAGCGTCCTTAGGTTTTATGGTGCCTTATATATATCTCTTTTGTCCTCCTCCCCTCCCCTTTTCAACAGGATTGCCAGTATAAGGCTATTCTGATATATATCTTTCAATACATAAGACACCTGTGGCCATACTAAGCCTGGATCACCTATCATCATTTCCTTTATGACCTTTAAAGATGTGAGATGAGACTATTTTCCCCCCCAGTTGCTTCATTCTGCTCTAGATGCAATTTCAAGTCCCAGAAGTGAAATCAACCTGCACATTAATCAACTCTGCTTCCTAGCCTCCTCACTTCTCTGTCTTCTTGTAGCTCTTGGCTGTCTAATATAATGCAGATTTAAAAACAGGGGCCTGTTACTCTTTCAGAATACATTCTGTTGTGATATCAACAATGGAATAAGCTTGTTTAGATGAAAATGACCATTTCTATTTTGCTGAAGCTAAATAGCTTATCTACCTTTAAGAGGATTGAATTCAGGTTTTATGCTTCTATGGTACATAGAACTGATATAGCATATAAGTAACCCGATCAATCTATCTGTGTGCTATTATCAGAAAATTGATTGTCCCTTAGTAACTCTTTGGTGTACAAAAAATAGGCTACATGGATCACAAAAATCAGAAGCTGCATTACCAAAAGAAATATGTATACAAAGAGGAATAAAATGTACTAAAAGAACATAACATCTATCTCTATGATTGAAGGGGAAAATATTCCATACCAAACAGCTCTTGAGACTGTGCAATTGCAACTGGTGTTGTATTGTACTGGAATTCTGTCCGAGTATTATTTAAAAATAAAATATAGAGAGACAGTTTTAATCTTGAATACTGTGGTTAGTCTAAAATAAACACCGGAAAGTATAAGGTAGAAAGTGTTTTGAGTAGTGGGGAGATGCGCTTGCTTTGCATGCCAAGATAATTTAATGCAGATTGACTAATCTTTGTCATAATTAATTTAATAACAGATGTTCACCATAGAATTTCTTAAACATAGGGGTCTTAGCATAAGTAATTACTTAGAATTGATAAAAATTTGAAAGTCTAATTAAATTTTTTTCTTTCATAAACTTGAAACAATTTATAAGACCTTGAATTGTCAGTTATTTTTCTGCTGTAGCTAGGTTCTATAAAATTCACATGCACCGTATTAAAAAAAAAGTGGTTTAATACAAGTGTTTTTTCTTCTAGAGAAAGACGTGTAGGTGCATAATTGAACAATTTCTGGTCGCCCTGGCTGCTTATAATTTTTTAGTTGCCTTAGTTCAGTGTTTGACTCTTGCTTGTGGCCTTTTAGTTTATAGTCAACAGTCATTTTGCAGCATAAAAAACGGAGGTTGACAGAATTAAAACTAGGGCCTATGTATTAGAAATGGACCAGGAAGTAGCTTTAGCAGTGAAATTTGAAAGAGAAGGAGAGGACGGGAATGCCTCAGATCAGTCAATATTGATTCTTTCAGCTGAGAAAGGCGTGGTATTGACTGGGATCAGAGTGAGACATGTGCATTCTCCTTCAACACCATATTAAGTAAGACTTTTTATGGGTAAAACGATGACAATTGTGAGTAGGTTGTTAGAATAGCGCTAACTGGGATTTAGATACCTAACTGCCACTTTAGACTTCTGCTACACCCACCTTCTCTGGCATTTTTGACTGGCTAGGTTAGGTGGCTCTCTAATCAGGGTCCTGGTTTTTGTGAATGGAGCCTAATTTGGGGCTGTGGCTTCTGCTAGGCAGCAGGGCACCAAAATGTTAGGTGTTGCACAGCTGAGGCTAAAGCCATCTCTACACTACAGAGTTAAGTTGACTTAAGTTAGGGTGACAATCATAAACCGCTGTAATTACATCGCTTGTGCATGTTCACACAACACTCCTTGTGTTGGCAGAGTGTGTCCACAGTTGATGCTCTAGCACCAACAGGGAGAGCAGTGCACTGTGGGTAGCTATCACACTGTCAAATTGCCACCTTCTGCCACTAGGAGTTCTGAGAATGAATCGCAATGCATCATGGGGGCAGGCTCACTGCCCCATGATGCAGTTTTTTCCATCCCATCATTCCATGGACTTCTGACTATATTTCACACCGTTTTTCAACTGCTCCTATAAACTTTGCGCCCACCATATCTGCCTGAAAGCATGGCTCCTGCACTGCTCACCAGTCTTGTGATGAGTGTTATGAACATAACGTGCTGAACCTGCAGTATCTCATGAGCTGCAAATCTAAACAGGAATTCATGCTGCCCGCCCTGCTGTGTGCCAAGGAAAGAAACAATTCAAGACTGATTTTGGCATTCACAAAGCAGCTGCACATGGTGGACCGTCACTACTGGGCTTGGGAAACAAGCACTGAGTGAGTGGGATCAGATTCTGATGCAGGTATGGGATGATGAGCAGTGGTGCAGAACTTTTGGATGTGCAAAGCCACCTTCCTGGAACTCTGGGCGAAGCTTGCCCCCTCCTCTGCGGTACAAAGACACCAAAATGAGAGATGCTCTCATGGTGGAAAAGCGTGTGGCAATCGCTGTCTGGAAGCTGGCAACTCCAGACTACTACCAGTCAGTCACGAATCAGTTTGGAACTGGGATGTCCACTGTGGGGGTTGTGGTGATATAAGTGTGCAGGGCCATTAATCGCCTCCTGCTATGAAGGACTGTGACTCTGGGCAGTGTGTGGGAAATAGAGGATGGCTTTGTGGCAATGGGATTCCTTAACTGTGGCAGGGCATTAGATGGCACACATATCCCAATTTTGTCCCCAGACAATCTTGCAATGGAGTACATCAACAGAAAGGGGTACTTCTCTATGGTATTGCAGCCATTGGTGGGGCACCATAGTCGTTTCACTGATGTCAACGTGGAGTGGTCATGGAAGGTGCATGACACATGCATCTTCAGGAACACCGGCCTATATAGAAAGCTGCATGTAGGGACTTTCTTTGCAGACCGGAAGATTCCAATAGGGGATGTGGAAATGCCCATAATGATCCTGGGAGACCCAGCCTGCCCCTTACTCAAGTGGCTCATGAAGCCTTACTCCAGAAACCTTGACAGCAGCAAGGAGCACTTCAACAACAGGTTCATCAGGTGCAGAATGACCATTGAATGTGCATTTGGCAGATTAAAGGGTCGCTGGCACTTCCTTTTTGGCAAGTTAAACCTCAGTGAGGAAAATATTCCCATGGTCATAGCAGCCTGCTGTGTTCTGCATAGCATTTGTGAAGCCAAGGGGGAAAGTTTCCCTAGGAATGGGGGTGAGGTGAGGTGGATTGCCTGATGGCTGATTTTGAGCAGCCAGCCACCAGAGCTATTAGAGGAGTTCAATGGGGAGCTATTAGAATGGGGGGGGGGCTTTGAAGCAGCATTTTGAGCCCCAGTAATGTGTCTTTCTGTAATGCACTGCTGCCTTGAATGACCCTGGTAACGATTGCTACCCGAGTGTTAATTATAGTCCGCAAATGTGCCGATTGGCACTGTATATGAATTTCTGCGGTAACCACTGTATGTAGGATACATAAAAAGAATCGTATTTCTAACACTAACATTTTATTTAACAGCAATACACAGATTTCCATTTCTTACATGGGACATGACACTGAGCAGCACTCTCTCAAATGAGGCTCTCACAGCTGTGTCTAAGCCCAGCTGTCATTATGGGGCATGTCTGTCAGGGTGTAGAGCAAGGGGTACTGTGATAGGCTGGGAATATGCAAAGAATGTATGTGGGGAGCTCGGGGAGGGCATGGAACGCAGTTCTGTATGGGCTGCAGGAGGAGTTGTGCATGGATATGTTCTAGCTGCAGCACAATCAGGGACCTGAGCTTTATTATCCCTCCTGCCCCTGTCTCCTCTCTTGGCTATCCATTTTTAGTTTGTTGTCTCCACGCACTGTGCTCGCTAGCTGCATGATGAGACGATTGCAGCACTTCTCAAAACACGTCCTCCTTGTTTGCCTCTTTATCTGATGGAGGCGCTTCACCAGTGTGTAGGAGCTGGCCCTCAAGGGCACATCTGCAGGAGCAAAAGAAACAATACACAGAGTCAGTATTGTGAATGCACTCACAGTGTTGAATCATAAAAGTTACATATCCCTCTTTCTCACTTTACCCTTGGCAAGCATGCAGCATGGTGAGAGCACTAAACATGGTGAGTTCAGCTCAGGGGAGGAAGGTGTAAGATGGGAGAAAGGGTCTGGGTGGTTCCAGAAAGGGATTAGTACAAGCGCCTAGTGACATATTTTGAATGCTGGCACTGTTTTCCACAGGCGGGGGTGATTGAAGGTGATATCTCACTACTGAGGGTAACTGAGAATGCAAGGGTGCATCTCCTGTGTCCGTGTGGTTTCAGACTGGGTCTGTATGCTGCTTGCCTGTGTGCTACTTTGGTTCCTGCAGACATAACTGCTGATCGGCATGGCAAAGTTTTCTACAACAGGGGAAGAAACAAAGCAGCTCTGCCATGGAACTTTCAGCAGTGGATTGCAAAGTGACTTCAGGAAATTTTCCTTTATGGAGGATTCCTGGGAAATCCCAGTGTGCATTAACAAACTTTTCTGCAGGGTCTCCACTGCATAGCTGCACAGGGAATTAAGACGCAGATGCAAACAGTACCTAGTGTTGTTAATTTCTCTCCCATGTGCACCATGTAATAAAATAAAGGACACCTCTACCTCATATAACAGGGGTCGGCAACCTTTCAGAAGTGGTGTGCCGAGTCTTCATTTATTCACTCTAATTTAAGGTTTCGCGTGCCAGTAATACATTTTAACGTTTTTAGAAGGTCTCTTTCTATAAGTCTATAATACATAACTAAACTATTGTTGTATGTAAAGTAAATAAGGTTTTTAAAATGTTTAAGAAGCTTCATTTAAAATTAAATTAAAATGCAGAGCCTCCCGGACCGGTGGCCAGGACCCGGGCAGTGTGAGTGCCACTGAAAATCAGCTTGCGTGCTGCCTTCGGCACATGTGCCATAGGTTGCCTACCCCTGTTATATAACTATGCAATATCAAAGCAAAATGAGTACTTACTGGAGCTTCCCTTTCCTGCTTCAGGCACACCAGATCTGGGACTGGCTAGTCCACTCTGAAGTCCCAAAGTGGTCCTGGCGTAGCACCAGACGACCCTGGTGCCTGTCCCAAGACCTCCTTGTCCACCACTTTGTCCTCAGGGTTGACTATGCTGGCCGCTGCCTCCACTCCCCCTGAAATATCCATGGGGTTTTTGGTGGTGAACATGGGGTTGCCACTGAGGCTGGCATACAGCTCCTTGTAAAAGTGGAATGTTTTTGGCACCACACCAGAGCGACGGTTGGCCTCCCTTGCCTTCTGGTATGCCTGCCTCAGCTCCTTGATCTTAGCAGGCACTGCTGCATTTCCCTTTCATGCCCCTTCTCCTCCATGCCATGAGCAATCTGCTCGTAGGTGTCAAAATTCCTAGGGCTGGCTCAGAGCTACAACAGAGCTGTACAGCCTCCTCTCCCCACAGACCCAACAACTCCAGGGTAAACTAGTTGGGCATGTTTGCTGCAGAAAGCCAGCATGGTCAGCTGGGAAGATGCTATGTGAACTTTCCATGCCAAGCACACAGGAAGTGGAATTTCAAAAATTCCCAGGGCTTTAAAGGGGGAGTACACTGCCTGTGTACCTGGCTGCAGATCAGTGGAGTTGAAACTGCTGACCAGAGCGGTCATGATAGGCATTGTGGGACACCTCCTGGAGGCCACTTAGGGTGACATAAGCAAACACAGTGTCTACTGACACTGCATTGTTCTAACTTCATCGCAAAAAGCTGTGTACCACTCGGCGAGGTGGTTTTATTATGTCAGTGTAACAGGAGCGTTAAATTGGCGGGAGGAGCACTGCAGTGTGCATGTGTCCACTCTTGTTGATGAAACCTAAGTTTTGTTGAGAAAACTGTGTAGCGTAGACAAGGTTTTAGTCCCCTTCATGGAACTAATCCATAGAGAATATACCACTAGAGGTATGCTGGGATGGTGATATGAACAGTTAATGCCTTCATGCCTTTCTCTGGTCTCAAGTGGAATTACAACAGTGATGAATTTAGCCCACTGACACAACAATACAAGGTGGAAATGAACCACTTCTAACACTGTATAGTATATGTTAAGACAATGTAGTAATCATGTTTGCTCACCTGAGTCAGATGAAAAGGCATAATAGAAAAATGTGAGGAACTGGATAGGTGGAGGTGGTAGAAGCCCCACTTTAAAATTGTATTGCAAAACAGAGTCCTTAACTCATGCTAATCAATAGCACACAAACTGTACCAAAGTAGAGATCTGTTGAATGGCTCTCTAACAATCATCAATCTTTCAATTTTCCTGCTCTTTTTGGAGTCACGTAGATGCAAGTAATTTACAGCTCCAAGAGGCTCCTCTATATTGGCTTGGTTTGCAAGAAGTGAACTGTAAAAATCACCATGTTTTTTGTATTTGGAAAACTCCAATTACACCAAACCCCACTGGTATGTTATAATCTGTTGGCTTGAGCAACAGCCTGTGCACCAAAAACTATTATTGACAGTGAATCTAAGATCACTACTATAATACAACCAGTCGTGCCAGAGAGCGCCATGATTTTTTAAAAATACACCCTCCCCCCCCAAAAAAAAGACAGAAAGAAACTAACCCATTGTTGCTGTAGTATTGGTTGTTGAGGCCTAATATTTCTAATGCATAATATGAAGCCACAGAAAGTCAATGGAGGTTTCTGTTTTTCAGTCATATTTACATTTTATCTGAGTAAAACTTGTCATTCTGAAAAATCACATTGTATGCCAAACTAAATGTTACCATAGCAATAGTTATAAACGGATACTCTAGAGCCTAAACATTTGCTTAACTATAAAGTAAATAGGTATTTGTTTAATTAGAGGGATGGAACACAGAACAAAATGTACTGCCATCTAGAATTATTTGGTTCATCTGGTTTAACTAGACAATTCTAATTTAACTGAACTATGATGGTACAAAACAAAGAGCCATTGAGAAAATAAATGCTAACTACTTACTTATAGCTCATATAACCAAAGCTGAAAAGTTGCTAGCCATAAGGGTGAAGGATAAACAAAAAAGTTTTTGTTTGTTTGAAAGTTGGAAACTACTGTACAGCTACCAGTTCTCTGATCATTAAAAATTCAGCTATAGTTTACTAAGCCATATTATCTTGCCAAAATTTTAAACTTTACATAAAATAAAGACTGATAAGAGCTAAAAGGAATAATTTGGTCTCCATCCTAGATGCGTGCGGTGTCCATCTGGAACATATGCTGTCAAGTGTACTGAATTGTGTCAGTTTTCTGATGTGGGCTATTACCCACTAATTCAAATGAACAAACTGATTTTGCTCAGGCACATGAATTTATATTTGAATCTCCATGCAAAAGGTCATTGCTGTAATATTTCAGCTGCAGTTCTCCACTACTACTATTCTCTACACCCAACCTTTATTATTATGGTTAGGGTTGGGTTTTTTTGGTCCTATTTTTAGCAGCATAAGCCATCTAAAGATTAGTGAGACTTTTTTTCCCTCCCTCACCACAAGTATTCATGAAAGCGTCTTGGTAACCCGTCTACTTCAGTCTGTCAAAAGTAGAAAATACATTTTTTATTCTTTTATAGTAAATATCATACATGAAGCTCAGTGGTTTGAGCATTGTCCTGCTAAACCCAGGGTTGTGAATTCAATCCTTGAGGGGGCCACTTAGGAATCTGGGGCAAAAATCAGTATTTGGTCCTGCTAGTGAAGGCAGGGGGCTGGACTCGATGACCTTTCAGGGTTCCTTCCAGTTCTATGAGATAGGTATATCTCCATATATTATATTAATGTCTGTCCTGGTGAGTCTTAAATTCATCCCTTACCCAAAGATCCAGTCTTAGGATAAGTGGAGGTGATGGGTATCAAATCCTTATAACTGGGGAGGAGCAGGGGGCTTTGTAACCCTAATATTCAGGTGTGGGTGGATATGAAATTCATCTCAACATGAATTTGGTATTCCAGTCCATTCTTTGGACTAGTAGCTGCTGTCCATCCACTATGCATTAAACACTGATCCCATGGCTCTTCTACACTAACTGGAGCCAGCAAAAAGTGCTTCCTCAATGTGGTTACTCCTTCCATGGTTCTTATGTGGCACTGAAGCGCTGGCAAACTGAAGTCCTAAGTCTGGTAGGATTTCTCTGTATCTGATCTCTCCTTATGCTTTACATTCATTTTTACTAAAGTGCAGCGCATAACTAGAGGGTATAATGATAGTTTCAGCAGCCCCTGAAACATAAGACTAATTCCTGTGATGAATGAAAAAGATTCCATGGCCAAACATTCCAAGCGTTCATAAACAGGCCAGTTTCAGAGTTCTAATTAATTAACTTTATTTTTTGCAGGAAATAAGAAGGCAACTTAAACAAGGAAATAAAAAGCACCAGAGCTTTGAAACATTGGTTTCATTTAACTGACTCATTTATAAAGAAAAATAGAGTATTTGGACGAGAGATATTGGTCATTGAATACATTCTGATTAGTAGGAACTTGAAATAAAGGACCAAATGTCCTAATAGTAGCTTCCAAGTTGATAGTATAGGTAGCAAGTTTTTTTTCATGGTGATGTGCAATTAATAAATGTTAGTGAACATATAACAGTGTACAATGACTTGTGTCAAAATGGAGATGCAATTATCTGTGAGATTCCTCCTGTGCCAGCAAATGAGATTGTACATGCTATTGCTAAATGAGTTTGTTGAAAACCAATTGTAGAAGTCTCTGCCATTAGGTGTTCTTTATATTATTATTGCAATATTATGTTTACTCAAGCAAAAATAGTGAAAAATTACTTTGGTAGCTACTTATAAAATAAGAAGCTTTTATCCTATGTGCACAATTGCAACATTGTATTCATAGAACTTTTGTACATTGGTTTTATACAATCATCCAAACAAGTTTAACAGCAATGAAATATCAGTCATACATAAAATACATTTCTTGCATAGTTGTAAGCTTCTGTTCATGTTACCATTTAGTTAATGCATAAACTATTCAGCATTCTTTGGTGTTCTTATTTAGATTAAAGTGAATTAAAACATGGCTATGAGAAATTTACATAGTATACATTTTCCTCCGTAAGCGTTTAATATGATACAATAATGAACTTCCTTAGGTGCTAAAAATTACATTGCAGGTGATACATAGAAATAAAATAGAAAAACATACAGGTTGGTTCTGCAGCTATTTATTAGTCCTAGATGATGATCAAACATAATGGTTTAAAACTATTTAAAATGTATTGTGTGTTGTGGAGAAAAGTTCTCATAACATTGTGTTCAGAAGTCTGGACACTAAAATAATTGTTTCTTGGGGTAATTCAGCATCTGTTGCTCCAGATACATTAGAACAGACTGTCAGTAGATAGAAATGCGTACAAGCCTGCTTATAGTTATGCATAAACCATGGGCTCAAATTCATAGGCAAAGCATTACACATTTGTATTTTAGATATAAAGTATGTGAAGTTTGGAATACAGAAGTGTGTAAATGTCAGTCATGCAAAATTAATGTGTATTTTTAAAACGTAGCAGCTTATTATAGCTTGTATTTAGTGATTGCTTAATCAGTTTTATAGGATTAATTTACAATGCTCGTAATCTTGCCAGCAAAGCCTCTACTTCAGGAACAACATCTCCTTTGGAAGCAGAGCCAACAAGCTCCATTTCCTTTTCTCTGTTGCTTTCTCCATTGTAGGCCTCCTTTCTTCCAACAGCCTTGCTCCTTGCTATAGAGGAATTAGCTTCCATGTCATAATTAAACTCCTTGGTGATTGGAGTCCTTGTGAAGTTGAAATTGATATTGTAGTTTGAATGCGACTTTTCTAGGTGTGCTTTCTGGTTCTCTGTAGAAGAGAAGAAAATAAAAGTTTCATCTCATTCACAACAGAACCCTACAGACAACTATATACAGGAAACCCATGGATCACCACTCTTACCTCCACAGATAGAGCAAATACCTCAGACACACCAAGAAATCATATCTACAGTGAGGCACCCAGTTACTATAGAAAATGCTCTGAGGAGAAAGTCCAGGATACATGGCTTAACATACCTAAAACTGCCTTCACTAAACAAGGACACTCCATCAGCGAAGCAGATTCACCAGCAGAACTGGCTTTGATACAGAAAACCCCCACACACCTTGTTATCACTAAGCACCCCACATTGGAACCCATATAGGTATCATCATACAATTACAACCCATACTTGATGGAGACCACATCCTGAAAGAAATCTTTCCTGAACCCCCTCTTCTGGCATTCAAACAACCCTCCCAACTTTGCCAAACTCATCATCAGAAGCTAGCTCCTCACAGACCAGGACCCATCAACTCAAAGCAGCACCAGACCCTGCCATAAACCTAAGATGCAAAACCTGCAGCCATACATCCACTGCTACAATGATCAATAACCTCCACAGCACCCCTTTCAAGATGAATGGGTCCTACTCATGCCTGTCACAACATGTGGTGTACCTCATCCAGTGCATCAAATACCCCAACAACAAGTGTGTGGGGGAAATCAGACTATCACTATGCTCTCCAATTAACTCATATATAAAAATGATGAAAGACAAAAACACCCTATCACTTGTGGGGGAACACTCTTCACAAAATAATCATTCCACATCTGATCTCAGTCCTCGTCCTCAAAGGAAACCTAAAAACCTTCAAAAGGTGAGCCTCAGAGCTTAAATTCATAACTCTTCTAGACATTAGAAATCATTGACTCAATAGAGAGACTAGGTTTATGTCTCATTACAACAATCTGTAACCCACTAACTCTCCTTGGACCTATGACTGCTGAGGTGTTAATTGCTCACTTCATTTTGATGGTTTCCTGCAACTTATCTCTTTATGTTTAACAATCTGTTCCACCTTGTACTTATCTGTGACGCTCTGATTACCTTTCCGAGACCTGAAGAAGAGATCAGTGGAAATCAAAAGCTTGTCTTTTTTACCAGCCGAAGTTGGTCCAATAAAAGATATTACATCACCCACCTTGTGTCTTTTTTTTAATATATAATTTAGAATTTGTCAGACAGATTTTTAAAACTTTAAATAAATCAAAATTGTATTGTAATTTAATCATCCAAGATAATCTACTTTCTTTCCTTTCTGGTCTCTTTCTGGCTATGTACAACTAAGTGACAGCGAGCTTGACTTATCTCACCAGCTGTAAGAGTGAGTTGCACTGGCTGATGAATAAATGGCTCTGCCTGATTGACTTTCCCAAAGAGGAATAGACAAATTTCCCTTTTTTTTTTTAAATCAAGTGACACTTCCATCTACCAGCCTTTTGAGTGATCCCTCTCATAGGTCTTATACTTTTTAAAAACAGGCGTACTCAATATTCATGTAACCTTGAACGAGGCTTGAAAATGGCTTCAACAAACTTGACATGACATTTAAAGTTTTTTGGTTATTCGCTGAAAGATGTTCCATCATCCCAATAGTAATGACTTTGGAGCACAGGCAGTCACTCATGACAGTGTGTTTTATGTGAGTGCTGAAAATTCCTACCGAAAACAGCTTGTACATTCCAAGGCGGCTGCTGAAGATATTTACTGCACTGTCATTCCCTGACCAGGGGCTCACAGTGATGGATGAGTATTTTACACACTATCTTGGACAATCTCAACGAATTTTATTAGTATGATCACCTTTTGGCTGTTGGAAGAAAATAAATACCCTCCTTTCTCCTTCTATATCAGATGGACAATTGTTACTTAAAATCTAATAGAGCTGCAGTTTTCACTTAGCTGAACAGTTAAGCTCTATTTTATATATATATTGTATGTTGGAAATAATACAATAATCCACATGACTATAGTGGCACACATTGAGTGTCTCTGTAACACATAAGGCCAAAAGAAAAGAGCTTTTAGGAAGTGAGACCATGCATACACACACAGTATATACAATTTAAAATAATTGTAGTATTTACATGTTTATATATATTTCTCCATTTAATATTTTGTACATAATAATTGTATTAGAATGAACCTAGACACATCTCTGGGGGCTTTAAGATCCTGTAGGACTACATTGTCTATATTGATATACAGAGTGCCCCTAACCTTTGCTGCTGTCCATATTCTGTTGGTCAAAAAGATGATGGGGGGGGGGGGGGAAGAAGGGGGAAGAGAAGGAATGCATAATTTTCTGAAACTCCATCTTTTTTTTCTTTCTTTTTCTTTTAAGATACTTTAGGGCTTGATATATGCTGGCCTGCGAACACTAAAGAATGAAGTTGGGATTTTCAAAAGAGCCTACATTTGTTAGGCACTCCTTCGAAAACTGCAGCCTGAGGTCCAATTTTCTCAGCTAAAGGTACTGAAAGAACTGTTGTGACATAAATTGTGATCTGTGCTTCAAACTGACCTGGAGGGGCCACCTACTACAGATAAATAAGCTTAGTAAACATGTGAACTCTGACCTTGGTCTCTTATAATGCTGCAAACAAAGGAGCTTTAAAACAATGAGACCCTGTTTCAGTGAAAGATTTAAGCATAACTAAGTCCCATTGACTTCACCGGAGAATGAGCTGTCTGTAATGATCAGTTCCAAACAACAATGGTAGAGCTGAAAATGCCTGTCTCTCCCAGATTGAAAGGCTTCTGATGCGTCATAGGTACTCTTCAATAAGAGAGTGAACCAACTCTAGGAAGTTCAAAGATGGCTTCAGAAGGTATGTCCTGGGTTAGGGAGCTAAATGGAAGATATGCTGAAATTTCCAAAGCTGGAGAATGGTATATTTGAAAGACCTATGTCTGTCATCCTTTAATACAATGGTCCAGATCCACAGAGGGACTTAGGTATCTAAAACTCAGATTTAGGTGCCACCGTGGTTCACAAAACCCCCACTAAGCTGCCACCTAACCGCAGGTGCCTAAACTCATTAATTTTTGCTGTAAAAGTCCCCTAGGGGCCTACGTTTCTGCCTCTGGCATGCATACTGCTGCCTCACGTGCACTGCATCCTCCTCTCCCCCTCCTACCCTGCCATTTTGCATCAAGTGAGCGTGCACCACTGCCATTCTTGTCAGAAATGGCTTTGATGCCTAACTTCAGATGTCTGTGGATCTCAAGCAGGGATAGGCACCTCCCCCTTGCTTGGACTTAGTTGCCTAACTCCCTAAGAGGAACCGGGTTTAGGACAGCCCTGTCTTGTTAGAATCTGCTATTGGCCAGGTTAGGTGACTCCCTGCCTAGTATGCTGGCTTTTGTGGATCCCACTCTCAGTTGCCTCTCTCTCTCCCTGTGCATTGTATAGGGAGCTTAGATACTTAATCAAGGGTTTGTGGATTACATTGGATGGCGAGATGCCTAAAAGTTAGGTGTTGCAACACTGAATGTTGGATCCCCGAAGTCCCTCTATGTACCTGGGCCTAAGATCGTATAACTAATCTACATTTTTTTGGACATTAGGTTTGAAATGTTGAAAGCTAACTATGGGTTTTAACTCCATGAATTACATTAATTTCAATGAAACGTGTGGCTAAATCTACTAGTTATCTTTTATCATTTGAGAATTGAAGTTAATCTGATATGTGTGGTTATATCTCCTACTCCTCTGAAAATCTCAGTTTAGCTAGATCCTGAGTTTATAGTTTGCCACCTCTGCATCACACTACAATATTCTTCAACTATTTTATATGGATATTTCTTAGATAATCTATTCACAGCTCTAGCCCCTTTTGTCAATATTTAGCAGTTACAGTGCACAACTTCCTCAGTTTAATCAAGCTCCTCCCAACCAGTCACAGCGAGACAGAAAAAAGGACATTGAAAAATATTGTCCCTTCCTCCAATGCCAAATAATTAGGGTTTGCACAATGCCTTAAAGTTCAGCAGATTCTGTCTACGTTAGATGAAGTGGTTGGAGGGAGTTCCAGAATCAGACAGACCCATAGAGATCATCCCACCAGTAGTCCTTATTTTATAGTAAGGGAGCTCCAGCCCTAATATCATCCGTGGCATGAGGAAAGAGGTGGTCTCAGGTAGGTATATTCCAGGCCATTTACAGCTTTTATAATAGGTCAAAAACAATGCCTTCAATTGTATCTAGAAACCAATAGGCAGCCATTGAGGATCATAGAGCAAACAATTTTGTTAAATTTCAGTTAAGGTTGCTAAGCAGCTTCAAAGAGAGGGCATACCATTAATCACATCTGTTTAAGCAATTCTGATACTACCATTATCACCTAATTGAAACAGAAACATTTTCAATAGCCAACACCCAAACAACCTTAACTCTGCTCCTAGAATTGTGTTACTTTTTAAGGGCCCACTCCAAACTTCCACAGAAAATAATAGCATTTCCCCTTTGATTTTAATGGGTGTTGCCCAGGCCTTTTAAATAAAGTTTGGATAATAGAGTGTATATGTGTTTTATTTGCTCAGCAGTGTCAAATTTGATGGTTATTACACAAGTAGTTCCTGTTTAATGTAATGGCCCTATTTTAATGATGGGTGTAAGTTATGTTTATATATTTAGCTTTGTCTCTAATGTTTTATCTAATTAAGTATATATAGAATTATTTCTCTCAGCAGGAAAAGAGTGTTCTTGGGATATGCTCATATACATCAGTGATGGATCCTCAAGAGACATCTGAGAGAGATTCATTTAGGTAGTCTTGAAATGCTAAAGTGTCTGATTTTTGTGGATACGCTTGTTTGAGTAACTACACTTTTACAACATTTGTATGAATAAGAGCGGGGTATTAATGTATCAGAGGCTAATTCTCAGATCTGTTAAGTCTACTGTGTGCATTTTCCCCAAGAGCAAAGACGACTTAAACTAGGTGGTTCCCCTAGAACAGAGGAATCCTCCAGAAGCTAGAGTCTATACTGACACCTCTAACTTTGGTTGCTGCTTTAGAGTATGTTTACACTTGGAGCTGGGGGTATGATTCCCAATGCACACAGATTTCAGAGTAGCAGCCGTGCAAAAAGAACAGGAGTACTTGTGGCACCTTAGAGACTAACAAATTTATTAGAGCATAAGCTTTCGTGGATATGCATCCGAAGAAGTGGGTTGTAGCCCACGAAAGCTTATGCTCTAATAAATTTGTTAGTCTCTAAAATGCACACAGAGGTACCCAGGTTAGCTCTGCTTGAGCTATTGTGCTAAAAATAGTAGTGTAGTTACATAGCATGGGCTAGTCTCTCCCAACACAAACCAGTCTGGACCCCATGGCTATATACTTGGGATGGCTAACTCATGCAGCCACCATTCACCACTGCCTACGTTACCCCGGCTACACTGCTATTTTTAGTGCGCTAGCTCGAGCAGAGCTAGCACGGGTACCTCTATGCAAGCTGGAAATCACACCCCCCAGCTCTGAGTGTAGCTGTACCCTTAGTGAGTGTGAGTAGGCCCTCTCTGCACCCTGTTAAATCCCAGCTGACAGAATGGCTGCTGTTGTATACCACACCTGAGACCAGGCTGTCTGTATGCACAGATACTTAAATTGTGCCTTCTTTCAGCTGTGCCCAAGGTTTAATGGTTAGTCACAACTGGGAATCTGGCCTTTCATGGAACATTGTGTGATGAATGGATAAGATTCAGTTACACTTTGTAACTAGTGTGAGTGTTTGTGTTTCACTAAATTCTTTAGGCATTGGACTGTTTCGATGTGCAGGTCTGTGTGTATAAATAAGATGGTAAGGTTCGTCTCAAGTGTACTTTAAACTGTAGAAATCATAACCTAATTATATGTTTTAGTGAGTTTTTTCACATATCCATATTAATAGCACATCCTCTACTGAATTCCACTTGGTAAACTTAACGAATTTTTTTTCTTTTGGGCTTTCCTTTGTTTTCTGTAAAATTCTGATTTAATACGGTGCCAGGCTGCTTCATGTGGAAAAAGCTCTTCACAGTCTAGTGAAAGCATGAGAGGCATTTTAAAACTCTTTTTGCTGTGTATGCAAAGATTTTCCCAGACATTTTTGTTTTGCTAAGCCCCTCAGCCTTTCCTTGCTGTCAGGCTACAGCTGGTCCTTATTTCCCAATAGCAGTTCAGTGCCTGGCTCCAGCCCCAAGCTTTCTATTGTACGCTCCTTTTTACCTGTTTCTCCTGCTTCCCCCAAACTTGATTATTTGCAAACCAGCCCCACTCGCAGACTCAATTCCAGCTCTGTCCTCTTCCATGCCCTGTCTCTACCCAATCTCATCCCTCGGTCAGTGCCAGTGTTAGCCCACTGTGACCCTAAGCAGGAATATTCCTGCCCAGTACTAAAACAGCCAAATTCTTATAATAAAAAGCAAATGCCCCTCCCCCCAGCTGCTTGGGGCCCTAAGCAATTGCTTAGTTTGCTGATGCCTAGAGCCAGCTTTGTCCTCTGCTAACATCTGCAACCAAAGAGCCCTGCTCTCTCGGACTGTTAGGAGGTCTGACATGTGCCAAAGTTCCCTATGCTTGAGCGTGGAAAATGTCTGTCTGTGAACTTGGAGTTGTGGAATACTTGCTATGCTGAGACTTGTAGGTTGATAAACCAAGGGAGACGGAATAATTTTAAAATAGGGTAATTTTTGATGTCCTAGTATTTTAAATCTTTTAATCATAAATTTTCAAACAAATCTTCAGAAAAATTCTACTCCTATTTTTAAGCATGCCAAGCTGTAAATAAATTGGTCAAACTAATGAACAGTTAGAAAGAGAATAAACAGAGAATGTAGAGTGGCTATCTAGACTCAGCTTGAACTATGACACCTACACAATCCCACAGCCTCTCACAGAATCACTGTTTGCTTTGTTTGGCTGTGGTATTTCTACCAGCCACCAAGTATAAATATCAGATGTTTGCTCCTGTTGCTCCATTGTGGTGGAATTCTTTACATCACAGGAGTCACACTGGGGCCTCGTTCTATTTCAAGTCAAAGCTTTAAAAGTCATTTTGCAGGTATTAAGAGGGGGAGAGGCTAACTCCTGTTCCTTTTTAATTAAAAATTCAAAAGACTCATTTGTTACCCTACCAAATCTTTTCATTTTAAAATTACAACGGGAATTTTATTCTGCTAAGATGACACCCTCAGGATCCTCTTTACTGCTGCACACAATGCTTCAAAGGTGCCACATGCACTGTTGCCTATAGGGCTCATTCACCCCAAGATGATCTCTGCCAGCTGCTGTAGCAGCTCCCCGAATCATCAAATTTACTGGTAATATCCAGGAAATATACCTTCATCCTAGAGGCACTGGCATCTCTAGTGTCTGATTTGTAATGCCACTGCAACTGGAAAAGAGGTTCCTGGGAATGGATTAAAAACTCAGAAATTGCCATCTGCTGTGTTTTAGCAAAAAATCAGGACCCCACTGCAATTTACAGGTGAGAAAGGAGTGTAATTTATCACCTTAATAAAGCAATGTTGAGACCAGATCATATAAATCTATTTAGCTACTTGTAATTGCTAGCTGGCTAGTACTGTTGGGCATCAAACTTCTGACTGTAAGTTTGAACTCTTCTGTGCTACTTACTATTATGCTGGGCTTCAGGAGAAGAAGGCCTTTAGCCCACTCCTGTCCACTGGCAAAACGATTGCAATCCTTTTAGAAATGGCATCCTAGACCGAGGCTACGGACAACTTGTCCTCTCCCCACAATACTGGATCAATTCTTTCTCTTACTTGTACTAAGGCCATGTCTACACTTAGAAGCTTACAGCAGCACAGCTGAACTGATACAACTGTGCTGCTGTGAGAGCACTCATGTAGCCGCATTATGCAGATGGGAGAGAGCTCTCCTATCGTATAATAAAACCAGCCCAATGAGCGATGGTAGCTATATCAGTGGGAGAGCGTCTCCCGTTGACATAGCATGGCTACATGAGCACTCTCACGGCAGCACAGTTGTATCGGTACAGCTGTGCCGCTGTAAGCTTGTAAGTGTAGACGTGGCCTTAGTACATTCAAAATGATCTTGACAAACTGGAGAAATGGTCTGAAATAAATAGGATGAAATTCAAGGACAAATGCAAAATACCTCACGTAGGAAGGAATAATCAAATACAAATACAAAATGGGAAATGACTGCCTAGGAAGGAATACTTCAGAAAAGGATCTTGGGGTTATAGCGGATCACAAACTAAATGAGTCAACAGTGTAATACTGTTGCTAAAAAAGTGAACATCATTGTGGAATGTATTAGCAGAGTGTTGTAAGCAAGACACAAGAAGTTATTCTTCCACTCTACACAGCACTGATAAGACATCAACTGGAGTACGGTGTCCAGTTCTGGGCACCACACTTTGGGAATGACGTGGACAAATTGGAGAAAGTCCAGAAGAGAGCAACAAGAATGACTGAAGGTCTACAAAACATAACCTATCAGAAAAGATTTAAAAAATTGGGTTTGTTTAGTTTGGAAAAGAGAAGAAGGGGGATTTGATAACAGTTTTCAAGTCTGCAAAAGGTTGTTATAAAGAGAAGAGTGATACAATGTTTTCCTTAATCAGTCTGGTTATAGGAAATAAGGCAAATGTTATGAATTTATAGCTAAAGCTACGAAAAACCATGGGTGATACACTGTTAATCCTAATGATTTTGACTTTACTATTCTTGTATGGTTCCACACATTGCTCTTGGAAATATCCCAAAGGCTTCACAGACACAAAATCTTTTAAAGCACATATCACCCAGCTTCCCCAGTATCCTGAGGAACTAAGCACCCGGATGAACAACACAAGCATAATTGAAGTGATATTGGTTAGTAGATGGGGGGAGAGATGAGGGGAGGCATTTAGAGGTTCTAGTAGAACGCATGCCTACTCCTTCAGTGAAAGGCATATGTCCATTGAACATCAAGATAGTGTGCAATGTGGCAGTCATGTAAGACTTGGCTCCCTATTTGGATGCCCAGTGTCAAAGGAGAGGCAAAAAATACCTTTTTCCACCTTCATGTGGATAGGAAAAAATCTACCAGCTCCTTTTTGACAAAGAGATGGTCAAAGTGATGTATTGTCTCTCACTTCAAGGCTGGTTTCAGAGTAGCAGCCGTGTTAGTCTGTATCCGCAAAAAGAACAGAAGTACTTGTGGCACCTTAGAGACTAACAAATTTATTTGAGCATAAGCTTTCGTGGGCTACAGCCCACTTCATTGGCTGGACATTGCATTGCTCTGTACTTGGGGCTAACAGTGGATGCCAAAAGGAAAGTGGTCTACAATAAAACAGCCTAACTGGAACAGGCAAGCAAGAGCATCTCAGAACAGTGCTTTGCATTCTACATTGAATCTCCATTGAATATTAGATTCTACAGGAGTTTACAATGCACTCAGGACTTCCTTCCTTCAGAGTATATGCAAGACTTCTCTTTAAATATACCTTCTGACAGGACAAGCAGTGACATTGTGACAAACCCTATTTCATCCGCATCTGAAAAAATTCAAGTGAAAACAACCAAGACTAAACAGATGTGGCTAAGCCTCTAATTATTGTTATTCTGCCAGGAACTTGCCCAGATCAGTCTCCCATACTCTACTTCCCTTTACATGGACAGTATATAGAGCCAAATCCTCCTTTCCTTCATTCATGCAAACCCCCCAAACACAGCTTGTTTAGTAACAGGATGGCTAGAGTTGTAAATTACAAGTTATTTTGTAATTAAAATCACAGCCAGAAGAAACCCACTGCACTACCGGCTCACCAGAGCTACTAGAAGGGAGGGAGTTGATCAGCAGGATAAACCAAGAAAAAGCAACCTGACAGATGTTGTTCCCCTTTAAAGACAAATAAGAAAAAACAATCCCTAACTAATGTTGCTTCAGTTGTTTTCACACATTTATTTAACTGACACGGTTTATGATACGAAACTCTTAGCACAATGGAAAGACCAACAAAACGGAGACTCAATCCTGTAGTTCTTAATTAGGTAAAACTCTCATTGTCTTCAAAATTCAATCTATTAATGTTTAGTTTTCCCACATCTGAATTTCCTAAGCACTGCTGTTCATCAAAATAAGTTATTAAAGAATTGTTACAAGATCATCTGATTTGTCTAGAGATTCTTATATTTTTGCTACTGAAATACATGTTACTGAATTGACTTCCAGAGAGCTTTGTCTGAGTAAGGACTTTGGGATAATTTCTTTGTCTTATAAACATAGAATGTGAACAGTTTAGAATTAATTTCTAGTCTTTCAAACAAACAAATCTCTGGTGCAAAAAACAAATTCAAAATTATCTTCAGATCACCTAAGGCCATCCAGCTAGTATCATCCAGACACAAGTCTTTCTAAATTATTTTGATGAACAGCAGAGCTCAGGAAATTCAGTTAATGGAAAATTGTGCTTAATATCTTTCCTCTGTTTAAATGGTGATCTAGCATGGAACAGCACACAGTGATATACATATAGGCTATTAAGGGATACTTATTTTCTCTGAACGAGAAAAAGTGTAAAGTGCATGAACGAGAAGAAACACTAATATGGGGACTTGCTATGAACTTCGGGAAGCAAATATATGCTTGATCCTTGGGAGATTTTTAAACCCCTCCTACTCCTGGAATATAGGACAATTAATACTGAATACACATGACTTCAAGATTTACTGAGGTAAAGGTATGATTTTTTTTAATCACTGACAAATACCTAAAATAAAAAAAACTATATTTTAAATAGCTTTATTATATTGCAACAGAATGCCCACTGTCTTGATACTCAAGACATTTGATTTTTTATGTAAGTATTTTTACACTGTTAGTACACGAATCACTTTTGGTTAAACAAATAAAGCAGCAAATGTGTGAGAGAGACTAATACAACAGCATTGTATGCTTACATGATCATAGTTTTCAATGTAGGACATGATAAAATTATAACTGAAAGAAAAGAAATGCAGCTGTAATCTCATTAGATTTCCCTAATTGAATCTCTGATTTACACAGGGCAAATACTACAATGGCCTAAGGGAATATTTCCTAAATTATTGTCTTGCAGCTCCACATATTGCACCATGTTACTGAGAGTCTGTACTTAACTACTGATGGCAGAAAACAGAGACGTGCTTTCTATGGAGAAGGTCCAATACTCTGACATTACTAACTGAAATCATTCAAGTATAGCTTTCCAATCCTGAGTATAGCAGACTGATAGTAAACAGTAAAAATATGCAGCTTGTAGAATCAGGATTATTCATTATGGAGGAGGTCTTGTTTATCGCTCTGTGCATTGCTCTCTTAATATCCAGAAGCAGTCTTTAGAAGTAATCAGAAAAATTGCAATAGCCAGAGACCTTGTGTATTGCATCATAGCTCTCATAAAATACAAGATATATCTCCTCCCGCTATAGCACAGCAGAAGACACTTAATATACTTTGTCACTTTTTATTAGTTTAACAGTTTTTCCAACAATTTCTATGATTGACAAAGGCAGGATTAGAAAATGTTCCTGAATTGCAAAAGAAGTACTGTGGGCTGCTATCAGCTTATTTCATTTATACCCTGTAGCCATGGCCTAAACACCTGATGAACTGTCAACTGCACTTAGATGACGCCACCATACGTTTGAAATGTAATTTCTTGCACCTTAAGGCTTTACAATGGATGCTCAACAACCTTACTAATCAAAAACAGATGACACCACCAGAATTAATGAGGCACTCAATTGCATTACTGAATAGTGGAGTTTTTTTTTTTAAACCCAACCTTTTATATGCATTTAATTAATTTAAAAGTTGCTGCTCTTCCTGGTATGAAAGAGTGTGGAATTTAAACGAATAAAACATTCAAATAAATAAATTCAGGTAGCTGAATTTTACTAAATGTTCAGAAGCAGGAGATACAAAATATTTTTCTTTGTTTCAGAGGGAAGAAAAGAGGGATGCCAGTACTAAATGATGGTATGAAAGGGGACTTACTTATTTAACATGAACTTCCCCTCCTTTCAAAGAACAATGTGTTTGATTACGAGCACTGAATAAACTAATTCATGAAAAAATGAACTACACTGGACCGTAATTTGACTTTCCCATTTAACAGAGTCTAAATCAAAGGTTTCACAGTTCAGATTAGATAATATATAAAATTTCTTCTCACTTACTTGACTACTGCTGCTACCTCCTCAAAAATCATCTTCAAAATAGCTGCCCCTGACTAATCCATTCAATCTTTCTCCCAATTTCTTCTCTAACCATACCTTGCATACATGCAGAGTTGGAACCAATTTCTCAATCCATCATACTCATCTATTTTCTTTCCCCCATCCCATAGAAATGACAGTAGCTACTATAATAACTTTAGGATGCCAAGATTTAACTAAAATCTGGGGTGCATCTAGGGATGGCTTCAAAGCTTATTAATTAATTTCAAAATTAACCAAGAAATTGGGCACAATTTTAGGTTAAATACATTTCAAAGTTAAAAAAAACCTGCATAAACCAATCTTGACCCTATCTCAGTGGATGTGAAGAGCCCAGGGACACAGGAAAAAGTATGGTTCAGCTAGGTGAGAGAGGGGCAGGATTTTACTGTCATTCCTCCTCCATTTACTCCGAAGGGTTGCACCCACCAATGCTACTTGAGGTGGATGATGAATTATGGATTTACCCCAAAGTACATAGGAAGAGGATTGATATTGAGGGCATTAAGCTTTCCCACTTCTCTCAAACATGAAAAACAACAATCTGAGAAAAAAATTATTTCTGGAGTTACAGTGGACTCCGAAGGAGGCAACATGCCTTAAGATCATTCTAAATTGTTAGAACATAGTTTCTTAATTGGCTTTTTCCTTGTGCATAAGCAATATCTATAGGTTCAGAGGATTGGTAACGTGATAGAGAGTCATTGAGTTGTAGGTTGCCATTTCAAATCCAGTCCAGGTCAAAAGAGATTGAAAGAAGTTACCACCAGACAACTATATGATTTGGTGGCCTCAGACATGTTCCTAGTAAACAGATGGTTGTATTACAAAGCCACCACCATTGCAACTGGCAATAATTGAAAATATTTTTGGCAGTTTTAATGATAGGGGAAGAATTACAGATCATAGGCACTTAATTATACCCTGCAGCCTACAAAGTTACTCCTGCTTATGCTGTACTTATGCGGTAGATAAACAAAGGACTTCAGTTTCCTGGGCTATCTATTATCTATCAATGAATACTGACTTCAAGAAACATTTTGACAAAGAATTTAAGCAAAACAGATAACCTATTAGCAGCACAATTAAATTTCTGTGACAAGGGGAAATCCACAGGCATCTGCAGAGGATAGCTGGATGAATACTGTTTGGGAAGTGCTGATGAAGATGACCGATCTGAAAAGAGACACAAAATCTGTGTCTCCCTCTCATTAATTACTCTGAAAAGGACACAGTAAAGAAGCCTATGCTATAATGACTATGAGCAAATAAAGAAACAAAAACAAACCCCAAACCTCTGACCTACTTGTTGTATATCCACATGAGACATGTTTAGCAAAATGAGTTTTGTGGAACTTAACCTTCCTTTCTACTATAGTTTCCACTGACTGACTAACATACCATAACAATTTATTTAGGAATTTTTTTTTACTAATGGTTAATAACCAAGAGTTTTAACTCTCAATTATTTTTAATCATCATAATTTACATTTTGTATACTAAAGCCCAAACTACTCTGAAGAAATTGGGTCACTGTTAGGGTGTTGTCTAAAGCAGAAGGCAACTCAGCAAAGACACCATAAAATTCCACCTCTGTTCCTCTCAAGGAGATGGTGTTGTGGGGAGGAGTTGACCTAAAGGGTCTTACAGCTGGCTTGCAAACATTCTGGGGGCAGGGTAGATGGCTATGACTGAAAGAAAAAGGTGAGCAGAGCTACTGGTAGATTAGGTGGCCACTAAATTCTGAAGAGTTGAGTAGGGGCACAGCTTCTCTGAGCTATTCCAAGACCACTGCTCTGAGGCAGCTCTTGCCCCGACAGGTGGCGGCTGCAGCAGCAGGCTGTCATCTGCTCTTATCCCGAAGGTGGCAGTAGCAGCATACGGTTCATCGGCTCCTCTTCCAAAACACGTCTCTTGGGAAAAAGAGGAAAACAACAGAGAGGCTCACGATGCTGCTGCTGTTGCAACAGGTGCGGGTGAGGTGATTAAATAATCTTGGATGGTATTTGTGCCACTAGAGCCCTAAGTCTTAAGGAGATGAACACATTATCTTTTTAATACGATGTCTTAAAAAATGCTTTGTACTTCCCTAAAATTGGTGCCTCTGTACATTCCTTTCTTTCTTGCTTCAAACTCCTAGTTTTCTGTATCAGAAAAGAGTCTTATTTGTGAAGTTTATCTGGGACAAACTGGTAACCAGGACTGCCTTTGTGAATAAATTCGGCATGGGGAAAAAGCGGAATCAACTTAGTACATGCAACTTTGACCATTAAAACTTTGGTAATCAAATAGGCTTCTTGTTCTTACAACCCACTCTAGGCATCTATGTTGCAGATAACTTGATATACGTCAAAAACAAGCCAGTATGTTGTCTGAAAGTGTGTAACAGAAGATACTGTAAACCACTAGATAGGCGACCCTTGCCCAAAGCTAAAAATTAGGAAGCAATAAAGCAAAGACACAGAAGAAGTAGTTCTTTCCTCTGCTTGTGCACAAAACATACTGCAAATATCTTCAATATTTATAAAGTGCTTTCAGAATACCTAATATGAAGCACTATATAAGTGCTATATATTTGTACTATCTGACTTCCTATATTTGGGCCACAGCGTACTTGACCTTGTGCAGGTATGCAAAGAGGTAGTGGTGGGGAAGGATACAAGGAGCTTTTCCCTGCACAAGAGCTGGTCAAACCTTTGTGCATCTTAGGCAGCAGTTACATATCAAAGTGATAGGGAGATTTAAAATATCTTAGAACAAGGACTACAACACTTTAGCACTGGCAGTAGAAACCTCTACATATAAGAAGGGTCGCCTAGTACTTAAGGTACTGGACTGGAAGTCTGGGTTCAATTCCTGGCTCTGCCACAGATTCCCTGTTTAACTTTTTATATCATTTAATTTCTTTCCACTCTTTATCTAGTGTGTCTGCTTAGACTGTAAACTCCTCAGGGCAGGGCATTTTTTCATGTTTGTACAGTCCTACTACAATAGGGACCTGATCTCAACTTGGACCTCTAGTAAAATATAATACTAACAAAGTGGTTGGGGAGGAGGCAGAACCAGGGCATTCCACCTTCCACTCAGGCCAGCAGAGCTTGTTTCACAATAGGGATGGTTCACAGTGAATCTTTTCTTACTTCCCTGTGCTCCACGTGAGGCACAATGGTCCCACTGGACAACTGTGCTTCTGTACGTCTCCTGCATTTCATTTTCTGAAGAGCCTCAAAGTGGCCCACTCCTTTTGGTCTCTCATCTCCATGTCACTTCTACTTGCAACTGTACACAATCATTCTGAGTTACCCATAGTGGAAAGCAATCCAAATCAGCATGTAGCAATCCCTCCAATAGAAAATGCTCATGGAAAGCCCCTTTTCTGTAAGGTTAATTAATAAGACCTTGTTCTGTTAATTTGTGTAAATTTTGGCTGCTCTTAACTGGCATCTGACATTTCACACTGCAACCTCCAACTCATTTGTAAAGCATTCTCCAAAATGATTGGTTTGTTACCATTTAATTTGTCATTTTATACTGCCAATTGTAACAATTTGGGAAACCTGTCTATATGGGACTTATGAATTCTGGCTGTTATGAAATTGTTGAATCATGGAAGGCACCAGTGTATGTGGAATCCACCATTTGCCAACAAGGACTGTGCCACATCACTACCAGGCCAAGGACAATGGTAAGGCCAGAAAGGATCACCAGATTGTCAGTCGATAACCTCTACAACTGTGCTCTGACCAAAAAATGGCTATGCTCATGTGAGGTTGCCTGAGCTGGGAAACCAGCTTGACCAAGTTTCTCTGCAGTGAGGGGGAAATAGAGAGTGGAAAATCCCCAGCAGCTGAACCAAGGATAGAGGTGTTAATGGTGGAACATATAAATTTGTGGGACTGAAAGAGCCAGACAGGAAGCTTGAGCAGGAGAGAGGGGCATGCTTTTGTATTGGGGTTATCCTGTTTAACTGCAGGATCATCTGAGGAAGAAGGAAGCTAACTGATCTAGTGGGAGAGACTGACTCAATGATTCTGAAGAGAAGCCATGAACTACCGAAGGATCCTGGGCACCACAGAGGACTCTGTTCAAGCTCAAAGAACTCTCCAAAGTGATGGAAACTGAGGCAGGGAAATGCATACGGATGTCTTTATTATTTTGTCTAGAGCTGTGTCTCTGTCTTGCTAAATAAAGAGTAATCATGTTTAGAACCCTCTGCAAAGTCTCTCTTTGTGTCTGTTTGTTTTCACTATCACCTGCCCCGGAAAAGTCAAACTGTAAATCCAGAATACCTACATGGCTGCAGTTATGGGATATGATGTGCTTGAACTGTGAGCACGCTTGAGGGGTCAGTACTGGTCCTAGGGGCTAGGTAGTTGGACCACAGGGTCTCAGCTCTCAGAGGGCCGAGCTAGACAGAGGATTTGCACCTCAAGAGTGTGCTTAGAGAACCCAAGCTGGGGATCATCCCTGACTGTTCAGACTTAGGAGGCTTAAAACCTCCAGTGATATGGACCATGAACACAACAGCCTGGTGAATGATAAGCCAGAGGGAGCTCTCCAGGACTGTGTGTGAGACACCAGTATACCACACATGAAAGTAATGTTATAAATTTCCTAGAATACTGCACATCAGTTCAACCACAAATGAGAGAAATTACCTTTGTATGGAGTCAGGCTTTCCTCTGTATTTAAATGTGGATTTTATTTTTGAGATATGATTTACTACTGAGGCTGGTCTTGAGAGTTCCAAATTCCATTTACTTATGATCTGAGAAAGATTCTAGACACATTGCCATAGGTGAAAGTGAATTATTCAGCTGTTGTACCAGCCCCCCGAAGGCTGTATTTAAGAACATTAATGGCATACTACCACCATCTTTCCAGTGATAAATACATTTATTACTTTACAGTCTAAGGTTTAGAGTCCTAGCATCTATTTTACTACAAAGACTTCAGCTTAATATCAGAAATTGATTTGTGGCATTTACAGTTGCCTACCTTCCTCATCAATTATACAACTGCACTTTAGCTATAACTCATAACAGATATGCACAATAAGTCAGATAACTAAGGGTATGTCTACACTGCAAAACAACAACAACAACAAAAGATCTGCAGCAGCGAGTCTCAGAGCCTGGGTCAACTGATGTGGGCTCATGCTATGGGGCTAAAAATAGCAATGTAGACATTTGGGCTCTGGCTGGAGCCCAGGCTCTGAAATCAAGAGAGCGGGGAGGGTTTTGGAGTTGGGGCTCCAGTTTCAGCCTAAACATCTACACTGCTATTTTTAGCTCCACAGTGCGAGCCCCAGTTGGTTGACCTGGGCTCTGAGATTCGTTGCTGCAGGGTTTTTGGGGTTTTTTTTTTGCAGTGTAGACATACCCTATGGATACATGTTACTTGATTGTATTAGAATGCATGTTTAACATAATTTACAGATTGAGGCTAAGTGAATTCTAAATCCGAACTCTTAAGTGGCACAGCACGTCTAAACCATATAAACAGGAGCATTTACAGAAACAGCCTTCAGAAGTAGAACAGAGAGCCAACACAACAATCAAAAAGACTGAAAGAACCAGAACCTTTCATGTTCTTTGACAACTCAGGGTAGAACAAAGTATAGAACTTCTGAGCCAATGAAATAAAGGCTCATGTACAAACTCATTCAGTTTCCTTTTGTCTGCTCTGACTTAACTGAGCAGCCCTGCAAAGAGTGTGTGTCTAGACCAAGAGGCGATATTAAAAACAAAAGGTTAGAGATCATCATGGGACATTAATTATGCAAAAGAAGCCAAACTGAATTTAATCAGAAGCAGTAGATTCCAAGCAGGAAATATTTTCCCTTTTTTGACAGAGGTGGTTAAGAAAACATTTATGGTAATACCAGAGCATCTGCTGATTACAGTCAAAGCTGCAGGACACTGACATTAAATCACTGAACCATCTTGACAGCTTCTGGGTACTCAAGTCCCATTCTAATAATAATTTGCTGTGAAATTCACCCAAATTTGAAAATTAGCCAGAAAATGTTTATGAAGAAAACAGGTAAGAGTCAATAAAGCAGTTATAAAAGGGATTTACATCTGACAAAACTTCTAATCTAAAATGAATGTTCAGCCATCAGACATTTTAGTGCTACATTTAAATCGACATATCTTTCAAAGAAGCTTAAATGTCTTTTTAAAAGAGCAGAATGTAATTTTATGATCCATTTCATGTAGTTTGTGATAAGGCACTTTTTTGTTTAGAAGTTTTTTTTTTTTTTTAAAATACAGGTCAGCCTCTTGAAGAAGGCCTGAATCATGCTAAATGGAATTTAACTCCTGATACCATAGAATTCTGAACAAAACACAATACTTCATTGTAATGCTTTAATTGATGCTTCTGTGTGTTGCAGAGGGTGATTACTTGAATAATAAGTATAAAAGATGTGTGAGCTGGTTGCTAAGCTAACTTGAGTAAGAGAAAAAAAAATCAAGGAAATATACAGCCATGAATCAAGGTGATGATAGGACAATTATTCAATGAAAGGTCGTGTTGAAGGACTTGCAGAGCACTGACCTGCACATTATCACACATCAGAAAATTACTTGTGGGGTAATTAGGAGAATAATACACACGTGCAATCAGTGACACAGAGAAACATACAAATTTAAGGTATTTCCCTGGGGTTTGAGTGGTCAAATGCATTTCGGTTCTATATTTAAATCTTTGAACAGCCCAAGAGCTCAGAGAACAAAATATTACACCAAAGCCCACTGAGATTTACCAATCACTACAGCTATCATTTCCTACTTTATCAAAATTATCAAAAAATTTCTCTCAATTACTTTGAGAATTTAACTAAATATTATTTATAACAGGACACATTAAATTTTCTATCCTGACATCATTCAGAAAAACCTATTTACAGTTTTTCTACTTTTAGTTTACATGATTGTTTCCCTTTCCTTTGGTTAATGCTTTCAAAATAAATTTAAGGATGTAACATAATATGTTACAAGGAATTACTGTTATCACTAATAATTCTGTACTTATTCAAGTGTCAGATATCTGCATTTTTGAGGCCTGCATTATATTTCAAATTACAGTTTTAAGACTTTTAAATAAAAGATGTGCCTAAATCTCATTTAAATGTCCTACTTTTTCCTCTAGTTATGCATTCTTAAAAATGTGACTGTGTGTATAGAAAAGCTACTTTAAATTTTTTTAATAAATGTCTTCTAAGCCCTGTGTGGTTGAATTCATAGTAAATAGGGCATCTTTCCTTATACAACGAAGGAATTTTTTTAAAAAAAGTCTCAATGAAAGTTTTGCAAACTTTCTAAAACATTGCTAAAATAGTGTTTCAGTAAGATATGCAGAAAATAAAAAAAATAAACAATGGTGTGGAATGGCATAAAGATGTTATCACCGCCTGTTTGAGGTAACCTCTAACTCACAAGTGGCTATGGTGGTTGCAAGCAATGCATCCATGTGAAACTCATGATGATAAAACCTTTCTACCTTGTATCATACCACACCATCACATTTTATATATATTCATTTCTCCATTTGTCCGTGTCATGTAATAACGAATCTCAGTATTGGAGAGGGGAAATTTCACACTCCACTTAACTCCAGAAGTTAAATTTGCAAGGGTTAAAAAAAAAAAAAAAAAAAAAAAATGTTGGTAAACATGCTAAACATGATGTTACATTAAAATATTCCATCAAACAAAGAGTTTAAGGAAGCATATTAATCGGGGGGAAAAAATGTTTAAAGAACCCAGAATACCATTATGGGAAAAACAGAAATCACAAATGAATGTTATTTTTGAGTAGTAGTATTTTAGATTCATAAACAACGGGAGACTTTGTTGCTGATCTCTAGAGAGGAACCTTTGCTTACTTCTAAATAAACTTATCACAAAACTTGTGAATTTAAAAAAGCCCTATGCAACATTCCATCTTTCATTCAAAAGTAAATCTGAGCTGTACATACCTCTCAGAATCTAAACAAGAAATAAAATGTCATTTGCCATATCAAATTACATATAGCTTCATCTTCTTCCAGGCATGCAGGAATAATACTGTACTACATGAAAGAGATTCTGCTGAAATGTATTTTAAATTTATGAGGCACTTTTTTATATGCAAGTACATAATCCATTCGCAGATGCTTGACTGAGGATGTTTAGTTCTGTGTAAACTGTATTACTTTCACGTGTAACACAAACTGCCGGATGTAGCCCACTGATCCTATGCAAACACTGGAAAACAGTAATCCTAACCCTGACTAAAACACTACAATAACAAAGTTAAAGATGAAAGGCTTTTGAACCAGGCAGACCAACATTCAGAGTTCTGTTTCTCTCCTGCAGTAGCTACTTAGAGCACAGGGAAGAACAAAGAGGAGGAACTGAACACTCCATTAAGGTAAAAAATCCTGGGAGCCATGGAAGGAACCACTTGTGCTGGGTGGTGGTGCTGATGCACAGAAGTTACACAGGAGACTCTGCAGCCATCTTCATGCAATTAAACTCAGCTCTACTGTAGTCTATTCTGTGGGAATTAAGGAGGGTTGAGATGGAAGAGTGTCCAGTTGGTCCACATACTGCTCAGACTCACTGCCCTACAATCTGTATCTAGGTAGTAGCTATTTGTGGCTGCAACTCTTATTCACATCGTACCTTAGTGGTCATTCAGCAGGTGCATACCAGGTACTGCAGGTTAGGGCTCAGGATTCTGTTTCACAATCTCACATACATATGGCTGAACACACAGTCCAGCACAGCCAGAGGGCTACTCTAAACCAATGCTAAGCTGCAACGGCCAGTGGGGGGTAGAAAACAATGGAGGGCTAATGTCATGCAAGGGAACCTACTTCTTCCTCTTGCCATGCCAATTTTCTCTGCTACACTGACTACACAGAATGGGAATGGCATAAAAGCCTCTGTATCAGCTTCAAGTCATCAGCGGATCACTAGGATGATTCTCCAAGAACATGTTAATGTCACTATAGAGTCAGATTTCCAGGGCAGTGTGGTGCAAAGCAAACTACTCTGGAAAATGTGGCCTGGAAAATGTGCAGAGCTGACTCTTATGAAAAGTCTCCCATTCATACTCAAAGCATCGTTTAGAAACATGTAATCCCCTTAAAATATAGTGACAGCATTTCACAGTCCTATGAACTAGACAGGGCTGGCGCAACCCATTAGGCGACTGCCTCGCTACAATTTGGGGGGCAGCGACGGCGGCGGCATTTCGGGGCGGGACCTTCCGCCGCCTAGGGCGGCAGAAAAGCTGGCAGCGCTCCTGGAACTAGATCAAGAAGAAGAATATTTCAGAAGAACCAAGGGCTGATGGCCTGTAATACTTGGCTGGCACTCCATTCTGTTTGGGAAAAAGGACTGGATTTTGATTGGAGATATGTAATAAAATAACTAACCATAGAGACAATTTTCCAGTTTAAAAAAACTTATGCTAAACAATTACTGAATGCTCAATCCACAGGCATAAAGTTGAAAGATATACAATTCGAAATAGATGAGATTCTTATAGCATACTCAATCAATTGTATAGAATTTTAGAGGTGCTTCTTACGGCACTGTACATCTATATATTTTAAAAATTCTGACAAAACAATTGTTTATGAACTATTAAAGAGTGGTTTAAATATATCATTTGCTTGTTTTTACTTTATATTAGATGTCACGTTACACCCTCTGCATTTAAAAAATATTTTAAGTGGTTTTTAATAGCAAGTTTGGCTTTTCAGCATGCTGATACATATATAACTCATAAACCATATTTCTTTCAACACCAACTTTTATTCTTGATATTTTTCCCCTCTTGGGCTCTAACCTTTATTTGGAATAAGAATACAGAATTCTTTCTTTAATTTTAAAAATTTTAAATTTGTTTAAACTCCTATTTGCATTATGTTTGGTATTATGAAATAAATAAATAAAATCTTGCATAGTATGATGTATGTTAAATATACTACAGTATGTAACATTTAAACATGGCTAGGTAGGGCCTGTTCTAACTCCCTCTGAAGTCAATGGGGGCCTTTTACTGACTTTAATCAGAGTTAGATCTGACCCTTAATGCTCTTATTTATTTATAAGTGGGTATCACATTATTGTTTCCAGTGGGTTGTTACAGAGAAGGATGTGTGTCTTTTGGCTACAGATAACTTATTTTTTTTTTTTTTTACTAAACTAACAAAGATATGATATTCTCTTTCTATAACTGATAAAACTGCCAGCAGTAACAGGAGAATTTGATACCTTCATAGAATCATAAATGTTATAACTCAGTTGAAATGATTAGGTCATCTAATCCATCCCCATTAACAGTGTAGGATCATTTCCCACAATCTTCTTTTTATATAGGAATCTGCTCCCAAATTACATTTCAGTGAGGGAAATGCCTTATTCTTCTGCTATGGACTTCTTCAGGCAAGATGGTACGGTTGCTTATGGTTATCCTTTCCCCTTCAGCATGAATGCAGCTTGAGAAGTTATGTAGGAGGCTTTTGGTTGCTGAAACACATACCGTATTTGCTAATAGAATAAGGATATTCACCCAGAATGCTGAGAGACAGAGTGGGATATGCCTGTATCAAATTATGAATTTGTATTATGTGTTGAACATGTGTAAATTTTCCTGAGGATAGCCTATTGTACTGCATTCCAGACAGCTACCTTAGCCTGGAGAGGTGCTTCACACTTCACTGAAGTACTAATCATTGAGAGCCATCTGGGGTTATCCATTTTGAATGAGTCAACTTCAACTGATGGCCCACCGCCAAGAAACTATGTTTTTTTCTACACAGGTGGGGCCAGCATGACTGGTTGAGGGAGCTGGAGCTTCCTAGTGGAGCACAGGGCAGAGACACAAAGGCCTATTTAAGAGCAGGATTCTGTGTGCAGAGAACGATGTGCATGAGACAGAGGACATGAGGGACTCTGCCCAGTCTGAAATGCTATCAAACCTGAACTCAAAGAAAGGATGAGATCAGACAAGGGGAGGTTGTGCCTCAAGACTTTTGTTGTTTTCAAATATTTGTATCTCTAGAGTGTTTTAAGAGTAATCCAGGGACATCTACATCGAGCACATCACCGGCCACCGACAGTACCAGGAGGCGTGAGCCAGAGTGACATCGTTCTCCCACTACGAGAAAGGGACCAAGTGACCTTCTCCGTTGGATTATATGAACTGGAACCATAAACTCCCTAAACATTAAATCTCACCAAATGAGGGTCAATCCATCCTCCTCATCATATCCACTCATTATACTCCACACCCGAACATAGCCACTTTATGAACTTCATACCCTCATATCTCAATGTCTGTACTTTGACCCATCAACCTTTTACCCCCAATCGGGGATATTGCAGATTATGTATTCCTCGTGCCACCTTATCTTAAACCAAACTTTGCACCCTCGATAATCTGTATGTTATTCCCTGATAACCAGAAACTTCTATGCTCAAACTCTGTTCACAATTTATTATTAACATCATCTTAATAAAATTTTTAAATCTGTTCTTATCACCGTGGCTAAGAAATTCCTTTGCTATATCTGTATTCCTTGCTTACCTGCAATGTTGTGCCCCCCCCCCCCCAGAGGTTAAACTAGAAGCCCAGAGTAGAGTGCTCACGGCCTTGGGGAGTGTGTGTAAGAGACTGGGGGAGGGGCTCAGGAGTTCTCAGAGACTGATTCTGGGGTTGAGGCTGGCATTCCACATCTCAAAGAAAGATGCTGTCTAAGAGGTTTGAGCCTGGGAGTATGCCCTAAAGTTCTAAAGCTAGAAACAGTGTCTAGCTCTATCTAGAACCAGTTGACTTAGGGCTGGTCTACACCCAACTGCTAGTTCGGCGGCTGGGGATCGAAGTTCTGGGTTCGACTTATCGCGTCTGGTCTGGACGCGATAAGTCGAACCAGGAAGTGCTCGCCGTCGACTGCGGTACTCCAGCTCGGCGAGAGGAGTACCGCGGAGTCGACGGGGAGCCTGCCTGCCGCGTGTGGACCGCGGTAAGTTCGAACTAAGGTATGTCGACTTCAGCTACGTTATTCATGTAGCTGAAGTTGCGTACCTTAGTTCAACTTGGGAGGTTAGTGTAGACCAGGCCTTAGAAACAATGAAACACAGTGACTGGGTCCACTCAAGACTGGTGACAGTACAGTGGATCCTGGGTCAGGTTGTAACACAGCATTTGATTGATCACCTGTAATTTGTACATTTTAAAAAAATATTAGAAAAATAGTTTTAAAAACATGCTAAAAATTAAGAAATTAGTGCAAATCCAGGACACTTTTTATGTAAAATCTCTTCAGATATACCCCAATCCTGAAGAAACAGTTTGGGCTTGATACTTCATACAATCTCTCTTGATCAGGTCACATAGCAACAGAATTACATCAGCAAATGTTGCTGGTGTGACACTTTAGCTTATAAATGTCCTTTATTATTATTTATATAGAGCCAACGGTTTGTGATACGCTTTATACTTTTATTGGCTTAAAGTAGTTTAAACCTAGATGTAGAATCACTAGAATATTTTCTCTAATTATAAAAAATGCATTGATCTAATAAATTATTTTTCTTCCTAGTATAGCTGTTACACCATATATGGGAAAACAAAATGAAAAAGGTTACTGTCGCAGGGTAAAACAAAGATGTTCACTAATTTGAAATGTCTGTTATTGGAACTTGAATTTATACTTCCTAACCTGCAAATATGAAATGTAAATATTTGCAGGTTAGGAAGTATGATTCCAAATAGGCTATCAAACCAAAAATATACAAACACCTGGAGAACAAAATCCATCTGTCTGAGTGAATTTAGAAGCAATTTTTTAGCTGTGTTAGTAAAACCTTCATGCAAAATTTATTCAATGTGAATAATTTACTCAGTGCATTTCCATAGGCATCATAAAATTCAATAGCTGATAAAAGATGAATATTCAAATAATCCTCTCAATCTCCACCAAATCACAGCCATAGCTTTCTAATTATTAAAATTATTACATTAGGAGAGTTTATCACAAACATGAAATATTAATTTTTGCCTCATATGAAAATTAATTCTTAGAACATCTCAAAACTATGTTCTAAGAACAGAGAGAAGGTACAATCAAGTACAAACAGCACTGCTCTTTAACTATAGTAGCTCAATACTGAAATCTAAAGTACTGTACTCTTCTCTAATGAGAAACACCAATCTATGGTTTTACACACTGTTGCAAGTAAGTCAATGCTTGCTATGTAAAAACTTTATTGAAGTTTCATGCTTTTCTAACAAAAGACAAATTAAGCAGCAGAATAGAAAATGCCCTTATCTCAGAGAAAATGAATACTCTAACAGAGGCAAGCAATTAAAAAGATATGCACTAGTACCCTGTTTAGTAATCTAATATGTATTGGAAAATGTCTGGTGCACCAAACTCTGCCATAGTGTAGTAAAAGAAATCAAAAACATTTTTTCTTTTGGAAAAAAACAAATGTTACTCTAAATTACATTTTATATGGAGGACCTTCAACTCTGTAAAGATGAATTTCTATCTATGATTAAAAATCAATTCCATTTTAATTGCTTCCAGGCTAATTGACTGCTTTCTATTCAGATAAAGTATCCCTTTTACTCTTACTGAGCTAATGCTTTTAAGCAGAGATCGGAAAAATAACCTGCCAAAAATTAAAAAAAAAAGTAGAAGGATATTTTATTTAAACGAGTTCATTTAAAAAAAATATTCGATTATCATTATGTAACTTTTGGTTGGTTTCAGCTAAAAGAAATACCAGACAGATATTAATGGTACACTATTAGAATATAAAACTAAGGGCAGTTTAAAAACCTGTCTCTTGATACAATTACTGTTTCACAACATGAGAAATTATTTCTCATAGAGGGTGACATGTTCCCTTATGTCACAGTTATTCTTCCTTTAGAGAAGCTGTTACAACGATAGGGAGGACAAATGCCTGCCATATATTACTATGCATTCCATTACAATGGGTTCATTCATATTTATAATACAACCTGTGATGTTGATGCAATCACTTTAGACCTCACTGTTATTTCAAACAAATCCATAACTGAGAAAAAGGCAGGCTGTTGACAGGAGTTAATGTGGGTTTTACTCTGTTTACAATTGCTTTCTAATCTACTAAATGGCTGTGAAAATTGATGCACTGTTAGAAGTGCTTTTTTATGCACTACTACAGATAAAGGGCTGTTGTGCTGCAATAATCTCTGTAATGCTAAATTGAATTTTCGACAGTGTTTTTTGTTTTCTCGATTTGAATGTGACAAGGTAGACTACTGAATTTATGGTAAATTTAATTCCATCAATTGAAAGCATTTTCCATTTTTATTAACATCACAGTTTTTTTTTTTTAAAAAGGAATTACCAGGGCCCAACCCACCAGGGCTCTGCAGCTGTGTAGGCATAACTGAATCCTGAGGGCAGAAGACATGGCAGGGTATGGTTTGCACAGCTGCTCAGCTTTTCACTAGGATGGAGACAGACATTGTCCAGACTAAATGTTATGTAATGGAATTGATGGTGGTGAGATGACATGCTTGTGCAGTGCTTCCGTGACATCCTAGCAGAGGGGAGAGAGTTCTTCTCCAGAAGACTCAAAACCAGGGAGTTCACAGTAATCAGCCTACATGTTCGAAGAGTGTATGCTTGGGCTGACTGCTGAAGAAGAAAGAATGCAGTCTGCTGAGCTACCGACTTCCTCCCAATGAAGAGGCAAGGCAATACTATGTAAAAGTGCACAAAGTTTGGGGGCAGTCTCTGTAAGATAGCTGTACTACAGAAATCCCTTTCCACTAAGTCAAAAGGAGAAAAAAAGAACCTTATCTCTAAAAAGCCTGGTACCTCATTATGTCCTTAGAAGGAAGGGTAGAAGATGGAAAATACCTAATTTCAGATTATTTATGTTAATATAGGATAAATTTACTTAGATTGAAAACTAACATATGAACAGTCTGATATGCTGAATTAAGCAAGTAGATTTTTTTATGGTAGTTTTATTACTCAGGGAAGGCTCTTGACAAGATTTGGAAACCATACCACTTGGAATAATACAGAGAACAGGTATTACAGTAATGTAGCCTTCCCAATATACCTCAACTCTGACCTGGAGATATCAGTTAGGCCCAAGGTTAGGTCCTTTCTAAATTAATTGGAGTTTTGGTATTTAATTTAATAGGACCAGGATTTGATCCTTGCAGCAAAAAGTTTAGTTTCCATGTCCATTCAATCTTTGGGGCCCAACACTGAATGGGGTTACTCTTGTAGAACTTCGGAGTGCTGTGTGGAAGTACTACAGATTTATAGCTATGTGGTAACTACTGTCAGAATTTGTCTTCTACTGAGACTGCCACTGATGATGTAAATTAGCACCAATATTCAAGGTTACTCCTCTTGTGAATTAAACTTCTGTCCTCTTGGAACTGGACTGGGAGCAAATACTTATTCCAGACCATTGAATAGTCTTCAGATGGCAAGACTTTCTGTTGCCACTGAACTGGGCTGGTTTCTAATTTCTAACAGGTCACCTGGAGATGTAAGGCTCCATATCCTCTCACTTAGGATCCCTCAGAAAACTATGTTAATACTGCATAGGTAGAGCTGAGCTGGAAATGGTTTTCCCATCCTGTGAAAAGTTTCAAGATTTCAAAAAAATTCAGGATAAAAGAGACCTTCTTTTTGTAAAAAACGAGAGCCCTAACCAGTGGTTCGGGTACTCACCTGAGATGTGGGAGATGCAGGGACTTGAACTGGGGTTCCCACGTCCCCTGTGAGTGTCCTAACTACCAGGCTTTAGAGTCAATTTCTATTGCTTGCTCTCTGACCCAATGAATATTAAATTATTTATGCAAAGTGGAATGGCTCCAACAAGAGTACTTTGAAGACCCTTACTTTATAGCCCAGTGTTTAGGGCACTCATCTTTGATAGGTTCAACTCCCTATTTTGCTGTCTCTTGTATCATCCTGGTCTGAAGGAACCTTTCTGACAAAAAGTTTTGTGGAAACTGATTCTTATGGATTTTGATGAATCAGCATTTTCTGACAAAAATGTTTTGTCACATAATTCCCGACCAACTCTAAACATAGGTTGAGATTCTATGTCCACAAAAGCAAGAATTTTCAGTGTTAAGGTTGCCACGTGATCTGTCCCCTTGTGTGTGTTATGATAGAGGGTCTCATTACACTATCACATAGCACTTGGCAATGTGACATACTGTATTATTACTATATCTGAACCAAGCCAATTTGGAGAAGATTAATATCTTATGTGATACTGAAGAAATGTAATTTCTTAGGATCAGAAGTGTTAAATAAGCATTACATTTTCTTGCAAAAAAAACCAACAACCTGTAAGTGAACTTATTAAATATAAACCACTTTGCTAATACATACATGACAATGTTTAGTAGTACTACTTCTTTATTGCTATTGTTAGATAGTATAAGGTATAATAGTGTAGCTTTCCTCCTAATAATAAACAAGATGACTGATTAAGGTTAATACATTAGAATATGTTAGAAGAGATTGGGAGCTTCCTGCAAAAACTGTGAGTTATAAATATATAAAATGTGTTAAACAAAAATGAAATTTAGTCTATGAAGTAATTTTAAATATTTAATGACAATCAAGTTATGCTAGTATGTTTTTCTGATTAAAAATAGATAAGATTCTCTACCTTTCATCTTTAGACAATGTGTTTTCTAATTGTTTTCATATACATTTGAATATTAAAATATTGATATTAAAATATTTCCCTCATCTATCCAAAAGACATCTTAAAATAAGTTTTCATCACTGGATGTGCTTTAGAGTTTCGCCCTCTATTATTGGCCTTATTACTAAATGCTCTAATTTAATTATTGTACAGTGGCTTTATGCTACAGTTTTCTGTTCTTTTTACTGTTACAAACAAAATAAACCCTACATTAAAATAATATTTTTATGGTTACCAAATCAAGCACTCAACATTTAGGAAATGCCAGAATTAAGATTGCCTATGCAACCTTAATCGGGCCCTTTATGCGAATGCATTATGATACAGTCTTCAATTACTATTTTTTCAGACTCTTACCTCATTCACTTAAAAAGCAATTACTCAATATTTTGTTTTATCCTCATTGTTCAGTATATGGCTCCCATGCCTTTTTTACTGCTCACTATTCAAATCCTGCTCTGAATTCAGAATTAATTATTTCCTCCTGGGGTTTTTCAGTGGCACTCACCACTAGTATATGAGTACTTCACAAACAGTAATTAATTTATCTTCACAACACCCCTGTGAAGTGAGGGGATGGTATTATCTCCATTTTACAGATGGATAACTGAGACATAGAGGTTAAGATTAAAAGTTTCCAGTAATATTTGGGGCCCAATTTGAGGCAGCTAGGACCTGAATTTTCAGAGTGCTTGGCATTACAGAGCACTTTATATGTTCAAAGCACAGCTTTAGTGACTTCAGTTGCAGTTTTAAGTGTTCAGCAATTCTGCGAATCAGACCTCAGGGTATCAAGCTGGGCATGCAGAAAATGAGAAATACATAATTAGTGATAACAAGTGGAAAGTTTGGTTTAAGTGACTTGCCCAGAATCATATCTGAATTCTGTGACAGAGGCAGAGATAGAATCCAGTTCTTCAGGACAGCACTCAACTGCATTAAGCGCCAGACCTTCCTTTCTATTCCTGCAGTCTCCTGCAGGATTCACTACACACCTTCCAACTTCTGCAACAAATGAAGCAGGGGTCCTACGGTCAACAGCCTCCTTCATTACACAACCCTGACTCATTACAGTTCTCCCTCTTCCTACCAACCCCCGGCACCTTGTCCTAAGGGCCTGTCTCCACTCCGAAGCACTCTCATGCCTGGTGAGTCCCAGTCTCCTTACCTAGCTAGTCCTAGTCTCCCCTCTGGGCTTGCTGACCAAGTCCTAATCTTCCCTGTGCCCACACCCAGTCCCAATTTACTTGCCAACCAGTTCTAGTTCCCTCCTCAACATCTTGTTCTCAGTCTCTTTGTCCAGCCAATCCCAGTTCTCCCTTGTTCTCATCTCCTCATCCATTCTGTCTCACCCTCTATCTCCCCACTAGCTTCCAGTCCTAGTCTCCCTCTCCAGGTTCCTCATCCAGTCCCAGTCTCTCCCCACACACTCCTGCTCCTATGTCTTCCCTCCCACACAGCTTTAGGTGGGAAATGGTTATTTGTGAAAAATTCTGGGATTTCAAAAATTCCCTGTTCTGCATGAGGGTGGGACTTTGTTTTTTGTTAAAAAAAAATAAATAAAAAAACACACCCTTCTCCCCAGAACCGCCATTAGCATGGTGGTTAAGGCATTGACTGCTGAGATGTGGGAGACCAGGTTCAAGCCCCTGCTCTGTCTGATTTAAATCAGGGACTTGAACCCAGGTCTCTCTCATCTCAGATGAGTATCCTAAATACTTGGCTATTCTTAGGTGAGGCTCGCCCTTTCTCTCCTACACAGCAGAAATTCCATCCTGGACTGAAAGTTTCACTGAAACTATATGCTCTGGCAAAAGGTTTCCAAGAATTGACTTCTCCCTAAAAAACCTGTTCTGTTGAAAATATCATGATCAGCTCTACTCTAGTCCCTGTTCCTGCCCCATTGGTTCTGAGACTCAGTCTCCTTGTCCAACCAGTCCCAGTTTCCTCCTACTCAGCTCATCTGATCTCAGTGTTCCCCCATCCCTTGCTAGTTAACTGGCTCCCAGCACCTTCATTTCCCTCACCAGCTCCCAGCCTGTTTCCTCATTGGTTCTCAGTCCCATTCTCCTTGCGCCCCCTCCCACCAACTATGGACTACTATTCCCCAATCACTGTTTCCCTGGATCCCAGGCTCCTCCCCAGGCTTCCAATCTGAGTTTCCTTATCCAGCCAGTCCCAGTCTTTCCTCACAAACTCCCAGGCCCAGTTTCCCTCTTCCCCCACCAGCCTCCAGAGTCCCAGTTTCCACCACCCCCACTCCAGCCTCCTTGTCCCAGTACTTCCCCACCCCACCCCACCCTATCCTCACTTTTTGACCCCCCTCAAATCAGGCAGCTCCCTTCTCCACACAGCCTGAGCCTAGCAGGAAATTGAGAGCACAAGACAGACAGTCTCCTGGTCTCAGTTTAGGCACCTGGACCTGGACCCTGTATGGCCCCCTGCAGTACAAAGCTGCAGTTACAGAGAAAGTCCTGTTTAGTCCCAGGCTTCAGCATGACTGAACAAGGAGCAATGGTCTCAAGTTGCAGTGGGGGAGGTTTAGGTTGGATATTAGGAAAAACTTTTTCACTAGAAGGGTGGGGAATCACTGGAATGGGTTACCTAGGGAGGTGGTGGAATCTCCTTCCTTAGAGGTTTTTAAGGTCATTGGATGATTTAGTTGGGGATTGGTCCTGCTTTTGAGCAGGGGGTTTGACTAGATGACCTCCTGAGGTCCCTTCCAACTCTGATATTCTATGATTCTATGCTCAGTGCAGATGGAATCTTCAGAGATTTTAAATCTAAAAGCAAATTTTATTTTAAAGCTAAAATCTAAGGCATCTACTGAGCAAGTGAGAACTGTGATCTTTCAAAGGCTCATAACTTAGCCCAATTTGGGTAGATTTGCTCAGAGATGACAAAAGGCTCATCCCTGATACAAAGGCCACCCTCCTGCCAAATTTCAAGTCCTCAGTCCAAAGAATGGTGACACTAGAGCTTTTCAAGGACCAAGTTATCAGAATGTTTTAACATGGGCAAAATAATGTAATTTCCCACAGCCTTGTTCTCTTTAGCAGCTGAACTGTTTTAGATGACTTTTTTTTTTTTTTAAAGTGTCAGCCTGAGATAGATATCCAGCATGTAAAATTTCAGCCTGAATGATTAAAGTTTGTCAAAGTTATAGGCAACTGAAAACAGCATCTTATAATGCAGTGTTTCCCAAACGGGGGTCGCCGCTTGTGTAGGGAAAGCCCCTGGCGGGCCGGGCCAGTTTGTTTACCTGCCCCGTCTGCAGGTCTGGCCGATCGCGGCTCCCACTGGCCGCGGTTCGCCGCTGCAGGCCAATGGGGGCTGCTGGAAGTGGCAGCCAGTAAGTACCTCGGCCCGCCCTGCTTCCAGCAGCTCCCATTGGCCTGGAGCGGCGAACCGCGGCCAGTGGGAGCTGCGATAGGCCAGACCTGCGGACAGGGCAGGTAAACAAACCGGCCCGGCCCACCAGGGGCTTTCCCTACACAAGCGGTGACCCCAGTTTGAGAAAAACTGTTATAATGGGAAATATTGGGCAACCTTAAAAATAAGCAATGCTACCAGTCCCGCCTATAATATCGATCTTCTCCTCTGCTTATGTTTAGATTTCTCTGCCATGTAGGTGGCCAAGAAACTAGGAATGAAGGGGACAGCTGGGAGCCTGGAACCAGGTAAAAGTAAGAGATATAGGTATAAAAAACGCCTTATCTTGACTACTGTCTGGCATTATTTAATTATGTAAAATGTGGGGCACAGTTTATGGCTAGACAAAATAAGGGATGCATTTTGCAAATGTTCATACAAAGGGATTTATTGTGAATGTAAAGAATGAAGAATCAGGCCCTGGTGCTGTATTGTGTAATAATGATTATGTTGCATAGGATGATTCATGCTATTTGTAATGTTTTTGCATGTATATGGTATATCAATTTCTGCATATTATATCTAAAAATGTTTATTACTTGTACACTTTTTTTCTTTGTCAACTTAAAAACATTTCTTAGGTAGTATGCTGCATTTACTGCCTTGTATCTGGGAACCTCATATTACTGTGTACCTACAAAATCAGACAGCTTTAGTGAACTACATTTCTTTGCTCTAGATGCTGTTTGTTGACCAAAATCAACCCCTAGATTGCCTACCATACCCAAACAATGGCAGACAAAACTCCTCTATTGAAGAGGCTGTATATATGTCTTACTGTATTTCATGCATGGTTGGATCAGGGGCTTTTGTTCATGCCACCTCTACTTTTTCCCTAATTTTTAAGAACAGTAACAAGCATCTAAATTGTTTGAAACTGAACTAACTTCAGTTTCAAATCATTTGAGTCGTCTGATAGCTAAAACCAGCTGACCATCTTGTGGCTAGGGAATAGTATTGCTTCATGTGAAGCATGTTTGATTTTCAGCAATAGATCTGAGGCCTCTTCTAGGTACTAGGAATAATTTTTAGTTTCTAAATATTTTTTTTAAATTAAGGAAATTAAAGAAAAAATTAATATATTGTTATGCTTTATATTTTAAACCCACAAAACACAAGAAATTCAGAATTAAAGCTCCAGTGGCAATGTTAACTTTTCTCCAAGCACATATAGATTCTGAAACTCAGTCATTCATTACATGATTAAACAACACAAGGAAAGGGAACATACTACTGGCAAATAATTAAGTGACAAACATTATCTTAAGTACCCTTGTGTAAATGCAAAATAAGGCACATGTATTTTCCTCTTTTAATATATTTGCTAGAGTTACAGAAATTGCTTGGTTTTAATTTTTGCTTAATAAGGAAGTTGTCATCTCCTCTCTTCACCAGTTATCCAGGCCTTTGTCACCTCCAGCTTTGTTTATTGCAATGTGCTTTATAAGGAGCTATGGAACTTGGAAACTTATACATAGCTGTCTCATTACTTAACAGTGTCTAATGTCAATGTTTCACGTCGAATTCATATAACAACTCTACTTTTCAGTTTGCACTCACTTCTGATTCATTTTTGGGCACAGCTTATGCTGATGATGGAACTCAGCTCTATGTCTCCATCACAGATGATCCAGCCGGCGTAGTGGAATAAACAATCCAATGAAAATATGATTTTGGCCTTGGAGGAGGGCTAGCTGATTATAATTCAATCCATATTAGATTATGAAACTTCCCCAAGCTTAGTGGCTCAGACGCTCTATAATTTATTTGAATGTTTAAAGGTACAAATTGCAGTTGCTGTAGGAATCAACTTTGAATTGCTACATTTTGCATATTTAAACATACTAGTTTTGGATACAATAAATATTGTTAGTACTAGATTGTACTAACAAATACAATATGAGTAAGATAGCAATAATGTGTAGCTCTAAAACTAAGTGACTATGGTATGGGATGCAGGAAAATGCTTAAAACAAAAACTGTAAAGCAAACCACTTGAAAGACGGAAATCTAAAAGAAGACATGGCTAGAGCTGTATCAGTTGTTAGGGGGTCGCTGAACTGAGTGAACTAAAAGGAAGATTGGGGCTGAGTTGTAATATATTTTCACTTTCATTTACTAAAAACTTCACTCTATCCTCACTAGGTGATGAACAAGCAAACACAAAAACAAAACAAATCTAAGGTTGAGTTCTACATTCTTCCTACCTGATTTTAAAAACTACAGTTTATTTGGGGAGTAAATGGCATATGGCAAAGCTACATATAAGAAAAATGTTGCAAATTCACTTTGGGCTGTCAACAGGAGTTCAAGATGTATCAGTGAAGGAATACAAAACAGTCCCTTTGAGAAGTATGACTTTAGCTTACAGTTTAAAGCGCACAAAACTACTTGAGCCTCTTACTCATATTATACTTTATGGAATTTCCACTCCAAATCAAATGCCCTTTCTACTTGAGGAGCATGCAGGCTAAAGCTATACAATTAGTTGTAGTTATTCATTAGGTTTAAATCAGGTTGTTTTTTGTTTGAGTTATAGAACTAGTGTTGCCCAGAGATTTTATCCTTAAAATGTAACTCTCAGACCAAGCTGAGGCAGAAATCATAATAATCTTATTCAGCTGTGGAAACAGAGAACATTAAAGATTAATTTAATTAAAATTAAAGCTTTTGGCCCTATGGTATTTAATATTTTTTATCAGTGACCTGGAAGAAAAGATAAAATCCTCACTGACAAAGTCTGCAGATGACACAAAGATTGGGGGAGTGGTAAATAATGAGGAGGACAGGTCACTGATACAGAACAATCTGGATTGCTTGTTAAAACGGGAGCAAGAAAACAACATGCATTTTAGTATGACCAAATGTAAACGTATACATCTAGGCCATTCTTATAGGATGCGGTATTCTGTCCAGGTTAACAGTGACTCTGAAAAAGATATGGGGGGGGGGGCATAGTGGATAATCAACTGAACATGAGCTTCCAGTGCAGAAAGACCAAAAAGGTTAATGTGATCTTTGAATGTATAAACAAGGGAATATTGAATAGGAGTATGGAGGCCATATTAGCTCTGTATTTAGCACCATGTAACCTCTGATTTGTGTGTTCCCAATTAGTAGTTTAAATATAAGGAGTAAAATCTGAATGTTTAAATGTGGCAAGCAAGTGCAACTCAAATTGAGGGAGTAAAAATGGACACTTATCTGCACCTCCTGCAGGGCCGCCTACATAGAGTCATAGAAGATTAGGGTTGGAAGAGACTGTGTGAAGGCCAAGACTATAACAGGGTTCAAAAAAGAACTAGATAAGTTCATGGAGGATAGGTCCATCAATGGCTGTTAGTCAGGATGGGCAGGGATGGTGTCCCTAGCCTCTGTTTGCCAGAAGCTGGGAATGGGCGACAAGGAATGGATCACTTGATGATTACCTGTTCTGTTCATTCCCTCTGGGGCACTTGGCATTGGCCACTGGCGGAAGACAGGATGCTGGGCTAGATGGACCTTTGGTCTGATCCAGTATGGCTGTTCTTATGTTCTTAGACCTCAGGAGGTCATCCAGTCCAACCCCCTGCTCAAAGCAGAACCAAACCCAAATAAATCATCCCAGCCAGGGCTTTGTCAAGCCGGGCCTTAAAAACCTCTAAGAATGGAGATTCCACCACCTCCCTAGGTAACCCATTCCAGTGCTTCACCATCCTCCTAGTGAAATAGTGTTTCCTAATATCCAACCTAGACCTCCCCCAGGGCAACTTGAGACCATTCCTCCGTGTTCTGTCATCTGCCACCACCGAGAAAAGCCTAGCTCCAGCCTCTTTGGAACGCCCCCTACATCAGGTGCATTTTCAAAATTAGGGAAAGCCAGGTGTGATACTATGGCTGATGTGTTCACTACTTTGTGACAGCAACTCTTGGCAGATCTGACATACTCACCACACCTAATACACAGTTGTCATGGTATATGCTCAAAAGGTGATATGTAATATAGCATTGGAAAACTAATGATCAGTGATTTATTAATATTCTTTTGAGATGTATGTATGGGATGTGTAAAAAGAGATATGGATATGTGCTAGAATTATGTTCTTAAAATTTGTTTGGCAAACAATGCATAAGCATAGTCTGCCTTAGACAAAGGAATATATATTTGTTTGTCTGACCAACCTGGTAGTCAGGCAGAGACAATGAAAAGTACATAAAATGCAAACAAAGCCATCACCCTAATGAGTGGGGGACATAGCCTCAACTATAAAAACAGGGGGTCTGAACCTCAAATGATAAGTAATTGAATCACCTGATTGTATACAGGGGTTCTCAAACTCAGGGGTCGTGACCCCTCAGGGAGTCACAAGGATATTACTTGATCCTGAACTTGAGAGAGAGAGAATTAACATGGCTCCTCCACCCCAGAGACATACAGGAGGCCTTCCTGACTTGTAAGACAAAGACATTCCTTTGGGGATATAAAGAACAAAGAGAGACTCCGTCTTTATCCTTCACCTCAGGAGACAAAAGAACCAAGCAATTTGATCTCCATGATGGGTCCTGGCCAGTAAAAGCTGGAAAAGAGACTGTGGGTGAGAAACTATTTTGAACAAAGGATGTATCACACTAGATTAAATTTTAGTCTTTTAGATGTGTGTTTTCACTTTTATTTGCTTCTAACCATCTCTACATCTAACCCTTTGACTTGGTATCACTTAATCCCTGTTCATTTGTTAATAAACTTGTTTCCTTTCATTATAAATCATGAGTGCTGTGCAAGTTCAGTCAAGTGTGTGCTTCTAGAAAGCTGACAGGTTGGAGTGTTTTACTGTCTCTGTAAAGGCAGTGAACCTAACACTTTCTCTGTGAGGGACCAAAGAGAGGGACCGGTCTCTGCAGTAAGATGATTTTGGGAGAAAATTGGGGCTGGAAATATACTAAGGTCAGCCTGCAAGGAATAACTAGGTTGGACAAAACCAGGGTGAGGCTTGTGGGCTGCTGGCAGGCTGTTGGGGTCAGAGCTCTGGACCAAAGCTGCACAACCATAAATCACCTAAGTATACAAGACAGATGGTGATCGAACCCTTTAGTGGCCTGGGTGAACCCTAAAACATAATAATATATTATCAGGCCTCACGTGACTATTGTCAAACCTATTTTTAGGAAATAGATTTTGGGGCATATTTACATTTCAACACATTTCTATATAACATGAGCAAGCATCATCTCTCTAGGCTACACACACTATTGGAAAACTGTGTGCTGCTCTCGTGGTTGCAGTTCAAGAAGGATGTCAATAAATTTGAGAGGTTCAGAGAAGTGCCACAAAAATTATTAAAGGATTGGGCAAAAATGCCTTATAGTGATAGCCTGAGGGCGTTCAATCTATTGAGACTTACAAAGAGCAGGGAAGGGGTGACTTGATCACAGTCTATAAGTACCTACATGGGGAACAAAATTTGAATAAAGGGTTTTTCACTCTAGAAGACAAAGATGTAACAAGATCCAGTGGCTGCAAGTTGAAGCTACACAAATTCAGACTGGAAATAAGGCACACATTTTTAACCGAGAGAGCAATTAACCATTAGAGCAAGTTGCCTAGGGTCATGGTGAACTCTCCATCACTGGCAATTTTTAAATAAAGTTTGGATTTTTTGCTAAAAGATATGCACTGGAAGTATTTCAAAATTATGCAGGAGGTTAGACTAGATGATCAGAGGGGTCCCTTCTGGCCTTCTAATCCTTGAATCTATTAAATGCTTTGTTAAACTAGAACTTGTTTTACTACCACATAATTCATTTCACTGTTGAGTGCATGACAGTTAATGGAATGTTTACATATTCCATTTTATTGTACTTAAAATATGGTTGCTTACCTTACATGATCCCACATGAGCCTCATGCATGCAAGCTCAGAGTCTTCTGAATTGAACTGCCATGGCTTCCAGCGTGCCCTGTGCCTCCTCACCTGCATCCCTCCCCTCAGTTCCTTTGCCATTTGAAACTCATGGTAGCAGAGGACTCTGAACAGTGGGGATGGAGGGCAGGTCATGGGATCCACATTGACAACATCCTTAAGAACCACAGCTACTGTAAGTTAAGTAACTGTACTTTTTTCTTTCTTCAGAAGATCCAGCCTCTAGAACCTTTGAACGTGCCTGCATGAGACAATTGTACCACTAATTGACCTTTAATACAAGATTCAACAGTGTACAGATATTAGGCACGTTATTAAAGGAGTGTCTAGTGCACCATTTCTAACATAGCACTCCCTGAACATACTGAAGGGCCTATGTATTGTTAGATCTATTACAATGCTTGGCACAGCTCCCCGGGGTATGTGCACACTGTCTATGATGTATAATGTATATTTGAACCTGTGCACTATTTTTGGTTTGTACCACCACTTCTTTCAAATGGCTTTGTCCCACTTGAGGGGCTGATCATGAGCTGGGTAGACAGGAGTCACACCCTCAACCCCAGCAGATGTTGTACAGGCAGGTCATCAGTCTTTTGGAGTGCTGCTGCGTGCTTGACTCTGGGCATAGTAGCTCAAATACCACCTTTAGATCTTAGTACTGGACGAGGTAAGGAGCATGATTTATTGTTTTCATTCATTTATTCCGTAAATTATTACTTCTATTTTTGTGCAGAATTGCTTTTTCATTTCTTATTTTGGGCTGTTTTGTAGCTGAACTAATTGTTTCCTTATCTCGTGTGTCCTCCTAGGGTACAGAGGCAAGAATCATTCTGGCCCATAGTTCATTGATTCTAAGGCCACAAGGGACCATTCTGATCATCTAGGCCAGGGATCGGCAACCTTTGGCACATGGCCCATCAGAGAAAACCGCTGGTGGGCCAGAACGGTTTGTTTACCTGCAGCCTCCGCAGGTTCGGCAGATTGCGGCTCTCACTGGCTGCGGTTCGCCGTTCCAGGCCAATAGGGGCTGCGGGAAGTGGCGGCCAGCATATTCCGCACCCCGCACTGCTTCCCATAGCCCCCATTGGCCTGGAACGGCGAGCCGCGGCCAGTGGAAGCTGCAATCGGCCAAACCTGCGGACGCTGCAGGTAAAAAACCCGTCCCGTCCCGCCAGCAGATTTCCCTGACGGGCCGTGTGCCAAAGGTTGCCGATCTAGTCTGATTTCTTGTATAACACAGACCACAGAACTTTCCAAAAATAATTCCTAGAGCATATCTTTTAGAAAAAGACATGCAATCTTGATTTACAGATTGTAAGTGATGAAGAATCCACCACCACTCTTGGTAAATTGTTCCCATAGTTAATTACTTGTACCATAAAAAATGTACACTATTTCCCGTCTGAATTTGTCTAGCATCAACTTCCAGCCATTGGATCATATTATATCTTTCTCTTCTAGATTGAAGAGTCCATTATTAAATATTGTTCACCATGTTGGTACTTATAGACTATAGCCAAGTCACCTCTCAACCTTCTCTTTATTAAGCTAAATAGATTCAGCTCCCTGAGTCTGTCAGTATAAGGCTTTAATTCTTGTGGCTCTTCTCCAACTCCTTTGCAATTTATGAACATCCTTCTTGAATTGTGGACACCTGAACTAACACAGATCAACTGATAGATCAACAACTCCTGGAAAGTCTTCCTCTCTTTGAGCAGGAAAGCAGCCAAGGAACAGGCCTCAGATTAATTTGGAGAAGATTAGTTGTTCTTTTCTCCTAACCTAATTAAACTATTAACCACTATTTACAAATAAGAATGGATGGGCAAGAAAAGGGACAACACTGATGAAGGAAGCGCTGGTGACACTCAGTTCTGGTGTGTGAGTGATGCACCTTTGACAGTCAAATAATTGATGAGAATTTGGGGCTATACCTCTTTTATATTCACTGATCCCAACATGTGGTGGGTGCATACTAGGCCCAAACAGACACTGCTTGCTAGAAATCTGTAGATTTGCAAGTTGGAGGTGCAGTTCTCCCCAGAGTAGGGGTCCATATGGTGAGTCTCCTGGGAGAAAAGAGCAATTTCCTTTTTGACTTATTTTTCCTGAACGTGCTTTTCATCCCTTAGGAGACACCATATTATACTAGTGCAGGGCCAAACATTATTTATGTAAATACAAGATAAGACTATTATACATCAAAATAACAAGTTGCTAATCAGAAAACAGATACCTTATATTGTTCTTCTGTAGTAGATGGGCTAGTTTAATGTAATGTGTCTGTAAAATCCCATTGGGCAGGAGATCATTGTAAACAACTGTTGAGCTTAATTGGAATATCCTGTAAAAATATCTTTCATAAATAAGTGCATATATATGCAGTATCTATACCTACATGAAAGACGGACCTAAAGGATTAGAGAGAGAAAGATAGTGTAATACAATATCATTCCTTGCGGAAGTACTGGTGAATAGACAATACTGTTAATAAATGAATAAGAAGTGTGCCAGGAAGTGGTGAAGAATAATTGTGATCACTGTGATCTACAACAATTCTAAAACTGTACGTCTTTTTCAAGTGTTTTTGAAAACAATCTAAACCAAGGAGACACTTGAGGAAGTATCTGCAGAAGGTGTGTTTATATCATATTGCTAGGTTAAAGGAAAGAGTAGCTGCACTGAAATTTCCTCAGAGGAAATCCCATATAGTAGATGAGAAATAGGGAAGTTACTTACCTTTTCAGTAACTGAAGTTCTGTGTTGTCTAGCTATGTTCTATGTCTGGTGCACGTGTGCTCCATGAACTGGAGATTGGAATGCTTTTAGCCAGCAGTGTCAGTTGGTTAAACCCATTCCCTGCATAGCCTCAAGCCCTTCCACCCTTGAAGATATAAAAGGGTCAACGTCACCAAATAATCCTCAGTTCCTTCACCAGTACCCAGTCCAAATTATGAGACTTGGCAGCAGTGGGGGAAAGGATGGTAGGATGTGGACATAGACAACATATTGTGAAGAACTCCAGCTATTAAACAGGTAAGTAACTATAGTTAAGCAATTTCCCTTTCTTCTTCTATGTGTATTCCATGTCTGGTGACTCCAAAGCAGTACACCATAGCGGCAAAGGTTACTGTGAGACTAATGAACTAGGGATTTCAATACAGCCCTGCCAAATTGAGTATCTGCATATGACGCTTCCACAACAGAGTAATGTTTCATGAAGGTATGTACGTTACTCCAGGTAGCAGTCCTACAAATATCAATTACAGAAACATCTCTAAATGATGCTATGGATGCTGCCTGCACCCTGATTGAATGTATCCTAATGTTCCCAGGGAGGGAGCTGTAAATTGACCATCTCATAACATAACTTCATACAATCTGAAAGCCATCTAGAACTTCTCTGGGTTGAAATTGATTGACCCTTCCATCTTTCAACAATAGAAACAAACAGTCTAGGGGATGATCTAAATGGCTTTGTCCTATTCAAATAAAAGGACAAGATCCATTGATCATCTAATGAGTGCAGTACAGCCTCACCCTTGGTTGCGTGCGATTTCAGAAAGAACACTGATAAAATGCATAGATGGATTTAAATGAAAATCAGACAGCACCTTAGGAAGGTCCCTCACCCAGGCAGTAAAGACAGTTAGAGTGAGGGTCATTAAGGGGGATAGCAGTTCACATGACAAACAAAATTTTAAACCGGGGGAGTTTTGAGCAGACAGAGGAAATTTTCCTATAATGGAAAAACAAAAAAATTATCAAACTAAAACAAAAACACTATTAAACTAAACTACCAAATAAACTAAACCACCATTAACTAACCTACTTACAGATAAACTAGTGTGTGAGCGTCTGAGATGGGACACTGCTAGCTGTCTCTGTCTCACAGTCAAGAGCGGTGAAAGGAACTGAGGGTTAGTTGTTTGCTCTGCCCCCCTTTTATACCCTCCAGGGAGAAGGGGCATGAGACTAGGCATGAAGCAGGTTCGACCAGTAGACACTGCTGGCTAAAGCGTTCTGATTTCTGATGCACAGAATGCATCCACACCAGATGTGGAACAGAGACAAGAACTTGAATTAAAATTAGAGGGTTTTGCCTAAATCCCTCTGAGGGGAGGCTTTTAAAAGACTTTTTATAGGACTCAGAGACCAGATTTGATCTATGCACAAACTTTAGTTCTATAAAAATATTATAGAAGGATTATTCTGTCTAGGGCCTGATCACATCTAGAGCGTGGAAAAGGGGTTGGATTCACCAAGAGGCTGGAGCTTTCATGGTTAGACTAGGAGGTTTGCTCATGCAGGTGGGTCTGCAGGCCTTGGACTGATGTAGGCCCATTAGGGCTTTTGGTTTGAATATTTGGGATTATTAGTTTGCTTAATATTTGAGAATCAAATGAGGTTGGGGGAGGGAAGAGAAGAGGCAAAAGAGGGAAGGGAAGGCTTTTTGACAGCTCAATTCAGCTGTTGCTTCCTTTCGCTGCTGTTAGGACAAGTTGCCTTTAGGTTTTATCTTGTTTGACTTTGAATGGTTATGAAAAGTTGCAATCACTTGGCCAAACTTCTGCTACTTGTCTCCATCTTCACCGGCCCCCTGCCATTCACAATTTTAGTTTAGCTCTCCCTTCTTTCATTACATAATTATGTTGCATATTTCTTGCATTCTTATTCTTCTCAGATGCTAGCAAACTGATTATATCTCATACAATCAGACTGAAATCTACTCTAAATCTTGCTGCAATCCACCCTGAATGGAAAGTTCTACAAGTACCACTTGTTCTGTAGCCTTACTTGTTAAAAACACTGTATTCCATTCAGTTTCAAATGACCCAAATGTCACATCCTTTATACTAAATACCTGGAATTGTTAACTACCATAACTGGTTTCTTTAAAAATCTGATTAGTATAGTTTATCTTGAATAGTTACATCTATTTGTTTGACTTTAGTGTTAAACTAAATTTGCTGAGCTGCTAGCTATAATGTGGAAACCCAAAGGAAACACATATTTATAAGCAGTAATTAACATCCCAGTGAATGGATAAGTCCTTTTCACTAAACAATTATTTCTTAACTTTCAAAACTGACGACAATTTACAATGTATTTCGTTATCTGCATTTATTAAGTGTTTGTAAAAAGGTTATTTTGATAAATAATATTCATTATTGGGTTGTTTTTGTTACTACTGACACTGCTCAGTATAAACATTCTTTGAAAGGCAGAAAGATGTAATTTTAGTTTCTGGACTTGTAATAAAAGTGCATTTTGTACCATTCAACCCAAAAGTATTGTCTTTAAGTTTGTTTCACTGCTTCTGAAAACTGATGAAATAAAATGTCCAATAAGCCTTTCCCCAGAAGCAGGAAATTTACGCTTTAGCTACGGTGACAAATGTTCCCTTTTCACAAATTCTATTGCTACATGAGGGAAACAGAGGAATTAAACTTAGCTTTCACAATTATTTTTTTAAGTAGTATTTGAAAGATGCGAAAAGTGAAAATATGAAAAAATTTATCATTCAGCACTCAACACTGATTTTTAACACAAATTGGTGATATAATGCAAATTGCAGTTTAGATGCATGTAATTTAAGTTCTGAGAAAGTGCATTCGTTTATTCATTTAGAGCCTGATTCAGCACAGCACTTAAGTACGTGCTTAAAGTTAAACATATGCTTTAAGTCCAGCCCAGTTAAGCATTGCACTTAAACATTTGGTTGAAGTCAGTGGGACTTAAGCATGTACTTATTTTTTGTGCTGAACTAAGGTTTCATAGACACAATTCACAATGACAGTATATTTAATCAGCATACATTGCAAGCATATTTATCCAACCATAGCGAAACCAAGCATGCCACGTACCTTATAGGTATTTTGTATAGTTTGGCAGGATTCAGCAGGTAAAAATGTCTTATAATTCGCTACTTTTCTTCATAATGTGACTTATTTATCATCATTAACAACAAAAAAGAGTATATATTTTGAAGTTAAAAAAGGAAAGGTCCAAACTGGCATCTATTAGCTGTTTGTCAACCATGTTTTTCCTAATGAATTGCCCTGTTGCTCTGCATCACTCTGATTACAGTACAACAGCTTTCATTAGTCACTGCAAATAAGGCTTGGTGCCACCTTATTTACATTCTTATTGCAAATAATTAGAATTAGAATGTTATAATCATTCAGGGCACTTCTGAACTACTTGTAAGACCATTTGACATCATCCAACACTCGATTTCACCCTGAGCAAGCTTGAAAACGGATTCTGTATTTTTTTGTTACAACTGTGTCACCAATATAATTCTACCATGCCTCAAATTCCTGCCAATAACTTAGCTGAGGGAATCAAAATTCTACTGTAATGAGACCTTGCAAGCTGGGCTTCTCTAGTGGTAGAACTGTCACAGAGGGGGAGCATTGATATTCAGAGCTTATAATAGCTCAAACCTCTATAATTATTTCTTGAAAATGAACTCTACCTTTGCAGATAAACATATAAATGTATTTTTAGAGGAATCTGTATTATAAAACTCTAGAAAAGAAATGCAATAAAAATTAGTAACAAATTTGTTTTGATTACATATACTGTTATTCCCTAGATGTTTAAAATAATTCGAAAGGTCTCGTCTTTAAGGATTTTCTTTTTGCCAAAATTCTAAGTAGGTGATAGCATACCAAATTATATCCTGGTATAAGCAGATACAGTTCCCATGAATTTGGCCTAAATAAATCTCTAGATCTTCCTTTTATCCTGGCAACTGACATCTGAATACTGTATAAAAATATAGCTAAATTTTAATAACACCAAGTTATGCTGAAACACAAGTTTGTAAATTATTCTCTTCCAGTCCAGCAAGAGAACATAAAAAAATATACATGTACATGAGGTTTCTAGATTTTAAGTATCAAAACAAAACCATATTAAGTAAATACAATATATTTAGAGAAACACCTTCTTTGTTACACATCTGGATGACTTGTAGCCCTTATAAAATCTCTGGGGATTCAAGCCTTCTTTATTTACGTACAGAACAAACACAAACCCAGACAGCAACAGAACAGGCATCCTGCCTTGCTGCAACTCTGGCCTGGGGGAGACAATCTCCAGGGGTCAGAGGTCACTCCTTGGAATTTGCTCAGAGTGCAAACAAAGCAGCCAAGAGCTGTCAATTATGATGCTTGTTTGTGATGTGGACACCTGTAAATTGGAGTGAGACCATCAAAATCATTTTACACAGGCCTCTAAATGGCAATCAGATGGTAAAAAACTTTCAATCACTGCTGACTTGGTCTGAATTCAAATCAGTGACCTCGCAGTAAAAGGCTCTATCACCCATTGTCAATTTCCCAATTCTTTCAGTCCTACAGCTTTTCTTTTTAACACAACTCTGTTTTCTTAAACTAAGAAAAGTGAACTTCTACTGTTAATGTAAAGCACTGGGGAAAATATTTTTAACTGGTATGTATTTTTCACATCAATGACTTAGATACCACTTCTACACTTATATACACACACCTTATAAATACCTATATTGCATAAATAGACTACAACTAATATTACTGGTAACACCCTCATAGATTCCATCATTACTTTAAACACCGACTGCTTGACAGTAAAATCCCAGCTCAACTTGATAAATCCAAACTCTGTGGATAAAAAGATTCATCTTTTAACTAACTTATTCTGCTACAGAAAGATTTATCTAAAATATTACAAGGATTCCAAAAGAATGTTTACATAATATAATGGAATAAGGTACAAAGGCATGTCAAGATGTCTATAAATGACGCAGAGGTAACAAAAAGAAAAAAAAATGAATCTCTCTTCCTTTGAAAGAGGAAAGATTTTATTTTCTAAAATGAGGAATTAAAACTTTTTTCTATTCAAATATTAAAACACTTTCAATGAACAGTCAAAATAAGTGTCTGTCATATTTTGTGTGTTTCTCCAGGTCTATCCAGCCCAGATTCACCTCTGCAATATTAAGTATCTCTCCTGAGCTATGTTGCTGAAGAGCGTACACCCAATTTTGTAGGCAATTACCCCTATGCTGCCCCTCCCCCACTTCCTGCAGCAAGTGAAAAATCGATTCATTTGATTTTAAGAATAGATTTGAAAGACATTTTTCACATTTGGTTGATCATCTTGCTATTTTTCATGCTAGTTGCCGTTTGAAAAGAAAACTATTGATGTTCCCTATAAATAGGGTTTCCTTATCCTCTTAACTGATAACGTACCAGATTAGGACATCTGAAATAAACCAGAAATTTTTAACACGATCAAACACCATAGTTGGTTAGTTTTATGTTGGAAGAACAGGGTCTACGCTCGTTGGCCTTATATTCATTTTAATATTTATGATATTGCTCTAATTGTTTGGTCATCTACTCTCAAACTCAGGACCCATTCTTTCTTTCCACTCCAAGATTAGAAATACCTTTGTCCATAAAAAAAAAAAAAAAAAAAGATTGAAAAGACAATACTGATGATGGTCAACTGCTACAATTATGAATCTAGTTAACTGCACATTTTTCAAGCTGTAATGAGGTAGCATTAATGCAAAATACTGTGTAATTATCTTTAATGAAATTACCATGTAGTTACTGCATAACAGGCTGCAATACTTAGCAATAAGAATGAAATCAACTTGCACACTACACTTGTTCTATGGCATGGGAGGATTAAATGTAGCTCAGAACAATAGAGGCATCTTTATTACACACACACACACACACACACACACACAGCATCCCAGAGTGGTGAGTTAATAGTGAGAGTGTGTGTGTATAGAAAGATGCCTTTATTGTGTCTGTGCGTGGGCAGTGCGTAATGGAGGCTGGGGGAGGCTAAGTCTCCCCAAACTTCATGCTGCTGGCAGGGACAGGGGGGCAGATTTGGGGCATCTGAAAAAATCTCCCCGTCACAGCCACAGGGCCAGAGGAGCTCTTGCTCCATGCCGCAGCCCTGGGGCTGCAGCGTGGGGACAGACTTTTGCCGTTCTTGGGGCCACAGTGAGGGAGTGCAGGAAGGAGCAAGCAGGAGGCAGGGCCTCAGGGGGAAAGGCGGAGTTGGGGCAGAAAGGGGTGGGGGTGTGGGGGAAGGGCTATGATGGGATGTGGCCATGGGTGGAACAGAGGAGGGGCTCTGGGCTCAGAGCTCTAGCTAGGGCCGAGAGCTCCACCGCGGTCCTGGTCAAGGCTGAGCGCTCGACTCCAGCCAGGGCTGAACTCTCAGTCACCCTGCCCCCTGCGACTCCAACCGTGGCCATGGGGAGAGGGGCCGAGCTCTCAGCCCCCCACGCCCTGGCTGGGGCCATGCGGGGAGGGGGCAGGGTGCTGAGAGCTGGGAGGGCTAATTTACAATGAAAAGAGCCTAGAAAAGTGGAAGATACTAAACTTAGATGGGGAGAGGAATTATCTTGTCAGGATGGACAACAAATATCTTACTGTTAATAGTGTGTAGAAATTGTTGAAGATTGCCCTGTAATATGGTTTTGCTGTGTATGTACTGGTCATTAAATATAATGCGGTCTAGGACTTGAGCTGGTCAATTAAAAAAAAAAAACAGTAAAAATGTTTGCAAATTATTTTCATGAATTATTTTTTGGTTGCTCTTTTACAACCAGTTTATAGAGTGATTAAAATTTGAAATCTTGATAAACAATTTACCCTGGCTCTATCTCGGACCCTGGATGAATCGCTTTAATTTCTGGCTGGGACAGTGAGCCAGAGAGCTGGATGGTAGGGAGCGGGGCAGTCTCTGAGTGGCATACTGTCATGTAGTGCCCATTTGAAGCCAAAGACTGGAAGCTTAATCACGCACGAACTATGGGCTTGTCTCAAGGAGGCATCAGGAAAATTAAGGGGCATCAACTTTAGGTGGGAAGCTTTGTCTTCACACATTTAGTTTATTCACCTTTACTTTCTTGAATGTGCCTGTGCAGATTTGGTCTAAATTGGAGTAGGAGTCCAAAGCCACTCCAGAATCTAGGGAGTGGATGTCAAGATATTGGGTACGTCCAGACTAACCGCCGATTCGGCGGGTAGTAATCGATCTATCGGGGATTGATATATCGCGTCTCGTTTAGATGCGATATATCGATCCCCGAACATGCTCCCTTCGACTCTGGAACTCCACCAGGGCGAGCGGCTGTAGCAGAGTCGACGGGGGAGCCGCGACCGTCGATCCCATGCCGTGAGGACCTGAGGTAAGTCGAAATAAGATACATCGACTTCAGCTACGCTATTCCCGTAGCTGAAGTTGCGTATCTTACATCGACACCCCTCTCCCCCCCCCCGCAGTGTAGACCAGCCCATTCAGACATACTACATATTCTTCTTCCTTAGATAAAGTTAAGGAATAAGGTGCATTGGTTTTCACAAGAGAATGTAAGGTCCTCTTCCATTGACTTGGACAAAAGAACCATTTCATGTAAGGAATAAGGATCTTTACTCATAAGGAGAAAATTATTACATATTGCTTTGTATCTTTTGAGAGCAAAATTGGCCAGATTAGAACTCTAGCACTTAATTACTGAACAGCGGTAAAAGGTTTTAAATATTTGGAAAATTATTCTAATTAGGCAAACATGGAAAACAATAGCTTTAAAATGTTTAAACAGAACACAAAGCAATACAAGTTTTACTAGTGTCACTATAAGGAAAATACTCTGAAGGGCCTAAGCTCTGCCATCCACAGTAAGAAAAGGAAAAAGAGTGCAGGGAGTGAGTAGGTGAGCCTGCACTCTGATAACGTGGAGGCTAATTAGTGCCCAGGAGAAGCTGATTGGGGTAATGATCTAATCAGGCTAGTGGGCTGCGTGGGGTAAACATTCTATTGCCCCCCATCAGCCTAGTGCTGATAGAAAGAGGCACAGGAAGGAAGTGCAGGGGGAGAAAAAGAGAGGAAGGAGTAGGGCTAACTTGGCCTAGTCACACAGAGGGCTCAAAATAGGGAGACCTCTGTACCCCTCAGGTCTTGGGTGAGAGGGCCAAAAGCTCGTTTAATATTGTAAATAGACTGTTGCACAGGGACTGTGGTGATATTGGTGGAAGGAACTAGAAATGAAGAAGAGTGCGGTGGAGCGGGCCCCTATTACACTCCATCATAAATGTAATTAGGAAAAATGTAATTTATTTATATTTAATTCATAGTACAAAATGAAAATACACACACAAGCATTTCACTCTCCACAGAATCAAAGAGAACCAGACAGAGAAATAGAATGATCAATAATGCCTATATGGATTTGGTGCAGAAAACAGTCTTTGATCCTTTGCATGGTGTATAAACGTTCACTTTTTAAATCTTTAATTGGTATCAGAATCAGAAGATAAAACGTACATAGTGTAAATGAAAGAGGAAAAGGAATGTTATATTAGTAGTAACTCCAGAGAAGATGGAGGTATGACAGGAAAAATACATTTTATAGGGGAAGTATCTAGAATAGTTGCACACAGCTCTTACTTAAAATTTGCTAAGTGTGTTATAAAGTCAGAGTGATAGTGTAAAATAGAGTGCAATAAATATGAGCATTACTGTAACTAAACCTCAATCTGTTGCTACCAATGAAAATCCATCTTATGAACCTGTGCAATATTCATATCTAGAAAATCTCTCTTTTTTGATAATTCTTCTACTTAAAAATTCCTACCTGTAGAATAAGTAGACATGGTTATACTCTGAAGATTTATAAATACCCTAAGTCGATTTGTTCTTGCACAGAACAAAATTAATGAGGTAATCTCAAATGAAAAGTCTGTTAAACCAACATTAAAGGTCCAACAAATCTTAAGAGATGAAAACAATGTGGATCCTTATCAAAGCAAGCTCAAAACAGTGGATGGCAAATTTTATATGTAATGTGAAGTACAAAATGTAGGAACAGGGCACAGTGAGGATCTATTAGAGCCCCTTGTTTCTTTCACCAGTTCTTCTCTGCCAATTCCCCCCATCCTTGTATAGTTAGTGATTTGTTTTATTAGGTTTTAGAGAACAGATTTTAATGGTCCTGTAGCTAGCATTTTAATTTTTTTTAATAATCACATGCAGAATTCCCCACTGCTTGGTTCCCAAAATAATTCATTCTTTAAATCACAAGGATGAGTTCCGTGAATGACTGGTGATCCATGGACCACAATAAAAGATTGCCCGCCTCAGATTAAAGCAAACAATGACACAAAGCAGCAGGGAACATGAGTTTCTCTTCCAGCATATGGTTCTCTAGCTGAAGAAAATAAAATGGTGATCCTCCTCTGCCACCCCAATCATTCAGTTACTCACTCAGCAATGTAAACTCCCCTCACACACTAAAGCATTGCTTCATTCACATGTCCAATCATTCACAGTCTCACTCTTCATATACTCTCCATATTCCTCTCCTAGGGGATGAGGAATTTTCTCTGTCTCTTCTCTTCACAAAGAAGGATTCTTTATAGGACAACAGGGGTTCTTTTCCTTTCCAGGGATGGTTATTCTTTCCTACCTCCTCCCTCTGACACAGAAGGAGTGAAAATTTGACATTAAGATGGCAATGGCTCTGGCTTGCTGCACTCAATAATTAGCTCATTCAAGTCTCTTCTTTTCTCTCTCCCCCTCTATGTGCAGACCTTCCTCAGATAGCCTGAAACAATGACATTGGCAGGCCAGGTTGAGAGCAGGGGGAGTGGGGAGAGAGCCCTGTAAAGTGGCCCCTGTTGGAAGACCTATTCATATGCTCTGCTGCAGCTTGCTATGAACTGCAGAGAGTAGATTAACAAAAACCCAGCCAAATCACATAGGGTGAGGTTCATTTGCTGTCCCTTTGCTAAGACAAGGCCAGGGAGATCTGTCCAACCCTGACAAGAGCCTTGGTTTGGGACACCAGAGGTTAACTTAAGGTCAGACTAAATTTACCTCCAGTGCGGAGAGACTGTTAACATTAAGGCTATGTTTACACTGTGCACCTTACAACAGCATGGCTGTGCCGCTGCAGCTGTGCCATTGTAAGGTGTGCTGTGTAACCGCTCTTTGTGTCTGGGAGAGAGATCTCCTGGTGACAAAATAAAACCACCCTGAATGAGGGACAGTAGCTTCGTCGCCGCGAGAAAGGCTCCCGCTCACGAAGCACTGTCCACACTGGCACTTTTTGGTGTTAAAACTTTTGTCGTTCAGGAGGGTGTTTTTTTCCCACTACGGTACAAATGCTCATGACTTGATCACATTTATAATGTGCAAACAGAATAAAGCACAGAACAATATATATATCTATATATCTATATATATATACACACACACACACACACACACACACACACACACACACACACACACA
>NW_020664369.1:9045372-9125276 GCF_002925995.2 Terrapene triunguis
ACACACACACACACACACACACACACACACACACACACACACACACACACAGTGCTTTAAAAGGGCCAATTATCAACAATTATCAGCCAAATCACCTGGGAGGAAGAATTTAATCAGAAAAGCTTGAATGATAATTGGGAATTATTGAAGAACACATTACTAGATGCCCCAAAAGCCACAATCTCACAATTGAGGAAGAGTTAAAAAACTCACCTCATTTAGAGGGGAAGTGAAGGCAACTATAGATTTTTTTTTTTAAATGGAAGAAAGGGGAAGTTGACAGTAATTAATATCAGTAATAGTAATATATCAGAAGCTAGGAATTGAGAAAAATTGCTAAGGGACGCAAAGAGGCACAAGGAGAAGGATCTTTGGCCACCAGACTTAAGGATAAGAAGAAGGAATTTTTAGGAAGAAAAAGAATCATACAATGCTATTAGTCCACTAATAGGTGAAAATGGTAGAATTATCAATAATAATGCAAAAAGGCAGAAGTGTTGGATAAATATTTCTGTTCTGTATTTGCAATGGTGCAAGTGTCTTGTGAATTTTACAATCCACACCTATACTCATTATTATTAATACACTTCAGAATGCACAAGTTAGCATAATTCGTGTAGACTCAGAAATAATTAAATTACTGTATAACTACAATGACTTGTGCTTGAATGATTACACGTCCTCTTCACAATAAAATGCATTGGTCTAATGCTTCTGTAGTATTTTATACTGTATATTGTAATTGTTTTGTTTGTATAGTTTCAGAATATGCTACATTTAGCAGTCTGATCCTATGAGTACTTATGCACTGCTGATACCATCTACCTGCTGGACCAAAAAGGAGCCAAGAAATGCATATGGTGAAAACTAGAAAGAGCTTTTATTAAGGTAAACAAACAATGGTGTATCGTGTTCAATAAGTCCCTGTAGTTTCCCTGTAACCTGTACTGCATATCTGTGTCATTTTGAACACAACCTGCTGTTCACAGCTGCACCAAATTGGGCTCATATCTTCAAAAAAGCTCAACCCACACACAGACACCTAATTGAAATGACCAGATTTTCAAAACTATTCACCCACAGGATCGTATAAGACCAATATGAGTTGCTGGGTACGATGCACTTTTGAAAATCTGACCCAAACGATAAAGTGCCTTAGAAAAGGAGCAGAAAAATCATATGAGCTCCCCATGCTTCCTTGCAAAACATGAAGGAGAATGGATGCTATAATTTTAGTTATGAAGGGAAGGAGAGTAGCTAATAACGTGCACAAAATCATACATCACATTCATCAGGCATCATCCCCTCAATGAGAATATTGATTTTAGATTTAGAAAAAGCTTTCATTAGGATTAGATAATCTTATCTATTGGTGGTACTAAATAAATTTGGCTTTGAATAGGCATCTGTCTATCATAGTTACTTATATGACTCCTACTATTGTAATATCTAAGTGCCTAATAATCTTTATCTAGTTTATCCTCATAACTCCCCTGTGAAGTAAAGAAATAACATTTATCCTCAGCTGTACAAAGGGGGAAGTATGGCACAGAGACACTAAATGACTTGCCCAAGGTGTCACAGGAATTCTATTATAGAGCAGGGAATTGAACTTGGGTGTCTCGAGTTTCAGACTAGTACTCTACTGGACCAACCTTTCTCTCTATATACTGCATCAACATGTTATATAAGGGTTCTTTGGCATCAGTGGTGAAGAATGAAAATATTTTCTCTACATTTTAAGTGGGAGCCACCAGGCAAGGATGTTCACTTTTCCACCTTTTTCTTAAATGTTGTGTGTAAACTTGTGCAGCTACAGCAAAACGTGTGGTTTTGGTTTTCTGCTAGTAAGAGTTGAATGTGAAATTTTCTAGCATTTACAGGAAATGCACACAGTAGTAAAACTGCAGTTCCACCTTGTGGAAAAACCTATGTGCAGTTTGAGTGTTTTAAGACTAGAGGAAATAAAGTTTAAAAAACAGACAAAAAAGAATTAACCTCTCTAAAAACATGACTCTATATTCTCCCGTTATAGTTATGAAGACAACCATAACCCCAAAAGATTAGAGATGAGATCTTCTACAACAGGAAACTATGAGGTCTTCTAAATAAGATTTGTTTTTTTATTTCATTTGGGGATTCCATGTACACATTATATGCACATGTATAATGAGTATAGGAAATATGTACATCACATTTTATTTTTATAGAATTAATATGAAAGTGGTCGGGTGCCGTGGCACATGCCTGTAATCCCAGCTACTTCAGAAGCTGAGGCTGGTGGATCGCTCAGGGGTTCTGGGCTGTGGTGCACTATGCCAATTGGGTGTCCAGTGCCTCTGACAGCCTGGCCAGTGGGGGGCTGAAGGACTGGCTAGAACAACACAAATGATGTGTTGTGATTGGGCGCTCTCTCTGGAGGGCTGAAGGACCGATAAGTGAAAATACAGATTTTTGCCCAGCGGTTTACTCTAAAGATACCAACATACTGGCCACTAAGTCTTGGGTTTTCAAAGCAATCTAAGGTTGCAAGGTGTCCAGCTGCCCTTGTCTTTTACTGGGAGTTGGGTTACTGGCTCCCTTAGACTCCTTGAAAATACATGCCTAAAATTATACTACTCTAGCCAACAGATAGAGATTTAATCCATATTATTTGAAAACATTAAAAATAACACATCATGTGGTATTCTATATATTGTTTGGAATGATTTGCTTATATCGCTAATTTTTCATCCAGTATGTTTGGTATAGCTCTGTTTGAAGTCATACGTAATCACAATTGGCACCTTTAAGAAGAGGGATAAATATAATTTCATTCATGGAGAACATGAACATTTACAAAGCTGTCAGGTGTAGAACTTTATAATGGCATAGAAACCTGTTGTCCATTCAAGTTTCTTACATTATGCAGCATCTAAAATGTGAAGTCATATTTCATGCTCAGTTCCTTTTAGGATACTAAAAAGTAATGAGAGGTCATTAAAATGAATGAGAGATGAAACCAAGGGTCTTCACAAGTGATCGCTACAAACTCCAAAGCTCTTAACAAGGATTAGTTGCTTTCCGCTCCCTTCTTTACTGTTTGTTTATGCCACTCGATGGATTTGTTTTTCAAACACATGTAGTGAGAAATAAGTAGTTTAGAGGGCCACAGTCAACTTAAAAATCACATTAATCCTTGCAAATATAACTACTATTGTTACCAGTAACACCTTAGATTAGTGTAACTGAAAGTTTGTTTACTTCATGAATTTGAAAGCATTTGGTGTATAAGTTTCCTTTACTTAAGAAGTTTGCCAGTTTTCTCTTTTCTATTGATCTTTGATGAAGCAGTAGGGGAGAGGAAAATCCTTTTTGAACATAAGAAAATGTAATTATAAAACCACAAAAACTGGCAATAGTGCACACTTGGGCAGGTGTAGAACCTAAAACTAGATTTCAAGTTAAAATTGTTCCTTTAAACACTCCTGAGGCAAACTATAAAGTTCAAGACTTGGTAATGCAGTACTATAGCTCCCTCAATTACATTTAAAAGTGGGGGGGGGGGGAAGAGGGCTTAAATTAGAGATAAAAGAAACAAGAGAAATTATCTATAAGAAAGCACTAAAACTAAATCTGTGAATGGATGGACAATTATATGTAAATACAAATTAAAGGCTCTCAAATGTCTTCCTCCTAGTCAGCTAGATGAAGAGTTTATATAGTTCAAAACCCAAGAGTAGAATACTATATGCAAGATAGAATATTTTGAACAAAATATGACCAGCGGTCTAGAGTAGGAGAAGGTGGACTCTATTCGTTGAGAAGAACCACCCTATGGGATGCAAATAAGGTGTCATTCATAGAAAATACAGTATGCCTAACACGGTGATTTACTGAACAAACCAGAAAGCAATCTTGCCAGTTTGTACTAGAAGGCAAGATACTGGCTAAGGAAATTTTCCATCTGTGTTAAGATTTCTTTGAAAGCTTTAATGAACTCATGTGTAAACAGTATTGTCATTTCTTTAGCTACAGCAATTTTAGAGACTTCAACTATAGATGAATTTCTCCAAGCATCTAAAACAGGGCTTCCCGACCTAGAGAATGGGTTCAGCAAGGTGAAGAGGGTAACACACTAATGTAAAGTGGGGTACAGAGTAATGGAGCAAGAGGGATGGGAAAAGCTAAATGACTCCAGCTTTGCACTGCTTTTCCCTCCGATGCAAATACATTTCTGTTGCGGCAGGTAAAGCGGCTGCTGGTCCTTGAAAGCCCCCCAGCTTCCCTTCCTGCTCCTGTGATGGCTCTTAATGGGTCTAGCTATAAAGAGCAGCTCCTAAGTACAAGACTGCTGTTCAAGAAACAGCCTGTCAATCCAAGGGCTTGTCTGCACTATGGGATAATGCACATTATGGGGGGGTGATTTCTAAAGTGCACTAACATGTTGTGTATTAGTTGGTCCATGTAGACCCTGCTGGTGAGCATTAAAAGTTTCCTAATGCGCTTTAACATAGTGCTGTTAGAACAGATAAGGTGACTCAGCTGAAAAGATTTAATGAGAGTGAGCTTGGGACACTGTGAAAAGCTGGTACCTAGTTAGCAAGATAGGCTGACCAAAGGGTGTTTAGAGAAAGGAGATTGGTTTTATGAGTGTCGCAACCCTATGCTCAGACATAGCGTCAGGATGGCCAATTGTCAGTCAAAAGGTCACATTGGTGTCGTGTGCAACACATTGGTGTCGTGTGCACCATCCTGGTGCCGTGTGCCTACTCTCGAACCTTCTGCCTGGTCAATTGTAGGTCACATTGGTACCATGTGCTACAATACCGGCGTGTCGTGTGCATAAACTTAGTGTGCCGGGTGCAGTACCTGTTGACGTAGAGGGCACCAGCTTGGAACCCGGTTGGTGTAGGAGTTGGGGACCAATCAAATGCTGGCACGAGTAAGGGTTTTCGAATAAAACTATGTCCCTCGCCAAAATCAGTAGGAGTGTCCGCGTGTTAGCTGAAAGGCCTGACCACCCTTTCAGCCAGGGTCTCCTCCGGATTTAGCCGGCTCGTGTTGTGTCGTTTCGGATTACATCCCGTCATGCCTCTGGAGTCTGTACTGCTGGTCAGCTGTGCCTGGAGTGTGGCATGTGCATTTTAATTTTCGTAAATATTCTGTTTGCTTGGCCTCTTCCCTTTTTTCTCCTCCCTTACTTGGTACCAAATCTCGTGTATAGTATATAGGGGGTGAATTGTTGTATTAATTGCTGTTGTGGTCAGTTGGTGTATTTTATGGGATTCAATTAATGCATGTGCAGTTTACTCAGTTTTGTATGTCTGTTCTGGTTTTTAGTGAACAGTTGATTATAGATTATTCGGTTCTTCGTTGTTGGATGTAAATAGACTGTTTCAAGACACATATATATATTGCTGTTCTGGTGATACTTTTGGTTGATCACTTGTTCCTATTTTAATTAGAGTTGTGTGAATATTTTGCTCTGATAGTATTGCTAGTTGGTAAAAGTACTCCTCCCCAGCCCAAGTTGTAATCCATTCCCCATTAATAAACAACCACATGTTTTGAATTGCAATCTGTTTTTGCTTCAATTTTCCTCCTTCACTCAAATACTCATTCAAACCTATATTGGTTTCGGACAATGAGATGTAAGTTATTCACTTTTCTTTTTTTCTCTGTAAGCTGAAAGTGCTTTATGCAGTTTAGTTTATGGAAAGTATAAATCTAGACATATCTTTTAATTCCATTTTCTCTCGGTTATTAATAAACAAACCTGGTTTTGTTTAAGATTACAGTTGTATGGGTAATTTCAGATGTTCCTGAAGAGAAGAGAACCCAGAATAGTGCTGAAGGGTAAAAGGTTTCTGAAATTTTGTCCCATTCCAGTGTTGTGTTGACAGTAAGATATGGTGGGCAAACACAAAGGGAAAAGATGAAAAACCAAGCAGGAGATGGGAATTGGCAGGGGGTGTTGGTCATAAGCAGCTTTCATAAGCAAGGTATTCCTAATAGAGTTAGAAATCAGTAGTATAATAAATGTACAGTCAGTATAAAGCAGCCATCTTAGATATTTAAGTCACAGTTAGATCAGTTAGTACAGTGCCATGTCTATACTGATCATATACTGATTGTGCACCCTAGAAGACTGATGGAACTCAGGGTACTACAAAATTCACTGGGGAATAAACTTGTCTTGCTTATGAAAACAAGCATGGAGATCACCATGGTTTAATGGTGAAATATAACAGACTAAATAAATGGGGAGCAGGCTAGAGAACAACTGGTTTAAATACATCAAATAAATCATCTCTGACACAAGCAGTTTTGATATTCCTATGCCTCATCTGTGGTGGTGATCACAAGCTCCTTTACTGCACTATTGCATCTTCAAAGCTCAAATCATTAACCCAGATTGTCTTTGGCAGGTTTCAGAGCTACCTGCTTCTTATTCTTCATAGGTAAGATTGATTGGCTTTTGGGTGGTAACTCTCATTAGATAAGAGCCATGTCAAAGCCAGAGAAAACAAATGCATCATTTCCTCTGTCGGAGCTTTATTCAGGTACTCAGAGTTTATAGATGCATTGGGAGAGATTCACTCAATCTTTTGCAGACTCATATTACATGTGTTCTTGCATTTACATTAGCTGCCAACTCACTTCTGGATAAAATTCAAGGAGCTGATCAGTATCTATAAAGTCTTACATGGTTTAGATCCCAGTTTTCTCAGGAACTCTTTGTCCTTTTAGCAGACGGGTTTCAGCTACCTGTCCCATGAGTTTGTGGGAACTGGGCAGTGTCCTTAGTACGGGTCCTCAACTCTAGAAATCGAAGTTCATTGTCTTCATCTTCAAAGCCCTATGTATTCTTGCCTCTTACATCTCTGATCTCAATTCTTCCTATTTCCTCACTGACTTCCCAGATTTCTCTCAGTTCTCTTAATTTACTGCTCCTTTTGTGCCATTTTGCGTTCTTGGCTTTAGGTGTTCTATCATGCAAATCCATGACTGAAATAGAGTTACACTTCCTGTCTACCAAGCTCCACCATCTTTTAAAAATCCAGTTTTTTAAGGAATCCTTTTTTCCACCAATCATCTCTCCTCTCTTCCTCCTTACCTTGTTGAGAATGTGTTTTACTTTATATTTGTAAAGCACAATGTAAGCATACAGCACCAGATACATTATTATAACTGATGACCCTCCAGAACCTGCTCCCATTTGAAATACATCAGAGCTAGGTCTAGCCACATAACCGTTTCTTTGTCTGGATTGTCCTGTGACTGCAAGTTTTGGAATGTCCAAGCTTTAAGGCCCAGATTTTTAAAGGTATTCGAGTGTTGCCAGAGCTGGCGCTAGGCATAAACAAACTAAGCAATTGCTTAGGGCCCTGAGCAGCTCAAGGGAGTCCCCTATTCACTTTTTTATTATGTGTTGATTGTGGTGGCGGTGGGGAAATATTTCTGCTTAGGGCCCCCAATGGGTTAGCACACGTCTGAGTGTTGCTCTGTTCTGGTTTGCAAGGCATAGTAATTTATGAGCCTAAGCCTCATTTTTAAAAGTGATTAGGGTATGTCTACTCTGCAACCTGGGAGCAAGCCTCCCAGTCCAGGTGGACACACATGCACAAGCTATGCTTGAGCTAGTGCATTAAACATAACAGTGTAGAAGTTGCAGCTTTGGTGGCAGCTCAGGCTAGCCACCTGAGCACAGATGCATGTAGTGTCCACACTGCTATTTTTAGTGCACTGGCTTGAATGGAGCTAGCATGAGTCTGCCTACTTGGACTGGAACACCTGCTCGCAGATGCAGTGCAGACACACCCATAGGCTCTTAGAAGCCTAAGTCCTGGTCTACACTAGTCGGTTATTTCAGAATTAGCTGAGTTAATTCGAAAAAACTATAGGCTAAGCAAGTGCAGAATGGTGGTAGAATGTGCTTTTGGACATTTGAAAGCGCGCTGTTGCAGTTTACTGACTCGGTTAGATCTCAGCACAACCAATATTCCAATTGTAATTGCTGCTTGTTGTGTGCTCCACAATATCTGTGAGAGTAAGGGGGAGACGTTTATGGCGGGGTGGGAGGTTAAGGCAACTCGCCTGGCGGTCAATTTCGCACAGCCAGACAACAGGGCAATTAGAAGAGCAAGCACTTGTGGAACACAAGGGAGCAGTTCAACTATCATAGAATATCAGGGTTGGAAGAGACCTCAGGAGGTCATCTAATCCAAACCTCTGCTCAAAGCAGGACCAATCCCCAGACAGATTTTTGCCCTGGATCCCTAAATGGCCCCCTCAAGGATTGAACTCACAACCCTGGGTTTAGCAGGCCAATGCACAAACCACTGAGATATCCCTCCCCCCTTTACTACTGTCCAGGGTGCCTGTGTACGGCTTCATGAGCCATGGCATTAAGGGGTAGGCTGGGTCCCCAAGGATAACTATAGGCATTTCAACATCCCCAATAGTAATTTTCTGGTCTGGGAAGTAAGTCCCTTCCTGCAGCTGTTCAAACAGAGCAGAGTTTCTGAAGATGCGAACGTCATGCACCTTTCCCGGCCATCCCACGTTGATGTCGGTGAAAAGTCCCTTGTGATCCACCAGTGCTTGTAGCACCATGGAAAAGTAGCCCTTGTGGTTTATGTACTGGCTGCCCCGGTGTGCTGGGGCCAAGATAGGGATATGCGTTCCGTCTATCGCCCCGCCGCAGTTAGGGAATCCCAGCGCATTAAAGCCATCCACAATGGTCTGCACATTTCCCAAAGTCACTACCCTTGATAGCAGCTGGTCAATGATTGTGTTGGCTACTTGCAGCACAGCAGCCCCCACAGTAGATTTGCACTCCAAACTGATTCCCGACTGACCAGTAGCTGTCGGGTGTTGCAAGCTTCCACAGTGCTATGGTCACTCGCTTCTCAACTGTGAGGGCTGCTCTCATTTTGGTGTCTTTGCACTTCAGGGCAGGGGACAGCAAGTCACAAAGTTCCATGAAAGTGGCCCAACGCATACGAAAGTTTCGCAGCCACTGGGAATCATCCCAGACCTGCAACACTATGCGGTCCCACCAGTCTGTGCTTGTTTCCCAGGCCCAGAATCGGCGTTCCACGGCATGAACCTGGCCTAACGCCACCATGATCTCCCAATCGTCACATGCCGTGCATCTAGGAACGCCTGTGTCCATGTCCTCATCAGTATAGTAATCACGCTGTTGTCACTTCCTCACCTGGTTTTGCAGGTACTGCACATACTGCTGGATAATGCGTAAGGTATTTACAATGGTCAAAACTGCAGCAGAGATGTTAGCGGGCTCCATGCTTGCTGCGCTATGGCGCCTGCACAGGTAATCCCGGAAAAAGGGCACGAAACGTAGGAGAGCTGTTCGGTTCAAGATAGCCGATAAAAGGCGGGAAATGGTTGTCTTCTGTAGCTTTCACGAAGGCAGGAAGCTCGCTAGAGCTGCAAGAGCGGGAGAGCAGAGTTTGTGGTGGAAGCTGTGCGGCTCAGTTCACGATGGCCAAAAAACAGCGGGAAATGGTTGCCTTCTGTAGCTTCCACGGGAGCACAGGACCGACAACATGGAGAAATTTGCTAGTGCTGCAAGAGCAGGAGAGCAGAGTTTGCGGCGGACGCTGTGCTGCTCAGTTCACGGTGGCCGAAAAAAGGTGGGAAATGGTTAGATAAAAGAGTAGATAGAAAGACAAGAGGACATGCGAGGTGGATTCATAGTACCAGGAGACAGGCGGTGCACCGTACTGCACCGTCTGCTGGCAGTATGGCATTTGCCGTAGCTTTCATGGAGGGACGAACGAGTGACGACACACACCTAGAAACACCCATGAGAATGTTTTTGCCCCATCATGCACTGGGAGCTTAACCCATAATTCCAATGGGCAGTGGGGACTGCGGGATAGCTACCCACAGTGCACCGCTCCGACAATCAATGCTAGCCTCGGTACTTTTGTTTTCTGTTTTACTGAAAGAAAGGCAGCTTATGAGAGAAGACCAGAATGGGTACTCATGTCATATGTTCACTGCAGACAGAACTGGGACTGATGCGGTACCAGAACATAAAGATTCCCAGCAAGTCAAATCTGTATGTTAATAAACAATGCAGCCCTTTCCATCAGAACAATTGCATGTCAGTTGTTATCCGGGGCAAAGAAGGCGGGGGGATGACAGGGAATTAAGTGTTTATTCATGCAAATCCTTTAAGGCCATAAAATATCTATTCACTGAATGACAGAACATATAAAAAAATACACTGCCAGATTAAACTCAAATCTTTGTATTCTATCAACAATTGCATCTCAAAATTTTGGTTTATGAAATGTTTTGATAAACATACCCCTTTAAATCATATAACTTTACCTCTGAGAAGTCATGTCACTTCCTTTTCATGTCAATTCTCTGCACCATTGCATTGCCACAATCTGTGGTGGCCACTAGAGCTCAAGTGAGACGGAGCCATCAAATCAATTATAACAGCCTGCCACTGTCTTACACCGACAACAAATGATTGATAACAAAACCTGCCTACTTTCAGTTCTTGTCTGACAGCAACAAAACAGTCCCTGCCTGCTTTTACTGGCATTTGTCATAAATCAATAGCAATTTCATCACTCAGAAAGATGCTGTCAACTCTGCTCAGTCCATCTGGTTTCACTTTACTCTCATAATTTTTAAATATAACTATTCAGCAAGGTTAATGCATAAAGTTGGTTTCTTTTTGAGCTCTCTTATACATTAACAACATTGCAACAATTTCAAAACATATGGCACCAATCATTTTGAGAGATTAGGAAAATAACCCCAATGTACTCGTACCATAGAATTTAAAGCTATATCTACAACCCATCTTTGCCGATGATTTGCTCTTTAGTAGGTAACAATGTCATCTTATCCAAGCTGAAATTACTTCTTCTGATTTGACATTATGGCTCTTTAGTAACTGTATGTGAGACTCAGAACAGGGAAGTATATAAATGTGACTCATCATCTTCAAGTGTAAGGTGAAATATAGATAAGACTCTGCATTCTTCATAACATCACTCAGTTTGGCCATCAGGACTACAAGAAGAATGTTTAATTCAATATTCTTCATAAAAAGACACTGATGTAATTTTAATATTTTAAAATAGTAATTGTGAAAAATATTTAAACGTACAAGTTTATACTAAATAACAAAAGTCACTGAATTACCAATGGGCTTGATAAACTTTTACTTTGAGCAATAAAGCAGTTAAATATACCAACATTTGGATACGGGTAATATTGTCAGAGAGACTGTGAAGTCTTGGTATGAAAACAACAGCATCACAAAATAAATTAGAATCTAATGGTAAATATTCCACTTTTCTCAAAGTGTGTGATATAGAAGAAATTGCTGTTCTTGTTACAGAGCTGCGATCTGTGGTATTTCACAGGTTATACTATGAACGTCTAAATAGTGGGCCTTTGCTGCTCAATTTTGCACCATACGATTGTTTAGGCCACAAGTATAAAATTAACAACTGTTGTAAATGGGGTCCACTGTTTTGATGTTTTCAGAAAGAATGGTTAGTAACCTACAGTAACTATGGTTCTTCAAGATGTTGTAGTCAGCATGGATTCCACTGTAGGTCTGCATGCACCTCAGACATATCAGCTTGGAATCTTTTGAATAGCAATGTTGGCCCAGGCTATGCATGTGTCTAGTGTCTCCTTGTGTGAAGGCATAAAGGTTGAGACCTCCCTCGGTTCCCTTGCAATTCAAAGCCTGTGTAGCTGAGGACTCAGAAAGCAGAATTGGAGGCAGGCTTTGGGATCCACACCAACTAAAATATCTCAAAGAACCACAGTTACTGGAAGGTAAGTAATGGTTCTCATCTTTGCATATGTATCAGTGTGGATCCCACTATAGGGGACTGGCAAGAAGATGATGATGGAAATGAGGAACATCAGCTGAATAAAGATAGGAGTACTGCTCTCCCAAACTTGGCATCTGATCTAGCAGTTATGTCCACTGCATAAGAATTGACAAATATGAGAGGGTTGCTCCTCATAGCTGCCTTGCAGATTTCAGGTACTCACAGATTTCAGAAGCAGGCCGAGGAGGTCACTTGGGCTCTGGTGGAGGGAGCCTTAATAGGTCAGTGGGAGAGGAATACTAGCCAGGTGGTAACACAGCGAGATATGAGTTACCAATTTTGACAATCCTTGCCATGAAATAGCATAGGCCTTGGAGTGGCCAGTTACGGTCACAAGTAGATGTGGGGCAGTCTAAAATATTCGGTTCTGTCCATGTAACATCACAGAGCTCTGGATATCTCTACAATGTGTAGATTCTTCTCTCCTTGTGTGGGAGGTGATTTGGGAAAGAACACATGTAAGTTAATTGATTTGGAATGAATTTTGCATGAAGTCTCAGTACCACCTTGTCAATATGAGGTGCTGCCAGGAATGCCTGAGGCTCACTCACTCTTCAGATCAAGGTCACGACTACCAAAAGGACAGTTTTGAGAGTAAGACAGTGAATGGAGCACTCCAAGAGTGGCTCAAAGAGGGACTCTATAATCTTTAGAAGAACAATGTTAAGATCCCATGCTGGAGTAGGTTCTCTAACTGGTGGATAAGCATGCATTAGGTCCTTAAGACACTTGGATGTTGTCGGATGAGTGACTGTATTGGTGGATGACACATTAATAGTGCTGCAATGAACTAAATGAAAGCCCAGAATGTTTTAACTTCAGCAAACAGTGAAGAATCTTTTGTTTGGGGCCTGCACTAGCATTGGGCTGTCCATATCGAGAATCTTTTCCATTTGGAGCAGTAAGCCTCTCTCATGGATAGAGACTTGCTTTGTGCCAGGATTTCTTGAAAATGTGAGGAACAATGCCATTCCATGGTGCTCAACCAGCCAACATACATGCTGTCAGTTGCAGTGATTTTGGGTCTGACTAGAATATTGATCCTGAACTTGTGACAATAGGTGTGGGCAGTGTGGAAGCCTGACAGGTGGGTGTGTGGACGTCTGTAACAGGTCTGTCAGCCAAAACTGCCTCAGCCAGTAGTGAGTTATTAGAATAAACATGACCAGGTCTTGTCTGGCTTTGACAAGCAACCTGGAATTAATGGAATCAGTGAGAAGGTATATAGGAGGCCCTGATCCCACTGCAGAAGGAAGACAAAGACTCCTACCCATCGATTCCATTAACACCCAGGATGACTGTCAATATCGGCATTACCAAGTGTTGCAGGGCATGAAGGAATGCCACACACATCAGTCTGAAGCATCTGAGTTCTAAGACATGTATATGAAGTTCCATGTCCGCTGGGGACCATGCCACTGGTATCTATAGATGGTTCAAATAGGGTTCCCAGTAGGGCTGTCGATTAATTGCAGTTAACTCATGTGATTAACTCAAAAAAATTAATCACAATTAATCACAGTTTTAATTGCATTGTTAAATGATAGAATACCAATTGAAATTTACTAAATATTTTTGGATGTTTTTCTACGTTTTCAAATGTATTCATTTCAAATACAACACAGAATACAAAGTGTATACTGATTACTTTATATTGTTTTTTATTACAAAGATTTGCACTGTAAAAATGATAAAAACATAAGAAATGGTATTTTTCAATTCACTTCATACAAGAACTGTAGTGCAATCTCTTTATCATGAAAGTGCAACTTACAAATGTAGATTTTTTTGTTACATAACTGCACTCAAAAACAAAACAATGCAAAACTTTAGAGCCTACATGTCCACTCAGTCCTACTTCTCATTCCGCCAATCGCTAAGACAACCAAGTTTGTTTACATTTATGGGAGATAATGCTGGCCACTTCTTATTTACAATGTCACCAGAAAGTGAGAACAGGTGTTCACATGGCACTTTTGTAGCTGGCATTGCAAGGTATTTACATGCCAGATATGCTAAACATTCGTATGCCCTGTCATGCTTTGGCCACCATTCCAGAGGACATGCTTCCATGCTGATGAAGCTCATTAAAAAAAATGCATTAATTAAATTTGTGACTGAACACTTTGGGGGAGAATTGTATGTCTCCGGGTCTATTTTACCTGCATTATGCCATATATGTCATATTACAGTAGTCTCAGATGATGACTCAGCATGTTCATTTTAAGAACACTTTTACTGCAGATTTGACAAAACGCAAAGAAGGTACCAATGTGAGATTTCTAAAGATAGCTACAGCACTCAACCCAAGGTTTAAGAATCTGAAGTGCCTTCCAAAATCTGAGAGGGACGAAGTGTGGAGCATGCTTTCTGCCGTCTTAAAAGAGCAACATTCCGATGTGGAAACTATAGACCCCGAACCACCAAAAAAGAAAATCAACCTTCTGCTGGTGGCATCTGACTCAGATGATGAAAATGAAAATGGCTTGGTCTGCAGTGCTTTGGATTGTTATCGGGCAGAACCCGTCACCAGCATGGACGCATGTTCTCTGGAATGGTGGTTGAAGCATGAAGGGACATATGAATCTTTAGCACATCTGGCATGTAAATATCTTGTGATGCCAGCTACAACAGTGCCATGAGAACACCTGTTCTCACTTTCAGGTGACATTTTGAACAAGATGCGGGCAGCATTATCTTCTGCAAATGTAAACAAACTTATTTGTCTGAGTGATTGGCTGAACAAGAAACTGAACTGGGTGGACTTGTAGGCTCTAAAGTTTTATATTGTTTTATTTTTGAATGTAGGTTTTTTTGTATATAATTCTACATTTGTAAGTTCAACTTTCATGATAAAGAGATTGCACTACAGTATTTGTATTAGGTGAATTGAAAAATACTATTTCTTTTGTTTTTTACATTGCAAATATTTGTGATAAAAATAAATATAAAGTGAGCACTGTACACTTTGTAAGTGAAATCAATATATTTGAAAATGTAGAAAACATCCAAAATATTTAAATTAATGGTATTCTATTATCGTTTAACAGTGCGATAAATTTTTTTAATCAGCCAATTAATTGCGATTAATTTTTTAAAGCGGTTAAGAGCCCTAGTCCCCAGCCCTTTCTTGATGCATCTGTGACTAATGACCTGGAGTAGGGGGGCAAAGAATGAAAATGGATGAGGTATTTGTGGGCAACTATGTCCAGCAGCTATTTGTCATTGTAATCTTTGACCACAACCAGTGGAAGGGGCTGAAGCAATTTCTGAAGTTTGAAAACTTCAGGATGGTTTTTACATGGCTCTTGACACCCCATTAATCTTTCTGTCTCAGGGACAGAGCCTCGTATCTTTCAGTAACTCTTATTCTTCGAGATGTGTTGCACATGTCCATTCCACACCTTGTGCACAGCTGTTGGAGAACTTTTTCCCTCAGGGTTAACTGTCGCGGTGACTCAAGTGCCCTCTGCTGTTGTGCGCCACTGCGTGCAGGTATAAGAGGATGGAACAGCCCTCTACCTCCTCCCTCAGTTCCTTCTTATTGGATAGACTCAGATAGAGATGGGAATGAGGGTGGGTCATGGAATGGACATGTGCAATATACCTCAAAGAACAGCAGTTACAGAAAGATAGGTAACCATTTTTTCTTCTTCGAGTGACTGCACATGTTCATTCCATTGCAGGTGACTCACATGCAGATTAATGTGGACATGGGCTTGGAGCTAAATCCCCTCTAAGCTGCACGGCTGCATAGCAGGCTATCAAGGGCCGTGCAGTGAGCGTAGAGAGGCGCCTCTCCCCTGGCCCCCAGCCCCAGAGCCTCTCCCCCTGGCTCCGGGCTGCTGTGGCAACAGAGGGCCAGGGGGAGTCCTCTCTCCCCATCGCAGTCCCGGGGCCGCCTGCACCCCAACCCCCTCATCCCTACCTCAAAGCCCGCACCCCCAGCTGGAGCCCTCACTATCTCTCTCCCGCATCCAAACCCTCTGCCATAGCCCTGAGCCCCCTCCCGCACCGCAAACCGCTCATCCCCATCCCCGAGCCCTCACCCCCACTGAAGCCCTCGCCCCCGGCACCACAATCCTCTGCCCCAGCCCTGAGTCCCCTCCCACACTCCAAACTCCTCAGCCCAACCCCCACCACACATCACCTCCAGATTGGTGCACATAACAAAATTCATTCTACACAAGGATGTAAAAAATTAGAAGGAACATTGGCTCAGAATCTACCTTAACAGTGATTGTAGAACAACCCATCCAAAACTGACATTGTTCCTGACTGACAGAAAATGGTATAATGATCAGCAGGTTGCCGCTTAACAAATATCTTGAATAGGAACTTGCACCAGGAAATCTGCTGAAACTTGTGCTCTAGTGGAATGAGCCAACACTTTAGGAGATGGTGTGACATTAGCTAACTGGTAGCACAAGTGACTGAAACAGGAAATCTAGGAGAAAATCCACTGTGTGGAAACTGGTTTACCTTTCACCCTGTCCACAATCATGACATAACTGCACTGAGGATCTAAAGCCGCGTTTCTCAATCTCTGGGTCACAATAATGTACGAAAAGGTTGCCTGAGCCTCACCACTTGGGGCTGAAATTGCTGAGATTATGTAAAATCACAGAATCCATGACCTCCATGACACACGTGTAGCCTTACCAATTAGCCAATCGAATGCAATGCAGGAAGAGTTATAGGAAAAGAGCGTTCTGTGTAGAATTTACAGTGGAGAGGGTGCACATTAATCACTAAGTGAGTCTTTAGTTGGTAAATGGATAATTTTTTAAACAGTCCTGTTGCAACTGCAAGTACCAGTGATGATAGGAATTCATCACAACCTGAAAAGAAAAGTAATCATAGGTATGACCTCGCTTACTTAAAGTATGGGTTTTCATTTACTGAGGACCGAAATGGTGAACACAGGCTGCAGTGTGTCATCTGCAGTGAACTATTAGCAAATGAAAGCCTAAAACCATCAAAATTACATAGGCATTTGCAGACAAAGCACTCTAGCAATAAAGACAAGTGTCTTGATGTTTTTAAACGAAAAAGCAAAGGTTTGGAAATGTCACAAAAAACACTAACATCTATCTACTGTCCAAGAGCAGGCATTGCGTGTCTCTTACCTTGTTGCACACTACATTGTGAAATATAAAAAAGCTCACACTACTGATGAGAAATTAATTTTAGCTTCTGCTATTAATAATATGTGCAATGAATTGTTGGGCAAGTCTCCTGCAAATAAATTAAAAACAATCTCTCTCCCCAACAATACAATATGGAGATGAATCTGTGATATCTCAGAAGACGACAAACTGAAAATTGATAGTCTTTCAGTAAGCCACTGTTTTGCTTTACAATTAGATGAATCGACAGATGTATCAAACCGCTCTATTGTGTTGGTTTATGCAAGGCATGTATTGGAAAATGATTTTCAAGAATAGTACTTGTTTAGTGTAGATTTGCCTATTTCTACTTCTGCTGCTGATATATTTGTTGCACTGGATAATTACTTGGAGTTGGTGGGATTGAGCTGATTGAATGCATTGGTGTTATAACTGATGGAGCTGCTTCAATGACAGGGAAACATTCAGGAGATGTTCAAAGAATCCTTTCAAAAGCACCCAATGCAATGTGGAACCACTGTTTACTGCAGAGGGAGGCATTAACAGCTGAAGACATGGTACCTGAGCTTCATGAAACTCTTAAAGATGCTGTCAAAACTGTGAATTATATCAAACAAAATGCTAAGAATTCATGATGCTTTCAAGTTTTCTTTCAGGAAATGGGCTATGCGCATGTAAATCTGCTTTATCATGCTGAGGTTTGCTGGCTGTCCCATGACAATTTGTTGTCTTGTATATATGAACTTATAAGTGAGATGGCAGCTTTTCTTGAAGAAAGAAGTCTCACCTGGCAGAACACTTCAGTAATGACACATGGCTTTCTTGGGGAGGAATAGCTCAGTGGTTTGAGTATTGGCCTGCTAAACCCAGGGTTGTGAGTTCAATCCTTGAGGGGGCCACTTAGGGATCTGAGGCAAAATCAGTATTTGGTCCTGCTAGTGAAGGCAGGGGGCTGGACTCGATGACCTTTCAAGGTCTCTTCCAGTTCTAGGAGATAGGATATCTCCATTAAAAAAAAATATATATATCTGGCAGATATATTCGATCAGCTGAATGATTTGAATCTGTCTTTCCAGAGCAGAAGGCACAATCACTTTGAAAAAACTGAAAAAATTGCTGCATTAATAAAAAACAATCCTCTCTGTGGAACAAACATGTTTCAAATGATAGGATGGACATGTTTCATAATGTGTTTCTAGAAACAACAATTGGAAAGATTCCGCTAACCAGGAAGCACTGAAGAAAACAATCAGTAATTATTTAACTAAATTGCACATATGATTCTTTCCAGATGAGCAACTCAAGGGTAAAAAATGGATATGGGATCCATTTGGAAATGTGTTGGAAAATGGGAGTCTACCGATGGAGGAAAAATCTCAGCTGGTCAAGTTATCTTGCGATCACAATCTACTGAGAAAATATACTGAAATGAGCCTTCCCCAGTTTTGGTACGGTGCTGCTGGTGGAGAATATCCTGCTCTTGCTTGCCATGCTATTAGAGTAATTTTGCCTTTCAATACAACATACTTGTGCAAAATTGGATTCGCTGCCTTGACTCAACAGAAGAATAAAAGCCAGAACAGACTGGATGTTGAATATGACCTTCAGATTGCACTGACTACAATTACACCAAACTTTGATATATTTGTCAAAGATAAGCAAGCTCTTGTTTGTCATTAAGATTTATTATACTATTAATGTGTTCTTGTTAATGTTGATTTCTGCCTATAGCTTTCTGACTGTTGACCTGCTTTAACATTATTATTATTACATATAATGGGTAATAAGTATTTTGGGGGCAAAATACTTATGTGTTTTCTACTTAAGCTATTTACTAGGCTGTGACTGGCCATCAATGTTTACAAATGGGTCCTTGTCCAAAAAAGGTTGAGAACCACTGATCTAAAGGACCTGGTGTGGTCCAAGTAGAAGACTAATGATCTCCTCATAGCAAATGAATGAAATTCTGTTAATAAGTATGGATATGAGGCTTCGGGAAAAAAGTTGGCAAACAAATTGCCTCGTTAATATGGAAATTGAAATCCACTTTTGTTAGGGATTTTAGGTGAGGGCAGGGTAAACTTTATCCTTACGGAAAACTATAGAAGGAGGCTCTGAAACCAAGAGTGTTGATTCATCCACTCTCCTTGCTGAGTTTATCAGAAACACTGCTTTCATAGAGAGGTAGAGTAGGGTCCAAGTTGTGAGAGGTTCAATAGCTGGTCCCAGTAATTTTGTTAGCACTATGTTGAGATCTCATGGGGGAACAGGATCTTGCACCTATGGGTATAACCTGTTTAACACTTTTAGAAATTTGATAGTTATGGGGTTGGAAAAAGGCAATCTGTCACCCGCTGCAGGGTGGAAAGGTGAAATAGCTGCTAAATGTAATGTAAGAGAAATAACTGCCAGACCCTGATGTTTTAGGTGCAACAGATCATCCAGAACATGGTTAACAGAAGCACTGGAAAGATATGTTTGTTGAGACCAGACATTTGGCCAGGTAAATATGCCTAGATCGGGGTGGGCAAACTTTTTGGGCCAAGGGTCACATCTGGGTGGGGAAATTGTATGCAGGGCCGGGGCAGGGGGTTGGGGTGCGGGAGCGAGTGTGGGAGGGGGTGCGGTGTGCAGGAAGGTGCTCAGGGCAAAGGATTGGGGCACAGGAGGGGTGCAGGGTGTATGAGGGGGCTCAGGAAAGGGGGTTGGGGTGCGGGGTGCGGCAGGGGGCTCAGGGCAGGGGGTTGGGGTGCACAGGGGTGCAGCAGGGGGCTCAGGGCAGGGGGTTGGGTGCAGGAGGGGTGTGGGCCATACGAGGGGGCTCAGGGCAGGGAGTTGGGGTGCGAGGTGCAGGCAAGGGGCTTAGAGCAGGGAGTTGGGGGGCGGGGTGCAGGAGAGGTTCGGGCTCCGGCCCAGCGCCGCTTATATAAAGTGGCTCCGGGGTGGCAGCGGCATGCACTGAGGCCAGAGCAGGCTCCCTGCATGCCTGTCCTGGCCCCATGCCGCGCCTCTCCAGGAAGCGCTGCAGCCCCTGCGGGAGGGGGGGGCGGAGGGCTCCGCGTGTGCTGCCCTTGCTGCGCCTCCAGGTACCTCCCCCGAAGCTCCCATTGGCCGTGGTTCCCCGTTCCCAGCCAATGGGAGCTGCGAGAGGGAGGGGAGGGGTGGTGCCTGGAGGCAAGGGCAATGCACGGAGCCCTCGGCCCCTCCTGCCCGGGGGCCGCAGGGAATCGGTGCCGGCCGCTTCTGAGAGCGGCGTGGGGCCTGTGGCGCCACGGGGGGCAATCCCGCGGGCCGGATCCGGCCCACGGGCCGTAGTTTGCCCACCCCTGGCCTAGATGAAGGCTTTTTGATACTCAGAAGAATTTCCTGAACATTTTTTTGAGCAAGCCATTTCCAGTGGTGTTTGCCATGAAGCATCCATACTGTTGAGTGGAACTGAGATGGAGCAGATGGCTATGGTTCAGAGAAATCACATGAGGATCCAATGGGATAGGCAGAGGAGGTCTCACTAACAATGCTAATAGGGTCAAAAACCTATGTTGCTGAGGCCATGCTGGTGCTATTAGTATGAGGTGCGCATGGTCCTACTTGGCCTAGAAGACGACACTGGGTAGTAATGGTATCAGTGGAAAAGATTCATCAGGGAGTTCACTCATGACAGCAGGAAAGTGTCCATCAAAGAATCTGGGCTGCGATCGCCTCGCCCCCAAAGCAGAACTGATGGCACTTTCTGAAGGTCTTTGTCATAAACAGGTCCACTTGGGGAGTCCCCCACAGCTGGAAAATAGACTGGGCCACATCCAGATGTAATGACCATTTGTGGTGACTGTAGAAAGACCAGCTCAGGTCCTCTGCCAACAAGTTCTACCCTCCTGGGAGATCAGCAGCTTTGAGATGAATGGAGTTGGTTATGCAGAAATCCCAAAGTAGAATTGCCTCCTGGCACAGTCATGACAAACACACTCCTCCTTGTCTGTTTGCATAGAACACAGCTGCTGTGCTATCTATTAATACTAGCCTTGAGTTTGCAGGGTTCCCAGGTGTGCCACTAAGCCCCAGGATGAGAGAGCCATGACCAACGTAAGTGTTAGTTGCAGAGAAATGAAGGGAACTCCCATACAAACATTCCAAGGGTCAGTCCGCCAGTCCAGAGAGAACAAAATTACCTCAGGTATGTGAACCACTGCCTAGACAACTTTGACAGGGGACATACCCTGATGTTAGCAGTCCTTGAAGCATTCTGAGGTATAGTCCAAGTTGCCATACTACATATCTTCATGCTGTCATCTTTCTCAGGAGTCTGAGGCAAGTGTGCACTATAGTAATGGGATGTGCTTTTAGTTCCAAGACCAGGTCTTGGAGCATTTGGATCCTTGACTGAAGCAGAGAAACTTTAGCTTTGTAGCATTCAGGAGTGTTCCGGTCAATTCCAAAATGTGCAAAGAACACAGTATGTTTGTACAGAATGACAGCCCCAGTGCATTGAAGGTGGAGTAGATGATGGTCATTCTGGACAGTACTTGAGACTCAGACTGGCCTCTCACCATCCAGTCATCCAGGTAAGGGAACACATGGATTCCCAGTCTCTGAAGATATGCAGATACTATCATCATGCGCTTTGTGAAAATGTGAGGGGCTGCTGATAAGCTGAATGGAAGTACACCTCTACCCCGATATAACGCTGTCCTCGGGAGCCAAAAAATCTTACCAAGTTATAGGTGAAACCGCATTATATTGAACTTGCTTTGATCTGCCGGAGTGCGCAGCCCCGCCCCCCTGGAGCACTGCTTTACCGCGTTATATCCAAATTCGTGTTTTATCGGGTTGCATTATATCGGGGTAGAGGTGTAGTGTGAATTGGTAGCAGGTTACATTCACTAAGAACCTGAGAAATTTCCAATAGCCTGGACAGATTGCTATATGAAAGCAAGCATCCTTTAAGTCAAGGGCAGCATACCAGTCACTCTGTTGCAGGAAGGAATAATGGAAGCTAGGGTAACCATGTGGAACTTTATTTTCTTCGGTACTTGTTTACCTCTCTTAGCTCTAAAATAGGTCTGAGACCATCTTTTGTTTTGGGAATAACGAAATAGAGCAAATAAAAACCCTTCCATCTGAGAACAGAGGAACTTCCCCTATGGCTCTGGCTAGGAGAGATTGGATCTCTTGCTGAAGAATGGTCATGTGAGAGTGGTCTGTGAAATGGGGTAGGGAGTGGGGACAGAAAAAAACCCTAAGGAAATAATCCCAGATCCACTGACTTTAGGATTCACCAATCTGATAATATGCGAGTCCAAGCACGAAGGAAGTGGGATAAATGATTGGCAAAGATATGGGTTTATAAATACCGATATGTTGCCCTCAACAAATCCATCAAAATGCATTTTCAGACTGGGCCGCTGGTGGAGAGGAACCTGCTATGGCAGAAGAGGAGGGTGCGGTAGGCATCTCCTGAAATTCCCTTTTTCTCGGCAGGTTTTGTGGCCGAGGTATAGAAAGTTTGATATATCTCAACTCTGGCTTGGAAAATATCTCTTTTCCAGGATAGGATGTGAGTTCCATGGAGTGCCTCATAAGATGTAATTTGAGTCTTGCGTCTCTTAATTTTCAGGTGTGGCACAAGAAGGAATGGCACTAGCTGAGGAGTGGATCCTTTCTCCAGGAAGAAGACAGGTTTCTGTGCATGTCAATAAGACCAGTGCATGTGGGACAGGGTTTAAACCCGGTGGGTTTAGAGTCTTCCATGCTGGTGATGAAGCATCTCACTCCACTTTACAGGGTTTTATTCCCCTGTCCTGCTTTGTAAATTTTAATTTATTAACTATTGTGATGGGGTGTATTGCCCACACTGGCCCTGAGAGGGTTGAATTGGGCCAGGCAGGCCCAATCAACCAATTAAGCAGCAAGCTGGGGAGAGATTTAGGCTGTGAAGGGGCAACTATTTGGAAGCAGGCTCAGCTGGACAGGAACAGGAGGGGCCTGTATAAAGCCCAGGAGCTGGCAGCAGCTGTGAGGGCTACAGGGAAGTAGGCTTCAGTCACTCCCTGGGAGAAAGGAGGTGTGTTAGGACTAGAGAGAGTAGTCCACTGTTACTCCCTAAGGGTATGTCTTTCACTACCGGCTGGATTGGTGGGCAGCGCTCGATTCAGCAGGGATCGATTTATCGCATCTAGTCTAGACACGATAAATCGATCCCTGAGCACTCTCTCGTTGACTCTTGTACTCTAGCTCGGTGAGAGGCGCAAGCAGAGTCGACGGGGGAGCGGCAGCAGTCGACTCACCGTAGTGAAGACACCACGGTAAGTCGATCTAAATACGTCAACTTCAGCTACGTTATTCATGTAGCTGAAGTTGCGTAACTTAGATCGATCCCTCCCCACTTCCCCCCCAGTGTAGACCAGGCCTGAAAGGAGGTAGTTGGGAGGCTGGCAAACCCAGAGGTGGGAAAGCCAGGAAGGTAGGAGAAGGCTCAGAGGAACAGCAGACCTTGGCTGCTGAGTAGAGGGCCCCTGAGCTGGAATCCGGAGTAGAGGGCTTGCCCAGATTCCCCAGCCACTGACAACGTGGCATAGACCAGGCAAATGACAGTAAACTGCCTGGGACAATCTGGAAATATTTGTTACCACCCCCGGAAGGGGAAAACACATGTGATGACCTGGCTGGAGGGCCAAGTCACTAAGAGGGGTCCACAGGGTGAGAGGACGATGAGAGACACACTGCCAGTTGAGACCACAATGCCTGGACAGAGCCAATCCCCAGAGTGAGCAGGAGGAGACGCAACCTGTGGTGAGTGGGCCCCATGACAATATTTTTTGAAGGTCCATCAAAAAATATTAAAATAATAATAAAAGTAAAGAGGAGTTTCTTCACAAAAAGGGTTGAGATTGAAGCTTAAGAAACAGTAGAGAATAGGACACTGTCCAGGTTCTGTCTCACTGTCATGGGTGGTATAAGGGAGGGGTATAAGGGAGGGAGGGGTTTGGCTGCTCCACCCTTTATGTCCTTGCACGGGAGCACAAGGAGGTAAAAAGTGCATGCACAGCCCCGCTGGATACTAATATTCAAAAAATACCAAGCTCATGTGGCCTGAGGCTAATGTGCATCTACAGTGGGACCCACAGTGACACATATTAGGAGAAGAATTCTACTTTCCTTGCACTGACTAAAATAAATCATAGTTTTAATGCATATTCTGAATTTTACTCTTGATCCCTAATGTTTATATTAGCTAATATAGTAGAGTTATATTAATTTAAAAATATCAGCAGCTCTCTAAAGCATCAAGAGTTGTGGATCTTGGCAATTCATACCAAGATTGACTGCAGATTTACTACAGAATATATGCTTTAGAGTTTAGACAACAATTTTTAGCAAGTCAGTAGAGACAGGATCCCTAATTTTCTCACATGAACTACCACAACATGCACTTTTCTGGGGAGGTCTAATATCTATTGACCAAGAACGGAGCATGGAGACTTGCTACCAGAAAGTTGGAGGGTGCTGGCTTAGCCCCAATCTGTGAAAGGCCTATTGTCATACCCAGAGTCTCTTTTCCAGGAAGTTTCATTCCTCAGATAGGCAAAACCCCACAAACACAGTTCCTAAGCCCACCCTGGGTTATAACTCCCAGGGGATTTTCCCCTTTGCCTCTCTCAATTCCTCCTGCTTCATTGTCCCATGATCTGTTTACTAAGCACTGGCTCTGAGGGCTCATTCCCTGAAGACCCTTTCTCCCCAGTAGCTTTTCATCTCTTGTCTCCAGGATCAGGCAGAGAGAACCCCATGTCTACACTCACTCTCTCTCTGTCCCTTGCCTGACTGACTCTCAGGCCTGATTCATCCAGGTCCCCTCCTTCTAGGGCCCAGCTGCCTTCTCTTATAGCACAGTTGGGGATCAGTTGACCAGTCATAGGTGCATGGGCCTCTTCGCTCTTAAAGGGCCAGTCCTATCCCATAACAAGTAATCAACGTGAACATTCACAATATTCCCTTAGACTAAGCCCTGAGGGAGTCATGTAAGAGCACAGCACAATGAGCCTGAATAGCCACAAGTTCCTGACTGATTTAGCACATGAGTTTAAAAGAGTAATAAATAGTGTCCTGGTTGCATGGCTAGTTGCGCCTCAATTTCCTTTCTGATGTCTCTGAGCGCACCACATCTCAGAGGTTAGGCCTCTTGCCATGACCTATCTCAGGGTGGAATCTCAAGATGCTTCCACTCAGATCACATGCCATATACACTACCACATGTATAACAATTACTTATCACCCTGTAGGTTTGATTGCATTTTAGGCACCTGCCTTTCCTCCCTTTGGAAACCTGTGACTAGGCATATCGACCAACAGCTTTCTTGAAACAAACTATTTTGATCAGCAGTTGGAACAAAGTATTAAAAATGTGTGCGCGGGGGGGGGGGGGGGGAAGGGGAATTTTAAAACACAGCCTTCACAGATATTTAGGGCACTACAAGACAAGTTACATAAGCTTTGTTCTTAAGTTATAGGTGTGACAGATGCCAGACCTTGGAAGCATGGAAATTTAAAAACACTATTAACTTGAGATATACCAGACACCTAAGGCATCTCAAATATTCATGGCCTTTGGTAGCAACAAACGTTATATGTATTTTTGTGTTTCTGGCTTGCTGGGTGGGTATGCTGTGGAATCTAGACTCACTGGGCAGTGATTTAGATAAAGTTAAAAAAAACAATTATGCAGAACCCATAATTTGAAGCTTTGCCCCCTGGGGTGGAAGGACATTGATTAGTTTTACCTTTTTCAGGAAACCTGGGGAAAACAAAGGCCCCAAAACTATATAAAGCCTCAGCCGGAACTGACTCAGGGAAGCCTCATTTTGATCCAAAAACTGATATGAGATTGTAAACCCCTACTGGGAGGATCGGAAGGACATTTGAAACCTACCAGATTCCCTAGGTGGAAGATATGTGACTTCTGCTAAGCTTACCATGCATTTAGACCTTTTTTATATGATATGTTTTCTCTGTAATCCTTTTGTCCTAAACATAAATATGCCTTGCTCTGCAAAGGCTGGATGGTCACTGGTATTCATAGTCTTAGAGAGGAGAGAGAGACAGAGAGACCATTGGGTTTGGACTAAGGTCACACATGCTGAGATAAACACAGTGAAGGGCAGTATGAATTGCAGCCTAAATCTCCGGTCTGGAGGAACAGGACTCTTCCCAGAGAGAGGTAACAGGTAGAAGGCTGAGATTTATGGGAGCATCCTTTGGGCAGACCATACAGAGGTCAGAGGTGCAGTTAAGCTAGAAACTGTGACAAGAAGAACAAAAGAGAACCAAACTTACATTTCCCTAGCAAGCCCAGATCCTGTGTCTCTCTGTTGGTCTGGCTCCCCCTTGAACTCACCCCTATTCAAATCAGTTTTGATGCTCCCCCAAGGAGAGGAGGCCAGGGCCCTTAAGGTTATTCATGCTGGCAGTCTTTTAATAACCCTTCAGTGGAATCAGTTAGGCAACTCTTAGAAAGGGCCTTCTCCCTCTCTCTCTAGGTGGGTAGGTTCTGCTACCAAACTAACCACCTAGGGTGAAACATCCATTCTTATATATGGTACAGAAACACTAGACCAGTGACAGATCCAGACACCTCCTAATTATTAAAGAGCTCCCACACATTTGTCACAAATGGTCTTCTGGAGGTATCCAAAACTTCTCCTCAGGAAGGAAGGCAGAAAATGCTACTGACGCATCCAGAGTTGCTCCTATGGAAGTAAGCCTTCATGTTCTAGTCAAGCTGAGTTTATTTGATTGACTCCTTAACCTCAGTTGAACGGGGAGTGGATGGCTTGCAAAGGATGTTAACCTCTTGTAGCAAGTTGGTTCTAATAAGCCCGTTATCCCAACTAAGGGTATGTATGGATACCCATATATCTGAGAAGTATTGTCACCACTGTCAAACTTTTACTAAAGTCATGGGGCTGTAGCCAGTCCTAAAGGAAGATTCTTCCTCCATGCTGCTGGGATGGAGCTGTATCAAAAGCTTAAAATCTGTCTCAAGACATGAGTGGAGGAATGCTGGATACTAATTTTACAATGTGAAACGAACTAAATTTTACAAAATGTATAGGAAACAGAGGCCTTTTTTTTTTGCGATGAAAAACTATCTTGCATATAATTTGTGTGTTTCTGGCAGTGCCTATGACGTGCTAGGAACTTTATAAACAAAGACCATGCTCTGAAATGCTTACATGCTAAGAAAACATTAAAAAGACAGACAGATGAAGGGTAGGAGGTAAAAGAATCACAAACAAGTAAGGTAGCCAGGTGGTGACTGGCCACCTCCTGATAATAGTTTTAACACTACACTGGTAGGTTGTTTTTTGTTGTGGTTTTTTTTTTTTTTTTAATATACAGAACACATTTCACTGAAACTGCCCAGGAACTTCTCTTGCTCCTATCTTCATTAAGTCAGCATCTTCTTCCAATATTTTCTCATGAGAAGGATCACTGTAAAGGGCTGGGGGAACAATTGGGAAGAGGGCAATAGGAAGTGGAATTGGATAACTAACCTTTCTGAAAGATCACTGTACTCCCCTGTCCATTTCAAGGAAATAGATAATTCCCAAAGGTGTAAGAAAAAGGGTAAAGATCTGGAGGCAACACTAGTCTTGTGATCTTCAGTGGCTTGTCAAATTTGATATCTTGTCCTCAAGGAACCTAGTCCGGATGCTCCAGCTGAAGCTTTTTGTCTATGCTGACATCCCCTCTGAGACTTGCTGAAATGGTGCTGTATCTCATGGCTCTGTTGTGGAGGCTGAAGTTTACTACAGTTGAGAAGTGGATATGGAATCAAAGTGGATTTCTGATCACATGAAAGTGGAGTCAAACCAAGAATAGACGCAGACTTGTTCTCTTTCAATGTTGCTAGTGTTTCATCTAGACACTAAATCCTGCCGCTCAAAAGGCAGGTCCACCACTTTAATCTTAACCTCTTGAGAGACTCTAAAATTCTGAGCCAAGAAGGATTTTGAATGGTAATTACTGAGGACACAGAACACTATAGTTATATCTAAAGAGTAATATGGAGCATTAATGGAGTGATTAAATGCAGTTTTCCCTGCCTTGAGAAATAGATCTTGTACCTATTTCTCTCTGTAGAATTCCCAGAACCATGGGATCTAGGCAAGAAATCTTCTTGGACATGCGTGAGAAAAAGAAGCGTATCCAAGAGGCAGAAGTTATAACAACAAGCCATGACAGCTTCATAGTTGAGGATTTTCATGGCCTAAACAGACAACGAACAAGACTCCCTACTCAATACATCCAATTTCTTCAACTCCTTATCATTACAAGTTGACTCAGAGATCATAGATGACTTCTTTCTCTCAGAGACTGTCACATGGGTCAATATAACTCACAAGTCCAGGCACAGGATGTTGAAAGAAATATTTGAACTGATGCTGTTGCAAGCATATTGGCAATCAAAATGCATACCTACAGCAGACACAGAGGATAAGGAAGAAGAAGTTACTCACCTTGTGGAGTAACCATGGTTCTTCAAGATGTGTCTCCCTATGGGTGTTCCACTGTAGGTGTGCTAGCGTTGCTACACTGCTGATTGGAGAACTTCAGTAGCAGTGTCTGTTGGTAACAGACTTGGTAACACTGTCTGATACAGTTTGAGACCCACTTGGAAAAATCTTTGGGCTGATATTGCTGAGCTCTTGTATCTTTCTGCAACGGAGAGGAAAAGCCTGGGGGCCTTCCTGAAGGCCTTCGTTCTGTCCAGGTAGAAGGCTAGGGCTCTCCTGACATATAGAGTGTGTAATATAGCCTCGCTGCTGTCTCAGTGAGGCTTGGGATAGAAGATTGGAAGATGAATCAATTAGTTCATGTGAAACAGAGAGGTTACTTTAGGAATAAAGTTTGGATGTGGTCTGAGCGTAACCTTGTCCTGAAAGAATACTGTGTAGCGGGCATGTGCAATCAGTGATGCTATTTCGCCTATTCTCCTGGTGGAAATAATCGCTATCAGGAAGGCAGTTTTCATTGAGAGGTACATAAACAAACAGGTGGCCAAGGGTTTGAAGTCAGTCCTAGGCCTTGTCAGTCCTTTAAGTACCAGGTTTAAGTCCCATCTGGGCATAGGAAACCTCTGGGAAGAGGTTAACTATACCCTTGAGGAATCTTTTGGTGGTTGGGTGCGACAGCACTAAGTACCCCTCTAGGATGGTGGAAGGCTGTTATAGCCACTAAGTGGACTCTGGAAGAATTTAAAGATAGCCCCGATCTTTTTAAAGCCAGTGCATAGTCTAAGATGTGTGGAAGAGTCGCGAATGTCAGGGAGTTTTGTTGGGGAATACATCAAATCTGAAACTTGGACCATTTTTGCAGGTAAGTACGTCATATCGAGGACTTTCACTGTGTAATAATACCTCTGGCACCTCCGTTGAACAGGAACTTTCAAGGTGTTTGAACCAAGAAGGAGCCATGCCTTGAGGCAGAGAATCACCAGGTTGGGATGTAGGGTACATCCTCTATTCTGCGAGAGGAGGTATGGAGTGACTGGAAGAGAGATCGGCAGATGCATCACGAGTTGTGACAGGTAAGGGTAACAGGTCTGTTCCGGCCAAGTAGGAGTGATCAGAATGACGTGTGCTCCATCTCTTTTTATTTTCAGCAGGACCTTCAAGAGTAGGGGAAAAGAAGGAACAGCGTAAAGAAGGTCTCTGTCCCAGGGGAGGAGGAGAGCATCACCTAGGAAGTGTTGTCCTATCCCCGCTCTGGAACAGTAGTAGCATGGACATTTCTTGTTCAGGTAAGAGGCAAACAAGTCTGTGGTTGGCATCCTCCAACACTTGAATAGATCGTGAAGTACTACTGGGGCTAGTTCCCACTCATGGTTGTGTGGGAATTTGCGACTGAGACTGTCTGCTATTGCGTTCTGTGTGCCTGGGTGGTAGGCTGCTGACAGTGTGATGTCAGAGGAGATACAACAGTTCCATAGTCTCATTGCTTCCACACAGAGGAAGGGTGACTGAGCTCCCTCTTGTCAATTTATATAGAACATGCAGGGAACGTTGTACATAAGGACTGTTGTGTGTGATCCTTTGATCAGCGGCAGGAAGTGGGTGCAGGCATTCCGGAGATTGATATGAAGAGATATCTCCGTGGGTGACCACTTGCCTTGTGTGGTGAGGTTGTTTAGATATGCACCCCATTCTATGAGCGATGCATCAGTGGTGAGAAGCAATGAGGGGTGAGCTTACAAGAAGGGAATCCCTCTGCAAATGGTGGCTGGGTCTTTCCAGCAGTCTAAAGAGTTTTTGATACTGGAGGGTAGTGACGGGTTTCTCTAACCTGTCCCCGTTTGGTCTGTAAATTGAGCTGAACCACTGCCAACTGGTGGCCAAATGGATGTATAGCATTGGTCGGCTGTAGCAGTTAGAGAGAGAGGACTTTTAACACCTCGACCAACCCGTCAAAATTGGTATTTGGATGTAGATGACTGGGATGAGGAAGATTGTGGGCCAGATGGTTTATGCCTAGAAAATTTATTTTTCTTTCTCTGTTGCTCATAGTGGGGTTGAGCCGGATATTGGGATGTGCATGGCTTATGCAGAGATTGGGGACTGTACCTCCTTTTTTGTCCTGGTGTGTAGATGCCCAGCGAATGGAGTGTGACCCTAAAGTCCTTCAGGGTGTGAAGGGAGGCATCAGTCTTTTCTGCAAAGAGCTTTATGCCCTCAAAAGGAAGGTCTTCAACAGTTGACTGTACCTCCCTTGGGAAGCCCAATAGATGGGGCCATGATGCTCATTGTATCACCACCACCATGGAGATGGACCTAGTCAATATCTTGGCTGCACTTAGGGCAGATTGCAGTGCTGTCTGTGTCTTAAATTGGTCACAATGTGACTCTGGTTGTTGTTCAATAAAATCATTCAGTTTTGAATAATTTATATAATTGTATTTTGCCATGGGAGCTTGGTAGTTGGTGATACGGAATAGAAGCGTGGCCGAGGAGTACGCCTTTCTTCCAAAAAGGTCCAGGTGCTTCCAGTCCTTATCATAGGGAGTGGACCTCATCTAGTGTTGACAGCCGTGGGGATTGACGGCGTCCACCACAATGGAGTTGGGTGGCGGGTGCAAAAAGAGGAATTGAGATGCCTTGGCGAGGACATAGTATTTTTTTTGTCCGCCCACTTACCGACGCCGGGCTTCCAATGGTATTTGAAGAGTGTCTGTAACTATCTTTGGGTGGAAGGCATGATGGCTTTGTCTGGGGAGAAGGAGGAGATGATCATTGGGGTCACTTCTTCCTCAGTACCACCCTCATGTTCCTCCATAATGTTTTCTGGAGGCTCCGAAGTTCTGGATGCGGCAGCCGAAGGGCTGTACCTCGAGGGTTCTTGGGTGAGGTTCAAAGCTCGAGAGGCATGCTGGCGATATACTGCCCAAGGGTCCCAATATGGCCTCTGGGTAGTGGTGGCTTAGAGCCCTGCAGTGGTGCTCAGATGTGGCCATCTGAAGATATACTCTTAGGGCCCTGTTGATATTGGGCATCATACGGAGCCTGGGAGGAGTAATGTGATGCCGCCACCTCTGGTTCACTGTCTAAACTCTCACTAGAGTGGGGATGATTCCTGTGCTAGGCGGAGGCTCGGTGCGGAGGCCCCAGTACCGAGAAGTGGGGACTCTGGTATGTTCGATATGCCGAGGTCCCTGGGTTGGCGGAATTCTGCCGGTTCTGACTGGCTCAGAACCAATGGTGGTGCTGGGGGAAGGACAGGAATCTTGCCCATACCAGTCGCTCCTATGCCGGATGAGGCATTGATGCCGGTACTAATACAGACTTGCATACCAGGAGCACCTTTTTAGTGGAGTGCTCTCTCCTGTCCCTTGGTGCTGATGACTCCGTGCCTGTGCCCATCAGGTCCGTGGGCATGTCAACAGTAACTGCTGCTGTTGGTTTCCATGAGCACCGGAATGGGATGGTCTTGGTACCGACAGTACTGAAGATACCGAGCGTGATGGAGATTGCTTACAGCTATCTTGGTGCTCACTATCGGGGCTTCCTGCTCCCTTCTTCAATGAATTGTGAGAATGGTCAGCAGCTTGCTTCTTCAACCAACAGCCTTCAGATGTAGAGGGCTGTGGGGAAGACTCACATCTGCCAGGTGACTTGTGGCATGGGCTCTGAGGGGATCTGAGAGTTGCCTCCATAAAGATAATCTGTCGGAGCTCTCTGTTCTTACGTGACCGTGGCCTGAATTGCTGGTAGAGACCACACTTTTGCTAGATGTGGCCTTCCCCAAGATAGTGCTTGTTTGCAATCGGGATTGCCTCCTTGCAAGTAAGGCACTTCTTGAAGCCCAGTGAACCAGGTATAACCTGGGGAGAAAAGGTCACCAACGAGGAAGAAAGGCAGGAAAACAAAAGCAAAGATATTTTTTTAAGAGAAAAAAGGGAGTAAAGAAAAACTACAACTATACTAACTAAAAGATTAACTAACCATAGAAATGCAAATAGAAAATAATGATCCTAATGACTGCAAATAGCTCTGTCTGTAGCCAAGGGCAGTTGAGAAGGAACTGAGGGCGGTTATCCCATGGATGCTGACTAACCTCATGGTGGGGCATGAGGAGAGATAGCCCATGTGTGGGCTTAGCAGACACTGCTACCAATGTTCTCCAATCAGCAGCACAGAGATGAAACACACCTACATCTACTCATAGATACACTACTCCAAGAACCACCACACAATTCACTTAGTACTTCTGAAAGGCCTTCATTAATATTTATTCAAACTTATTAACAATATATGTTTTGTACTACTGGTGCATTACAAATGTATATAATCAAAGAGCCTCAGTTTGTGTAAGTCAGGATTTATGTCAGGTGAAGTCCTGGTTAACAATTATTAATCAAATACTGAAACAGGTTGTCAAAACAAGGGGTAGGCCCATATATAATTGTGACAATTTGGGGGAACTGTCTATATGAATTCTGGTTGATATTATCTAGTTACTATAAAGTGTTTCCTATGAAAATTGCTGTATCACGAATGCCACTCCAGGTATGTGTATCCACCATGGGCTATAGCAATGTGGTGTCATATCCTCTGAAAACACTGTAGCCAATACAATACTTCCTTACTTACCTCCCAGCGGGTCCATGTACATATTGAACAAGCGGGTTGACGAAATGTAACCCTATAGAATGCTGCAAGATTCTGACAATCTTGGGACAGATGAGAAATTTCCCAATACCACCTTTTGGGAACTCTCAGAATGACAGGAGAAGCACCATCAAGAGTGTCCCAGGGTCTGCAGATGCTCAACAAGTGATCTCTGCGGAAGAGAGGTGCTCTGGGAAGTGAGATATCTGGTGCCTATGAGAAGACCTCATTTGAGACTGTCCCCTAGGAGGAGGGTCAAAGTCTGAGGCCGCAAAGACCAAGAAGAATACAGCACATGTAGATATAAGGCCAGAGAGAACATAGATGATCAACTCCATAGTGCAGTCAATGTCTAAGGCCTGGTCCACACTAACCCCCCACTTCGAACTAAGGTACGCAAATTCAGCTACGTTAATAACGTAGCTGAATTCGAAGTACCTTAGTTCGAACTTACCGCGGGTCCAGACGTGGCAGGCAGGCTCCCCCGTCGATGCCGCGTACTCCTCTCGCCGAGCTGGAGTACCGGCGTTGACGGCGAGCACTTCCGGGATCGATCCCAGAAGATCGATTGCTTACGGCTGGACCAGGAAGTAAGTGTAGACCTGCCCTAAGGTGGACTCTCCAAAAGACTCATTAGCCTGAAGGAGTTCCTATTTACAAAGAGCTACATCAGATGAAAGCTTCTTCTCCATGAATGCCATGTCCCATCACAGACTTAGCACAACTCTACCCAGAGTGGGTCTGAATTTTAAACTTGGATCTATGGGCTGGGTTCAGATCCCCACAAGGAGGGAGAACCTTCGTATGGTGACTGACACCAGCATGGTCTAATTTTTCAAGAACCAACAGCTACAGTTCTAGTCAGAGTTCTTTCTCACCATCTAAGGCAAAGGTGACAATGTTGCATATGGCTCTTTAAAAGAAGGACGAGATTTCATCAGAAACTCTTCCTGAACATTCAGATCCAAAGAACTTAACATCAAAAATTCCTTAGACTGATGACTCTCAGTGCCTCTGGTGCTGTCAGAATCCGATGAAGTACTGTTTGGGACTGTTCTTTCTTTTCTACAGAGCAGAAGAAAGCAGCTATGCTGTGGCTGACTCACCTGCCGCCTTTGAACCCCACTGCCCTAAGATGACTGAAAGGTATATGTGGATCTCAGACTGAACTAGGCTTCTCAGAAGCCCTCAGATCCAAGATACCATCTGATACAGAGACCTGCATTTCATGATGCCCAGTACAAGGAGGGAACGGTTACACTCAGGACTGAGGCAAAAGTGTTTTTTTCATTAAAAGGAGCTGAAGTCTCCTCTCCCACTCATGGAAGATCTGGGGGGTGAACTATGCGCACACGGAATACTACCTAAGAATCAAAGACCTTCATCACGCACATCCTTTGTAGACGTTTTATGACAATATGGGGGTTATAAACTCACTGGCTGCACTCCCCATTATGGTCAGACACCAGGTTGCTGTTCTGGACCCAACTCCTGGACTCCACAGGCATTTAAGCCTACTGGGTCTGAGCAGCATTCAGACAACATTTCTAAATCCAGCTCTCTGGCACACTTCTAGGGTATAGACCCTTTGTTTAGTAGCCCCTTCTTGGAATGTGGAGCTTTGCCATCCAGCTGCCCTAGGCCTCAAGACCAGTACTGATGCTCCAAATATGTACTCCTCACAGGTCCGCCCTAGTTAGTACTATGATTTGCTGTGTGACCCTTCAGGGATTTTGTGACAGTTAAAACAAGGGAACACACAGACTTTGCAAGGAATGTCTATACTAGACACACATTACTCATAGACAAAGCACAAGAGATACAGATCTAGGGAAAAATAAGTAACACATATATGCAACCTCCCTCCCCCTAGTATCCTCACCATTCTGGGTTTTGATTAGAGTGCCTTTCAGGGTCCCAGGACCCTCCTGCTCAGTCTTCCTGTTGTCAGCAAATGGATGGCCAGGAAAGAGAGTGCCCAGAAAGTCCAGAAGGTGCCTCAAGAAGGTCCAGCACTTAAATTGGGTCCCCCCAACCCCCTGATCAATTTCAAATCCTCTGTTAGGTGACCAGATGCTTAGCTCCAACTCCTGCCCACTATTTTCCCTTCCTCAACCTTTGCCCCGAGTCTACACGGTGAAAAGTGGCTCCCCTGGAACTGCATCCAGACTATTATTCTAGGGTGGACACATCTGAATGGAGGACCATCAAGCTTGAGGACTCTGATAGCTTTCTCATTTTTAGACCCTCTGTTAGGGGTAAAGATTTCTCCTAACACCTGCTGTATGTCCTAGCTCATGATAGAAGCTACAGTGCAAAAGTGATGGGTACTGTACAGTACAATGTTACAATCAAAATGGCATTCACAAAATAGAATGGGATTTGCAGATAGATGTACACATACACAGGCATATACTAATCCAGCATACATGCATTTCCTTTCCAGATCCAGCATGACTCCAGGTGGCACCAATGAAGTGAGACAAAGATTAATCTAAATGGCACCCATGGCTCCCACATGACTGGATCCTCAAAAGGACACCCTGCTCCCCAAATGATGGAGGTGTAACCAAGACGAGTGAACAGATGCATTTTTTATTTAAATAGATAACCCATACATTAAAACAGAGAAAAAAATTACTGTGCATGAAATTCCAATCTATTTTTTATGGCTATAGGAAAATAAATTAGGGCAGTTGGTGCTGCTGTCTGTTTGTTTTTATATATCTATACATATTCTTGGTCTGGACATTTAGAGTTATAAAAAAAGTGCGCACACAGCCCTAACAGGCGCTTACTTTTAGATGCTTCCAAACTTCCACCCTAAGGTCATGCACATCACAAACATAAGAATCTACAGACACAGTTCTCTATGGGGAACCCTATTTCACATGCTCCTACTTTCCTGGAAAAAACCTCCTTTCTTGATTAAATTGTTCAATGCTGCATGAAACATGAATGTTTTGGTTCTATATGGTTTATGCCAGACACAGAGCTTTAAAATATATTTTATGTATGTATTTTCCTTTGCTAAATAAGCCTATTCTTTTATAGAAGGTCAAAGAGTATATTAAAATGTACAGTTTTTCTAGTAAATACTTATTTAAGCTAGAGTAAATATAATACATATTTAAGACCATTTTAAAAATGTGTATTCACCCAAATGATTATACATTTTTGTGCAGGTAATTATAGATTTTTCTACTAGTATTAAACATGTTTTGGTATGCATTATTTATCTGATAGATATTAGAGACTCAGAATCACACAATTCCATATTAACTATTCTTCAAAAAAGGATAATTTGTCCATCTCAGCAATTACATATCATCATGTCAGTCTGATTGGTTACACATACTTCACATTCACATACTAAAACTCCTTATTTTACTTACGTACTAGCTAAATTTTAAGCCTAATTTTTTCAACTCTCTTTTTATTTTATCCAAAATATTGAAATGAGTTAGGCTTTGCTATGTACACCTTATTTCGATTTTTAAATCATGACTACTGTTTCTTTAGTTAAAGCAGCACAAACAGGTATCCTAAAATAGCTAACTCTTATTTACAATATTTTTCAAAATTGATAACATGAAGCCGTTGGTTGAAATAAATTTCAATCTGAAGCATATTTTGACAGTCAATTTATAAACCTGCTAAAATAAGAGTTGATAACGGAATAAACAGTGGTACTGACCTATTGAATCCTTTTGCCTAAGGCCATACCTAACACAGTTTCAAAATAAAAATAAAAGCAATACCCTTGCTGCCTATTCTTAGGCTTTTGGGCATCTCATTGCTATGCTTTGGCCTATATAAACTGTTGCTGAGATTTGCCCAAGACCTATCTCTGAAGGGTTGGTGTCAAATTAATCTCCAAGTCGTTGATATATCTCAACAGGTTTTAAAGTCATCTTTTCCCCACCACCTCTTAAGTCTCTGATCAACACATGTTGTTGTTTGAGTCAAGCAGTGCTTCTGCCCACACAGTGGCACTGTCAGCACTGTCAACTGCTCAAACAATTTTTTAAACAGAGCAGCCGGTTGCCTTCAGCAGCAATGCTTTTGGGGGCACTCTGTGCTGTTCGCCCAGAGACTCTGGCTGCTCTACAACTGTGCTAGTTAAGGGAACGACAGAAGGAACAACAAATGGCTACAATTAGCATTCGCCCTGCTCCTGCAACAGAATTTCATTGCTATGGCAACTGGAGTTGCCCAGACGACATAGGGCTTTGGCTGAGGCTAGTATACGACATAACAAGCAGTACCAAATATAATAGCCACTGTTCAAGCTAATACCCTATCTCACTGGCATTTTAGATCTTTGCCTTTATTTCCCAGTTTCATTAATAAGAGCTGGTTTCTTAATTTTTCTAACTTGCAGTATGTCTAGGATTACTTTAGTAACTAGAAACATTTGAAATACCTGTATTACTGATTCCTTTTATATAGCCATAAAATATCTGGAATACAGCCAGACAGCCAAATGCAAGAAGTCCTTCCAAATATGCTAATTTTTTCACAGGTGGTATACCATTTATTTCATAGCAACTGATAGGGAGAAAAAAAAAGATTTATTCCTAAATAACAGAGCTGTTCTAGCAATGAAGTAAAGGCTGTGACATGGGTGGGCAATAGTCTGCATGGTAAGCCAAGATAAGAGGTGACAAATTTAATTATACCTAAGAACAGAGATTTTTTAATTTGGACTAAAACTTAAATTAGCTAAAAATATTTTACCAGAAACTGAAATGTGTGAATAAAATGTTCCATGAGAGGAGATCTCTACAGCTCTTCAAAACTCTGTTAAACCAAATAAACCAGAGAATTTCATGCTGCTTTTTGCTGTTGGGACATACATTTAACTCAGGAAGCTGCTGTGAATTTCTAAACCTTTGAAAGCATCTTGAAATTAGTTTTTTGATAATGCTAATGAGTTTATCAAATGTAGCCTTCAATCTGAATAATACATATATAAGTGCTCCTTTAACAGATTCCTATTACAATAATCTGCAGCTGGGCCAATGAATTGACTGGTAGTGAAACACACCAGGCAGGAAACTAGTACACTTGCAGTCGCAAGGGGTGGGTTTGGGTAAGGTTGCAGCTGCCATAATTCTCTCAACCTCCTAGTGGCTGGAACATGGTGTAAAAGAAGTTGCCTGTCCTCCCTGCTGTAAAGTGAGTGCAGGTCTTATACTCCTGAGGGAATTCTGCACCAAAAAATTAAAAATTCTGCATGCAATATTTTAAAATTCTGCAAATTTGTATTGGTTAATAAATAAATGTGGAGGCTCCAGCATGGCAGTGGGGAGCACAGGCCACTGGCTGCATGGAGGTGGGAGATCACCCTGCAGCCCCCATTCTCCTGGGACAGAGACTCAGCAGTGAAGCTGCACCTGACCCTGACACAGCACAAGGGGCAGGCCTGCCCTAGAAACACCCCAGGGCCGTGCTGCTCTGTGCTAAGCCCACCAGGTGTGGGAAGGCAGGCACGGCCCAGCAGGATCAGCGGGGAGGGGGTCTGGGTATGGGGGGCTTAGCTGGAGGGTGATGCTGGGGGAGTGGGGCTTGGTGGGGTGGCGGTATGGTTGCAACTGATTGGGGGTCAGTGGGGTGGGGGTTCGGGTGGGCTTGTCAAGATGGTTCAGGTGCAGGGAGGCGGGGGTTTGATGGGCCTGCTTAATGGGGGAGCTCCAGTTGCTGCTGAGGGTACACCGTGTGCTGAGCTCCCGCTTCCCCCCGCAATTCCCCTATTCACTTCTCTTCCCCATCCCCTGCCCCTTCTTTCCCTACTGTCCCCTACCCCTGCCCTGATTCCCACATCCCCCTCACCCTGCCCTATCACATCCCCTTCATTTCCCACTGCCTCTTCTCCACCGCTCACCCCCCCTTCCCCTAATTGACTTACCCTTACCCTGTCCCACCGCAGGCACTCACTGTTGTACGGAAAACAGGATGGCTCGCAGCACACAGAAGGGGATCAGGACCAGCACTAGAACACCCGGAGACAGCGTCCAGCTGCAGAGTCAGCGATGCGGAGCAGCACCTGCCTTCAGCCAGGCAGCTCTGTGCTCGCAAAAATGGGGGGCAGTGGCATGTGACACTGCATTCCTCCCCACACCTCGCCTTTGTTTGGGGGGGCAATGCCCCCCAGACTATGCTCATGGGCATCCCTAGCCCCGCCCCCACCCCTGCATGGCTTCTCTTTGCTTTCCCATAATTTTCTGCGGGGAAGCAAAGAAATTCTGCAGAGGGATATGAATTCTGCGCCCACGTGGTGGTATAGAATTCCACAGGAGCATATATAGGAGGATGACTAAGTTACAGGGAGAAAGATAAAATAAAATGATGGAAAGAAAACCCCAATTAACTTCACTTCAGCCTGCATAACTTCTGAAACCGTTTCTGTACGGTAAATTCGATCACCAGTCCTTGGTTTATACCCAAAAAGGGGCAAGGGAATGGACACACTAAAATAAATGTGTCCTTTTGATAGGGGGAAAAAATCTTTACACAAGTTTTCTTAAAAATAATAAAAATACTGACCCCTTATTGTTTGTCCCTTTTAAGATCGTCACTTCTTCCATATTAAAAAGTCAATTCTGATTTTTGAAAAACAAATATAGAAATTCACTTTTTGAGCAGTGATATCTATTCACCAATTCAATTGGTTGGATACATACCATATAATTTCATTGCTGATTTGTAAACGTTTTCTTAGCTTATTTTTGAGTTATTTTTAATTATGTTAAATTAATACTATTGATTGTGCTGCCTTATTTCATGTTTCCTTAATCCTTGAAAATATATTGCATCAAAACCAAAGATAATTAAGTAATATTAACTTTAAACATTATTTTAAATTTTAAAAAAATCCCAGGAAATTCTGAGTTATGGTTGATATTCCAGTGTAATCACTATGTGTATATCAGGGCTCACCCAATTATCAAAAAGATTTAAATCCATGTGGTCGGTTTACCTTTGATGTAGAGGGGAGATGCACAGATAATATCATAAATACTAATAAAAGTTACAATAGAACATCCATTGTACATTGACAAGAAATAAGGCATTATATATATTCCACTAACAAACCCAAAGGATATCTCAAAGAACGGAGTTTTATTTTCAGTTTGGTTTTACTGGCTTTTGTTGATTGAAACCAGACTCTGAAAGTTACTTCAGCTTTCTGTGTGGAAATGTAGTTCTGCTTCCAGCTGGGACTGGAAGACAGTATGGATCACCTGATAAATGTTCCGTTCATTCCCTCTGAAGCATTTGACACTGGCCAATGTGGGAAGACAGGATACTAGGCTAGATGGACCATTGCTCTGACCCAGTGTGGCCATCCTTATGTTTTTATAAGAGTTAAAATTAAACCCTACATTATTTTGCTCTGCCCAGCTGCCTCAAAGCTCATAAAAGTAAAAAGCACTAAACACTGAGAACTCTATTTAAAATAAAAATTTATTTCCCCCCACTTTTGCTGGAAAGTGGCATGAATTTGTGTCATTGTCTATGTGAGCCCAGTGTACAGAAAGGCTGAAAATTTAATCTTTATTTAATCCTGGTTAAATAATTGGTGAGTTGAACTTAAACTTTTTCAAGACTACTGAGTATTGATTATGAGCAATTTACGGACACTTTTGGAATGGGCATCCACCATGGAACAGAAGCTAAAGGCTACAGAGTGTCACTGAATCTCTGGATCAGAAGGGCTAATGGGCCAGGTGATGTAAATTGAGTTAGTTAGCATGATTGACTTTCTGGCCCAAAGTATATCTAACTTTTCAGGAAGATTCTAACTAATTTTGTTAGACAACAGAATTAAATGGTTTAACCATTAAGGGAGTTATTCTGAACGTTCAGGGAGCTACTATTATTGGAGCCATAAAACACCGAAGAGACTCCAGGCTGACTGCAACAGACTGGTAAATACAAGAATTTGTTACAGGGAGCCAAGTGAGGGCTGTTTTTCTCTTAATTTAAAGAGTGACTGGTGTTTGGAAATATGGGGCCAGATACTCAGCTAGGATAAATTGCTGTAGCTCCATTTCCATAAACAGATCTACACAGATTTTAACCAGCTGAAAATTTGTCCATTGTTCCTAAGAAGAAAAGACACCAGGAGTCTGGAACCTGCAATATATTCATATGAAAAGGAGGAGTCACTTGCTTAAACTGGGGAAATATACAGAGCTGGTATATGTTTGCTAATGTGTCATCTATATCTAGCATTTTAACTTGCAAGTTGTATAGGTACTGTAAATTAAACTGGGGACACTGTTTCCTTTTGGTATTTTCTTCTCTCTCTCTTCCTTTTTGGAGCGGGGAGCAGGAGGAGGTTAAACAAGAGCAAAAAAAAGGTTCAGTTAGGAAAGAAATCACTGGAATAGGTTTGAGACTTAAAATAAACTAAAAATCCTAAATATCCTAAAAATGCCCCTATTCTGAATTGTTTTGGGATTTATATTTTCGTCATATATATAGATCTTTGTGCTACTTAAAACAGATTGCCAGTGGAAGGTCTGAAGAAATCCCTTGTAATTCATTTGAAAGAAATATATATTATTTTGAAATGTTACTGTAAGCTATATTGTAAGTTATTTTCCCTACAGATACTGGTAAATTGTTACCAGATTCTTATCTGAAATCTTATAAGAGACATTGCTAGATACTATATTTGGTTATCAGATGGATCTAGTATGGCAAAAGTCATTTCTGGTTTAAAAAACAAAAGTTCAAGATCAAAATTTCACAAATTAAAGCCCAGATCCTGTAAAGAGAATTGTGCAGTGGACAACAAACCTCTTAACATGTGTATAACATTGGGGAATTAAAGGGGGCTTCTTGTAGGCACATGGATCCACCTTTGCAGTTCTCTTTTCAAGATAAGTGCCAAAGGTTCTGATCCTAACCAATTAAGTCAATGGTACTCCCCAGAGACATGGTTTCACACTAGTGCATCTGCTTACATGGTCAGGGCCCTTACTTGTGTGTATCTTGTCTGCAATTTAGTTCTATATTTTAGTAAACAGTTTTTTAAAAAATCAGCTTCTTGGTTTTCAGATTTTGTAATCTGTGTCTGCAGCAAATTGGTATTCCAGTAGCCTGAGTGACTAAAGTATAAACTTGGAAATACAATTGTATCTCCAATTTCAAAAGGTCTAAAGCAAAGCCAGAGGTGGTCATGGAGTGGAATTAACCATTTATGATATGGTGATGGTTTTAGAGGTTGCTGTAAAATCCATTAGCTGTTAACAAAAAATATTGACTGGTGTATGAGAGTAAATGTAAAGCAAACTGAATTCTTGTAACATCCCACAGGGCCTAGGACTCATTTACATCTACACATTTGTTGGCTATATATATTTGACCATAACATAGTTTTGGCTTAGCCACAATAAAACTCTTATCTCAATTAATTTGAGACAGAAATACTATTGTTTAGTAAAGCAATATTAGTCAAACAACACTTGCTGGCTTAACGGGCCTGTACAGATGGCTAAAATTTATATATATATTTTAGAAGGAATATATATTGTTGATTATGTTTACCTTGCACCCCTACATTTAATATGAAGCCTCTCTTCCTATATTGCAAACTCTTCAGGAAAGGGACTGTCTTTCTGTATATGTGGAAAGTGCCTAGCAAATTGTGGGAGCTTCTGGAATACAAGCAACAGTTACGGGGTGAACTTCAATTGCTTACTATACTTGAATGCAAGAATTCTCTTGATTCCTCATTTTATATGGAAAATTGCACATGTAAGTGGTTTACCTTGTCCAAATACACAGGTGTCTCCTAAATATGAAGGTTATTGTTAGGATAAGAATTGTGCAGTCCTCTTCTAATACAAATAACATACTCATGCTTTATAAGTTGACTGATACAGCATTAGCTAGTCATCTTGTGCTGGGAAGATCTGAACATCAAAAAACCTCTACTGCAGCTGTCACTCTTTTGGCTCCTATCAAATCAATAAATTGATTTAAAGAAAACTTCACACTATTATTTAAACAAATACATTTAGATCTGAAGACTCAACCCATCATAGCCATGCATATCAGAGGGTTGAATTCTGCCCTTAATGTTTACACAATAAAGTCATTCTTCTGGATTATAATTGGTATTTTTTCAGGACAGACAATACTTTCCAACCTTTGATATGATTGTCATCTTCCGTTGTCCTAATGTTTCCCACAAATGATGCACGTTAGCTTTCCCAAAAGCAGACTCAAAGACTGGTTTTAATTAAAGCTTACTTACAAATAAAATGTAGTTTAGTTATACCTGATAAAATGTGCTCTTGACTAACTGAACTTTCATAGTACTATATAAAGAAATATGTGTTATTTATTGCAAGCATTTATAATTTATCTACATAGAGGTAGAAACACCAAATGTTTGGAAACTATTTTAAAAAAGGGGACTAATTCTTATTTTTAAAACTAATGGCTTAGATTAAAAGCAGAACCATTTTATATAGAAAGAGAAAATACCCCACAATCACCGGCAGCACTGCAATGTTAAAGGGCAGAGATGAGGAAAACTTTACCCGTTAGGGTGAATGTTGGGGTACCAGCGGCAGTGAAAAACCTGGAGAAAAGTGCACTTTATAGCAATTTCTGAATAAAGCCAGGCTCTGATTGGCACATATTTCTGATAGGAACCAGTCCAGAGGTGAGGGTGCCCCTCCAAGAACATCATGGCTCCAAAATGAGGAGATTTTGGCAAAAGCCTTTTAACTTAGAAATAATTTTACTAATTGTGTATGATACAATATTTTAAATTATTAATTACCTCTTACTGCGTATGCAGTTGTCTATTGTTTTTATTAAGATATATTACTGAGACTACTCTGAACTAAATTATATAATTCCCATATGTGCTGTGAATTCTTACAAATGTCATGGCATTAACTACCCAAACGGACATTATGTTTTGTGTAGTTCTTAACTTTATGAATAAATTCCAGTCTGAGTTATTTGCAGTATAGTGTCAGTTTCTCCAAAATGCACAAGTAATGCTTTACAACTAATGTAACTGTAGAAGATATATTTTTATAATCACCTTTTGTAAAATATCACCTTTTTTGCAATATGCCACAGTGTATTTTACAGTTTATCAACATTAAGCCATTGTCCAACAAATTTCTATTTTAACATAAGTCTCCCATCACGGATTACAACAGCTATAAATTGCATTAGAGTCTACCGTCAGTGCTAGTATCTAATACTAAAGTGGCTTGTACTGCCAAAATACTGGTGGTAGTTACAGGAGAACAGAGTGACAAGATTGAGGGGGTTGGCGAGAGGGGGATGAGGAGAGTTACCAGAAGGATAGAATAAGAGTTAAGGGATAAGAATTCAGAGACAACAGGAAGGAATTGAAAAACAAGAGAGGGAGACTAACCCCAAACCACAGGGAAAGAGTCAAATCTAAAAAGGAGCCTTGACGAAAAACACAAGAGCTAAATAGTAAAAATAATATTTTATCATTAATGGAGAGTTTACCTTTCTTTTAAAAAAAAAAAGAAATATAGATTGTATTTTAACCAGCTCTCTATAACAGAGAAGGGAAATAGGTGGTGATATCACCACACCACTTTCTAAGTGATGTAAAATTCACTCTTGGATTGTAGGTTTCTTTACTTTTTGGCAAAGCTGCAGCAACAGTTTATGATCAGAGATCTCACCACATAACAAGTTTTCAATACAGTGATCTCCTGGCAACTGCTGTTAGATGGATAAACAGAAACTGGGTTAACTCAGTGGAGAGTAATTGGCTGTGTCCTGTTTTCAGTCAGTGACTTGCAAACAGAGAAAGAGCAGACCTAAAGCAGTGGTGTAAGCTTGGAGATTGATTAGTCAGGAAGCTATTGCTAAAGGCAGCAAGAGCAGCAGCTAGCCCAAGAGCTCTCTCACAGCAGCTTTCTCTGCCCTGTGAGACTCAACTGGAAATCCCTTAATACACTATGCCCTTCATTTATTGTTGCTAGTGGACATTTGAGAGCATTTAAGAATGCTACTTTTTTGAGTAGTTGCCCGGTGATGGATCACATTGAATTAAAAGGACTTTTACATTTTTTTCTTAGGGACAGGGGAAGACTACCATCTACAGTACAATTAGGAAACTAGGTCTTTTACCTGATAGTAAAGCATTTTCTATTCTCTGTTGAATAGCCAAAATACTATTTGTGACTGCTCATACATCTCTTTTAAGTACTCCTCAGGCTAAATCTAAGAACTTAATGTGACTATTAAAAGACTTATGACAAAACTGGCTCAGCTAAAACTTGTACAAGTAAACACTGATGTTCTATACTGTTTTAAAGTATGTTAGCGTGACACTAGGAATACATTAAATAAAATATAATGTACACTGCTCAGCAGCTAACATCAAATCTTAATACTGTAAATTAAGATAGCTGTGCATTGTTAGATATCATAAGGAAAACACTAGGACAGTAAGTGACAAAATATCATTACCCTAGCTACATAATACATCATCATGTTAAAAGAACATTATTAAGGTTGCAAAGTCAAGCACTCAAAAATTAGGAACTATCAGAATTATTGCTTGTGCAGTGAGAGAAATGAGAAAGCTTTCCGCCCACATACAACAGCTAGGAAAAGGAGATAGGAGATAGAAGGTGGCGAAGAGTAGCAGGGAGTTGGGTGGGGTGTGGGTATGGGAGTTTCTTCCCCCTTAAAAATGAGAAAACAAAGACAGAAAGTCATGGTCTTCGCTTCAAAGATAATGAGCTCCTCCTTCCCACAAACTGCTGGGGAAATAGGTGGTATGGGTGGGGGAAAGAGAGAAAGAAAAGGAGTGATCTACAAAAACAGCTGACACCTACTATACAAATAAAGGCTGCCGTGAAAATGTCTCCACCAGGAAAATCCTGGGAGACTGCTTTGGTGAGAAGTTCCAAGCCACTTTCTAACTGCTGAGACACTGAGCATATAACCAGAGCGGATATTCTGGTCCCTCCTCTGGTGGCTATAGACAAATGGGAGATCAGCCTGTCATATCAACCTGTGGCTTGTAGGTTTTTTTCCTCCGCCTAGCAGATGTCTGAGATTTTTCAAGACTTTTTCTCAACATCTTTAGACACTTTGGCTGCTATAGCATAATGTGGCAACACTTGAAAGTGATATACCTGCTACATGGGTTGGCACAGGATGTGAATTCTGACCCATACATCAGGCATATTCATCAAGACTCAAATAGTTAAAATATAGTTCTTATATTTATTTTTTTTACTTTAGGTTTTACTTTCACTTCAATAGATGTCATGGTAGAAAGACAGCCCTGCAGACAAACAAACAAGATGATTTTGAGTTTCAAAGGGAGATGATGGCTATAGTTAGCACAATGGACAATGCCATAACGCCACAACAGTATATATATGGCCCTTTGTTTTTGGTTTTTATTTTATTTAATTTTTCCTGGGAATTTATCGGTGTTTATTACAACAACAACAACAAAAACAGCTGAAAATCGGTGCAAAAAACCTTTAATTTTTACGGGGAAATATCAGGGTTTATTTTGGTGGACAAAAGGATGGGGAAAAAAGTATTCACTAGATTAATACTCTTATGAACGGTATTCAATGTGGTTTTCTGCAAAACTGAAACAGAACTCAAAACACAATGCCACCTCCGAGTTTAAGAAAACAATATATCTCTAATCCCCAAATAAAACTTTTCATTTGAATAAACAGTTTACTGCTGTAGATTTAGAACTATTAGCCTATACCTATTTACATTGAATAATTGGGCCCAATATTTTAAAATATTTATAAACACTCACTGTCTTATGTGAAGTCCTCCAGTGTCATTTCCAAAAGTCCTGCGTAGCTAGGCTCGAAGCAATCTTTGTAAGGAGTCTTTTCCAAGACCCGTTCTCCTACAGTTTTGATGTAGCCAAATTTTGAAAATACTCTCGCCATATCAGCTGAACCAGTTGGGACACTGAGGATGTGAGAGGCAGCACGGCTCAACGTTGGAAAGTCAATGCGGTGGATTTTCCAGAATTCAAGTGGAGTGATGGAGTGGCTGTCCGGAGAAGACATTGCCATGTAGGCACAGAATTCACTTTTTAGTTTTGCATTTTCTTCATTCGAAGCCACAAAGGGGGAAGTATACTAGCATACTCTTTAAATTTATCAGCTGAGGCCACACTTTTACGATGAGGGTCAAATAGCACAATGACTTTTCAATATGGTTTGCCGCGAAAAGCTTCAGGGGATATATTGCAAGTGACAGTAGCTTCCCACTTCTTTGACAGCTCTTCATAAAAACTTTGAAAGCTTTTGTGAGGTTGTCCTGCTCAGTGACTGGCAACATAGACATGAAAAGATTTGTTTTTTTCTGGTATCTCCCCAGATGTGCTTTTGCAAGAAGTTCTGCAGAGATATTGTTAAACAGAATGCCATACACCTCTGTATTAGAAAAAGTGCCGTTTGTTAAAGAATTGGATTCCAATTTCTTCTGTGCTTCATGTAGTGGCTGAAGTGTTTCAATCAGGAATTTGAATTTTGTACGAAGGCTTTGCCTAATTTTTTGCGTAGCCGCTTGAGATTTCAGCTTTTTCACTGTTGAACTCTCTGTGATTTAAAAGTCACAGTAAGATGCTTCATACCTTCTGAACACTCTGTGCAGCCAAACACAGACTAAATCATCTTTTTGGTACAAATGGAACTGGAATGCTGCATTCAAATGCGATCTCTTCACAAACATCATAGAAGAGTTTTTTTGTTTTACTGGAATGCTTGAAAACTGTACCAGCATCTATTACCAACTTTTTAAAATTAGCCATTTGAGAACACCTGTTGCATGAGAGAGAGCAACGTGCAGCAGGTGATATTGGCAAAACAAACGAAGCAATTCAGGTTTTTCATTCAGCTTCACATCTTGTGTGAACTTTGCACAGTAAGAAGCCAAGTCAGAATTCACTGTTGCCACATCCTTCCAGGTTAGTACATATTCATTTAAAGTTTTACTGACATAAACTGAAACTATTTGACTGTTTGCAGACTTACGAACTCCAAATCTGCCAAAATGAGTACAGGCTTCTCCACAACAAAAATCAAAAAATAAGTCCAATATTATTGGAGGATCTTCTTGTGAGAGTGGTCCCTGAAGAGGGGCCGGGAAGGGGGTTTTGGAGGAGGTGGAGAAAGCAACTTGATGGTGTTTCCAAAGTGGATGATATCTAGTACACACTTGTCTGATGCTATAGCCCTCCAGCTATACGCAAAGTATGCTAGGCTGCTACCAAAGCAGACTTTGGAAACAGGTGGGTATGTCACCATAGTTAGGTAGCAACTCTTGAGCATCCCGTCAAAAGTAAACTTTAGTCAGTGGATGAGGTTGGGAAGCTGTTATACAGGTGGATGGGGAGTCATATGTTGACCTCTGCACCTTTTGACACTTGTGTGGCAGTTAGTATGGTTTTTGGTGGTAGAAAGGCTGTGGAAGAGATCTTGGCTTATATACCTGTTTATCTTGCTTCCTCTTTAGGGCCAAGGTATAAATGTCCAGGCATCGGAGTGTTATCCTGGAATCTTTTAACGAATGCAAAGATTCATCTGGTTTCTCATTATAGAGGTTAGTTTAATAAAAAGGCAAATCCTCAGTGGAGTTCTGAACCTCCCTGGGGAACTCTGAAAAGAAGTCATGACTCTTGCTGCATTATTTTGTGGTCACTAAGATTTTGTTGCAGTATTGGCTGCATCCACTACAGCTTGTAGTGAGGCTTTAGCCACACTTCTTGCTTCCTCAACAAGGGCTTGGAATTGGGCTCTGTTCTCCATGAGGATTTTATCTTTGAAGTCCAAGAACTTCAAGTAGTTCATAAAATCATATTTCGCTAACAGGCACTTATAGTTAGAGATTCTGAACTGGAGGCTGGTGGATGTAAATACCTTCCTCCCCAGATGGTCCAGGCATTTAGCTCCCTTGTCTACAAGGTTATTTTTAGGATGTTTCTGCCTTGATCTTTCCATGGCTGTTTGTACTGCTGTGGAGTTGGGGGCAGGGTGGGTGAAAAAGAATTTTGCTACTTTTACAAGCACAAAGTAACATTTCTTCGTTCTTTTAGAATAGAGGTACAAGTTACTGGTGTATGCCATAACACTCTAGCTGGCTCCATAATGGCTTCATTCATCAGGAGAACAACCCAATTGGGTCCAGTGGGCTGCAGGATATCCAAGAGCTTGTATTGCCTATCTTGAACTTCTTCTAATGAAATCTGAAGTTCTGCCACTCCCCTCTGCAGTAGTTCTTGATGTCAGCTATGGTGGGAATGGTGAAGATGGGGCAATTACCTCATTGGGTGAGGAAGATGATATGCCTATTGGTACACCACTGGATCTGGCTCATCATCTTCCTCCTTCGCATACTCCTGCAGAGCAGTTGCTGTTGTCTTGGAGGAGAGGGTGATGTGACTCTTTTAGAGCACACGGATCTGGTATGCCAGTCACAAGGAATTTACCAAGGAATGACAGTACATGGATGACAATCAAATGGTCACCAAAATCTTCAGTGGCAGAGTAAAATCACCAGTGATGGACACAGATTGAACATCCAGACAGACCGTGTTAAGACCTTATCGAGAGATCAACCTAGCTGGCACTTGGTCTGCAAGAAGGCTATTTTCCCTCTGAGATTTGCCTTAATGATGATGATGATGATGATGGCAATGATGATTAATCTCCTCTTCTAATTCAGTGCAGCTCAAACTCTTCCCGATCTTTTAAATAAAACTCATTTTAAAAAAGAAGGTAAAATGAAAGTTATTTCATAATTGTTCTGGCTATTTAATCTACTTAGCCCTGAAAGCTTTTATAGAAAAATCTGGCAGAGTTTGTCCCTGGGCATTTGGAAAAAAATATATAAAAATGTTGGCCAAGGTGGTCTTGTAGTTGGGTGCTCTCTCTTCTGGAGTATTTGCTGGAAATTAAAGGATTTAAGGTCTTCAAGTGTGAATCAGGTTTGGTAGTTTATTTAATAAGATCATAGAATCATCGAAGATTAGGGTTGGAAGAAACCTCAGGAAGTCATCTAGTCCAAGATGCAGAGAAGGACCTGATCTTCATTTGAATCAGTGGTTGGATTACACAAATTGAATGTTTATGATATTCACCTGGGTGCTCCTAGGAGCTGGGGAGAAAGCTTCCAGGTGCTCCTACCCAAGAAGGGAAAGTAACAGTTTGAGCTAGTCTCTAGGGTGCCCCTGACTTTGACTTGGAGAGCTCCAGTAGGACAGGGAGAAAGCAGTCAGATGCAGTGGGGCTATGATATCTTTCACAGAGCTATGATGTATATTTTTCTAATTATACTTAATGTGTCATTCATCTTGGTATCAATGTGTCTGGATGGATTCCTGATAATGAAAAGAATCAGGGTGCAGTATAATTCCAGAGATTTCACTCTTAAATTGCAACAGCTACTATGTCTAAAAGTGAAATTATATTAGCATTGTATTTGGAAATTCTCAAACAAATAATGAATAAAAGAAAGTAAACTATTAAGGGACTGATTTCACTAATATGGTGAAGAGGGATGAAGAAAAGAACACTCAGACTCATCCATGATTAATTTGTCTTTTCCTTTGCTGGCTTTACTTCCTTCAGAACACCACCTATACGGTATTGTACTAAATACAGAGAAGAGTCTGAGTCACAGAGTCTGCATATGGATCTAAACTTTTTTCAACATTTGAAGATGGTTTGATTTGGAGTTTTGGCCTAGACCCATCTTTAATTAAACACGTACCATTTCCCATATGTGTCAATTGATGGAGCTATTACCTTAGCTATTGAAGTATCTTATACATGCTAAACTACCTTTTAAAAAAGGTAAAACACTACAGCACTTTACAAAAGTTTACACAAATTTTAAAAAAAGAAGAAAATTAATATGTAGACCCGTTCAGTTCCATTTGTCTCATTGTGTTTAGCTATTTAAAAGAAGTCTCTGATTTAGATAACTTTAACTTAGCTGTCAATGAGCAACAGCGGAAAAATGTCTAGTAAATTTTTGTCAAAATCCAGAAACTTTGTTTAACAAGCATGGCAAATACTTAATAGGCACCCTTACAAGTGACAGTACCTCTCTGCTGTACCAGTTCAACTCCATAATTTTCTTAGAGTGAAAAGTTCTGCATGGCTAAACAATGAAAAGATGAATAAGGATAAACTGTAAGTAATTTAAAACTTCCTTAGCTGATTTAAGATTGTCCACTGATGCATATTGAGAGCAATGCCTCTGAATTTGAATATATAACTTTATACAGTAGGTTTTGGAAGTCTAGTTATCTAGATTACCACAGTACATAAGATGACATTTGCTGTAATTACAGAGTATACTGGATCACTGGTACCAAATGTCATTTCCTTGTCACATTTCTTTTTACCAAGCAGAAAATATCCTTGCTCCCCTTGAAAAAGGAGCTCACATGAACCAAGTACCTATTCATATTGGCAAGTTTTTTCAGAAATGACTAGTGATTTGGGGTTTTCAACTTGACAGATCTTAAAAAGGCCTAATTTTTCAAAGGATGAGCGCTCAGCTGTTTATGAAAAATTCAGGCCCATATAAGGATGTCTCCAGTTGGCCACCCAAAATCACTAGTTACTCTTAGAAATATTTGCTTCTCTTTCTTCTAGATCTTCTATGCCAAACTAGATATGTAGGTACATTTCTTCTATGTTGGTGCATAGAGGAAGAGCTTACACCTGAACATCCTTAAGTATCTAAGGGGTTTGCCATCTCAGAATCTTCAGATGACACTTCAACAGCAATGAACATACAACAGGAACAGTCAAACAGGAAATCTGTAAATTACCTAGACAACCTAGAATGATCCAGTGATCTTTTGTAAAGTTATAGCTCTATCTCGCTCTTAAAAAAATAGCCTGTGCTAAGCTTGATTGGAAAGGTTCTGGATACACAAAACACAAAGAAGTTAACAAGACTTATTGTTCCTCCATCTGTCTACAACAGTCCCAAAACAGTATTGATGTATAAGGGTGTTGATAGCATTTTACAGCCATCTAAAGTATCCTTCTGTCTCAGATGAAGCCTGCACATCCGTTCTGCAGTAATTGGCAGAAATGTTCACTAAACCTCATGTGACAGCCTTACAGATTTCTAAGAAAGGATGCCTTTGCCCTGGTTGAAAGGGCTGGAAGGTATCTGACCCTTCTTCCTAACTCCTCATTCAAAATTCTCCTAGAAGGTTCACTATCCTCCTCTGACTATCCAACTATGTCATCTTTTTTGCAACTATTTTAGACTATAAATTCTCAGGGCAGGGATTATTTGTATCTTGTACAGTCCCAACAGCGGTGTCAGTTCTAAACAAAACATCATCATTAATAAAAAAGGTATCCTTGGGGTTGATCTTTTTTCCATTCATTCAAAGTTGACTTGCAGGATTATTGCTGAGTTCCCATGGAACAAAGAACATGTCTGAACTCTGCTGTCCTTTTCAGGCAGAGCCAAAGAACTTTTGACATATCAGTGTAGTCTGGATTGCTGGGGTTCTTTTGGTTAGCGCACAGGTTGAGCATAACTACTGCTTAGCTCAAATAAATGGAATTTGTGCCTTTTGGTCTCAAAAGTGGCACAACTGAGAACGAACCATCTTGCAGAAATCTTATAAAATTTCCCCCTACAAATCAGAGCCTGCACTTCCTCAATTCTTTTGGCCAGACAAAGAGCCTCTGGTGGGTCTCCTGACTGCCATTTTATTTGTACTGTGAAGTGCCTAGCATACTTCAGGGAATTATAATAAATAATGGATATTGTTCTTCTATTTCTAAACTCCCAATAGGCTTTTCCGGCCTGCTCCCCACAACCGTTGCTTGAAGATGTTGTTTCAGGACTCAGCTTCTCTGGCAGCTTCTCCCCTGGATGCTAGTTGCTGCTGAATTGAAACCTTACATACTTTTGGATGCACAATGACATCTGTTGCATAAAGTCCTCAAAGGAAATTATGGGAGAGGTATGTATAGCATGCTGTATTTGCTGTAGCTTATGATTTATGTTAGAGTGTTTTAATATTTACATAGATTGATGTGAACTTATAATTAATGTAGTTGCTAATGAATAAAAAGCAAATAAAAAAGCAGTATTGAACTGTAGTGGATAACCCCCCCCCCCCCCCCCAATGACTTTAGGACAATGTCATGACAAAAATCTAGTGAAAAGGTTTTAGAGGTTTAAGGTGCTATGACACTCCTAGAATAAGCTTCCCTTCATAGGAACATAATGTTTCAGACCACTGCAGAGCCAGGGGAAAAAATCTAAATTGAGAGACATGCTTCAAGCAGCATATACAAAAAATCATCACTAATTTTGACCATAAAAACGGGCCAGATTTTGAAGTGAAAACAAGCGTGTGCCACTTTGGTAGAAGACAATCCATTCAGTGAAAGAACAGAATAGATTGGAGAAACAAAAATTTATCTGAGAGGTCAGCCTTAGGGCACTATGCACTACAATGCTTCCTTTATAAGATTAGGTTTCCGGAACTAAAATTATCAATGAAACCTTATGAGAGATTTTTGAGAAGCCCAGCCTTTCCAGTGGACAGTACCAGGGGGACTGCAGAAGAAGCAGAGAAGGAAGAGCAAAGTAGCTTGCTGCAGAACCTCAGAACCTTGAAAGGACAGCTCCTCAGCTGGAAGAACTATCTGTTCAGAGCAGAGAAAACATGTAAGTAATAATTACAGTACATAAAAAGAAAAGTTAAAATGGAAATCTTTAATGGAGATGCCATCTTTCAGTTATATTGTAAAATATTTAGACAGGTGTCCTTAGAAACAACACTGAGCTGATACTGGACATTTGGGGGAATTTAAAGTATAAAAGGGCATTCATGGCAAGAGCACAACTTGGGTATCATCGTAGTGAACGGGCTTAGAACTGCAATTACTAGAGTAACCAGTGACAGCATGTACATATTCACTTGTCCTGGTAAATAAAGTATTTGATATTTTTGAAAGCGTGTGTGTAAGATAGGTTCAGATGCTTATTACTGTGCAGTCTTAAGAACAAGTTGCACATGCCAAGTCAAAATTTTGCAAGACAAGACCATTGCAATATGCTGTAAAACAAGTTGTTGAATAATAAGCTGTTTAGGTAAAGTGTTGTTTCCTATGGAAGTTTTGGAATTTGCAGTCTGAAACAAGATGACATTACCTGTATTTGTGAAAATTATGAGATAGCCATTGGCTTTAGTTAGCTATGGATCAATATCCAGCCTCAACCCCCCCAAATCTTTTTCTTCAGTTATCAGTGGTACAAATCCACAACATTATGACAAACGCCATGGTTTACCCACTCCATTTATGGTTACGTGAGGACATTTTAGATTTGCTGGAGTTTAACTGCAGGTAGTGCCCAAATGAAAAATCTCAAAATACCCATTCCAGGGTATGAGGCTTCACTAGAGAGTATTTAGTACTCAGGCTGTATTGAAACCTAATATATTCCAGATATTATGGAGTTTTATGCTATCTAGATGACAGAACCTTGTTACAGAGGTAAAGAGGGAAGTTTATTTATGGAACTAGACACCTGTGCTGAAACAATAAATGATAGGTTTCAATTACATATGAAAAAGAAAAAATGTCTTTTTCCAAATTAGTTTTATTATTTAGAGTCATATGATTGACACAGAATGCTTACAAACTCTTCTAGAAAAAAATGAAGTTGTGTCCAAACTTATTGCACCTAAGAATTTCAGAATTTATATTCTTTTTAGTTCTGTTTAATTATTCTGGATAGTTACTAACTAGCTGTCTACAGTAATAAACCCACTGATAGCTGCTAAAAAGAAAAAGGACAGTACAGTAAAAGCTGTGTTATCTGGCACTTTACCAGCCGGAAAGCTCTATAAACCAGCATTTCTGATCTTCAATGAAAGTCCAGTTTATAGTCTGGTTGGTGTGGGACCGGCAGGCACCTGGCTCTGCATGGCTCCCTGGAAGCAACGACATGTTCCTGCTGCTCCTAGGCAGAGGGACAGCCATGAGGGGTTCACAGTGCGGCGGGTGTGTGTGTGTGTGTGTGTGTGTGTGTGTGTGCAGGGTTGGGGCATGGGATGTGTGTGTGTGTGCCCTGAGGGAGTTTGAGTGTTGAAGGGGGCTCGGGGCAGGGGGTTGGGGCACAGGAGCGGGTGTGGGGTGCCAGATCTGGGCAGATCCCCGCAAGTGGCAACCTGTCCTCCGCGCGCTTCCCCTAACCCACCCCGAGCACTGGCCCTGCAGCTCCCATTGGCCGGGAACCAATTTTAAACTACACAAGGAAATCTGACATCTGAGGATTTTGCTCCAATGAACTAAGGAAAACTGTTTTGGAACTATAGTTACTTTCCACCAAGAGAGGGAGCGGGGTTAAAGAAGTAAAACAGACTGAGAAGGAAGCAACTGCAGGTCCACGGCATCAAAAGAAAGAAACTCTCAAAATAGATGTTAGTATGTTTTGCTAAGCTCTTTTTTTTTTAATCCTTGTGATATGTTATTTCTGTGAGAGTTAATATACTTCTTTGTGGCATAGTCCATTTTATTTTTAGATGGTGATTTGGCCTGTATAAATAGTATAAAGCAAATGCCATCTCTATATTATCTACACCTACTAGCTCAAGCACTAAGCTGACTCACCAGGCCAAAATACACAGGTGCCCCAAGCCACAACACGGTTACCCCACCAGCCACTGTGGCTGAAGAGTTTGGTCAACTAGTGGTTGAACTCTAAGCTTTATTTAATGATGCCCCTCACTCTGCCATGTATCAAAGTCAATCCATTAATGCTTGGCCGCCCCTTCACTGTCCTCCAGTGAATCAATTTATTCTAGTCCCACAGAGTTCTCTCCTGAGACTGCAGAAGGGAACCCTCCCAGCTCACATCCAGGGCACCCCAAAAAAGGAAGCAGTGGTCTGAAGAGCAGGGAGGCAGCCCAAGCAACTATGGCAGGCACCTGCCTACCATTCCAGCCGAGGACTATTATATAGGGGATCTGAATAAACCCACCTCATCAGATAAAGAGAGACTGCTGCCACTCTAGAGTCCTACTGCTGGAGTGGTTGGGACTCACCCATCGCCAGTGACCCGTTTCAGAAATGGAAGACCAAGACCACCCGCCTCCTTCTCCCCCACCCCTCTGGGGAACTGTACACCTTAGCAGTGGATGCTGTCTTTGGCTGAGCTAATATTGACACTAAAGCTGCCTGCAGATTTAGGAAGACGTCCCTGAGGTTTTATACTCTGGTAAAATAACTGTCCAAATGAGCAATCACAAATGCAAAAAGGATATATAAAAAAACCTCAGATTATACCAAAGTTGATGATACTTAGCCAATAAATATTCCTACTTGCCCTGGATGAATGAATGGGCGGGTGAATTTCCACAGCTATATTCATAATTCTTTTTGACTGCACTGTGTTTAAAGGGAGTTCATGCTAGGTATGTCTCTGAAATGCATATTAAACATAGCACATTCATTATGGGTGAATCTGTTAATCCTCATTTGCAGGGACAAACAAGCGAAGTGCTATATTCCAGCACTAGCACTTAATAGGGTCCCCTTGTTTTAAACTCAAAATAAGCCACTGACTTTTACAGGACAGTGATATAATCCTTGGCATCTATTCAAATTTCCAGGCTGTATCCAGAGCACATTGCTAATTAATGCAAGATCAAGAAACTGCTGATACATTTGCTTTCAGTTTAGAATTACTGGCATTTGATACCTCTACCACAGGTATAGATTTTAGACTATAAAAAAGGCAAGATGGTACCAAAAGGCCTATAGCACTTAAACTTCCAAAGAATAGCTAAAACAGGGGGAAAAAAAATAGAAAAAAAAAAAAGCTCTGGTGTCCAATTTGAGCTTCTGCATGGGGGCAGGGGGGGGGGGAAGTGAACCTTTATATTTTTATTAAAACGTTTGGTCAGAATAACTGCTTCAACAGCTTTAGTTACAGAAATGAGCTCTGATTTTAGCATGATATCAGGAACACATCTGCCTGGAAATTCTGACACATTCTTTTTGGTAACAGTTAGTGGTTAAAAGAAAAAAGTTACAATAACCAAATCCATTGCTGCCCAAAAGCCAAACAGGATTGAAATGAGTGGATTCAGCAGAATGTGCAGTACACTTGGTGGCGATGTTCAGCTCAGATACAGAACTACTGAATGCACAGTGTGAGAAAAGTCAACAAGCCTGAAATGTGTTGCTTGCTACTCCAACAGGCAATCCTTCAAAGTGGGCTCATATTTTTGTTTTCCTGCTCCTAATCTGATAACAGAAAAACTAAGATGACAACATTTTAAAACCAGAATTTCTTTCAAGAACTCAAGTGCGAAAGTGACTACAGGAGAAACATAAAACTGAAGATTAAAGACTATCAAGTGTTCTCTCCTGCCAAAATATTAAATCCTAGTATCAAACTCAGTCATGGGCTACATCCTCCTGCTTAATGTACTTATCAGACTCCTATGTCAGACTAAAATTCGGCAGAATTTAAAGCTTTCATGTTTAAAAAAACAAAACAAAAAATAACTCTCATGTTTGCAAAAACCCTCCCGATTGGGAAATGATACTATGCTCTTTGACAGAGTCTTCAGAACTGGCCGAAAAAAATAGCAATATTGAACATATCCATTATTGGACACAGTTATATACAAATTAAACTTCAAATAAAAGTATGTGAACAGTAGCAATTTTGTAATTGATTCTCAACATGTTACTTCAACAATGCTATAAACAATACCTATATTTTGCATGTTCACTATATTCTTTTCTGTAATAACTATTTAAGAAAACCAAACACATTTAACAAATCAGGCAGAGTAATTAGTTCCTCATAAGCACTAATGACATCTCCATTAGCAATTATTTTTTAAACTATTTGTTCACCAAAAAGTGGCAAACATTTTACCAACTCAAAAGTGGTCAAGGCAAATTTTGACAAATTTTGTTGAAAAATTTACTTCCAGATGGATACTAAGTATGCAAACTTCATTTTGAGAGGACTAGTTTTCAGTAACTGAATACAGGAAAGTCTGGCCTTCTCGGCCTTAGCAACAACACAGCTAACATAACATTATTTTGTAGGTTATCCAACATACAAGTCACACATTAGAAACAAAGGCCCTGATCCTGATCTTAACTTTATGCATGTGAGTAGTCCCACTAAGTTCAATGAGACTATTCATGTATGGAATTTAAGTGGTTATAGGATCAGGGCCAAAATTAGGAACAGTATTCGATCATAAGGTCTTCTGTGAAATGGTTTGTTAATTTGCTCTCATCATGCTAATACAACACCACTTATGTTACCATATTAATACCCATACTGTATGATACTCCCTGCTGACACTTTGCAACTCCAGCTGCAGTTCTACTTATCAAGAAAAATGACAAATGAAAAGAAATGGAGTAAATACCAATGAATCTCTAATTCAACATTATAAATATTTGGCAGTGGTTAAAATATGTGCCCCTATAGTCCACTTCTACTAACGCAGTTCATAATCCATCTGAGGCACGGGGCGGAAACTAACAGTTTCTAGGGTTATTTAAATGCTACATCTGCAAACAAAACTAAAATTAAAATAAAAAAAGCCAGCAAAGGCTAGACTAGCTCAGCAAAGTACCCTGAAAAGATAGCTTAGGGATGCAACATTAACAACTAGGTCCCAATACTTTATTTCACTATGCAAATGATATAGAAAACCAGGACTATCACAGCAGTCTTCAGAAAACACAGATCAACAGGATAAGCTGAGATAAGAACATGCAATTTATGAATATGGTTTATTACCATGGTTACAAGCTTTCAGAACAGGCCTCTGATTGGTTGGGCTGAGATTTTGCAGTATATCTGTAAAAGCAAGAGAAGAAAAGAAACATAATACAATCATCTATTAACTTTCAGAGGTGTAACCATATTGCCAAGTAGATTTTTTTCCCTTCAGGTTAAATATTTCTGGGAGCAAAGCAGTAAAGTATCTGACTCAATGGAGAATGTTATGACTTTTTCTTCCGATTTAATTATGCTACTATACACCCAAAAGAGATAAGGCACATATGTTTCTATAGAAGAGTCTTGTCATAACAATCAGGCTATGTTAAGTTCAGTACATTGATTTGCAAAGTGGTACTGACATCAGCCAACTGGAATGAGCATCTCTGTGAAATTTGTCATTGCAAGGAGAAGATTACGCATGCTGCTGGGACTCTAAGGAGTTCTAGCCTGCAGCACACTGCACTCATGATACATTTTTTAAGCAAAAATGTCTTTCTATGTCATAATTCCTTAGAAAGTAACATGAACAGGTATAATAGTCACCTTTAGGCCTTGGTGTCCGTTTTCTCCGGTCTCGGAAAGCAGCACCTGACTGCAAGGCCTCCAGCAGGCTATCCATCACTCCTGTCTCATCACCCTCTGTGAAAAGAAATGGAGGGAATTCCATCAGACCCTCAGCAATGTTACCACAGCAATGTCAAAGCATACATGAGAGTGAAAAAAAAAAAAAAAAAGCCTTGTGCCATTACTAAAATTAGCAATTTCAAACTTAGACAAGCCTTTAACTTGCCCATAAATCAGCTCTCTCATAATGAAATCAGTTTCATTAGCGTCTGTACTGCTGTTCAGTAAAGTGGACCAAACTTTATTTGATTCACTTCACACCACTGCTTTCTGTAGTGAGATTCAATACTACCTTCAAATGGAATATGGTTCTATTTATGTGTGTCTCTCTGAACCCCATAGGAAACCACAACCCATTGTGAATCAGACATTTCACTTGCAGAAAGTGGTTACTTTTAGGGAATCAGCTCCTAGCATAAAATCAACAAGTTGTTTAGAACACATTTGTTACTGAAATTCTGTTGTCTGAGCTGATAGCAAAATTTTTATTTCCCTGTATACTTTTGAGAGTTTGTCCCCCCCCCAAAAAGATTAATCACATTAGACAAAAATGATCATTTGAGTCACTGTTCTATAAAATCAAGCAAAACTCATTTTTCTGCATGAAGCCAATAGAATAACACTGGACTAAAGTGAACATGGACTACAATGAACATGTTCATAGCTAATGTACAGAAACCAGCTTCACTCTCTCGCTTAATAAACTGTGTCCATATTAAATAATTTACCAAATTTAGAGTATTTCTACCTAACATATTAGACACAAAAACAATGTCCCATGAGATAAGTATAAATGTTACCATAAATGAGGTTACTCATTATTTGTGTACATGCATTTATACCAACAGTACCATGAATACACTTGCTTCTATTATCAAATAAATTCATGATTAGAGCAATTTTTACCTTTCCTGTCAAGTTTACATCAGAGCAAACCAACTGGTCTATAGAGCTGTCAAGTTAATGACTGAAAGCCATCTGCACCAACCTCCACTTTACTTGGAAACCTCTAGGAATGAGTGAGTTTGCCCTGGAATAGCTAGATGACACTACCATAGACATTCAAATATGAGAGGCACATCTTGCCCACGAGAAGGCAGTATTTCACCAAATCCAGAAGGCTGGATTAGCAGTGAAAATGGAGAAGCATAAAGTACAGAAATGGCAAAGGTATCTTACTTGAGACACCAAGTTGGAAATAGGAATTTCACTCAAGCCATCTAAGATGGAAACTATAAGAAACAGCGCCATTTCTCAAACTAAAAAAATGGGCCAAATCTTTTATTCTTATATTCATATATTCCAGGGCCAGAAGAGACCACCATCTAATCTGACCTTCTGTATAACCAGGCCATAGAACTTCCCCAAAATAATTCCAAGAGCATATCTTTTAGAAAAAACATCCACTCTTGATTTAAAAATTGTCAGTGATGGAGAATCCACCACAATCTTTGCTAAATTCTTCCAAAGGATAATTAACCCAACTTGTAAAAATATGTGCCTGACTTCTAGTATGAATATGTCTAGCTCCAATGTCTAGCCACTGAATCATGTTATCTCCACTCAGTTTGAGGGGTATGAACAAAAATGTCTGGTTCCAAGAGATAAGTTGTTTGGGGCTGCATTCCAGCAAACAGAAGAGAGAAGCCTAAGAACTAAAGAGGACACATGAGTTGGTGGGCTGAGATTTAAATATGAAAAATGCGATCTAAAAGCTAGGTATCATCATCATGATGTCTGGGATCCTAGATTCTAACCTAGCCCAAACTTTAATATCCCCTCTACCCCCCCAAAAATCCTCGAAAACAAACAAAAATACCCCTCTTAAATATAACCTCTCCTGATACAGAGAGAAAATCACCACTTCACTAATTTAAGAAAAACCCGTGCATTTAAAAATAAAAATAGGAGATATAAAATGTTAGTTTTCCAGCCTCACAGCTAAGTAAAACAGTCACTGCTTCAACACACCCATTTCAAATTTAAATCAATTATTTCACAAATATTCTTGTCACTTAAAAATTCTCTGTGGTACCAACAATACAAATAATATTAATATGGGGGCCAAAGATCAATCAGATTAATAACAATATCTGGGCTACACAATGAATTGCATTTATTTTGCACTACTGGGCCTTTCACCTGCATTTTGTGCATTAAACAATCTCCTGCAAGACTACTTATAACTTCAAATAGCTGTGCGAGATTAGTTTCCTTTTCCCCCAAATGCGGACATTCCCGCCAAAGTTACACTGGTCTGAAGGACAGGACAGGCACTATTCAGCTGCAGCAGGTTTAATATCCAGTACTACATGTCTGTTTAGGGCTAGAAACAAAGATTTCCATCTCTTCCTTACAATATAGCACTTGCTACGGACCTAAGATACTAGTCCTTAAAATTGCAGAATTATTATTTGTGGGGAAGTTATTTAGTTATTTCTACAGCTTTATTAGTTATAATTTTCTTCTTCATCTGCAAGGCTAACAGGTAATAAGGGATCCTATGTTTACAAGCAGAGGGATATGAAGAGAGAAGTACCAACTATTTATAAGACTAGCTAAAACATTTAAAAATAGTATTCCTGTATGCGGCATACACAAATGATGGTGAGGAATGGTATATAGGTTTTCTTGACATGCATTTAGGATCACTTGCATAACCCACTAGTGGTTAGGTCCATTATAATTAACATGGCAATCCCAAATTCATGACAAATAAAATCTTCTTGCTACAATATATTCTACCCTTTACCTTCTCTTATATTCAGACTCCACCTGATTTCATGTGATTTTCTTAGATATTCACTTCTGTGACAAACACATGCTTGATATCAACACAAAGGTGAAGCTCTTGGAAAACTTGAGGCACAACCTTTCAGTTATTTGAGTTACAAAGAAGAGGAAAAAAAAATTCTTTGTCATTAGCAAAATTTGTAAATGTTGTGCATACTAGTAATTCAAAAGGGGCTGAACAAAAAAAGCATACCCTGAAATTTGTACCATTACTAGTTACTGAGGAAGAGTTTTGGGGTCCGGTTTTTTTTTGGGGGGGGGGGGGAAGAGAAAAAGAAAAAGTTTATGCAACCAGAAAACTGAACTGTGCATTTTTCATCTCAGAATTTCGCATAGTCTAATGAAGCCCTCACCCTTTTCTAATTTCATGCACAGACAGCGAAAAACCGATTCTGCCTGTCCATCTTGATCAGGGGCCTGGCAGAGACAGGGACTGTTGCTTTCAGGCTCATTTCAATGTAGCTTCTGTCCTTGTCTTTTATGATCTCTCTCTCACCCTCTCGCCCATTTATCTTTTCAAGACCTCTAAAGACTTGACAGTTACTTCGGAAAGTATTAAAGAGCAGTTTTCAAAAAGATGAACTGCAGCATAATCTACTACACTATACACTTTAAATAATTGAATAGGAATAATGTAATTAACAGGAAAAACAACCTTTTGAAGTGTAATTATTAATGCCATTTGAGGATACTATCCATTTTTCACACTTGCATGCAATATATTGTATTTACAAATTAGGCTACAGATCAAAACTTCAAATTATTAGAAAACTAAACCTCTTGTGTACGTTTTTAAAACGCAACTTTTCTAGTAATTTTTACTTTCGTATGGATATATTCACAAAACTAGGTTAACAATCATTACACATAAATTACGAACAGTTAATTTTCTCCATCCAAAACACAGAGTAAGAGTTAAATTTTCAAATTTCTGTGTCTATAATTAGGAACCAAATTTGTATTTTGGCAGCTATTGTAAGTGCCGATTTAAATGCCTACACATGAATGTAGGCAAGTAAATTAGTATGTAGGTGCCTAAATACAGATTTAAGGACCTACACTTATGCAACCAAATTTGGCAGGAGAGATACAAAGTAAATATGTGTAAAATAAGGACATTTAAAATGTTAAACAGAAATATACCAGAAATATTAGTTCTCCATCAGCAGGAATTGAAGAACATGATTGTTATAAACCCTGTATTACAACATGACCCTTCAGAAACTCATAACTACAGATCATGTATGTAAACTGCTTGTCTGAAATTAGCAGCTTTTGGATTAACCAATGACTACTCAAATATCAGTGATACAAGATATAAAATAATTCAGCTAAACAGTCTTAATGCACTGGCATACTGTTATCACATATATCATTTTGAATATGTGTCTGAACATAAAAGCACTATGTTATTATAAGATTACTTGTGGATAGAAATATGACTTTTCACTTTAAAAAAATGCTTTCCCACCTTCCCACAAAGAAACAGTAAAAACAACGTTGAGTCACATTAAGGATGGTAGATGTTCACTTTACCAGACGAATAGTATCTAATAGTGAGGCCCTACATAGAAATATTCTTCCTCATTTAAGGTGTTGCATCTATATCCGACTATCTTCAAAATCCTGCAAATCTTTCCCAAGAAATGCTAGTCAAACTTCAGAACAGCAATTCAGGAATAATTTAACACATGTGCTGTCAGCATTGCCTAATCCAGCTGTGCAGTTAAGAACTTTATCTGAGACCAGGGAGTTAGACTGTCAGTTTCCATTGGGATCTAACTGATGACATGGCAATTAGATAAAGCTCTTTGTTATACTGTAATTAACTGACAGGATTAAACCTCAACCCAGATGATTATGTTAATAAGGCCAACTGAGAACTCTCCAACACCACCTACTCTAAAGAACTCAAAGACCTCGCACATCACAATTTATCCAATAACTTAAGGATATCATTAAATCCTTTCCCAAACAACTCCAAGAGAAACTCTACAAACACACCCCCCACAAACCCACCCAAGGGACCTTCTCTATGTTTCCCAAGATACATAAACAAGGGAACCCAAGCAGACCCACCACATCTGGCCACAACACTCTTGCTGAAGAAATAATGGGACTCACAGAAACCATCCTCAAACCAATTACTGAACAAAGGGCCAGTTTCCTCCAGGACACAACTGACTTCCTCCACAAACTCCACAATATTAACCTCCCTCAGACCACAATCCTTGCCACCATGGATGTCACTTCCTTATACACCAACATCCCTCTCAATGACAATGTAGTTGCCTGCCTCAAATATTTACAAGACAATGGACAACTCTCAGATATCCATCCCAAACACATTGCCAAACTCCATTTCATCCTCACCCATATCAACTTTACATTCAACAACAAACACTTTGTCCAAACCATGGGAACAGCCATGGGTACTAGGATGGCTGCCCAATATGACAACCTCTTCATTGGCCACCTTGAAGAAGAATTTCTGGACAAATGCACTACAAAACTAATGATGTGCCTGAGATACATCAATGATATTTTCATTCTCTGGACAGCGAGCTTAAACTCCCTCATAGATTTCCTTCACAACTTCAACCACCACCACCATCCATTAAACTCTCTGGAACATTCCCACACTAGCATCAACTTCCTGGACACCACCTTCAGCTTCAACAATGGAACCCCACAGAAAACCTTATACAAAGGTTTATATAGGTACATACTATACATTTTTAAAGTGATTTATTTTGAAATCCATGCATCATCACCCTACCTTCCCAGATCCAGTAACCACCTCAAACACTCCAAGAAATCTGTTATATACAGTCACAGAAAGTGCTAAGAGGTAAAAGTCTGGGATATAACACATTTAAACCACCTTCTCCAAACAAAGACACCCCACCAGAGAAATAGATTGCACACCCCTAGTTATCACCTACCACCCCACACTGGAATTTATACTGGGTATCATCAAACAACTACAACCCATACTCGATGGGGACCCCCATTCCAAAAGAAATCTTTCCTGAACTCCCACTTCTGGCCTTCACCCCAACCTCTCCAAGCTCATCATCAGAAGCAAGCTCCCCACAGACCAAGACACACCAACTCAGAGCAACACTAGACCCTGCCAGAACAGATGCAAAACCTGCAGACTTATCTCCACTGCTACAATGATCAACACCCTCCCACAACACACCTTTCAAAATCCATTGATCCTACACATGATATCAAAATGTGGTATACCTCATCCAGTGAACTAAATGCCTCAATAAAACGATGAGGGTGAAACCATGTAATCACACTATGCTCTCTAATGAACTCGCATAGGAAAATGATAAGACATCTCATCTTGTGTGGCGGAACACTTTTCACACTCTATGTCTGACCTATCAGTCCTCATTCACAAAAGAAACCTGCACAACACTTTCAAAAGATAAGCCCGGGAGCTTAAATTTCATTACTCAGCTAGACACTAAAAATCATGCACTGAACAGAGACACTGGATTTATGGTTTATTGCAATAATCTGTAACCCACTAACCCCCTCATTTTCTCCTATGACTGCAGAGGTGTTAATGGATCATTCTACATTGAATCAAGGGTGCTGGAACAGGGCCATAAGGGTGAGGGACAAGTGGAGGGACGGAGAGGGGGTAGGGTCTTGGGGGAAGAGGCAGCGTGGGGGCAGGGCCGCAGGGAGAAGACGCGGTGCGAGGGCAGGGGTTCAGGGAGAAGGAGCGTGCAGGGGTGGGGCCTGGGGGAGGAGGGGCGGCACAGGGGGCAGGGCCACAGTTCCATTGCCAGTGGCCCCCCCACTTATACGAAGCTTTCGCCACTCCTGCCTTGAATGGTCCCTTAGAATATGTGCTAACTAATTACACTAAACAATCTGCTCCACCTTGCATTTAACTGTGACACTGGGAGTACCTTTCCCAGACCAGAAGAAGAGCTCTGTGTGTCTCAAAAGCTTGTCTCTCTCACCAACAGAAGTTGGTCCAATGAAATATATTCTCTCTCTAGGATCAAACCAGGGTGGATTTGATTTAAATCCATGATTCAATGATTAAATCAGGAAGACTCGATTTAATCATGGATTTCTACATAAAAGTACATTCTTGTTGGTTGTTATAACCTCAATACATATTCTTCACAACTCAGAGATAGATATAGGTTTCATTTTTAGAAGGTACACACTATACATTTTTAAAGTGATTTATTTTGAAAACTTTTCAGATTAGTTTTACAGCTATATCAGAAAATAAATGATTGTTTGGTTATTTCATTTACCAAAGGTAATTGAAGCAGTTATTTATGAAGTCATTGGGAGGTGAACTATCTCCAATTTAACAGGTCAATCATTATTTGGAGGATTTTCTTGCCATACTGTAATTAGGAGGAGCTCACCACCAGACAGACATTTAAATAGTTTTATTTAACTATTTCTCACCTCTATATATTATTTAAAAACATTTTTGCTGTTAACAAGCATGTTCTCTCTGGAGACACAAATCCACAGTTTGAAAACTGCAAAACTAAGTATCTCTGATGGTATCTTGTAGACTGGGCACTGAGTCCCACTGGGTAGATAGAAAGATTAACCTAAATAATCTATACAAAAGCTCCTGGAACCCCATGAGGTTGAGTCCCTAATCCATGAACTATTGGAACTCACTTATAAAACTTTTCTTAAACATTACATGAACATATTGTCTCATACTATAGAATTAGAATTTATAATCCCTATTCCATAATGAGATATCTTTGGGCTATAAAGTATTTTAATTAAAACTATCTTTAGATAGGTTTTTTCCTCAAAAAACATTTTATCAAAACAATCCAATTTAAATTAAAAAAAAAATCCGATTTTTTTTTTTTTAAGAATCATTGATTTTTATCCACTCTGGATCAAACCCTTTAAGATGGTTTCTGAGTATTGAATACAATCTAAATTCCTTTTTTCCTCGTTTGGTGTGTATACTTGTATATTTGAGTTAAACATTTCTGTTGTCATACACACAATGGGGAAAGGGGAAGAGATATCCGGCTGTAAAACAAATCCAAGTTTATTTTCCCTACAGTCTAAGGGAAAAAAAATTCAATGGCATAAAGGAATTGAGAATTTTCAAAAATTGGGATAAGGACTGGTGGTTCTTAAATCTTTGCTGTTAGGCTTAATCAACCAAAGTTCTGTATTTTATCATCACATTTCTTTTGGTGAACTTTACTGGTGATAATACAATGAGATTTTCAGAAGAGAGAAGTTACTTCTCAGTAATGGTTGCCTTTCAAGTGCCTTTCACTCCTACTTAGCACTGACCTACTGAACTGCCTTGAAAAGTCGTGTCCTTTGGGGGTGCATGAGAGATTTTGCACAAGGGTGACATTATTGCTCTACTCTAAATAGGAGAGTATGTGTAGAATCAGTCATCTTAGATGTGCTGTCACCACCAATAGGAATGTTGTAAATACATATGGGCAGCAGAAAGATCAAAGGGAAAAACTCTGTATTGCTAATGACCTTGCCCCACTGAAATGGAAGGTGTTTGTGTTGTGAAGGACTGATAGGGATGTGGAAATACACATCCTGCAAGCTCAGAACCAATTTTGGGTGGATAGGGAAGGAAGTCACACTTTTACAAGCAAAGTTTAGCTGTGCCCCCTTAGAAGTACAGCTGCCAGGGCATTGCATCCCTTTTTAAAAATACGACATAAGTTTAACTATAGAAAAAGTTGCAGAAAAGAGAAAAAGATTTTCATTTCCATTATTCACATTATCAAGCAGGGAACCCTAATCTTATTGAGCCAAATCAGAAACCACTCCAGGTACCACTGCTGCTTTCTCAGCCTCTTATTATCTCCTCCAAGAACAAACTTGCAGCTTTAGCCTTTTGAAGAACTGAGTTCTTTTCCTTACTGAACTCTCAGTTTGGTGAGTATCAAAATAAATGTTTTTGCTTCACAGTTGATGTTTGATTGGGATTAAAAAAAATACTCTTTTTCCTGGATCTCAGAACATACATACTTGCTTTCTTTTGATTTTGACTGAGTCATAAATTGAATCCCTTTGCAGCCTTCTCACAGATTTAACTGTGTCTTGGATCTTAGTTCCTAAAGGTTTCCCAATAAAGTGAATGAACGTCCTCTATGATGTCCAAGACAGAGCAGCAGAGACCTAATCTTCTCACTATGTTAGGCCATATCTACACTTGCGAACTTACAGCGGCACAGCTGTACCGATGCAGCTGCACTGCTGTAAGATCACTCAGGTAGCTGCTCTATGCTGACGGGCGAGAGCTCTCCTATTGACATAATAAAATCATCTCAATGAGCGGCAGTAGCTATGCTGGTGGGAGAAGCTGTCCCACCGACATAGTGTGTGCACACAAGCACGTACGCTGGTAAAACTTATGTTTCTCAGGGTGGTGTTTTTTTCACACCTCTGAGCAACGTAAGTTTTGACGACATAAGTGGTAGCGTAGACATGGCCTTAGTCTTGTATCTCTTTTTAAAAAAGGACATCATGGTCTCGGCATGTTTCTAATATGTCAAAAAGAGACAAACCCCGTGGCTATCTGTCAGAGGTAACATTTGCCCAGAATAGTACTATATACTTTGTTGGAGCTTTCACCTTGTGTCAAGGGTTTTGCAAGAAACAACTATGGTAAAAAAAATACGAGATATACAGTACTTGCATTATATTTGTCTTACACAACTGTTAAAAAATGTTAAAGGAACTGTTAATTGCTTCCTCCACTAAATGTCTTTAAATGATAGAAGAAACACATTTATACTCAGACTCAGAAGGCAAACTCAGCTTAAAGAAACAAATGTCCTGTTTCTTCCTTTTTTTTCCCCATAGGAAATCATACAAGTATATGCTTCAGAAAGACATGAGACATGAACACAAATTATAAAACAGAGCAAAAAGAATAGTTAGAAATTAAGTGTATAAAAATTAGTGAGGGGTAGCTAATTGACTAGAGGGAAAATATGAATGAGAACTGGAAAGAATTAAGAAACTGACAGCCGTTTGTGGAAATCAGAAAACATTGAAAAGAAATAAAAAGGGAAAACAGTAATACTTCTTACAAACCTATTAACATTTGCTAAGAAACTAGAGGTAGAAAAAATGTATGGCTAGCCAGTCTCAAGCGATGGTTAGAGTTTTTTCCCATTTTTTTTAACTGATGAAGTCATTCTGGAGAAGGAGTTTCATTTAAGGTAATATAAAAAAACTGATAAGTAACTGAACCTTTATACTCCAATCATGAGAGCACCCTTCTGTTCTAGAGAAAGGCTGAATGGTGACCAAGAAATTCTTTTGGTCCAGATGAACGGGTATTGTATGTACACAATATAAAAATAAGACTAGAGTTAAACAATTACAAAAGGAAAACACCTTACTACAGTAAATGAAAAACAGAAGAAACATCACCTATGTTTACTTCCGTTAAAAGAAGAATTAAATAACATGGGTCTATTTATTAGTAAGTAAGCAAAAAAAAAAAAAAAAGGATATCTGACTTTATTCTAAAAAAGATAATATAATGTCAGAAGGCAGTAATTTGCTGCTGCTTCAATTTTATTAAAATTAGCATGATTACTTAAAATTAAGCAAGCAAGAATTATTTGGCTTCCCAACTACATTTTCAAATATATTGATTTCAATTACCACACAGAATAGAAAGTGTACACTTTATATTTATTTTTGATTACAAATATTTGCACTGTGAAAAAACAAAATATTATTTTCCAATTCGCCTACTACAAGTACTGTAGTGCAATCTCTATATCATGAAAGTTTAACTTACAAATGTAGAATTATGTACAAAAAAATAACTGCATTCAAAAATAAAACAATGTAAAACTTCAGAGCCTACAAGTCTACTCAGTCCTACTTCAGCCAATCGCTCAGACAAACAAGTTTGGTTACAATTTGCAGGAGATAATGCTGCCCGCTTCTTGTTTACAATGTCACCCGAAAGTGAGAACAGACATTCTCATGGCACTGTTGTAGCCGATGTTGCAAGATATTTACGTGCCAGATGTGCTAAAGATTCATATGTACCTTCATGCTTCAACCACCATTCCAGAAGACATCCTTCCATGCTGATGATGGGTTCTGCTCAATAACAAACCAAAAGCAGAGCAGACTGATGCATGTTCCTTTTCATCATCTGAGTCAGATGCCACCAGCAGAAGGTTGATATTCTTTTCTGGTGGTTCGGGTTCTGTAGTTTCTGCATCTGAGTGTTGCTCTTTTAAGACTTCTGAAAGCATGCTACACACCTCGTCCCTCTCAGACTTTGGACAGCATTTCAGATTCTTAAACCTTGGGTCGAGTGCTGTAGCTATCTTTAGAAATCTCACATTGGTATCTTCTTTGTGTTTTGTCAAATCTGCTGTGACAGTGTTCTTAAAACGAACATGTGATGAGTCATCATCTGAGACTGATATAATATGAAATATATGGCAGAATGCGAGTAAAAGAGAAGAGGAGACATAAAATTCTCCTCTAAGGAGTTCAGTCACAAATTTAATTAAGGCATTATTTTTTTAACGAGCATCATCAGCATGTTTCCATGTCCTCTGGCATGATTGCTGAAGCATAGAGGGGCATACAAATGTTTAGCATATCTGGCACCTTGCAAATACCTTGCAAAGCCGGCTACAAAAGTGCCATGCAAATGTCTGTTCTCACTTTCTGGTGACACTGTAAATAAGAAGCAGGAAGCAGTATCGCCCGTAAATGTATATAAACTTGTTTGTCTTAGTGACTGCCTGAACAAGAAGTAGGACTGAGTGGCCTTGTAGGCGCTAAAGTTTTACATGGTTTTGTTTTTGAGTGCAGCTTTGTAACAAAAAAAAAAATCTACATTTGTAAGTTGCACTTTCACAATAAAAAGATTGCATTACAGTACTTTTATGAGGTGAATTGAAAGATACTATTTTTTTTATCATTTTTACAGTGCAAATATTTGTAAGAACAAATAATATAAAGTGAGCACTGTACATGTTGTATTCTGTGTTGTAATTGAAATCGATATATTTGAAAAGGTAGAAAACATCCAAAAATATTTAATACATTTCAATTGGTATTCTATTGTTTAACAGTGCGATTAATTTTTTAAATCGCGATTACTTTTTTTGAGTTAATCGCATGAGTTAACTGCGAGTAATCGACAGCCCTACTTTTTATATATATATTTGAACACACACATGCATGCACATTGGAGTTTTTACAACCCTGAAGCTTACTTTACTGCTCATGCATCTCTGTAACAAAAATTACAAAGTTAACATTTTAACTCATTTAACATTTATTACCTTATTTATTTATTTAGTTCTCATATTTGGATGAGGTTTTAGGATTCATATATAGCACTTCTGAGTATTTATCTACATCTATATTAATATAAAGTCTGAATTTCCCTGGCCTTCAGTAAAATTGTTTAAACAAGAATTCCTGAGCTTTTAATTTTAAGGTTGGTGTAAAATAAATATAAGAACCCTAATCATAAAATCCCAGAAGGCAGAAAATTTTTACTTTGTTGGTAATTTATATTACAGTGGCAATAAACTTAACAGTGTCTTACACAGAAAAAAAATGTACTACACTGGTGCCGTAACGAGTTAAACCTCTGTTGTCAAATAGACTGATGACTTAGTATCTACTACAAACACAGTAGTGAAGTTCAGGTGGAAGTACAGTTGGCAGCTATTTAAACAGAAGTTCAGTCCCCAAATCTAAATTTCTGACACTGTTAAAAAAATATAGCACCAAGAGAAATTTTAAGTGCAGACACATTAAGCAGCCTTCTAGTTCTGTAGGAGACAAGGTGGGAAAAGTAATATCTTCTACTGGACCAACTTCTGCTGGTGAAAAGACATGCTTTCCAGCTACAGAAAGCTCTTCTTTAAGTCTGGAAAAGGTGCTGAGAGCCTCACAACTAAGGCTATGTCTACACTGCGCACCTTACAATGGCGTGGCTGTGCTGCTGCAGCTACGCTGTTGTAAGGTGTGCAGACTAGCCGCTCTTTGTTGCTGGGAGAGAGCTCTCTTGGCGACAAAATAAAACCACCCCCAATGAGGTTCGGTAGCTTCGCCGCCGAGAGAGTGGTGCTTTTCATTGTTAAAACTTTTGTTGTTCAGGGATGTGTTTTTTCACACTCCTGAGCAAAAAAGTTTTAATGACGAAAGTGCAGTGTAGACAACGGCAAAATAGAAGATGGAACAGATTGTTTAGCATAAGTAGTTTAACACTTATTTCAAGAGACCATTCACAGTGAAATGTCCCATTAACACCTCTCCAGTATAAGGGCTTGTCTACACTTAAAATGCTGCAGCATTTCAGTAAAGACACTACCTATGCCAATAGCAGGGATTCTTCCATGAGCATAGGTACTCCACCTCCCTGAGAGGAGGTAACTAGGTCAACAGGAGAATTCTCCTGTTGAGCTAAGGCTGTCTACACTAGGGTTAGGTATAACTGTGTCATTCAGGGATGTGACTTTTTCACACCACTGAGCAACGTAGTTATCCTGGTCTAATTTCCTAGCGTAGACCAGGCCACAGTCAAGTTCTGTAGGAGAGCTAAGTCAAATGTTTACAGAAATAGTTCCCTTCAGACTTAAATTATTGTGGCAACACAAGGTTCAAATCAATTCCAAAAAGAAATGAAAACTACAAAGGAGCTGCTAAGAAAGGACAAGAAATAATACAGTAACTCCTCACTTAAAGTCGTCCCGGTTAACGTCGTTTCGTTGTTACATTGCTGATCAATTAGAGAACAGGCTCATTTAAAGTTGTGCAATGCTCCCTTATAACATTGTTTGGCAGCTGCATGCTTTGTTCACTGCTTGCAGAATGAGCAGCGCGTTGGAGCTAGCTGGTCGGGGCTTGGAACCAGGGTGGACCGGCAGCTTCCTGCTCCTGTAAGTTCCCTGTGTGGCAGCCGCCCAGCAGGCTATCAATTGCTGGCAGTTCAGCTGTCCTCTCCCCACTGCCATGCGCTACTACTGGCCTCTGCCTTGGAACTGCTCCTGGGAGCCTCCTGCTTGCTGGGTGGGGGGGAGGGGAAAGAGGGGGCTTAATGTCAGAGTGTCCCCTTCACCGCTGCTCCTGCCCCCCGCTTACCGAATCTCCATAGAGCAGTGAGGGGACACGACAGGGCTCAGGACAGAGGGAGCTTGCTGACAGCAGCTGCTGTCTCAACTTGCTGATCTACTTAAAAAGGCAATATACTTAAAGTAGGGTCAGCGTACTTAAAGGGGCAATGTGCATCTCTGCGTATCTCTCTGACACAGGGTGTGTGTCTCTGTTTGCCATGCTGTCTCCCCTCCCTCCATTTGTGCTGCCTTGTAGAGTGTGAGGCTACATTAACAACAGTGTGTTAACCCTTGAGGGCTCAGCCGAGTACTAGTTCATCATTTACCAGTACGGCATTCCCTGGGAAATATCCCACCCTCTGACTTCACTACCTCAACCAAGCTTCACAATCATCATTGCTCTGTACAGTATTAAATTGTTTGTTTAGATTACGAACAAACAGGAAAATGAAGGTGAAGACAATTGAGTTAGCTGCAGAAGCCAATATTTTAAGTTTCTCATATTGACCTGGCTGACAGTCGATTTAATTTTTTATTTTTAAATATTTCATTTAACTATTTGTTAAAAACAATTTAAACAAAAACAAACCTATTTTAAAATACTTGAATGTTTAACTAAATTCATATGCTTGTTTTGTTAAAATATTATATGTTTGCTGTTGAAGAAAAAAATCCAGAATACATAACGTTGTTATTTTAGTTAAATAAAACACTTTAAATGTCTGTCTGGTGATGTTCTCCTCCTAATACAGTATGGCAAGAAAATCCTCCATATATTAATCATTAACCTGTAGAACTGGAGATAGTTCACCTCCCAATGACTTCATAAATATCTGCTTCAATTAGCTTTGGTAAATGAAATAACCAAACAATCATTCATTTTCTGATATAGCTGTAAAACTAATCTGAAAAGTTTTCAAACTAAAATCACTTTAAAAATATATAGTGTGTACCTTCTAAAAATGAAACCTACATCTATCTCTGAGTTGTGAAGACTATGTATTAAGGTTACAACCACCAACAAGAATGCACTTTTATGTAGAAATCCATGATTAAATCGAGTCTTCCTGACTAGTGATTTAAATCAAATCCACCCTGAAGAGCACACGTTACCCAGGAACAACAGCCACGAGGTGATGAAACTATGACACTGACTCACTTGCTCATTCTTTGCTGTACCAGGAATTTAAAGAGTGGCAGGGGAGAGACTCTGCACAGAATGTGCTCTAGTGGTGGGGACACATGATAACTTGGAGTAGCTCTATGGGAAGGGGAAATTGACACACAGAAGATCCCTCTGCACAGTGCATCACAAGGGCAAAAATCACAGACTCTTAGTAGTGTAGGACTGCAAGCAACCTCAATAAGTCATGTTGCCCAATCCCCTGCACTCACGACAAGACTCAGTAATAACTAGACCATTCCTGACAGGTGTCTAACCTGTTCTTAAAAACCTCCAATGACTCAAATTCCACAGCCTCCCTAGGCAATTTGTTCCAGTGCTTAACTACCCTGACAGGAAGCTTTTCTTTTTGTCCAACCTAATCCTCCCTTGCTGTAATGTAAACCCACTGCTTCTTGTCCTATCCTCCGAGGTTAACAAGAACATTTCATCCTCCTCCTTGTAACAACCTTTTATGTACTGGAAAATTGTTATAATGTACCCTTGTTCTGTCTTCTTTTCTCCAGACTAAACAAGCTAATTTTTTTTCCATCTTGCCTCATAGGTCATGTTTTCTAGACCTTTAATCATTTTTGTTCCTCTCCTTTGGCCTTTCTCCAATTTGTCCACATCTTTCCTGAAATGTGGCACCCAGAACTGGACACAATACTCCAGCTGAGGCCTTATCAGTGCAAAGTAGAGTGGAAGAATTACTTCTTGTGTCTTGTTTACTACACTCCTGCTAACAAATCCAAGAATGAGGTTCACTTTTTTTTTTTTTTGCAACAGTGTTACACTGTTGACTCATATTTAGCTTGTGATCCACTATAATCTCCAGATCCCTTTCTGCAGTACTCCTTTCTAGGCAATCATTTCCCATTTTGTATGTTTGCAATTGATTGTTCCTTTCTATGAGGAGTACTTTCCATTTGTCCTTACTGAATTTCATCCTATTTCCTTCAGACCATTTCTCCAGTTTGTCCAGATCATTTTGAATTTTAATCCTATCCTCCAAAGCACCTATAACCCCTCCCAGCTTGGTATTGTCCACAAACTTTACAAGCGTACTCTCTATGCCATTATTAAAATCATTTAAGAAGATATTGAACAGAACCTGACTCAGACAGATCCCTGGAGGACCCCACTTGATATGCCCTTCCAGCTTGACTTTGAACCACTGATAATTACTCTATGGGAACAGTTTTCCAACCAGTTATGCATCCGTCATATAGTAGCTCTGTATAGCCTATATTTCCCTAGTTTGTTTAAGAGAAGTCATGTAAAAGTGTCAAAAGCCTTACTAAAGTCAAGGTATACCACATCTACCACTTCCCCCCATCCACAATCTGACACTAGTCTATAAATAAACAACATACAATAAAATGCTATAAATTCAATAATTTAGGAAGTGCTCAGATAAAGAAAACTTTATAAAAGATAGTTACTGCTGAAACACTGCTGTCACTGACTACTGCTAATACAAAAGAAAGTTTTACACCTGCACTATATCCACTTCTGCAAAAGCCTAAACATTAAAAAGGTTATAAATGAAAAGTTAAGGCAACTACTGCCAAACCATCCTTCCTCATTCACTATCATCCTGACTCTCTTCTGTCCTGCAAGTTACACCTTGGTGTAAATGTCTATCATCTCATTTACCTAAGGATTTTAAATATTGGGCTAATTAGTGTAATATAAATTATTAAGGATAATGTTTTAAAAAAGCCACTTATTGTGCATTTACTGATTTTAGGACCCTTCTTGTTCACTTGGGGCTATTTATTTTTTATAGCAAAACTAAGCAGCTACTATAAGAAAAGTATGTGACATTAAATATGCATTGTAACCAGAATAGACCAAGTTTATGCACATTAATGAGCTCTGTTCATAATAGACTGGGGTGCTGATTGAACAATTGTCACTAAAAATGCAAAGTCATCTATATATAAAGAGGTTAATAAAGTCTACTATTTATGAATTATTCTTTTCATGTTCTTTGTGTATGTCACAGCTCCAATTGAAACGAAGCTGGCAAGAATGGAAGCAATCTTTATTTTAGGTTACTTGAAAACTATTATTTCCACTAATGTCATTTTTCAGGGAAAGATTTCCTATACAAATCACTTGTAAGGAGCAAGGAACTCAAATTTCATTAGCACATTTTTATTTTAAAATGAAATCAGCGTCTCATAAGATCTGTTATTTGTAATATAATGTAATATATCACTATCATAAAGTTGTCTCTCTCTTTAGGTACTATATGCATTTGAAGGTAGATCACAGAGAAAAAAAATCATATTTAAAAAAATTTAAACTGTATTTAAATTTAAAAATAAATACTCACTAATCAAATCAGAAAGTTTCTACATAGGCACAATGAACACCCAAGCTGGCAGCCATAATAGAGAGAGAGACTGGAGGAACAAGAAAATTGAGGTACTCAATCATTCTTAGAGATGGCTTCTTCAAGCTCATGCTTGAGCTACAGGGTTGATTAGATTTGGGTTACTGTGGTCACAGGAAAGCCTCAGTGGGGTTATGAGTGTGCAAGCCCCTTGTATGGAGTCAGCAGTAGCAGCACTTTGTACTCTTTCCTCAGAACCCCATGGGGCTGCTGACCTACTGCTGAGCGGAGATAACAGTAATGATCAGCAGCAGAGAGACAGATGCAAGACCAGAATCAAACAGAAGGGAAAGCCAGAGGGAAGACTGGAAAGTTACTACTTTCCTTCTTGTAACTGGAGTTCTTCAAGATGTGTGTTCCCTATCAGTATTTCACTGTAGATATGCTTGCGCTCCATGTACCTGAGAGCAGAGGTTTCTTGCAAGCAATGTCCATTGCTCCATGCCCACACCCCTGCTCTTCTTGTGCTCTGTACTGAGAGTAGAAGGAGTGGGATGGACTGACTGCCTCTCCCGTTCCTTCTCTACTGCAAATTCAGTCATGATCTGAAGCAGAGGGGAAGAATGGAGGGTTGTGGAATACAGATAGGGACCACACACCTTGAAGAACTCCATTTGCAACAAGATAAGTAACTTCCCTTTCTTCTTTGAGTGCTAGTTCCTGTATGTATTCCACTGTGGGTGATTGACAAGCAGTACTGAAAGAGGAGGTGGGTGCGAGAATGCAGGTGGTAAAGCTGCATGTAGAACCGTTTTCACCCCAAAGGATGTGTCAGCAGAGAAGTCTTGGATCAAGGCAAAATGTGTTTTTGCATATGTGGATGGAACTGCATATAGCTGCCCAGGCAAATGTCAAGCAGGGGTACGTCCTGAAGTGATGCCACTGAGACTTAGGCCCCTGCAGAGTGAGCCCTGGTCCTATGTAGGAGAAGGAGCTGTGCCAACTGAGAGAGTCAGTTACAGACAGAGATCCTCTGAGAGGATATAGCTTGACTTTGGACTCATTCTGCTATGGCAACAAACACTCCAGATGATATTCTGATCGGCTATGTTTTCTGCAGGTATAATGCCAATGCTCATCTTATGTTGAGGGAATGAAGTCTCCTTTCCTCACCAGAGTCATGGGGCTTTGGAAAAAAAAAAATACTGGGAAGTGAATTGACTGGTTTAAGTTGAAATTCTGAAAATATCCAAGGAGTGAATTTTGGATGTAGTCATAGTGAGATTTTGTGCTTATGGAACACTGTGTGGTTATTCATCTATTAGTGTCCCGAGTTCTGCCAATGCTGATAAAGCTGATATAGAAAGACTAAGTGGGTAATTAGTTGTGATGGTACCATCAGTGACTGAGGTTCCTGGTGGGTACTCTTTGCCCATACTGGCAGTTCTCAATCTTTTGACTTAGGTAGTATTGCTGGCATTGTTACTGTTGGTGAGGAGTCTGGTACCGATGAAGCCCCGCTCTTATGACCCTTTTTATCATGGCCTGGGGGCTTAGGACGTTCTAAATCTTTAGGGGCAGGGTGCAAAGGCTTGTTCAGCTTGAAGAGGAATGGACTTAAAGGGGGAATCTGCTCTTGTGTTTATGAGACCATTCCCTGCTCTCCTGATGAGACCCCGATGGAGGCCACATGACAGGAGGTGCGCTCCTTGCTCACTCTGGCCAATGTATAGAGGCGGTTCCCCCAGCCTGGGTCGGACTAGGCATTCATAGCCTTTTCCACTAGGTGTTTTTTAAGCTGGAATTCCTGAATCAGTTAGGTATGCCTAAGGAAGGAGTGACAAATATTGCAGCTGATGGAAATATTTGCTTCCCCAAGGCAGTAAAAGCAGTGCAAGTGATCGTTGCTGACTAAAAAGGAATGGGGACAGGAGACAGCTTTTAAAGCCTGATGTTCTGGGCATACTCTAATTCCGGTATCGGGAGCCAGAGTGGTGGTGGTAAGGGTTCCTGGGGTGAGGAAACTAACTAAATACTAACTATACTATTAAAGACTATTTACACTACCTATACTAAAGATAAAACTTTGAAATATTTATAGGTTGAAGACAAGGCTGAAAAAACCCCAGACACTCCAGATACTGGAGGTCCTGACACAGGCCATGTGGCAGTAAGAAGTAACTGGAGAGGCAGTTGGTCCAATCTGCCCCTTATACCTTTGGTATGGAGCATGAGGAGAGCAGGGGCACAGGTGTGAGCAATGGACACTGCTTGCAAGAATTCTCTGGTCTCAAGCTAAGGGACTGAATATGTACCCACAGTGCAATACACATAGGGACCCACAATTGAAGCAGAACCTCTCTTCTACTCTCTCCCACAAAAGGAGGAGAAAGTGCCTGGTTCCTTTGTAAGCCTTGACTAAGGGAGAAAGGAGCCATTAGCCTCCTCCGAATACTTTGAAGATGGAGATGCCCACCCACTGGAGAGAAAAGACCAGAGATGGTACAGAGACAGAGTGTGAGTGTATGTAGACTGGGAAGGGGAGACAGGTGATTCAGTTGCTGCGAGCCTCATGGCAGAAGTATCCCCTAAGGAGGAATTTGAATGAGGAGAGGGAAGTGGCCTGCAGAACAAGTTCACAGAGGATAGTCCATGTATAGGGAGCAGCTTGGAAGCAGTTGTGGGACAAGCAGATTCATGTGCTACTAAAGTTAGTATCATTAGTGCATCAGAGAAGGGGAAGGGAAGGTGAGATGAAGAAATTGCTTTGGATTCTAGCATGACATACAAGAGGGTGGCTTCCTAGAGAACTTGCTCCCTCGGAAGAAAATTCAGCTTGCTTTTCCCTCCTTCTTGC
>NW_020664369.1:9125286-9273059 GCF_002925995.2 Terrapene triunguis
CTTCTTGCTCCCTCGGAAGAAAATTCAGCTTGCTTTTCCCTCCTTCTACAGATTCCGGAAGTGTTGAATAGAAAGGTTAACTTTTACTTCTCTACCTGTACTTTGCATCTAAGCTTTATTTTGTATTATTAAAAGGTATGTGCTAGTCTTCACTACTGCATTTTCTGCAAAATCCACTTTTGTTTTTCATATTTCCTAGTGTTTAACCTAATATACAGGTGTACAAATAAATATAATCCTAATTATAATGCTCAGTTGTTCAGGTGTTTGTTGAATTTAACATTCAGATTCAATAATATAGATGCGTATTACCAGTTAGTTTGGCTGCTTCATATATATATTTGAACTGAGTGAACTTGTATGGCTAAATGTATGGCTCAGGATGTAAATGTAAATCAGGGTCCTACTATTGTCCTGTGGCCTGAGATTTTCAGTGGAAGTCACCTGACATATCTATGTTAGAAATGACTGAAACTATCAAAACTGTTACTCTTAAAAGAAAGGAGATTGCTTGTGTGACTCACTGGGGCAAGTTTAAAGGAGTTTTATTAACATACTGATTCTCCCTCACAGCCAGAAGGATTACTCCAATGGAAGTCTCATGCGTTGGTGTTGGGAATAGGGAGGGTAGAAAATACAGGAAATTTATACTCCAGACAAAGTCAAGTGTTTTATCCAATGGCATCGGAATTGTAATTCTTTGCATATATGCACAGCTGAAACTTAATAGTCTAAACTGGTGTAAAAATTCAACATCCTGCTGTCAGGTGGAATATGATTTTTTGTTTTGAAGTCTAGTACACAATTATTGACAATATCCATATTTCACAACTACAGGACAGAAATTAGAAACTAAAGCTAGTTTATTAAGAAATAATATACTAAGCACTCCAATAGAGTTTGCAAAATTAGAATTGTTTATTCCCAAAGAACAGGTTGAATGTAAGGCAGAAAAAGGCAACAACTGAGGTCATGATTTATTAGATCAATTGAAACATGCTGCTGCTGATGATTATTTCAACTCCTGAGTAACTTTTAAAAAAATTAAAACAAAAATTATATTGTGGATTGCAGGTTTGATACATAAGAGATTGTGGCATCACTTCACTGCTTTTGAATAAGAAAAAGCAGACTATGTAAATAACTACTGATTAAAGTGGCTTGTTACCTAAGTAGTATTCAAAGTGATGCACAAAGAAGATGCCACAATGATGGAGTTCTCAATTATAATACAACAAATGTAGCCTTTAGAGAGTACAAAGAATAAAAAATAATAGTTTCACTCTAAAGAGTTGTACAAAACAAGAAGTGTATGCGTAAGCCAGAATAATGAAAAACTGAGACAGAAAACTTATATACTGTACATGATAGACTAGAATGTCTAGAAAATGTATTGAATAAAACAAATATTGTGAATTAAGTGACACCTTAGTGGCTTCAATAAGCCAAGTCCAGGCTCCCTTACATAATATACATATTATTATTAAAAAGCAACTATAATTCCTTAGTTTCCCAAAAGAATGGAACAGCAATAAATGTACTTTACCAGATATGCAGATAGATAAATTTTAAAATTCTTTCTAGCTGCATATCTCATAGCCTGGAACACATATAAAGGAGCAATATATTAATTTTGGTAAAGGAAGATTGTCTTAAAGATTAAAGAAAAATAGATATTAGATTGCAAGATGTTTAGGGTGCGGACTACATCTCCATGTGTGTTTGTGCAGTGTCTAGCATGATGGGACACACTCCTGATTTGGTGCTTCTAGGTGTTATCTTAAGATGAATATTAATTTATAATAATAAAGTATTAAAGTATAATTTCAGCATTGCTTACAATACACTCTTCATATTTTCTCCTCCAAATCATAAATATGAGATGTCAGCCACATTTGATTGTCAAACACAATTCGATGCAATTCTAGTTTGCAACATATAAATTAAATGAATCAAATTACATGCATTGAGGATACCAATACATAAACCCAGATTTTATTTTAAATATTCGATTTTTTTTTTTTAAAAAACAAGGGACAAAGTTGGCATTTGGCCCATCAGAGTTGATGTAAATTGTCTGCAATCATTATTTCCATCTATCTAGATACAAATGATTGCACATTCATATGTACCTACACAAAATAATTACTGGAGTTTTATTTCAGTTGATGGCCTCTCTAGCTGATGCCTCATCCCTTGGCTGCCCCCTTAATTAACAGAAAATACATGTGCATAAATAATGAGTCAGGGTAATAAATTATCTGCGACCACATTTTCATTTTATAAGGCAATGATTTTAAAGATACAGTACCAAACATTTTATTAGAATGGATAAAGATTGGAAAAAGAGAGAGGGGTACTGGCAAGGGAACCATATCAGTAAGAAAGTACTCATCAGCTCCTGACACTTTCTTCCACTGCAACTCAGAAAGGTTAAAAAGGAGATTTCCTCTTGTCCCCTCCCCTGTTTTAGCAGTAGTGCAATATCACTATGCAAGTTAAACTATCCCCATGCAATTTGAAACTGATAAAGACTGACTATATATTCCCAATGATATACTATACTTTTTCTTTTTACTATAGCTCAAGAGTTTATAGCTGTGCTACTATTACAAGGAAAGCAAATTATCTAGTTTTTATCAACAATGTGAACTCACCTATGTATATAAATAGGTGTCCTCCAAAAAGGACAGACACCATCTATATACACCTCTACCCCGATATAACGCGACCCGATATAACACAAATTCGAATATAACGCGGTAAAGCAGTGCTCCGGGGGGGCGGGGCTGCGCACTCCAGTGGATCAAAGCAAGTTCGATATAACGCGATTTCACCTATAACACGGTAAGATTTTTTGGCTCCCAAGGACATTATATCGGGGTAGAGGTGTATATATAAAACCATATATATAAAACTTCCTGAACTGTACAAATCTGACTAGGAAGATTGCTGAGATTTGTGGCTTCTTCCTCTCTACCAGAGCCTCCAGATCCCGCAGATCCACAAGGTTAGCAACATTCATCTCACTGGGGTTCTTCAAAGCATAGCTGCCAAGTTTTTTGCAGCTCCATATAGGACATTTTTTATCACAAAGAACAAATCACTATTTCCTCCTACCCGGCACAGTGGAAGGAGTTGTCAAGGATGACAGAATCCTATCCTTCCTTCCTCAAAAGCAGACAAGGTTAGGTGGGGCAAAGGGAGAGACTTGGCAATATTCACAAAAAGATTCTGGAATGCGTTTAAGTCATCTGGTAGTAGTACTGAGAAAACCCCTTCAGCAGATGACAAAGAATCATTACTAAAAATCCTTTGGTGATGATATAGAGTGTTGGTATTGCTCGGTCTCTGGATCTGCTCTTCCTGGTATTGTGGCAAAGGTGGTCTAGCCAGGGATGTTGAGTGACCTTTTCCTCTTATTCAAGTGCAACGAGACCTTCATCTTGAAGCATGAGAAGGTAGGTCCCAGTACTGCCTATAGGGCCACCATGGAAAGCTGTAGGAATACAGCTAGCTCATTGGGTATTGGCCAGTCCAGTATCATTCCTGCTGGGCTAGGGGGAAGTTGGTAGGTGTCTCTGTGGTGTCAATCACTGTATGCAGAGGAGAGGGCTTTCTACTAGAAGATGGGAAGAATGTATGCCCAGTGGTGGTGCAGAGTAGACCTCCACCGGAGGTGGCACCAAAGTATATAGCACTCTCAGTATCTGAGTCTGTTCCACTGCTGGGGTTTCTGCAGCAATGATGGTCTTGAGTTTCCTTTGGGCTCATCCTCTGTGAGCATCAATGCTGATGGGTGCAGCATTAAATCTAGGGTTGGTGTCATAGAAGTCTCCTGCATCTAAGGCTATTCTTTTCCCCACACTTTGACTCTCCACAGGGATTGGTGGATTTATATATGAAAGCTTTTTGGTGTCTATCCTTATGGGAGAACACTGAACGCCTTCTGCTGACTCTGTATCCTGTGTTCAGAGTGGCCCTTTTGAGTGGCAGCTTTGGTGCAAATGAGGTGAGCATGGCTTCAGTGCAAGGTCTTTTCTCAGCTCCGTCTTCTCTGGACTGGTTTTTGGTGTTGTCAGTCTGCTGGCTGGGGTGGTGGATGAAGCTGGCTTGTCTGCCAGCATAACTTTTGGAACTCTTCTCCTCAGGGTCTCATGAGGCCTTCGTGGACCATTCCAGGAGATGGAGCTTTAGCCTCACATGTCATGACTTCTGTGTTCTTGAGGAGAATGGCATGCAGACCGATCATCCGCTTGGTATACGAGATTCTGACATATAGAAAACATACATGCTGTGTCCACCTTGAGGGGAGATTAATCCATCCCAGGAGGGACAGGGCTCTAAGCCCATAGGTTTTGAGTTGATCATGCTAAGGAACCCTGTACAGTGAGTGGAGTCTGATCATTAGAGATTAGTTCAGAGGGATGGAGACATTTCATGATGGTCAATATCGAAGATCAGAAGTAGCTCTGAGATTTTCACGAAGATATGTCGAAGGTTACCCTGAGCAAAGAACTAGCGAGTTGGACACTCACCAGGTTCTGTCTCACTGCTATGGGTAGTAAGAGGGAACTGAGCCAGGGTTGCAGTTGTGCCACTCTTTACACCCTCATGCTGCATCAAAAGGAGGCAAAAGACAAATACATGGCCCTGACGGGGACACTACTATTCAGAAAAACTCCATTCTCCTGCTCATGAGGTACATGTACACTCACAGTGGGATCCACACTGACACATACGCAGAAGAATCTTAGCTGCATGAAAGAAGCCTATTGTCATACAAAAATCAGTTTCCCTTAGTTAAAATATAAATAAATTGGCTCTGTGATTTGCAAAGTGACTTTGTTCACATGTAACATAATAGCTTCTTTTTCAGCTTAGCTTTAATTGAGATAAATCATTAATACGTGAGTACAAAATGTTCAATAAATAGTGAATGGAAAAGTACTGAGCACCATTTCAAGGTCTAACATAGCTTGAGAAAAGCAGATAAGCTAGAACAGCTTGTTAATAAAAATCAAATTTAAGAACAGCTTTGCTGTACTATTTAATTGGTGAAATCATTTATTCTGCCTCTCCTCAAGAACACATCAAGATAATAACAAAATAGAGGCTGTAGTTTCATTTCATATATAACACTAGATAGAAAAGGCTGTTTTCCATATTACTCACCTGTTTTCATTTCTAACAAGCGCTTTTTCTTTTGTTGCCTCTCTAATTTTTCTTTTTCTGCTTTCTCCTTAGCTATTCTAGCACGTCTCTGTTTTTCCTCTGCTTCTCTTCTTCTTATATTCTCCTTGGCTGCTTGCTATTAAAAAGAGAGAGAGAGAGAGAGAGATTGGTAATGAAACAATGTAAGTAAAGTTTCAGATAGAACAAACTTGTAAACTATAAAAATGAAAAAATACCTAAGTTATAATGGCAGTCAAATAACTCTCACTAAAAGGTCACTTGCACCTTCTAAGAAGTCTGTTACATATTAAGCAATATGTAATCTGAAGATATTGTACTTTCCATATCGTATATTTTACTCTCTAATATATCAGTCACTTAGGGCGAACCACATTACAGGAACGTTGTAATTATCTCCAAAACAAGCATTATAAAAGTTCAACATTCAGGTTAACACTGAAAAGAAATCCAAATAAGTTAAGGTATAGAGCAGGGATTGGCAGCCTTTGGCATGCGGCTTGCCAGGGTAAGCACCAGCCGCGTCCGCAGGTTCGACCGCTCGCGGCTCCCACTGGCCGTGGTTTGCCGGGAAGTGGCGGCCAACACATCCCTCGTCCCGCGCCGCTTCCTGCAGCCCCCATTGGCCTGGGACAGCGAACCACGGCCAGTGGGAGCCACGATCGGCCAAACCCGTGGACATGGCAAGTAAACAAACTGGCCCGGCCCACCAGAGTGCTTACCCTGGCGAGCCGCGTGCCAAAGGTTGCTGATCCCTGGTATAGAGAAACAGTTAAGGCACCCAAATAGCCTTAACTCTTCCCGGCAGCAAAACCCTAAAACTAATGCATGAGTGCTTATAGTCCCAGATTACTTACAGAAGAACTCATGAAGAACTCCCCTTTTTCAAAATAGCTACAATCTCCTTTCTTAATGGATCTGAGGCCACAGATAGCCCTTTAGCAAAGGTGACCAATACCTTTCATTGTTCCCGACAGGTTTGAAATCAAGCCACACTCAGGGAAGATGGAAGCCCCTATGCTGTCAGAAGGCATTGTGAGGTGCAGATGAATTAGGTCATGGCTATTTTTGCTGAGGACAGCCTGTGGCCTCAGGCACTCTGAAGAACATTGTTCAGTCACTCACGAAAAACAAACCATCACACATGAAGAACAACAGAAAAAAGCTACCATTCATCCTAATGTTTTTTTAAAACACTTCCCATTACATAATATCTACTAAAGATTCACCTCCCTGCCAATTCGGTTCACAACCTGAACTTTGAAAAACACTGATGTATACTAACGGGAGAAGTACGGAGAATAAGCAGGAAGAACTCAAAATGTTAGTAAATAAACATAACTATGACATAGTTGGCATCACAGAGACTCGGTGGGATAATACCCATGACTGGAATATTGGTATAGAAGGGTACAGCTTGCTCAAGAAGGACAGGCAGGGAAAAAAGAGAGGAGGTGTTGCCTTATATATTAAAAATGTATCCACTTGGACTAAGGTTGAGATGGAAATAGTAGACAGACTTGTTGAAAGTCTCTGGGTAAGGATAAAAGGAGTAAAAAACAAGGGTGATGTCATTGTAAGGGTTCACTATAGACCACCAAACCAGGAAGAAGAGGTGGGTGAGGCTTTTTTTAAACAACTAACAAAATCATCCAAAGCACAGGACTTGGTGGTGATGGGGGACTTCAACTACTAAGACATCTGTTGGGAAAATAACACAGCAGGGCACAGATTATCCACCAAGTTATTGGAATGTACTGGAGACAATTTTTTTTTTTATTTCAGAAGGGGAGAGGCTGTTCTAGATTTGATTTTGTCAAATAGGGAGGAACTGGTTGAGAATTTGAAAGTGGAAGGCAGCTTGGGTGAAAGTGATCATGAAATGGTAGAGTTCATGATTCTAAGGAATGGTAGGAGGGAGAACAGCAAAATAAAGACAATGGATTTCAAGAAGGCAGTCTTTAGCAAACTCAGTTGGTGAGTACTGTGTCCAGTTCTGGGTGCCACATTTCAGGAAAGATGTAGACAAATAGGAGAAAGTCCAGAGAAGAACAACAAAAATGATAAAAGGTCCATAAAACATGACCTATTATAGGCCAAAAGCCTAATGGGGAGAAATTGTCTTGAGTAAATTGTACTCCATTTTGCTTATTTTGCTAGCTTTGAATTAGTAAGAAGACATTGTTCTGGGTTTATTCTCTGCTGATTGTGTTAATGACTGTTCTTAGATGGATAGAAGTGTTATGGCTGTAATTCTTGTCTTTGAAATTTATTACCGTTTTGTGAGAGAGTAAAGAATGTATGGCATGCTGATGAACAGAGAAGAGACAGGAGGCGCCAGTACTGATGGGCCGGATGGTCGAGAGGGGAATGGAGGAGTTGAGAGGCACCAACCTTATTATCAGAATCACCCGGATGGCAGATTGACAACCTTAAAGCAAAGACATATGTCCCAAGGACAAGATAAGGAGGGGAGCCAGAGGGACGAGATAAGAAACAGCTGCGGATATTCCTGGTAACAACCCAAAATGATGATGATTAGGAGCAATCTTGAATACCTTGTGATTAACAGCTCCAGTGAGACACAGCAAGGTCCACAGACTTGTATGGGAACTTATTACTATAAAAGAGGGGTGTATTGCCATGAGACTTGGGGTTTGTTCTGCCATCAACCCCAGAGCTTCGGACGTGTCCGATAGAGACCAGGCTCCATCCCCCTCCCTCGTGTGCAGTTTCAGCTCGCCACTGGAACTGACCGAGCAACACTAAGGACTGATAACTATAAGATCCAGATGCAGAACCTTTTGGTGTGTGTGTGTGCGCGCGCGTGTGTGTATGCGTGCGAGAATGGAAGCATATGCTGATTTTAATGCTTAAATTGTACTCTCAATAAACGTGGTGTATTGCTTTATCCCCTTGAAAAAGATTCCGTGTGCTTCTTATAACATAACACTATGAGGGAAGATCGAAAAAATTGGGTTTGTTTAGTCTGGAAAAGAGAAGACTGAGTGGACATGACAAGTTTTCCGGTACATAAAATGTTCTTCTTAACCTCTGAGGATAGGACAAGAAGCAATGTGCTTAAATTGTAGCAAGGGAGGTTTAGGTTGGACATTAAGAAAAACTTCCTAACTGACAGGGTGGTTAAACACTGGAATAAATTACCTAGGGAGGTTGTGGAATCTCCATCATTGAAGATTTTTAAGAGCAGGTTAGACAAAACACCTGTCAGGGATGGTCTAGATCAGTGGTTCTCAAACTTTTTTTTACCTGCAGACCACTTGAAAATTGCTGAGGGTCTCGGCGGACCACTTAATGATCTTTCCAAATGTTGTTTGTACCGTTAGCTAACTATTGTAAAGCGCTTTGGATAAAAGCACTATATAAAAAAAACTTTATAATAATTAACTTTTTTTGTTCTACAAATAAAAGCACACAACTCATATTTTAATATCAGTAGTCTTACCTTTCTACTGCGATGGATGTGCCCTCCCTCCCCCGCCGCAACAGCCCCCGAGCTGGGGCTGGGAAGGAGGGGGGTCTCTCCCTCTCTCCCCCACCGCAGCAGCCCCTGAACTGGGGCTGGGAAGGAGGCGGGGGTCTCTCCCCCGCCACAGCAGCCACAGAGCTGAGGCTGGGAAGGAGGACCTTCTCTCTCTGGCCACCGCAGCCCGGCACATCCCAAATGCCCCCCACCCCCTCTTCTCACCCCAGGGCCCCCTCCCACCTACCCCTTATTCCCCCCAAGGCCACTACCTCACCTTACATGTGTGTCTTCTTCAGGGACCGGGCACCTAATTAGTGGAGCCAGGCCTGCGCGGCTCCACTAATTAGGTGTGTGGCCCTTCATTTTTTTATGTGTGGCCACTCTGGTGTGCACCTTAGAGGGCCCTATCCGTGGACCATTTGAATGGAGCTTGCGAATCACTGGTGGTCCACGAACCACAGTTTGAGAACCTCTGGTCTAGATAATACTTAGTCCTGCCATGAGTGTAGGGCACTGGATTAGATGACCTCTCAAGGTCCCTTCCAGTCCTATGATTCTATCAATGGCAATTTGCTAAACATACCCAAAATATTAGGAAAAAAACATGAGCAAATCAATTGACAAAAACTCCCACTTTGACATTGTTCTCATGGAAATAGAAAAGTTATGATCGGATTGCTCTTGCCTGTGAAATAAGCAAACAATTTCTCACAAGAACTATTACCAAACCAAACAAGTTCAGATTAATCAGAATGTCTACAATATACAAAGTTTTTGCTGGTCTATATTTCACAGCTGTTATTGCAGAGAAGAAAACATTACTTTCATCATGGTAGAGTTAGGCTCAAAGCAAATCTACCATAATCTCTCATAAGCTTTCTTCCCTGATTATTGATTCTATTTAGTCAAACAATACTTTGCATTGTTAGAAGATCTTCCTTCTGAAAGATCTCAAAGCACTTTTAAAACAAAATTAGTAATATTCCTGTTAGCTAGTGAAGCATTTTATAGCTTAGAAAGCTGAAACACAATAAGGTTAACTAAATTGTCCAAGGCCACAGAGAGATTTAGTGGCAGAACTACAAATATAGCTGAAAACACCTGATTCCTATTCATATACTCTAACCACTAGACAATATTCCCTTCATCATTCCATACAAGAAATTATTTCAGGGACAACACTTTCAAAAATCTATATTATGATGACTGGAATTTCCAAAAGCAGGACAGTTACTATATCATTTTATGCAAAATGATGATCAAGTGTATACATATAAAAATATAAGGATTAAGGAATATGACTTGCAGAACTTGAAATATTAACTCATTTAATTTCTGCTAAATTTGTAGATGAAAAAAGCAACCAACCAATATGACAGTGACTATTTACAGGCTAGACATCCAGTGCTACTTGCTAGCCTATTTGTAAGGACTAACTTTGACATTTGAAGTCCCTTCCTTAGTTGCCAGGAAGAACTGCCATTTCCCTGTTACTAAGAAATGGCAGTATGTTCACCCCTTTCTGGCCAGAGGATAGCCTCCTTTGCACAACATAAAATAGGTATGAAAACAATGGCAACTAAGAAGTTATTTTTAATATAATTATAATGGATTCTACATAAATTAGTGATTAAGTTATGTGGGGGAGTTACAAAATAATACTTTACCAGGATTATTTTTATAATTGTTCTGTATACAGATAGATATTGCATCTCTCTCTCTCTCTTCAACTGTGCAGTGGAAAATTATAACAAAGTACTCATCATGTAGAGTGTGAGGTTTTCTTTTTAGTCATTGACACTGGCCCAATTTAAGTTTGTTGAATACAACAAATACATCAACATGCTGAAGTAAAAGCAAATGAGAATATACTATACTCTCTGGATTTGTCTACCACACATAGATCTGCTTAAAGGGTTGTAGTGGTATTTCAGTAATCCAAATAGAAGATGTTTTAAGCTTTCAAAATAATCTAGTTTTCACAACCTATCTTTTCTTCATTTGTAAAATTTAATTATACACAGATATTGATTTTAATTGTAAGCATATCTAATGACTCTTAATTATACAGATCTATAACATTTTACCACACACTACGCACCAACAATTAAAAGCAAAGAAAGCAAGAAATCTGATCTCAAACTGCATGCTGATTTAACAACTACCATATTAAAATATGTTACGGTGTAATTATCCAATAACATCTTCATAATTAGTTCCCCTTTATTAACACTACATTTAAACAACATTAGAGTGTCCCCTACAGTTAATGAAACAGCAACTGACCTTTAATAACTCCATTTGTCAGATCTTATAACTTAGCCAACTAAAATTTCTTGACCATATTTCCTTCTTCACAGACAAATATACAATGGTGGATCAACTGCCACCCATGTTACATGGTGATAGATGCTGCATCTTTTTTACAGATGCTTTGAAACACCAATCACCATGGCATCTGGATTAAGAGAATCCAGCTAGGTGAAAAAGGACTGCCATGTCCTCAAAAGTCAGGGTCTAGGAAAAGGAGAAGACAGTTATCTTATTTTCACCAGTTTTCTACAAACCCTCCCTCCAGAGATTCGTCAGTTGCAACTTTGGATTTTTTTCCCCTTTTGTTGGAGGATTTTTCAGCCTGGAAGGTTACTGATAAATTTAGTGAACTAGATCATGCCCTAAGAGTTAAAATATCATCTTCTTCCTTCATAACCATTCATGTACCTCCTTCATCCTATTTTTTGAATGTCTGCATATGCAATATTATTTACATTAAAAGATGAAAGATAATAAAATTAAAAGATAAAAAGTTATCTTGTTCAACATTTTAGTGGCTCACCTAATGTATTTTTTTAACCTAAGCAGCTAAAAGTGTTTCTAAAAATCATTTTCATCCTTAAATAAAAAAAAAATTGTGGATACCAAAGAGCAGACCTCTTAAGAAAACAAAAACAAAAGACTAGACATTTAGAATATATTAAAAATCAAGTAAACCATGAAAAATTAAACAAGGTTCCTCAGGAAGTGTCTATAATCTGATAAAATTATGCCTATTTTATGCAAAGGCCAGGATTGGTGTTTCCTTGGGAAGCAGCCAGCACAGCACCCTCTATGTTCATTGTGTTTGCACACAGTCAGGATAACCTCTGCAGCTCATTTATTTCTGTGTGCTTCTTTCCTGTTGATTTTGTATGTAAATGGGCATCTATTGTATGACCTTAAAATGTTTAATTTACCTATTGAGAAAGATACCCGAAGATACAGAAGGAAAACCTATTTTTCACCGTTGATGGTGACTATTATCTTGGTATGACATTTAAATATAATTTCAGTATATATGCAAATCATCTCTACATATATTTCACAACAATGTTAAGGACCAGAGTGACAACTTTCATTTGAGACCTCACGTGATAGTCTTTGGTGAATTGTAATATACACATCAGATTCATGTGATTTCTGTAACCCATTCCCAGCTCGCATTAAGAAGTTCTTGGGTCATGCAAGTATTCCATAGTGAGTCAGACAGGAGAAGTTTTATCTGAACAGAAGTAAAGAATTCCAAACTCATCTCTTCTCTGCCTTCTGCCGCCCTCCCCCAAACCTCCTGCATGTTGTATATTAAATCAAGGACCCAGTTTTAATTTATTATAGTTCAGTTTTTTCCTTCTGAAGGTACGGAGAATTTTAAGATAATGAATGAATATTTCCTTTTATTTACATTGTAGAATCTGGGACGTAGAAAGTAAGGTTTCAGATATGAATGTATGTTACCATTCAAGAAGACAGAAAAAAATTATTGAATAGCCCATCAATATTTGATCTATTAAACAAATCATTCCTGGAAAATAATTTTAACATCAATAAATATACTGTACCAAGAACATTGTCCTGAAGTTATTCAAGTCGGTTAAGAATTCTTCCACCGAAACTTTTTTCAAATCAATGGCATAGTATCCCATCACATTTTGATAGAGCTTCTCCATGTTCTCATGCATCCTGGTAAGTTTTTGGTAATGTTCTCTTGCATAAACTGCAAAGCTGTATATTACTGTTAAGGTTAAAAGAGCACTCAGTGAAGCTAGTTAAAGCAAATTATCGTGATTTATCTACCTGTTTCTCTGTAGCCAACTTTAACATTCAAAAAAACCTCTCAATTATCTCACAATAAATTATTCATTTATTTCAAGTACAACACAAACTACATACCTAGTAGTGTTTAATGAATACTTTGGTAATAGTGAAAAAATAATATAAGAATGATCCTCAAATTTTCTTGATCATTTTTTACTTTGCTAATTGAATGAAACATTCTTTACATTAATTTTATATATAATGGGAATTGATAATAGGCAGTACATAACCTGTTTGCCATATATTGTGTTACATAAAACAACATACCTCAAAGACTTCAATAGGAAGTGGGTGCTGCTTGGATCCGTTGAAAACAGGTCACATCTATTTGGGTGCCTTAGTATGGATTTAGGCATCCAGAGTTCAAATTTTGGTCATAATCCCTATTTATGATGGAAACTGTTTTGCAAGTATAGCAGGCTTGATGTATGTACATATATATATATATATATATATATATATATGTGTGTGGACAAAGCTATATATAATGTCCTAAGGCTAGCAGGTTTGCGGAAACAGAAGCTCTTTGGTTTTCTCTATAGGTAAAATGGGAGAATTTAGGTTGAGTTCTTACCTGCTGCAAGACAAATTTGCTTATGCTGCTCTCTAGCTCCCCCTGCAGAGAGTTATAATTTGCACACGCTTTTGAGGAGTTCCGTAAAATACCTAAAACTTTATTATCTGGAGTTTTCCCATAATCCATACTCAAGAACTGCATAAAATGTTCTGAGAGAGAAAGTAAATGAGGTAATATATTTTACTGGATCAACTTCTGTTGGTGAAAGAGACAAGCTTTCATGCTACACCGAACTCTTCTTCACGGGGGGAGGGATAGCTCAGTGGTTTGAGCATTGGCCTGCTAAAACCAGGGTTGTGAGTTCAATCCTTGAGGGGCCATTTAGAGATCTAGGGCAAAAATCTGTCTGGGGATTGGTCCTCCTTTGAGCAGGAGATTGGACTTGATGACCTCTTGAGGTCCTTTCCAACGCTGATAGTCTGGGAAAAGTACTCAGGGTGTCACAGCCAAATACAAGATGGAACAAAATGTTTAACATAAATAGTTAGAACATATTCTAAGCAACCATTCAAGATGAAGTGGCCTGTTAACACCTCCACTGGCTTGTCTCTAATATCCAAAAGGGCTATAACAACACTGCAAACATCAAACGTTCCAAGTAATTTCAGGTATGTGAAAGGGAACATGTCTAATAACTCATAGGAGCTATTCTTTGAGGGATATTAACCCCCCCCCCCCAAAAAAACCCACAAACCAACAACATCATTTAACATTAATTAAGGTTGCTCTCATCAGTACTCAAAGCCGTAAAAATAAGGAAATAGAAGACTGAGGATTAACACTCTACACTGCAAATAGATACCAGCTGGCTAGGGCTAAGGGGTGTCAACGTTTGGGCTCTGGTTGCAGCCAGAGCTTTGGGAACCTCCCACCTCGCAGGGTCCTAAAGCCCAGGCTCCAGCACGAGCCTGAATGTCTACGCCACAATTAAACAGCCCTTAGCTTGAGTCTCGTGAGCGTGAGTCAGCTGTCATGGGCCAGCCAGGGATTTTTAAACGCAGTGTAGACATACCCTCACGCTAAAATGCCACAATGAATGTTGCCTATGCAGGTTTAATTCAGGCCTAGTGTGTATACATTATGATACAGTCTTTAATTTCAAAGTTTTTTTTAAAACACGAGAGTCCTGGCTCATTCAGTGCACACGACGGATCTGCTCTGGGGATGAATCAGTGTTGTGTCGTGCAGAGGGGGTCTGTTGGACCCCCTTCTCATTTGTTGCAGAAGTTGGAAGGTTTTTAGCGAATGAGGCAGGTGAATGCAGGAAGAGAACCAAGAATCTCATGGTTAGGGCAGATGAACACTGCCCTGCAGACCTAGACTCTATCTCTGCCTCTGCCACTAAGTTTCTATGTGATTCTGGGCAAGTCACTTACAACCAACTTTTTACAAGTAGTCACTTCTGCATGTAATTAAAGGCTATATCATAATGCATACATACATAGGGCCGAATTACAGTTGAACAGGCAACCTTCTTTCTGGCTTTTTCTAACTTTAATGTGCTTATCTCTGCAACCTTTTAATCCTTGTAAAATCCTTAACTTTGTATTTTTTACTTCAGGGGTAGGCAACCTATGGCACATGTGCTGAAGGCGGCACGCAAGCTAATTTTCAGTGGCACTCACACTGCCCGGGTCCTGGTCAGCAGTCCGGGGGGCTCTGCATTTTAATTTAATTTAAAATGAAGCTTCTTAACTTCTTAAACATTTTAAAAACCTTATTTACTTTACATGCAACAATAGTTTAGTTATATATTATAGACTTATAGAAAGAGACCTTCTAAAAACGTTAAAATATATTACTTGCACGCGAAACCTTAAATTAGAGTGAATAAATGAAGACTCGGCACACCACTTCTGAAAGTTTGCCGACCCCTGTTCTACTTTTTAATTATTTAGTTTATTGATGACAGCAACCTTAACTAATATTAAACGAAGTCTGTGAATTTCTTTATTTTAATATAATTTATATATATGTGCTATTTAAATAATAAAGCATTTAAACATTTGTTGACTTCAATGTATACGTTAACCTTCATATTTCAACACTCATGGCCATGTTGACAAATATTCTAAAAGTAATTAAACTGTATTCAAGCAAAACACGTTTTTAATGCAACTTCCTTCAGTTTTACTGCAACTTCTAGATGATACACAATTAAAAAAAAAAGAAACAAGAAAACCGAGTAAGGATTCATAGCTATAAATTTCCCACCCTTTTTAAAAAAAAGGTAGATATTCAGAAAGACATACCGCAGCATATAAATAATATACATAAAAAAAGAGCTGCAATTTTGTATTTTATTTTTGTGTAATTCTTTCTAAGGAAAGTAAGAAACAATTACCCTTTGAAAAGAAACTTCCCCACTTACACATTACAAACCCCAAAGAGCACAGCAGGAGCTTATCAGAACCCAATCTGCTTTTGTTATAGCCCCTCCTCTGACCCTTCTTTGTAATAATGTTATGATAGCTTGAGGTAAATCAGTTATTAAAGGCTGCCATTGCCGTGACAACCAGGGCAATAGTGACTCTCCCCAAGTATGCAAGTAAACTGAAGGGAGATGAGTGACTGAGTATTCTCTGATGTCAAAAATGGTACTGCTCAGGCAGTAGCAGGAGGCAGAAAATGAGCACTGCGTGAGGTTGTCAAGTTGTCTTGAATAGCTCACAAACATGAGTACCAATCTCAGGGCAGAGTGTTACAAACTAGGGCACAAACTCCACATTGGTGCTGGGTTCTATACTTACATTTCACCAAATATCAAATGTAAACTCCTCAAGCAGTATAACAGCCTTAACATGGAGTCACAGACAGTCCCCTTCGGTACTCTGGTCTATCTTGCCAACCAGGTAAGCTTGCTTTTGTGATGGTCCCTTACACCAAAAATCACAATATTCAGCTAACTACCCTCCCAAGAATGTCACCCAGGAAAGGATGGGTGGGTTCCTTGCAACCTGAGTCTGACTATTATCATTACCAACATCTTTGTAAAACCCTAGGGGCTAAGCGCAGGCCAAACTGAAGCATTCGGTACTGATAATGTTTCCTGTCCTAAACTAACCTCAGAAGTCTGTAGTGGCATAGTCTGATGGGGATATGGCAATATGCATTGGCTAGATCTATTGAAGAAGTCCCCCCAGGACAGGGATGACACCACAGAAGCCAGAGTCTGCATCCAAAACTTCATTTTCTTCATCCACATGTTGAGCCTTCTGAGGTCAGGAATGGCTCTGATACCCTCATGTCTGTTTTTGCACAGTGAAATAGATGGACTAGGAGATGGGGGAAACTGCCTGTTAGCTTCAGTTCTGGGGGGGAGGCCTATGCAATCTTTGTCATAAAGTAGATTTTTGGTGGGGAGGGGAGGTCCCACTAGATTTCCCCGCAGATCTCAAATCCACTGTTTTCCCTTGAGGAATCTGTTGTCCCTTTGCTGGCATCTCTGTGAAGACGAAAAGTGCCTCTATCTGAAATCTGGTCTGTATTCTTTTCTGTGGGCATTTAGTGGAGCAGGGAGAGTCTGTTTGGAGTTTGCCGCATTATCAGCCACCGCCTTCTCCAGCTTTTCTCCAGAAAGGGGGGAGCCTGCAAACTTGGCTGAACATAGGACCCGCTTACATTGTCCACCTGCCTTCCAGGAATGTAGCCACAGGTGGCACCTGGCTCCTGAGCAGGAAACCATGGATCAGGGTGAGAACCTCATTGCGCCCATTCAGAAATCAGCTACAAATGCTGATGCTACGGTGAGTTTCTTTAAAATGGAACCAAATTCAGGGTCATCTCTGTATTTAAAGGCTTTGAGATATTCCATCAGGACAGAGATGCTATTGCAAAGCAGGTACCTGCCAGAGATGCTTGGAGGATGGCAGAGGAAGCTTCAGTGTTCTTTTTGAGAATGGCCTCCATCTTTCTATCTGTGGGTTTCTTAAGGTAGAACTCCCACTCTGAGGAAATAACCATATCCCAGACAATGACGTTACAGCGGCATCCACCTTCAGTAACTCTGTAACAGAGCCCTTTGGTTCTTGAATATTATCTGAATTCACTCTTCTCAGTGTGCTTCCCCTTATCAGGCTTGTTCCATTCATCCCTAATCACTTCCTCAAAGGAACAGTGAAGGGTATTGCAGTCTCAGGGGAGGATTTTGAGGGAAGAAATGTATTCTGGGGTTTACTCTCAGGAACCTGTTCAGGTTGGATTTGAAATGTGGAATAAACCTTGTTGCACATAACTTGAAAACAACCACCAAAACACACCGTTGATGTATTTTCTCCTCATCCTGTTCAGATTCAGGATCAGCCAGTTCACTTTCCCCAGTGGAGGAGTGGGAGGAAAGAGGAATAGAGGACTCATATCTCCTGTATCTTTTGTGTTTTCCCCTTTTTTGATTTTTTAACCCTTTGTGTGTGCTTTGGGAGTGTAGGCTGTCTGCTGCCGCTCTGGCGAGGCCTTTTGCAGCTTCCTTTTCTTAGGGCCTGAAGCTTTCTTCAGAGGTCTGACGCAGAATCGTCTCCCTCTGGGTTCCATTTGCCCCCTGGGAAGGGGGAACTCGTCCGAGTCCGCCTGGTCACCTTGGGAAGGAGGTGGGATGATTAGAAGTCCTCCTTCTTTCCCCACAGTACTCATGACCCACTTTGTGGCAGTGGGAGGGGATTTGTGGCCCTGCAAACCTCCCCTCTTTGTCTTGCAGGTGTTCCCCTCGGACTTACCCTGACTCGAGTGGTCAAGTTCCTCTTCACTTCTCGCTGCTCTTCATGGGAGTTTTCTGGTCCACCTTTCCCCCATTAGAGTTGCGGCTGTCTTGGGGGGCAGGAGTTCCTACCTGCTTGCCCGCAGCCCTGGAACCTAGTGGACACAGACACAGGCTGGGCACAACTCACCATCTGCCAAGACTAAGAAAGCTGCCTTACAAATAAAGCATGATTTGGATTTAACTATGTGCTTTCCTGGCTGCTGTGCCATGCCTGCAAGGGACAGAGGAGAGGGCGAGGAGATGCTGCAGTGGAGGCTCAGAGAGGATTAACCCCCGAGTGGTTAATTGACCCAGGGAGGAGAAAGAAGTCAGAAGAGAGGGAGAACAGTGCTCCCCACTATCCAAACAATGGGGAGAAACAGCTCAAATTGAAAAGGTAAGCACATAGGCAGAGAATCTGGCAGCAAATGGAAGCAGAGAGGTTGTGACTGGAGCATGTGGTGTGAAAACGCTGATCCACCTCCATGAAGCCGCAAAGAGAGGAGAGCTGCCCAAGTGTTCTTTATTGTGAGACATGCTGGGCAGTAGAATAATCAAGTTCAATAAATCCAACAGCGAAGAACATGAATACGTGTAGAAGGAACTTTTCACCATGCCTTATCGTGAAAAGAAAACACAGCACTTATATGTCTAAAAGCTAACATCAATAAGCTTTCGGTCAAGATTCATGGACTTGTCTCTTCTCTTCTGGAAGGCTAACATGAAATTCCTTCCGTCAGTTTAGTGAATTTTGCCTCCAAGTGCCTATTTATTAACACATTTTATAGCTGAAAAATTTCTATTGCAGGTTTCCGACAAACTGTGCTCTCCAACAGAATTAGTTAAATTTAATGTGAATGTGATAGTAAAACCATTCTGGAACAATCACAGAGCTTCCTCTGAGAAGTGGTGTATTGCTCTGCATTTTGATATGGAGAGTCTCATGGGAGAAACTGAAAAACAGTCTCTCTCTTCAGTACATCAGTAGTCAGTTTCTTTTGCATCTCATTTAAAAACAAAGTTCTGGGGAAAATATGTGCAGTGCTAGGTTTACTAATTAATATTGTTTCTTTATCACTGACAAAAGAAATGTTACAAATGACAGTGAAATAAATCATCAATAAATGTCTTTAACCCACTCATGCTACAAGATATTTAAATCATTTAATTGGATTTAAAGCACTAACTAGCAATGCTAAGAAAAAATGTTTTTTGATATTAAAAATTAATAATATAAAAATGGAATTTATACATAGATCCAAAGAATTGACTTGAAATACTTAGTGTTCCCATAAATTTTATCACCTCAGGATGGGATGCAGAGGTAAAGTTTCTTAACACCTTAAATTACTGCCTCTTGGAGCAGCTAGTCCTCGAACACACAAGAGGAGAGGCAATTCTTGATTTAGTCCTAAGTGGAGTGCAGGATCTGGTCCAACAGGTGAATATAGCTGGACCACTTGGTAATAGTGATCACAATATAATTAAACTTAACATCCCTGTGGTGGGGAAAACACCACAGCAGCCCAATACAGTAGCATTTAATTTCAGAAAAGGGGACTACACAAAAATGAGGAAATTAGTTAAACAGAAATTAAAAGGTACAATGCCAAAAGTGAAATCCCTGCAAGCTACATGGACACTTTTTTAAAAGACACCATAAGAAAGGCTTAACTTAAATGTATACCCCAAATTAAAAAAAAAAACATAGTAAGAGAACCAAAAAAGTGCCACTGTGGCTAAATAAAGTAAAAAGCAGCGAGAGGCAAAAAGGCACCCTTTAAAAAGTGGAAGTTAAATCCTAGTGAGGAAAATAGAGCACAGACTCTGTCAAGTGAAGTGTAAAAATATAATTAGGAATCCAAAAAAGAATTTGAAGAACAGCTAGCCAAAGATTTAAAAAGTAATGGCAATTATTATTATTTTTTTTTTTTAAAGTGCATCAGAATCAGGAAGCCTGCTAAAAAACTAGTGGGGCCACTGGACAATCAAAATTCCAAAGGAGCACTCAAGGACAATATAGCCATTGCAGAGAAACTAAATGAATTCTTTGCATCGGTCTTCACGGCTGAGGATGTGAGGGAGATTCCCAAACCTGAGCCATTCTTCTTAGGTGACAAATCTGAGGAACTGTCCCAGACTGAGGTGTAGTTAAAGGAGGTTTTGGAACAAACTGTAAACTAAACAGTAATAAGCCACCGGGACCAGATGGTAGTCACCCAAGAATTCTGAAGAAACTCAAATGTGAAATTGCAGGACTACTAACTGTGGTTTGTAACCTATCATTCAGTCAGCAGGCAAAAGTTGGTCAAGATAGGGAGCTATCAGAAGAAAAACGTAAAACAGTGAAGAATAGCCAATAAGAAGACCTCAAAGGAGAAGCAGTAGCCACAGCAGCTGCAGTACCACTTACAGAAAAGAAGGAGCCTTAGAGAGCAGAGGGAGAGAAGAATATGGAGAGTAAGCACGACAGCTATAGTGTAAAATATAGATAGAAATAGGATTGATGAATGTGTCTCTGTACGTTTGGGTTAATAAAGATGTGTGTTTTTGTTATGAATTCTGTTCTATATGTATAAAGTTTAAGATTGCTGTCAGTGACTGCAGGGGACTGATCGCTGCATGCAGAACACAGCCGCTTAGTATTGCTTTAACTATATACTTATGGTTCAGGAGCTTTTAACCTGTACCCAAGGATTGTGCTAAGGGATTTATGTTTACGTTTTGATTTATTTGTACACAGAGCAGATCAGTTATTGTTTTTGATGAGTCATCAAGCCACCCATAGTGCGATGATGCCACTAGACCACGATGTGCTCAGGACAATTCTTCCTGCATTGGAATCTGTCCCCAAAATAGCTGATTAATGATGGGATCCAATCCCACACCAGGACTGAGCTTGACTGTCAGCCATGGTGAAGAAGATTCTCTTGGAAAGGGGTTGGAATCCACAGCCATTCAAAATGACCAGTCGCATAGCAGGCAGATTTTTATTTTGTTTGGGTGGATCAACTAGTACTAAATACAGGGTTTGTTTTCTTAGGGGAAGTTCTCCCTCAAGAATCTATGCAGAGGCTGTATTTTAAAGTTAGGATACAAGGCACTGTGATTGTCTAGCTCTCCTAGCCAAGGGCAGAATTGACTAATGATAGAAAGAGTGTTTGGCCAGATTAACCAGTCAGCACTAGAGTCAGCAGGGAGAATGCTTCCCCCACAACACAGTACAGGCAAGTTCACCAATTATACCCAAGACAGGGTGAGTACTGTGAATATCTGTGGATGAATCTAACTTTGGGGACATAGTGTGGTCTGTCCTGTGTATGTGACCTCATGTAAGGTTGAAGGCTTGTTAATTAGGAATAATTTACTAATGAACTTCAGTCCTCTAATTAATTGCCATGGTTATACACAGGTTTCTAAGCCTAATCCTTACACGTTAACTACTGAGAAAGGGGCAATGCAACTGTAGATTTTCACCCAGCATCCCAATTAGTGCTGAAGGTGACTGTGAGGCCCCCAAGAGAGGCTAATATGCTAGTCCTGGTTAAGCCAGGCAGGTGTAGAAATTGGAAACATAATTTGGTAGGTAGCCAAAGCTCAGAAAGCAACAATAAAGAGAGCAAGGAGTTAAAATGTGAGTCTGCAGAAATGCCACAGCCTGTGGATACAGAAAGAGGAAGTCGTTTTTTTGTTTTTTAAACAGGCAGGCTTTGAATCTTCACAGCAGTCTTCTGTCATTTGTAAAACTCAACTATGATCTTAAATGTAGTGGGGCTTATGTGTGTGATATCTCTCTAAAAGGAAAAGGCAAGATTTTTCTGAGTACTGTGCTGGAAGGCTTATGGGTGGAAGAGGCATTTATTAATTTGACCTTTGAGAAAACTCTTGTTAGGATGGATTTGTTTAAGAGGTTAGTTGAGGTCCATAAAGAAACAGTGATAGTCCTCAAGAAAAAAGTATTCTGCACAGTGCAATAACAGAAAAGGCCTCTGAGGAATCAGGGTATATATGCATTAAATATTCAGGTTGGCAATGGGAAGTTATTGCATTATAAGGTACATTGGATTATAAGGAATAGCCAGCAAGGACTTGTCAAGAACAAATCATGAGAAACCTAATTTCCTTTTTATACAGGGTTACTGCCCTAGTGTATAGAGGGAAGCAGTAGAGGTGACATATCTTGATTTTAGTAAGGCTTTTGACTCAGTCCCACATGACATTCTCATAAGCAAACTAGGAAAATGTGGTCTAGATGAAATTACTATAAGGTGGGTGCACAACTGATTGAAAGACTGTACTCAAAGTGTAGTTTTCAATGGTTCATTGTCAAACTAGGATGATATATCTAATGGGGTCCAACAGGCAGCAGTCTAGGGTCAAATACTATTCATTAATGATTTTGCCAATGGAGTGGAGAGTATGCTTATAAAATTTGCAAATGACACCAAGCTGGGAGACGTTGCAAGCACTTTGGAGGACAAGATTAGATTCAAAATTACCTTGACAAATTGGAGAATGGGTTTGAGTTCAACAAGATGAAATTCAATAAAGACAAGTGCAAAGTACTACACTAATGCAGGAAAAAAATCAAATGCACCATTACAAAATGCGGAACAACAGGATAGGTGGTAGTACTGCTGGAAAGGATCTGGGGTAATAGAGGACCACACATTGAATATGAGTCAACAATGTGATGCGGCTGTGAAAAAGGCGAATCATTCTGGAGTGTATTAACAGTAGTGTTGTATGTAAGATACAGGAGATAATTGTCCTGCTCTTCTTGGCACTGGCAAGGCCTCAGCTGGAATACTGTGCCCAATTCTGGGCATCACACTTTAGGAAAGACATGGATAAATTGGAGAGAGTTCACAGGAGAGCAACAAAAATGATAAAATGTTTAGAAAACCTGATCTATGAGGAAAGGTTAAAAAAACTGTGCATGATTAGTCTTGAGAAAAGCAGACTGAGGAGGGGGGCCTTATAACAATCTTCAAATGTTATGTAGGTTAGATAGTAGGAAAACCTTTCTAATCATAAGGGTAGTTAAGCACTGGAATAGGCTACTATGGGAGGTTGTTGAATCCCCATCATTGGAGGTTTTTAATAAGTGGTTGGACAAACACCTGTCCAGAATAGTCCGGGTTTACTTAATCCTGCCTCAGCATAGGGAGCTAGACTTGTTGACTGTTTCTATGATTATGCACAGGTAGCGAAAGATCAGGAACAAGCTGTGCACATAGGAGCATGAGGAGGTTATGTGGATTTGGGTCATGGTGTTTTGTGGTCACAAAATAGGCATGGCTCATACCCCCTTTCTAGTGAGCCTAGACAAATGTGCTCAGAAAAGAGTATTCCATACGTTTGTCATGTAGTCTCTGAAATGGATGCCCTAAATCTCTGCTGGGGATAGTAGGGGGGACTATGTGCCCTGTCATTAGGAAAGGGCAGAATTCTCAAGGTAAACAAGCCTTTCAAACCCTTCCCCCGCCGCCGAGAGTTTGTAGCCACTGCATTTAGATCTTGTGGAAAGAACCCTGTTATCACCTAGTGACTAATCCCATGCAGAGTGCAGTCAGGTTTCCTTCTCAAAGTGAAGCTGGTTATTTGGTTGTTGAAAGATTCTACTGCTCTGAGCTTAGGATTCCTATAATTGGAGAAATGCCAGAGGAAACACAGCAAGAAAGTAGCTCTGGCAAACTGATTCAGACTTCCCCACAGTGATGATTACCTTGGTGCCAATCTGGGAAAAATCACTGTTACAAGGTGATCCAGAGTGAGTTGGTTGAGGACCAGCTGGTTTTCTCAGGAAAATAAATCGATCCTGAGGAAACTGCTTTTTTTCCTGAAATTCTTGAAAGCCAAGTAGAATTTAAAGAATCTGAGTTCCTCCCTGGATCTGAGGAACAGACAAAGCAATAGATCCAGTTAATAGATGCCACCAATAGGATAAAAAAATCCTGCTATATAATCTAAATCCAGCCTTTCATGAAAATAAAATTAAGATTGTTGACACTTTCAAATAACATGCATTTCCCATGGATACCACACTTTAAACACTTTTAGAAAGCAAGGACTTTCATGAACACAGGGTGTAACCTGAAGATATTACTTAAAGCACCCAATGGTCCAAGATCAGTTGAGATCAGGCCGACAGGAAGGGGCACAGGCAGTCGACGAAAGAGTGGAAGGGTGGATCCTGGGAAGTGACTGGGGCACCGTCCTCGATCGCACGCTCAAAATGTCTGCTTCTGGCCTCCTTGATTCCTGAAAGGGCCAGGCTGAGCAGACGAACAGGAAGACGACGGGTGTCGCTGCTTAGGCCCTTTGTCTCTATCCTTTCTCCTGTAGGTGCTCAGCTGGGGAAGTCCCCCAGGACCAAGCCAGGGGAGGTAGAGGACGAAACAGCTTCCTGGCCTGCTGAGCTGTATGAAGGCCCAAGAAACAGAGGGTGGCACAGGAGTCTTTAAGGCCGTGGAGCCTTGTGTCCGTGAGCTTCAGAGAAGAGCCCCGCCCCCTCAAACGAGAGGTCCTGAATGGTGTCCTGCATCTCCTGGGATAACACAGAGGACTGCAGCCAGGAGCTGTGCCTCATGGCCACCACAGAGGCGACCACCCTGGCCGCTGAGTCTGTAGCGTCTCAGGCCACCTGAAGGGCCCCTCTCGCCACCACTCTGCCTTCGTCCACATGCAGGACGGAGCGCAGACTCCATGAGGAGGGCCCTCCAGCAGATATCCCACTCCTTTTGGATTCTAGGGCAAAAGTTTTTACAGATTCTGCACTTGTCCTTTCTATGGTACTCCCCTAAACACTTCAAAAAGATGTCGGGGGGGGGGGGGGGGGTTACTAATAGGCATCAGCTGTTGCATGACAAGCATGGTTTGAAGCCTGGAGAACTGGGCATGCCCCGCTCTGGGGTGAAGTCCCAGCCAGGACTCGAACTACCAAACTAACCTAACACTTAACTTAATGTCTAACTAAGTACCTACAAACTATATACAAAGAAGATAGACAATGGTCTGTAAAGAACCGCTAACGCTCTTGCAATGCAAGACAAGGCGCTCCGACCGACACAGGCGGTAAGAAGGAACTGAGAAGGCGTAGGGTCGGCGGGGCCTAATATATCAGTGCATGAGTGCGGCACTCAAGGGGACACCATAGCCGACCCTGAGGATACTGCTAAGGCAAAAATCTCTGATGACTGTGCATGTGGGCACACACACACCTAGAATGGAATCGACATGAGCAAGCACTGGAAGAACTTTGGTTGGCTTAAAAGTTTACCTACCAGTGATACTGACGGTTGATACTGGAAACATGCCTATAAAGTTGATGCTTACAAAACGTTCATGAGCATAATTTTCTTCTGGTGTTAGCAATAATACAAGCTTTAATTAAGGCTATTTTACATAGAAAATATGATTAAGCAATGTTTTCTATACAAGAATTATTCACTTGCCTAGGAAAAGCTAAAGGAGGCTTTTTTAATTTAATGGAATAGAGTAATGGTGTAGTCATTTTTTTTTGTAAACAATGAAATTGTTCTGCAGCATTAGTCAGTAGTTCCTCTTTAGAAATGGATATGTTCCAAAGTCTATCTCCATATCAAAAGGGGAGAGGGAAAAAGAGATGTAAGAAGAAAGTAATAACTCATAACTTTGGGGCCTATTTAATAATCACCCAGACATCAAGGCTGTTTAGAAAAGATAGGATAGAGGGCAGAGAGAAAACTCAAGATCTAATGGTAAGATTTCTTCAGAGTGTCTGAGGAAATGGAGTCTCTGGAGCTTTTCACAAGAGTGTAATATTGGTACAGCTGAATAATCCTTTCCCTTTCTCCCCCCCACCCTCATCTGTGAATGAATGAATTAAAAAATTGATACCAAACATTACGTTATTATATAATGTGCCAGATACAGTCGTGAAAAACAGGGAGCTTGATGGAATCTAATATTATGATTAAAAGAAGTTATATGTATAAAAAGGAAGTCAACTATAAACGATACAGCTTTAGGCAAAATACTGTAACCTTTAATGACAGGTTTAACCTCATGGGCAATCCTGTTAAAAAAATAAAGGGGTTGCATTCATATTGATTTATTTTAGTTTAGTGACAGGTAAAGTAACAGTAGAAGTAAGACTAATATTTGAAGTCAACCATGCTTATGCTATCAAGTTAGTGAAATACACCAGGGCTAAAAAAGGTAGTAAATAAAGGAACTGAAACCAAGTAGTGTGTTTATAAGGACATTTGATCACAGAGTGGAATAATTAGAAATGTAACTGTTGTATTAATAATGCACAGACTCAGCTCAGTACAAAGGTCCCACCATTGTCGCTAAAACAAGGAGAAGACTTATACAGCTGTTCCTGACTGCTCGAGACTCACAGTTCTTGAAGCAACTTAGCATTGTATAATGGACTGTTAAAACAAGTTTAAAAGGCATCAAAGAACAGGAAGGGACTTTGTATACATTATATTAACTTTAAACTGGACATTTCAAAAGTGAGCAAGGTACTGATGGAGAAACTGCAACATGGGCAAGCAAAACTGCAAAGTTGGCCAAGGAATGCATTAAAAAGGGGGCTCGTGGAGGTAAGTTGCAGACTGGAGCAAACCAGACGGCGTTTGAGATGCACTCCTGTCGACTCCATTTGCGCTCCTCGTTCTGGTGGAGTACCGGAGTCGACGGGAGAGCGCTCAGCGGTCGATTTATTGTGTCTATACTAGAAGCGATAAATCAACCTCCACTGGATCCATCACTGCCTGCCGATCCGGCGTGGAGTGTAGACAAACCCTACCCATAGTTAAGGGTTTCATATTGCCTGTCAAGCTCTAGGTGCTTACAAACATAAAACAGAAGTGTACAAAAATCTTGAAATTGCACTTGGTCTCAACAGCTGTCATAAATGTAGGAGTTTATGTTAGATAGTTAGGAATGAGAGTCAGATCCTGGGGCTAATATAATCTGTGGGGAAGTAGGTTAAAAGGGTTGATGCCTATAGAACTATTGGGAGAGAGACTTTGGTGCATTGGCATATAAGTAACTGACTAAATTGTCTTGTGCTTTAGCTTTGGATTCTCCCTGTTCCTGTATCACCCCGTTGCCTTAGTTGCCCAGAGTTGACCAGTTTTCTAGTTTATGTTGACCAAACCATAGTCAAATAATATTTTTGTCTTCTTATATCCTAAACTATTAGGTGTGATTGTTAAGGGTATTTAATAAAATTCTATTAAACTAAATTTAACGCTCAAGTCCTTTTCATTAGTTAAGCAATCAAAATTAAAAGAAATCTACGAAAGATGGTACTGGTAATCAGTTAAGCAATTACTTAATTAAGGTTTGTTTTATATCTTATCTTTCTCACAGTATCATATCTTGTAGATTTCTGCACTCAGAGTTAGCTCAGATTTTTTTCAGACTAGTTTCCCCTTAATCCTGTCATTTCTATTTGTGTCCTAACTATACTTCTCACTGTCTGGTAGTTCACCAGCATTGTCAACACTTTTGATATATAATGCCTTCCCTCAACCCTCGTCCTTTTTTATCCACTACACAGATTGTATCAGTTTATACGGACATTTCTCTCTCTCTCTCACACACACACACACACACACACACACACACAATGGTACTTTTTAAAGAGTGTGTTACTGTGCAAGCCATAATTTCGAAGCTTCTGACTTTTGTGGGTTTAAGTTCTGAACCATTAGATATATTAATAAATCATCATGTTGACTATCTTTATATTTATCCAATGGATCTATCCAGTTCATTGAACTGGCAAATTGATTTTGTATTAATTAATGCATATATTATTTAAAAAGTGTTATTTTACACAGAAACACAGATGAGATGCTATTAAGATGCAATTACTATATGTATTTTAAAGAGAATAATTATTTAAATTTCAATGTCAAATTTTTATCCTAGTTACTTTATTTACAAAAAGAGATTTCTTAATAATTAATGAACACTTTAAGTAGTTAACCAAGATTTTCAGTACTGAGGAATAGCAGTACACACTAATCCCACAAAGATTAAAACATCCTACAAAATATTTGAACCAATTAAAATAGGTTTAGGCAGTTGATCAGTTCCATCTTTTTCCCATGAGAGCAGGTAGAATTTTGAACCATTAAAATCAATGTTCTCCCAAGAAACCCATTTCTTTTCCCAGCATGCGCCAATACAATTTCTGCTCAGAGAGCCCAATTCAGCAAAGTATTTATGCATATGCTTATGTAAACATGGTTTAAGTCCATCACTATATGCAGTAGCAGCACTTAAGTATATGTCAAAGTCTACCTAAGATTCATTGACTACAATGGGACTTTATTGAATCAAGGTTCTCAAATACCCTTATTCACAGTCCCTATTCTCTGCTCCTCCTAAACATCTCTCCTTAATGCTTCCTTCACCCATACTTCCTCCTGCACTTAAACAGTTTCCATGTTCATCTCTGCAAAGTTGCTTTCTTTATCCTTCAAATCTCCTCTTAAGCCCATGTCTTCCTGGAATTGTTCCTACACAGTTCTCACATATAATCACCAGACCCTCCCTTAGCTGAACTGTTATCCTCTCTCATCTTGCCTTGATTAGAACTTGTCTAAATGGGAAAGGTTTTTTTTCAGAATATAGGCTTCCACTTTAACTATTCAAGAATAACTATTCTGAAACAGTAAGTCCACACTGCTTTGTTTATGTGGACTTAAGCTACTTCCTTTTTGAATCACTGTATCCAACACTTTTTCAAAATAAACATACAGCATTCTGGACAGTTATCCTATGGAGCAATGTTCTCCTACTAGATGCTTTGCATTCGGGGATTTTTCTTGTGGGGCTTTGTCAGATACCCACCAAAAAGGCACTGGAATTTTGGCACTTGGGGTCAAACTATAAATTCCAATGATACCTCTCCTGTCATCCAGTAATTCATGAGCCAGTGCCATATTCAAACTGCTGAACACCATGAGCCTGAGCCATTAATACAAACAAGCTAATGAACATGCATTGGCAATCACACAACTGGAGGGCTTTGGATGACTTGGGAGACAGGTATGGTGATGCTGCAGTGGTGATACAGGAAGAGGAGGATGAAATCGAGCAGTTTCTGTACATGAACTTTTTCTGGAGTGGCTTCATTCAGTGGACTGCCACTTCTGGGATCAGCAGATTAGCACTGAGTGGTTGACCAGGATAATGATGCAGAATTGGGATAATCAGCAGTGGTAGCAGAACTTCAGAACTCTATGGCTCTGATCTTGCAATTCATAGCACCTGTGAACACTGCTGTACCTGCATGCGTAAACTGCAGTATTGGCCTATGTTTATAAAGTACAGTGTAAATTTATGGTGCTATAGAAAGGACTATTAATAATATAATGCAGGGTATTATGACAGAATAAAAACAATGGTCCAGAGCTGTTACCCTGCACAAAGTGAAAAAAGATCCAAATCTATACTATATTGAATATATCTTCATAAGTTTCTGCATAAACTGATTTTATTCCAGCCAGTCATAACCCTACCTGTATATACTAATGGTACACAATCTACTTATATACCTGTGTGCAACCATGGTAAATTAAATGACTGCATAGTATGGGCACACCTAATTCCATTTTGCAAATTTCTACAGGTTTGAGAGATTGTCCCTATAGTAAAAATGAGAGTTTAAGTAACAAGGCTTTTCTATTCAGGCCAATGAAACCATTCATGGTTCAGGTGATAAAGAACCATATTAAGCTGTGGGGTACGGAGTTGCAACTCCCAATATTGCATGACACAGAATCTTTGATTTTTTTTATAATATTGCACAAAATGAATACAAACTCTATGCTTTCTAAATGTGTACCTACCAGGATTTATCAATTAATTTGTCAAAGAATGGATCTGATGAATTCGGCAATATTTTCAAGCTTTTTTCCATTACTCATCCAGCTCTAGTATCTATTCATGTATGATAATGCCACAACAAATGCATGCACATACACAGCGAGCAACATAACTTTACTGCCTCAGATATGCACTCTTTCCTAAAGTATGCAACAAAAATGTTAAACAATTTGTCTGAATACCAAACCATGTAACAGTCCCATATCAAGAAATCATATACCTACGTGTGTTCTAACTTGAATATTTACCTGCATACTTATCCACAAATTTACCTATAAATATCCATTTAAAAACCACAAATTGCTGTTCACTAAGCTGTGATCTAAAAATATTTGCTCATTTAAATAGCTAATTGTACATTTTTATAAAACTAACCCAGTATATAGTATTGATTAAAAAGTTCAACACAATAATTTAATATTTTAAAGGTTATTGTTAATGAATTAAATATCTGAAATAAACATCCATAATACAAAGTCCTAACCTAATAACCTTCCACAAATACAAAATTAGAAGGACTTAATTATTTAAACTCTGGTTTAAATAAATAAATAAACCAAGTATTTATTTAAAATCTTCTTTACAAATCCATATCATCTCTATTTTGAATATAAAAGAATAGTTTGCTCAGTCTGCCTTTTTCCTAGCATATGCATGAATGGATTTAATATTCTAAGTCTGACTTCTTTGACATTCCTAATTAAACAAACAAACCATTTTAATAAATGATTGTAATTGCTTTTAAACTAATATACATAAAATTAGCAGCAAACTAGAACAATCCAATATATAAGTGGAATATTTATAATTATAGACTTTGTCAATAATAAAGTGCACCAACTGTGCACATATCTGACTTGCAAGAGAAACAAGAATGCTAATCAGTTCATTAGAGGCTTCTAGGTTGTGATATTTAGCGACAGGATGTAATAGCTGACATGTCCATGGAGCATAATTGTACTCAGGATGAAAAATTGTTTCCAACAAAGCACCATCCTTCCTGTTTCAGATTTCCTGCTGGCTGCTTTTTATGAGCCGCATACCTTTCAAGACACCAGCATCATTCAACTTCCTCTGTCATAGAAATAAAAGTAAAGATAGGTCCAAACTTCATCATGCTGCGTAGGATTATCTAACCTTTACATCAAGCATCCTTTGCTTTAGTAATTTATTGTAGCTCCTGTTTTCCTGAAAGTGAGCTTCTTTAATTAGTGTGCTCACAGGCATTATCAGAAACCATACGCAAGTCTACTGTTCCTAAATTACTGCCTGTCTACAGGGAGAGTTAATAGGTGAGGCTAACTACTTCAGTTAACAGTATTTACTGATCAAAACAATAGTTAAAATGTCACATTTGGATATTCTAATATGGGAAAATAATTGGGAAAAATGGTCATGACGTGTTCTGTACCAACAAACTTATTCTAATGTCAAACAAGACTAAAACAGCCCACAATATATCTGACTTAAGGGAATCAAAGAATATGCTACTCCTATTACAATATACTATTTTAATTGCCTCTCAGAGTAGCAAAAATCACATTGGTGTCTAAATTATTAGTGGTCTCAAGGATAATGCTTTTTAATATATTGACTTATCAAATATTCATAATGTAACACAAATGTATCAAAATACATTAAAATAAATCCTTTATAAGAATAATCAATACTAATCCACCAAAAGAAAAGTAGCATGATTCTACTTCATCACATGCTTGTCTATTCTCAGAAGCCCATAATAATGGGAGCTATATAAAATCCTATTTAGTATTCTATGCCATTTTAAATTTGCTAGGAAAAGGTTTTACAAATAAAAATCCTCCCCAATTTCCCTGTTTCCTCAATAATTCTCACATTCTGATTGCTTGTTTTCCTCTTGCCACGTTGTATACGTCACATATTCCCTATCCACCACAAGTATCTAACACCAAACCCATTTGTTGCATAAAGCCAGCACCTCTAACAAAACATTTCAGTACATTAACTTTTAACTTAAAATTATTCTCGCTCTTGTCTCTGTGGGGGAAACTCTTCTGAATGGGAATGGAAGCAGTGTTATCCCTTGAGTCTTCAGACACTGAAACAGTAGCTCTGTGAAGGTGTGAACTACACCACTTATCTCCATGGTTAACTCCAAAGCATAAACATGATGTTAGAATTGTCAACACAGTTAACTATTTCAGTGTTTATCACTTTAACAGAAATTTCCAACTAATGTTAGTTTTTTTAGATTGAAACAAATGCTTCCCATCCTCTATCAGTTTAAAATGAATAGCTGAACAGAGGAGCCTTGCAGTACTGTGTGTCTTGCCCTTGAACCTCTGAATGAACTCTTACACAATGGAGTGACGAAAAAACGGTTACCTACCTTTTCGTAACTGTTGTTCTTTGAGATGTGCCAACGTACACAGTCATCAGAGATTTTTGCCTTAGCGGTATCCATAGGGTCGGCTGTGGGTGGAGGAGGATATAACATTAAAGAAGTTGTTGGACTCCTCCGCTAGAATCTTGACCTCCAAGTTCAGGTTGGTAGCCACCCTTTTGAGCAGGGCCTGGTGCTCCTTGAATTCATCGGGGGGAGGGAAGGGGGAAAGCTGCTTGTTTAGGTGGGGCCTGCTACCACTTTGTCCGGCGACAACGAAGACGACTGCACAGCAGAGGGAAGGGGTGGCTTCCCCTTGCTCATTTGGGGATGGATCCTTGGGCGTCAGGGTCCACTGTGTTGCCCCTGCATTGGATTCCGCACTGTGCTCCAACTTGGGTGCCGGCTGCAACTTGTTCAATTCAGCCTGGGAGGAATGGTGCGAGTACGGGACCAGCATAACAGGTACACCCCATGGGTTCCAGTACTGGCACTGAGTGGGCCATTGCCCCTGCCTCCACACTGCTGCCGCAGGAACCACACCGGTCTCGCAGGCTGGTGGTGATTCAACTTCTATAGGCGAGGGGCTGAACTCCACTTCAGGCTCAGACCACTGCCCTTCTGGTGACGAGGGCAGCGCCATAGATGCCTGACAGGGCCGGCTTTAGGCATCGCGGGGCCCGATTCGAAGGAGCTGCCGCCGAAGTCCCGCCACTGTCTTCGGTGGCAGCTCAATCGCTGCCGCGGAGGAAGGACCATCCGCCGAAATGCCGCCAAAGACAGCAGCAACGATTGAGCTGTCGCCGTCGAAAGTGCCGGGACTTCAGCGGCAGCTCAACTGGCTGCCAGTGCCTTCGGCGGCATTTCGGCGGAGGGACGTTCCTCCGCGGCAGCGATTGAGCTGCTGCCGAAGACAGTGGCGAGACTTTGGCGGCAGATCCTTTGGTACGTTGCGGGGCCCTCTTTGGGGCGCGGGGCCCGATTCTGAGGAATTGGCTGAATCGCCCTAAAGCCGGCCCTGATGCCTGAGTCTGTCAACTGCCCCTCGTCGGTGACCGGTGCTGCGACCAGGAACAATCCCGCACTGGGGGTATGGGGGAGACCGCCTAGGCAATGGTGAACTGTGCCATAGCGAACTCTGGCGGTGCCATGGGTACGAGGATTGATGTCACAATGCAGGTGTCCCATGCTTTGCAGGTAGATACATTGGCATCAGGGACCTGTGTCTTCTAATCAGGGATTGAGGCTGTGGTGCCAGGGTCCAAGGCTGTGGTGATGGGGACTGGTGCCTGCGGTCCAGGGATGAGGAACGCTCCGCCGCTTTAGGGGGCGGTCCCATAACCGGCTTTCCCATAGATGCTGGAGCCTTGGCTGGGTACATCACCTGGCTTTGCATCTGCGGTGCTGGTCAGCCTACTTGCTCTTTGGCCGCCGGGCCCGCTTCAGGCACAGATGATCCTACTAAGGGCTGGGACCCCCTGCCACTCCCAGGAGTTGGAGGCGGGTCCCTGGCTGGACTAGAGGGTCCAACTGCAGCGGTACACCTGAGCAGCTCCGGGGCAGGCACATGGCCCAACACAGGTCCTTTGCCTGAAGCCCCCTTTTTCTGCAGTGCCTCCTGCACAATGAACATGGCTTAAAGCCTGGGGAACAGGGCATGCCCTACTCTGAGGCGAAGTCCTAGCCAGGACTCTAACTCCTAAACAACTACTCTAACACTTAACTTAAAGATCTAAGTATCTATCAACTAACAACAAAGGAGACAAAACATACTGACTGTAAGAATCGCTAACACTCTTGCGATGCAAGACAAGATGCTCTGATCAACCATCACGCGTGGTCAGAAGGAAGTGAGAGGGCATAGGGTCGGCAGCACCTAATATACCAATGCATGAGCACTCAAGAGGGCGCTACAGCCGACCCTATAGATACCGCTAAGGCAAAAATCTCCACTGACTGCATGTGGGCACGCACACACCTAGAAGGAATCGACATGAGCAAACACTCGAAGAAGAAAAATGACTTTCTGTTCAGTTTCCTTGCTACTACTTAGTGTGGGGGAAAGGACCGGAAGACATAAGGTTTCACTAGGATTACTTACCCCCAACTCAGAAGAGGAAATTAGGAGGGCAAAAGGTGTTTCTCCTGAATTTTTGCACTTTGGCTGCAAAGAGTTGCTGTTGTGATTGAAAGTAGTTGTCTCTTTCTCTTCCTTAATCCTCCTGCTTTCTTGCCAGCTGTTTCCCTTATGGCAAAGAAAGCACTAGGAAGGGAGGCAAAAAGAGCAGCTACAGAGATAAGATATATGTAATAGAACATGGACATCAGCAGGTAGGAAGAAATGGATCCACTACAAGAGCCAAGTTTTCGCCTAAGGGGAAGAGGAAAAAATCAGAGCCATTACTTTTAAATAAAAAACATGAAAACATGGAGTTTTGTCAAAAACAAATGAGGCAGAAGCTGTCTTTATGGATGATGTGTTTCATAAGCTGAGACTATTAACGAACTTGAAAAACTTTGCAGGCCACCTATTCAAAAGTGGACAGAATCCCAATGGTAATATACAACTCAAAAAGAGCAAATACATCTAACTGTAATGGCCTTCTCCTATTTCTATGTTCTATATTCAAGGTGAAATAATACATGGCTTAGCACTCTCCTTATAGAAGTAGTTTTTAACACTCTGATTGTAATACATTCACCTTTTCACTCAGTAAAAAAAGTGTCCATGTTTTTATGTACAAAATTTAGAATCATTGCCATTAGGCAATGTTTTCATATTATGCATTACAGGTCAATTTTTGATTGTTCTGTATACTTAGTCTTTGAGGAAAAGAGAGTTAATGTTTTCAAATATGAATGCTGCAAACTAGACAAAGGTATGCAAATAAATTTGAAGTGTTAAGTAAACATTAGATAAGCCCTCATAAGATATTTAACTGTCAAAAGGATATAGACATCTTTGTCACAAACTTGTCATGGATATTGTCGGGAGGGGGAAAGATCTTCAAATCCTTCTCAAGCTGTTGAAGCTGCCTTTCCATCTGCCTCAGGTTCTTCTCCAGGTTTTCTGCTGAGACTAAAATATAATATATTCATTCTCTCAACATCTCAGAAAAGGACAACTAGTAAGAAATGCCTACTTGTAAAAGATTTTTGTTATACCAGTACCACACATCTAATTCTGAAATGGAATTGTATCAGATAATCACAGGGCAGGAATACTAGTTCATTGTGTAATATTTATTTTTTCTTAATTACACAATTTCCTCACTGTGATTGGTTGTATCCATTTTAAATAATCACTGCATTTTTTTCTCAACCATGCAGTATGCAAAGCTGTATATTCTGATTGGATCTTAATGGGTGTCAGCCAATCCAAAAGCAGGGTTTTGCATTAAAACCAAAAGTTTATTTTTAAATTACCTGTACTGTGAAAATACCAATCTCTCTTCTCTGATTAATGACTATAGTAAGAAAGTTCAAGATATTTCCTTGCAATAAAGTTGCTTGCCTTAGCTTCACAATTCTGAAGGAAAAAAAAAACCCTACTAATATTTACATGAAACAAGGAGAGAGGAGAGAATTCGAATCCCCAAATATAGAGAAAATAGGGCTATTAAAGAGCTGAAAGAGAATTTCCTTTAAATAAACAACCCAAATTTCTGACCCATTATTTCCCTCCCAATTCAGATCTGAAGCATGATGTAAACTAACACACATTTGTTATTCCGAGGGAAAGTGCCCTGCTAATCAGAAGGGAACAACAGGGTGTTTGGGAGAATGTTAAGAGGGATGAAATGAGGAGGGGGAGAGAGAGAGAGAGAGGAGAGATATAAAACCTGCACAAGTTTTACTTTATCAGGAACAAAACGTGAATTATCTTTCAATTGTTTGGCACCCTACTTTATATTTGGAACATTTAATTAAAAATGTCAGTACAGTAATGAGGATAGTTCCTGATAGCTTGGTAAATCATATCCTGGGCTCATATGAATTCGTGCAATCAAGGATATTGTTATCACATCATACACAGGAAGTAAGTAAACTTTAGTGAACATTCAAATGTTCTTCACAAAAATAAAAAGATAGATTATAAATAATATATTGAATATTAGTCTGGAAATATTGACATTGTAGAGTTTCTCATTATCAGTTTGTTACATTAATTACAAAACCTAAAATTACTTACTATACTTATTAGAATTTCATACACATTTTACCTATGCAGCTTTTGGGGTGAAATGCTGAGCCTACAGAAGTCAATGTGAATTTTGCCATTGATCTCAGTGAGGTCAGCATTTCAACAATGGAGTTTAATGCAGAGATGAATGGACTGAGAACGGTTCATAATACCCAGAAGTGATCAGAATATGGGACACATTCACTGGTTGCATATGCTTTCATAAAGAGTGGCATAGTCTCCCTGATGAATTATCATCACACATCCTCATCTTAGTGACTACTAAGTAATGATCACCAGTAGATGGGCTGATTAATACTGGTAGTTAGAGAGACTACAGCTCTGCTAAGTGTATATCTACACATAAACTGCTGCTACACATAAAGTGCTTCAGTGAAGACACTACCTATGCCAACGGGAGGGCTTCTCCAGTCATCACAGGTACTCCGCCTCCCTGAGATCCAGTAGCTAGGTTGACAGGAGAATTCCTCCATCGACCTAGGGCTATCTACACCAGGGTTTAAACATGTCACAGAGGAGTATGGATTTTTCACACCCCTGAGTAATGTAGTTATACCAACCTAATTTCCTAGTGCAGACCAGGCCTCAGTAATAATGCTGACATGCGTGTGAATTAAGCTCTGTCTCTTCACAAATTTTAGAAGCAGGAATATAATAAGTCCATAGTTAAATGCCATGTTATAGTTATGTATAGCAGAAGAATGCAGGCCTTCAGGGATAGACACAGAGTGAAGCAGACCAATCCAAGTAATCATCTCCTAGAAAAGCAATGTTTGATAAGATGCAGAGAAATTCCTCTGGACAGATTTAGGTGACCCTCCCAAACCACGAACATATCCAAGCAGTAGCTAACTTGAATTATTCTGATATATCATGACTTATCTTTCTCAGGACTTTGTTGAATTTAGTGAAGGGATGGGAAACAAAGGGAGGAAAGGTGTGAATGGAAACATCTCTCCTACAAAAAGATTATATGGAGTGGAAATATAGGGTCAGATTCTGTGCTATGTATCCAAGAGCAAAGAATCTGCAGCCCAGAACTAAAGCCACCTTTGCTCCCTCTGAATCCCGGACTGTTCCAGGGCCTGAACAGCCCACTGACAATACAGACCGGGGGTTAAGGCGGGGGGTGTCCTTCCAGGGGTTCCCTATTAAGTAGAGTACTGCTTACAATCTCTGCAGCACTATGGACATGCCCTTCCCACCTGCCTCTGGCACACACCTCATGCTGCAGCTTGCAAATGTGACCTCTGGAGGCAACCATATGTCTGTCTACCACAGTTCCTTTGCCAGGGGAATTGTACCCCAGAGGGTTACATGGGTTTTCAGGACCTGTTATACCGTTTTGACTCTTTTATGTGGCATAAAGGGGCTGAAGTAAGAGTGAAAATCTCACCCATAGGGTCGCTTCCTTCTCTGAAACAAAACAGAAGATATTTGAACTGCTCCCTAGAAACAAACCTTCTCTTTAGACAACCACATTTTAGAAAAATGGAATCCAACACCTAGTGTAACAGAGACCACTGATGACGCATGAAATTAATTCAGCCAACCTGGTACTCCATTCACCTCTTTTAGCTCATAAATACTGGAAATAAATAAAATAGCACATAGAATAATTCAGAGAATGCCAAAATATATTATTGACATAGTACAGGAAAACAGAGCACACTAGGTATCTGAAGTAAAATATAGCTGCAGAACTATTGAGAAGATTTCTCTCAGAATGACAAAGGAATTAATACTAATAATTAAAAAAAAAAACAGCCATTGCCTGTCAGATAGTCTAGAGCTCCAACACAATGACGAGGATAAGTATTTCAGAGACAAAGAACCCAAAAAGATACAAAAAAAACACCCCACAACGGCCTGAGATGTCCATTAGCAGCAACATGATAAGAGCTGGTTGGATAAAAGTGACTCACTGAACACATTAGAGGGAAGGGTCTGCCAAAACAGAATTCACTTTCACGTTCTGCTAGGATAATTTTTTCCCTCAGGGACAAGGGGAATGTGTTCTTTTCTGGCTTTCCTGCTCTTTATCTCACTCTACCACTATCTATACTAACTGTTGTTTCTAAAATCTTAACGATCTGCCAAATCTCTTACAATGTCACTCCTCTGAACCCTTGTGGTGGTTTGCCCTTACCTTCCACATTCAGTTTATGCTTTTTCAACTTCAAGGAATTTTAAATCTTCACAACCAACCTTCCCTGTGTCATTTACTCCCATTCCCTTCCTGTCACCTAAAGCTCCTCTTAAGATTCAATTGTGAATAGTCCATTTGAGTCCTTCCTCCTCCCTACTTGGAGAGCTCCCTCCCCTCCCTCTTTTGTCCACCAAATTATCTCATACTTCTCTCCTCACTCAAGTCACTGCTTAAGGTACAGTACCTTTCAACAATAACCTACCACTTATAGAATATATACAGTAACTTAAAAAAAAAATTGGACCACTTGAAAATTGATCCTTCAACTTACATATTCTATATTTGAACAGCATTATCTAATTTATACTGTATATCCCTTGAGAAAAGCTCTGTATATCCCTTGAGAAAAGCTTCCACTTCATTTGTTGAGCATCTAGAACATGGTTGGTTCGCAAGAAGTGATGAGCATGTACAGCTAAATTATTTGGACAGGGCAGGGGGAAAATGAGAATGTTATTTCCACAGTGTATTTGAAACATTTCTCTGCTATTCTGGAGAAGTTCAGGACTGTTGTAATAAAGCACAATCTTAACATTTTAACTGCCATTTAATGTGTTCACTTTTTAACTCACCCGCCATTTTCTCAATATTAAAGGTCTGATTCTATAAGAAGATGGAAAAAATTATGTGAAGTGGATTTTTCAGTTACAAATATAGAGTGATTCATTGCATATTTTAAAATTATTAGTTACAAAATGGTGCAGTAAATGGTAACCTCAAGGGTTAGAAATAATAAAAGGCTATTTGTCTTATACCCTGAAATAGCAAAGCATCATCATTTGTACGCTAAGTGTTTAAAAATGAAACAGAACCTTTAGGTTCATAAACAAAATGTAATTATTTCTGTTATTAGCAGTCAGATATCTTAGAACATAAGAACGGCCGTACCGGGTCAGAACAAAGGTCCATCTAATCTAGTATCCTGTCTACCGACAGTGGCCAATGCTAGGTGCCTCAGAGGGACTGGACCTAACAGGCAACGATCAAGTGATCTCTCTCCTGCCATCCATCTCCATCCTCTGACAAACAGAGGCTAGGGACACCATTCCTTACCCGTCCTGGCTAATAGCCATTAATGGATTTAACCACCATGAATTTATCCAGTTCTCTTTTAAACGCTGTTATAGTCCTAGCCTTCACAACCTCCTCAGGTAAGGAGTTCCACAAGTTGACTGTGTGCTGCGTGAAGAAGAACTTCCTTGTATTTATTTTAAACCTGCTGCCTATTAATTTCATTTGGTGACCCCTAGTTCTTGTATTATGGGAATAAGTAAATAACTTTTCCTTATCCACTTTCTCCACATCAGATTTTATAAACCTCTATCATATCCCCCCTTAGTCTCCTCTTTTCCAAGCTGAAAAGTCCTAGCCTCTTTAATCTTTCCTCATATGGGACCTGTTCCAAACCCCTAATCATTTTAGTTGCCCTTCTCTGAACCTTTTCTAGTGCCAGTATATCTTTTTTTGAGATGAGGAGACCACATCTGTACGCAGTATTCGAGATGTGGGCGTACCATCGATTTATATAAGGGCAATAATACATTCTCAGTCTTATTCTCTATCCCCTTTTTAATGATCCCTAACATCCTGTTTGCTTTTTTGACTGCCTCTGCACACTGCGTGGACATCTTTAGAGAACTATCCACGATGACTCCAAGATCTTTTTCCTGACTTGTTGTAGTTAAATTAGCCCCCATCATATTGTATGTATAGTTGGGGTTATTTTTTCCAATGTGCATTACTTTACATTTATCCACATTAAATTTCATTTGCCATTTTGTTGCCCAATCACTTAGTTTTGTGAGATCTTTTTGAAGTTCGTCACAGTCTGCTTCGGTCTTAACTATCTTGAGCAGTTTAGTATCATCTGCAAACTTTGCCACCTCACTGTTTACTCCTTTTTCCAGATCATTTATAAATAAGTTGAATAGGATTGGTCCGAGGACTGACCCTTGGGGAACACCACTAGTTACCCCTCTCCATTCTGAGAATTTACCATTAATTCCTACCCTTTGTTCCCGGTCTTTTAACCAGTTCTCAATCCATGAAAGGACCTTCCCTTTTATCCCATGACAGCTTAATTTACGTAAGAGCCTGTGGTGAGGGACCTTGTCAAAGGCTTTCTGGAAATCTAAGTACACTACGTCCACTGGATCCCCCTTGTCCACATGCTTGTTGACCCCTTCAAAGAACTCTAATAGATTAGTAAGACACGATTTCCCTTTACAGAAACCATGTTGACTATTGCTCAACAGTTTATGTTTTTTCTATGTGTCTGACAATTTTATTCTTAACTATTGTTTCAACTAATTTGCCCGGTACCGACGTTAGACTTACCGGTCTGTAATTGCCGGGATCACCTCTAGAGCCCTTTTTAAAATATGTTTACTCCACATTTCTCTATTATAGATCTACAATATAACTATTTAAGTTAGCTTTCTTATCTGAAAATATTAATTATACCCTGCTCTCACACAGTCCATTATATATTGAAAACACTGTACAAACATGAACTTAATTAATTCATCACCATATCCCTGTGTGTCAGGAACAAGTAGCGCTATCCCCACCATTTTACAGCTGTAGAAACAGAGCAGTGAAAATGACTTGCTAGGACGAGTACAAATTGATATTAAATAATCAAGAGTTTTTGGTTCTCAGTACTGTGGTTTAGCCACTAAACAACATTTTTATACAGAATTTAACTAGATAAACTTTCCAATTTAATGTTCATTCTAAAACTCCCTGTAAGATTAACTTTTGCACATTTTTCTAAATTAATTCTCAATGTCAGAAGACTGTTTAGAGGTAGATGGACAATCATACAAAGATTTGGGTTCAAAAAGTTTCAAAATCAATCTCTAGCACTATGTATTTCAATATCAAATTACCCCACATAGTGAAATACGTGAAAATGGGGACTTCGTTAACTTGCACAAAAAGTACACTTTTCCTGTTTGGAGTTTAAGTTCAGCATTGAACTTAGTTCAACATTATATTTGTATGTATATATATGTACACTTTATATTTCTATATATTTCCCAACATGCCAGCTATTGATTGTTTAATGATGTATATGTTAACTGCAAAAATATTAAATTACATAAATTGTGAAATACAAATATTTCAATCTGTTCTCAAACTTTGCCAGAGAGCTTCTTGTCTCAAATACTAAAATTTTCAAAGAGCTTCCTTGCTTGGTCTGTTAAGATCTGAAAGTGTGTTTACATAGGGCATAAATGGCAACTTGCTGGAGCGAGGGAAGGGGGGGGGGTGAGAGGGGGCGAGAGAGAGAGAGAGAGAGAGAGAGAACTTTTTTGCCACCAAATGATTTTCAAAATAGCCTCCTAGGTCCAAGGAATGGCTTTCAGCTGTTTATTACTTTCAAAATAAGTAACAGTTTTGTTTTTAAATCCTTCAGTAAGAATATCTGCTTCGTATGCTTTACTGCTGAAGCGACCTCCTTGTACAACTACTGCATATGTGGAAGAATACCTAACCTGCAAAATCCAATTTTTCCTTGCATACATTTAATAACAGCACATGGCAGATTTCCTTATGGCAGATTATCCCATTGCCCAATTGGTCTCTCAGCAATTAGTTTCTATTACATTTAAAATTATCTTCTTCTATTTCTGGATATCTGATTCTCAACTTTTGTCTCCTTTTGACCACTACAAAAAATTTATCTTCTACTCTTTTATTATTGCCTCAGAGGCATATAGAAACTTTTGCCACTATTTAGTGAATTGCACAAATAAAATTCTGTAGTGTCTGAAGTGCTTCTTGGGACTCTGAAGCAATTCCATTGCATTTTCTCAACTATTATATGGCCTGATCAAACGCCCACTGAAATCATTGCAAGCTTTCCCATTGACTTCAATAGGAGTTGGATCAGTCTTTAGTTTTTTCTACAATTTCATACTATCCTTCTCTTTGTTCATAGTCCCTTCTAATTTGGTTTGGTAACATTATTATAGCAGTGCAAGAACACTACTGTAATTAAGGTGCCGGGCACCAAGCACAGCATGGCCCCCCTACAGTTCCCCGTTGCCTCATGCCTTCCTGCCCCCGAGTGGTCCCTGGAGCCCCCACACTGGTCTCATGTATCCCGGCCCCCAAAACATGGGCCTCACTCCTCATCCTTCAAGGCCGGTCCCTGAAGGCTTCTCCAGCTTCCCCCTCCCACCGGTCTCTTTCCCTCCCCAGTCCACTTACTTCTGCCACATCCCGGCCTTCCCCAGCTTCCCAAGACTGCTACCTGGAGTCTCCTTGGTCCTCCCACTACCCAGAGCCTCTTTCTTGCCCCATCCCTCTGCTATCCCAGCCTCCAAAGGAGCATCACACTGCTAGCTGGATCATAGTTCAATAGCTTCACCTCCTGGCTCTGAGCCCAAAAGTACTCACACACTTGCACAGTCACATCCTGCTTTACTGTCCTAATACCAGCCCATATCCATTCCTCTTCCCCCCCCCCCCATCTCTGCTACTTTGCTCAATTGGGGGCACAGAGGAACATTCTGGGGTGGGGGGGCCGAGCAGTGGTGCCAGGTGGCTCGGGCCAGTCCCATGCATCTGGTTTTCAATTTAGGGAAATATGGTCACTCTAGCAGCCATTTATTTCACTTAGACTCGCATGCAGTACCCAGAGGAGGTGGGGCTCAGAGTCTATTTAAACAAGGACTGCAGGAATACCTTCCCTGTTTGCATCTACTCTGGACGCCACAATAATGGCCGGATTGTTCGCAAACATATGTATCGACAAACAGCTGGCAGCCCAGCAAATGTCCAATATTGAGACATCGCTTCAAAATGCATTGATGTAGCTTGTTCTCTCCTAGAACGGGCGTATACCTGTTCAGGGAGTGTAGCCGAAGCGGTTTCGTATGCAGTGTTGATGTAGGAATTTATTCCCTTAGAGATTATCTGTGAGGGGACTGACTGCCCCTTCAAACAGTCTGCATATGACACAAATAGACAAGGCGAAGCCCAAAAGGGTTTAGCTGTGTTCAGATAAAAAGGTGAGACATCATCTGAAGTTCAATGCATGAAGACACTGCTCCTCTGGGTATGAACACGGCTTTAGGAAAAAACACAGGCAAATACACTGCCAGGTTCAAATGAAAAATTTTGGGTGAGGCCACAATATCACTGTCTTTGGAGAACTGTGTATAAAGATCAGAGGGGTAGCCGTGTTAGTCTGGATCTGTAAAAAGCGACTAAGAGTCCTGTGGCACCTTATAGACTAACAGACGTATTGGAGCATAAGCTTTCATGGGTGAATACTCACTTCTTCAGTATGTGACATGCATCTGACGAAGTGAGTATTCACCCACGAAAGCTTATGCTCCAATACGTCTGTTAGTCTATAAGGTGCCACAGGACTCTTTGTCGCTGTGTATAAGGAGGCTCTGCCATCAAAGCCCGTGACTTCCACACTCTCCTTGAAGAGGTCAGTGCCACAAGGCAGGCAGTTTTTTGACACAAGAGAGGAACGGGACAGGATGCCAGATGCTCAAATGGAAGTCCCATTAGAGCCATCAAGTCTGATTTAAGGTCCCCCAAGAGAACTGGTTCCTGCACTGGCAGATGGAGATGGAGAATCTTGCTACCATGGCATTGGAAAACACTGATTTTACATGATTGGGTGGATGAAAGGCTGAGATAGCTTGATGAGGGTGCATCTAACAGCAAAGTGCAAGGCCCAATACTAAAGATGCAGAGAAAATACTCCAAGATGTCCTGGATAGAAGACAGCGTTGGCTGAACTCCATGGGCCAATAACCACACTGAAAACTGCTTCCATTTTGCTAAAGAGTCCATTGTGGTAAAGGGTTTTCTACTATTGAGTAGGACCTGTCAAATAGCCACCGAACATCGCTCTTCCTTTTTATTCACTGCAAAACAGCCATGTAGTGAAATACAGGGACCTGAGCATGGGGTGGTAAGTGTGACAATGATTCTGCGTGAGCAGGTCAGGATGGAGAGAAAGGGGTACGGGAGGCTGAATCGACAATGCGAGAAGGTGTGGGAAAACCAACACTGCCTCAGCCATGCTGTGGCAATGAGGATGATCTTGGCTTAATCAGCTTTCAGCTTGAGGATAACCTGTGAAATGATCAGGATCAGAGGAAAAGCATACAGAAGAGCTGGTTGCTAGCTGAGGTGGAAGGCACCAGTCAGGAAACCTGGACTGAGGCCCTCTCAAAAGCAGTTCAGATAACACTTCCTGTTGTCCCTTGCAGTGAACAGGGTGATCATCGGTATGCCATTGCAAAGATCACTCAAAGAATGTTGGACTTCAGTGACCACTCATGACTCAGGTTAAAAATCCTGCTGCGATGGTCCGAGAGATGATTCTGGACCCTAGGCAAGTGGTTGGCCATGAGAGCGATACTCACTCTAATGCAGAACTGCCACAGTCTGATTGACATGTAGACTGGGCAAACCCAGAACCTGAATGCCTCTGGAACCATTGCCTCTTTCTTGAGTAGTCCCGCTGTCTCAGGGGAGGGAAAGCTTGCTCAAAAGGGGTGTTGCAGGCAGTACTGCTGCTAACGACTGCCATGCTGGTGTCTTTGCACTGCTGACGTATACACCCTCAAGGAATGTACAGTGGCCCTAGAATCCTTGAAGAAGTGCAAAGTTTCATCAGTTTTGTCCAAAAAGAGGACCCGAGCATCAAAGGGAAAGTACTCTATAGTCTGCTGCATGTCTGGAGCAATGCTCAAACTTTGCAGCCAGAATGTCTCTCTCATGGTCATCACTGAAGCCATCACTCTAGCCAAAGTATCTGTCACATCTAGAGCAGACTGCAGTGACATTTTGCCATCAAGCAGCCTTCAGAAACACATCTGAAATTCCTCCCTGGAGGTTTTAGGCAGATGGTCTGTAAATTTAGTCATTCAATTTACAAAATCATATTTGGACAACAGTTCCTACTTGTTTCTGAATCCACATTTGCAGGGAGGAAGAGGTGTAGATCTTTCTACCCACTAAGTCCATCCTTGTCCTTGTCAGTGGACTTAAATCTGCCCTGTCAAGCTCTGTCATTCACTGCAATTATGATCAGTGAATTAGGACACGGGTGCGAGTAAAGCTACTCAAACCCTGCATCAGGACAAAGTAACGCTTCTCGAAACCCTTTGTAGTAGTGCTCCAAATAACCTTTATAGGCTCTAGGAGTGCAATGTTAAAGGAAGGGCCACTCTCCCAAATGCAGATGGCTGCAGGATGGTCAACAACTCTTGGGTAGTCTCCACCTGGATTCCCAGGAAAGTAGCTAGGTGCTGCAAAAGGTCCTGGTAAGCCTTGAAGTTCTCAGGCACTGAAAGGCAGGAAGCCAAAACTGTCCAGGATCAATGAAGAGGCAGTTAACTATGCCAGTGATGGCACCTGGTCCTGAACAGGGACAATTCTGGAGGCTCTGCAAGATGGAGGAAAACTGGTGCCTGAACTTGCTGTGGGTTGACAGCCCCAGCCACTCGGTTTCTGGTGACCTTGTCTTAGAGCGAGATGAAGAGTTTGACCTCCATAATTGAGGAGCATCCCATAAGTTTCATGGAGCATAAGGGTAAGACATTGGCAGCCAATAGGCACCACGTCAGGGGCTCCTGTCCCAACTGTGGGAAGAGTGCTGATCTCGACCTGGATGCCGAGAAGTCTCAGGATTCTGGGATAAAGGTGGAGCCAGTGAGGCTCTGGATGCATAGCCCTGGTGAAGTCCTGGATCAAATGAGAGCTCAAGACGGAAAGGCAACGGAGGTTTGCTGCCACCTGATATTCCACTGACGTGGATATAGTTGGTGCCAGCATCCAAGTCTGCAGTACAGGATCTCTTGCATCCATAGGTGGTACTGGGTAGTGGTTGGAAGGACCCTCTCCATCCTATGTGCTGGCAGCAGCCGTATTCTTCCTGGAGGAGGAAAAATTCTCCACAAGGCCTGGTGTGGTTATGATTGGTTTTGAGACCTTTTCTTTGGCTCTCTTGAAGGAAAGCAGCTTTTGTGCCTCTTTGGAGAGCTGGCGGCTGCGGTGCATGAGCTGGCACCACTCACTGAGATCGACCTCCAATCCAACACAGGCCTCAGTACTGAAGCAGGCCTCATGGCCTGATGAAGCAGGTGCTGCTTCAGGCGAAGGTCTGAGCCACCTGAATCTGTTTTGTGAATGATTTACAAACCAAACACCATCTCACCTAAGCATTGCAAGCATCTTGTGTGAAAGCAGTTGTTGGGGGTAGCAACCCCACAAGACAGACAATGTTTGAACCCTGGTGAGGACATCACCAGGGAAAAATACTCACATAAACTAACACTGAGGGTACTAGTGATATACAACTAGAACAATGAAGACAAAGAATTTTTGAGGAATTGAGATTTTAAGAACCACACAGAACTCTGACCCCAGTCATGGGTGGTAACAAGAAACTGAGGGGAGTCGGGGTGGCACCACCTCATATAGGCATGGAAGGGACTATGGCCTGAGGTATGCGCACTGCCACCCCCGCCCCATGGGTATTGCTAGGCAAAGTTCTCTGGCTCTGGTGTGCTGTGCATGCACATACACAGGAATACACAGCTGCATCTACTTGAAGAACAAACTGTTATGATTTAAATCAATCCACCCTACAGCATGTCCAGCTGAGCTCAGCACCTGCAAGACTTCCCCTTTGGCAACTGGAACCAGTGGTTAATACAGTGACTGGACAGCATTCTTAAAAGAAAATATTGTTTAATCTTAACAGTAGGAACAGTAAAGCACAAGAGGAAAAGGTTTTTAACACACTAAATACTCTATACACAAATATTTTACCATCCCTCTGGAAGAATCTTAGCGAGACCAACTGCTTCAGACCCTCTAGCTGGGCCTGTCTCTGTCTCAGTCTGCTCCTCGCAAGCAGTTCACTGATAACCGTCCCCCTCCCTCTAGAGGGGGTTTAGTGTTTAATGTCCTTTTGACCTGTTAGTTCCCAGCCTTAGTAGAACTGCTGTGTAATTTTCATCTGAGCTTGGAATTAGCACCTTCTCAGCTAACAGCACAGATAGAGTTTCTTAACCTCCGTGGCCTATTTTCCTGAAGGTCTTATCTGAAACCATTGTGTTACCTTCTCCCCCACCACCTTTTTTTTTTTTTTTTTTTAAGTCCCGCTATTAAATTAAACCATCTATGCATACAGTACACTTTTTCAGGATAGTCAGACAGTAAACATTTCCTAAGACTTGGTCACACAGAGTATTCATAAATTATAACAGATCAGCCCCCACGTTTTTCATGTGGGCCTACTATCTAGTATTTAGACCCTAACCACTAATAATGAGGTACGTTTCCTCAATGGGGTAATTTTACCTGGAAACTGATGACAACTGTTTTATGACAGGATTGATACCCATCATTTTTTTTTCTCAGAAACAACAGTATAATTCTGTATTTCATTAAGTTATACTGCAACGTTTCTCCAGCTTTTATGTTGGCCACTTTAGCAAAGGAAGAGCCTCTTATGGACCAATTCCTCTTCCAATCCCCAAAGCCCCTACTACTTGGTTATTAAAATGTTTCATTCTGTACAACCCGCCAGGGCTCTGTGGACTATAAGTGGTTCATGACCTATGTTAACGTGAAGCCAAAAAAAAAAAAAAGTTTGTTACCTCTCTGATACAATTTCATTTTTAATTTACTTCTTTGCTTTCTTAACAGAGATTATTTACAGACCATTTCTAGGGGATTACTGCATTTCCTGGATTGCTCAGAACACTGAGTCTTTATTCTTAAAAGTCCACCTCAGGTATATTAGATCTGTAAATCAGAATGTGTACTTTTTTTTTTTTTATAAATATGACAAAATATTTTCTCTAGACTTTTCGGATTTCTGGAATTAATTTACTAAAAGCTGCATAGTTTTTAGATTATGCACCACTCATATAGCTGTTACATATCCTACTGCAAGTTATTTATTAAACAATGAAAAGCAAGTTTCTCTGATTCTGTTATCTCTCTTAGATATTCCTATGGTACCTATCTGGCCCAGAACAATTTGAGTATAGGGACCAGTGGACAAAGTATGAAAGTCAGGAGAGCCAGGTTTAATTACAAACTCTGCCTCCGAGTCTCAGTGTTACTTTAGGCAACTCAATTAACCTCCATTTCCTACAAGTACTCATTCTGTAAAGAGGGGATAATTTTGCTTACCCACCTTTGGAAAGAGCTTTGTGAATGTATAGAATAACTAAGTATCATTATTATAACAACATGACTGATTTGTCTTAGTGACCATATATTATACTCCATGTGTGTTCTATCTGCTTGTGCCAGTGAACTGTAACTTCTCTGAAAGAAGCTGTTGTTCAGTTTGGCATAAATGAGACAAATGAAATCAAGGACATTATTATTTTAAAACACTCATGCAATTGCCTATTATTCCTCATACCACATGTGGTCTATTAGATCCCCCCAAATTCTATTCTATTATGAAGCAAAAATATTTCACAATAATTTTGTATGATCAAGTTACACAGAGATGTCATAACAGCCTTCAATAAACAAAATCAATTAAATCTATGCTAGGTCTTACAATGTAAATTAGATTCTTGAAATTCTATTCTTTTATGGAGATTTTAAGATACATTAAGTCCCAAATAAAGACAGGACTTAGTTAAGTTTATTTCTTCAATTTTCCTAGAAGACTATAAGTAAAATGGTATCAGTTAAGTATAGACGGAAATAAACATGTTTTTTTCTAGTGGACGCCATCTGCCTTGATTACTACCACACAGCAAATCTGTCCACTCAGTATAACATGACTCCTAGTGATACCTTACTTCTGAAAAGAAGGAAAACTTGAGACTCCTCTTAAAAAAAGAGCCGTTTGATCTGTACCAGAGAGAGAGAGAGACACACACACACTTAGTGAGCTGTACAACTTTTAAATTGTCTGTGTTGGCAAAACTAGGAATGTCAAGAGATCAGTAGAATCTCCTTAATTAGTAGAAGCAAATTTGCCTAACCTATAGGAATCACCTAGGTTTAGTGAACTGTTTTATGTGCTCAGCTTGGTTAAGACCACTAGATATATGAGAAGCTATGATAAGAGTACATGAAGGATTTCCTTCAGTAAAGGTGGAAAGTAAACACTATCTTTGTACCTTTAAGGAAAAAGATCAAAAAGCACAGAATAAAATAGTGGTTAAATGTTGCAGAAAAAATCCATTTTGAGTTATACCTAACTTTGAAACGCGGTACATCTTGCCCTGAGCCAGGAATCACTTGAAAAAAATATATATGTGAGCAACCTAATACATGAGAGCATTCTTCACTGTAGTATAATTTGTAACAGTTTAGCTGTATGCTGCCTATTTCAAAACTTTGATGGCATCCCTACACAATAGGATGAATCCCTGCCTCGTCTATGTACAAAAATAATTCTTCGTAACATTTTCACTGATAATACTGAAATCAATGGAAGGTCTGAATGTTCAGAATCTTTGAAAATCAGGCCACTTATTTGGGTGTTTAAATATGGATTTAGGTGCATTACTTTAGGCACCTCAGCTTTAAAATGTTGAACTACGTTCTTATGTTGTTGGTTTAAAAAAAAAAAAAAAAAAGAAAAAGAAAAAACTGCCAGCTTTACATTTTAATTTTCTGCTTTTGTATGTATCTGTTACATTTATGGGTTTTTTTAAAACGAAGGGAAGAAATAATTTTTCGATTTTAATGAAATGCAGATTTATTCAAGAGGTTGAAACAAAGCTTTTTTTTTTATTAAAAGCTTTTGAAAAACCTAACGTTACATGACAGATACATACACTCTGGGGTTTGTTTTCCTCTACATAATAATGCCTAGTGTCAATAGCAATTATGCATACAGACATATGGAAAGAAGAACTTATTTATAACTTCCAAGCTTGAACATTTTTATATACTAAGCCAGGTTTTAAGGTAAGGAGTTTTTTAAATTATTAATATAATCAAACACACTCTTCTTGGCACTGAACTATAACACACATAGTCCCTACTCCAATAATTTACAGTCTCGTGGTACAGATTCTGTGAACACTTACAAATATTAGTAAGTTTACTCAAGTGGGTATTAACATTCAGTTAAATGGAAGTATTTGGTGAAAAGTTATTCATGTGTGTGTTTACAGAAGCACATTCCAATAGTTCAAGAAGAAAGGGCGCACTGGAGGAGGGAGCTAGATAGCAGGTTTTTTTATTATTATTATTATTTATATTTTGTAGAAGTACAGGCTCATTTCTTATGTGAATTTTGGAATAGGTGAGTCATAAAGGAGATACATGACCAAGGAAAAGGGGTGAAGGCTTAGCAAACTGAAAGTGAGTGGAAATAAGAATGGAGAAGAGTGTGGAAGAAAAATTAGTGAGGGAATCAATGCTCCAATAATGGGCATAACTGAGGGGTTTGGTGGACATAATACATTCCAAGATATAGGCTGGAATGGAGTTGTCATGCGTACAGGTAAGGAAAAGACATTTGATCTTTGCATGATAAACAAGGGGAGTCTGTGGAGGGATTAAAAAGAAAAGAGGCATCGGGATCAGATCACTGGGTGAGGAAAAAAAAATGACAGCACTGTCATTTGGACCAACTGGAGTGGGGAAAGAAGAGCACGAGAGTGATGTGACAGAAGTCTACAAGGCAGGATATATATCTCCTCAATATATGTTTCACTCTATATGCATCCGAAGAAGTGGGTTGTAGCCCATGAAAGCTTATGCTCTAATAAATTTGTTAGTCTCTAAGGTGCCACAAGTACTCCTGTTCTTCTTAAGGCAGGAACTGATTATATAAGCCAACAAAGCTTTGTACAATACCCTTTAAACCATCTGGAATCAGGTTTATTATTTAACAATATACAATCACAAGTGCAAAATTACATTCACAAACTCTAGATTGAATTTTCAGAATCATACATTAAGATACTCTTATTTATTCTCTCCGATCAACAGATATCATCTGTGATCCACAGATACGCAAGAGTTCTGAAGGAACTCAAATGTGAAATTGCAGAACTACTAACTACTTTGTAACCTATCATTTAAATCAACTTCTGTACCAAATGACTGGAGGATAGCTAATGTGACAACAGTTTTTAAAAAGGGCTCCAGAGGTGATCTCGGCAATTACAGGTCGGTAAGCCTGACTTCAGGAGACGCAAGCTGGTTGAAACTATAGTAAAGAACAAAATTGTCAGACCAATAGCTGAACAAAATTTGTTGGGGAAAAGTCAACATGGATTTTGTAAATGGAAATCATACCTCACCAATCTACTAGAATTCTTTGATGGGGGGGTCAACAAGCATGTGCACATGGAGCATCCAGTGGATATAGTATACTTAGATTTTCAGAAAGTCTTTGACAAGTTCCCTCACCAAAGGTTCTTAAGCAAAGTAAACTATCATGGGATAAGAGGGACGGTCCTCTGGATAAAAGATAGGAAATGAAGGGTAGGTAAATATGGTCAGTTTTCAGAAAGAAGAGAGGTAAATAGTGATGTCTTCCAGGGGTCTGTACTGGGACCAGTCCTATTCAACATATTCATAAATGATCTGGGAAAAGGGGTAACAGTGAAGTGGCAAAATTTGCAGATGATACAAAACTCCTCAAGATAGTTAAGTCCCAAGCAGACTGTGAAGAGCTACAAAAGGATCTTACAAAACTGGGTAACTGGGCAACACAATGGCAGATGAAATTCAGTGTTGATAAATGCAAAGTAATGCACATTGGAAAACATAATCCCAACTATATATATATATAAAATGGGTGTGTGTGTGTCCAAATTAGCTGTTACCACTCAAAAAAAAAAAAAAAAAAAAAAAGATCTTGCAGTCATTGTGGATACTTCTCTGAAAACATCCCCTCAATGTGCAAAGGCAGTCAAAAAAGCGAACAGAATGTTGGGAATCATTAAGAAAGGGATAGATAAGATAGAAAATATATTGCTTCTATATAAATCCATAGTATGCGCACATCTTGAATACTGCGTGCAGATGTGGTCACCCCATCTCAAAAAAAGATGCATTGGAACCGGAAAAGATTCAGAAAAGGGCAACAAAAATTATTAGGGGTATGGAACAGCTTCGGTGTGAAGAGAGATTAATAACATTGGGACTTTTCAGCTTGGAAAAGAGATGACTAAGGCAGGGATATGATAGAGGTCTATAAAATCATGACTGGTGTGGAGAAAATAAATAAGGAAGTGTTAGTTCCTCCTTCTCATAACACATGGGGTCACCAAATTAAATTAATAGGCAGCATGTTTAAAACAAACAAAAGGAAGTATTTTTTCACATAGCGCACAACCTGTGGAAGTCCTTGCCAGAGTATGTTGTGAAGGCCAAGACTATAACAGGGTTCAAAAAAGAACTAGGTAAGTTCATGGAGGACAGGTCTATCAATGGTTATTAACCAAGATGGGGAGGGATGGTGTTCCTAGCCTCTGTTTGCCGGAAGCTGGGAATGGGCAACAGGGGATGGATCACTTGATGATTACCTGTTCTGTTCATTCACTCTGGGGCACTTGGCATTGACCACTGTCGGAAGACAGGATACTGGGCTAGATGGACCTTTGTCTGGCTCAGTATAGCCTTTCTTATGTTCTTATCCATGATATGTAGTTAAAGTATATATACACAGCAAGCTGCCTTGGTGATAATAGTTGAGCTGCACAATTTTCCCTACAAAAGCAGTAAAACTTTGACTGACCTTCTGCAATTTTCCCCAAGAAGTGACTCAGTCCTACACTTCTCCCCCTGCCAGTTTCCTGCACCTCATTTCATATGTAGAAACTGCATCTGCATTTACCTCTCACATGGCAACAGCTCTTCCAAATCCCTACAATGCCCAGAGCTACTAAACATAATTTAAAATTCAGTCACACCCACTTTCCTCATGTTATTCACCTGAAAATTGATCAGTGTTCTAAAAGTTATACCTCACCATTTTCAATGGCCAATCTACCTTTACTATACTGTCAAGGAATGTTGGAGACAACAAGAACAAGGGTTCTTCAAATATGTCAGACAAAAAAAAAAAAAGATCAAGAATGGTGTGGGTGTGCTGCTCAATGGAGGTGGTGAGCTGGTAATGGAAGATGACAGGAAGGCAGAGCTGCTCTATGCCTACTTTGCTTCAGTCTTCTCACAAAAAAATAATGTGATCAGACGACTAGTTACAACAGACAATAAAGGGGAAGGGATGCAGATTGGGATAAGTAAAGAATCCCCGTCCGGGAGGAAATCCCAAAAAGCAGGACATGTCCGGGAAAATAGGGAGGGAGGGGCCAGCGGTGCTCAGCTGGGGGCCAGGGGCCGGCGGTGCTCGGCCAGGGGCAAGGGGCCGGGGCCGGCGGTGCTCGGCCGGCGGTGCAGGGCAGGGGGCTGGCGCCCCAAGGCCCGAGCCAAGCCGGGTGGGAGACGCCAGGGCCAGAGCCCCTTGGCCTGGGCCGGCCGGCCGCCAGAGGGAGCTGCTCGGCCAGGGGGGCCACGCCCTGCCCCCGCCCCAGCCCCAGCCCACCTGCTGCCTCCCTGTTTCAGGCTTCCCGCGAACATTTGATTCGAGGGAAGCAGGGGAGGGGGAGGAGCAGGGGGTGGAGCATTCAGGGGAGGGGGCAGAGTTGGGGCGGGGACTTTGGGGAAGGGGTGGAGTTGGGGCGGGGCCGGGGCCCCGTGGAGTGTCCTCCTTTTTTAAAATTAAAATATGGTAATCCTACTAATATCCAACCTAGATTCCCCCACTGCAACTTGAGACCATTGCTTCTTGTTCTGTCATCTGCCACCACGGAGAACAGCCTAGCTCCATCCTTTTTGGAACCCCCTTTCAGGTAGTTGAAGGCTGCTATCAAATCCCCCCTCACTCTTCTCTTCTGCAAACTAAACAAGCCCAGTTTCCTCAGCCTCTCCTCATAAGTCATGTGCCCCAGCCCCCTAATAATTTTCGTTGCCCTCTGCTGGACTCTCTCCAATTTGTCCACATCCTTTCTGTAGTGGGGGCCAAAACTGGACACAATACTCCAGATGTGGCCTCACCAGTGCTGAATAGAGGGGAATAATTACTTCCCTCAATCTGCTGGCAATGCTCCTACTAATGCAGCCCAATATGCCATTAGCCTTCTTGGTAACAAGAGCACACTGCTGACTCATATCCAGCTTCTCATCCACTGTAATCCCAAGGTCCTTTTCTGCAGAACTGCTGCTTAGCCAGTCGGTCCCCAGCCTGTAGCGGTGCATGGCAATGCCTGGTGCTTGGATTTACAGGAGAAAGGGAGTGAGACAGGGAAAAGGGGATATTACTTACCTTGTAATCCTCCTTTTCTGAAGTCATTCTGGCAAGAGTCTAATAATTCCTTAAGAAATAAGGCCAATGTTATATAACTTCTTAAGTTGATTTTCTTGCTACACCTCTTCTACAACCTAAGTGGATATGTTGCACAAACTTACATTGATTTACTACTATGGAAAAAATATACTAGTGCAGATAAAGAAGATGGGAGTATTTATCGGTGCTAAGGGAATGGAGTAGCAACCAACCCACAAGGAATTGACCTTCTGTCCAGTGTGAAACTAATCATCTGGGAGAACAGTTGGAGCAGCAGAACAGAGTAATGAAAAAGGGAGAAGATTGCTAAGTCACTTGTAGGGATAGCAGGAGGCATTAGCCATTAGAAGAAGATTTGGGGTAACTGTTGAATATACACGTTAAAAAATTGCTCATTTTTTGGTTTGCTGGTAGTTCTGAAATATTGAATAAATTAATTTCAGGTCAAATTAAACATTTAGTTCTACTCAAAACTAAATGTTTTGTTGAGCTGGAGCATTTCTTTTAACTTAAAAAAAAATAAAATTGAAAGAAAGGTGAAATGAAAATATTTTGAATTAAAAAAATGAAATGTTTCATTTTGAAAATGTCAAAACAAATTGCTTAGACTTTTTGGATTTTTTTCCCCTCTACACAAACAATTTGGTGAAACAGACATGAACTCATAAAAGTTTCTGGTGTTGACAAATCTGAATTTTTTGCCAAAAATTGTTTCAGCCAAAAAAATTCACCCTGCTCTACTCATTATCTCACTGTAATTTAATGAGGAAGAGTACAGTGGTCTGCAAGGTCCATAGTTTAATAAACATGTCTACTATTTATTAAATGAAAATAAAATTTCATAAATCTTTAACCAACAAGATCTGCGTAGGTCAAAGTCAATTTATTAAAACTTGAGAAAAATAGTATGCATCTTTAAAAAGACATAACATAAGGAAATATTACAATGACATTGAGAGGTTCAATGATGACAAAAAATGATTTTATCTGCAATACTAACAGCAAAGTTGCAAGCCATTATCTTTCAGAAAAACAACAGGTCTAATGAAGTAGATCTACATATGAGTAAGCTGTAATGAATGTTCCCCCTACAGATCTAGGAGTACTTAACAACCAGGACCAGAGAGAGAGAGAAAGGTATTTTTAATTTATATATGGTAGCTGCTCATTGAGCAGACTTCTAGTATTTCAAAAGCAGAAATTTTTAAGCAACACATAATAGAAAAGGGAGCTAAATCCTCTCGAGTAAATTAACACTGCACATATCTTGCACTACCTACTCTCTGTATGCCATTAAAAAATATAAATCTAAAAATCTCCATTCAGTCTTTAATAAAGAAATGACTTGCTTTTTTGTTATAAAATGTCTAATTCACAGTGTAGGAAAAACATTATGATTTATACAGTGCTATGAAAACACACATGGATTTGATAACTAAAAGACAGAGTTACTGCTCCCAAAACTTCCCAATCTAGGTTAATAGCTTGATGAATGATACTTATAAACTCCACAATGATCTGGGATGTACTTATAAAACTAAAACCTGATATTACCTTGAAAAAATAAAAGAGAGAGAGAGAGAGAGAGAGAGAGAGAGAGAGAGAGAGAGAGAGAGAGAGAGAGAGAACAAACCTACTATTGTTCTTTTAAGACAGCCTTTCTCAAACCGTGGGTCGACTTCAAGTGGGTTGCGACCCTGTTTTAAGGAGGTTGCCAGGGCTGACTTAGATTTTTTGGGGCCCGGGGCTGAAGCCCAAGCCCCAACACTGGGGCCAAAGCCCGAGCCCCACCACCAGGGCCTGAAGCTGAAGTCCCAGGGCTCTAGCCCTGTGTGGCGGGGCTCAGGTTATAGGCCCCCTGCCTGGAGATGAAGCCCTTGGGCTTTGGCCCTCCTGCCAGGGGTGGTGGAGCTCGGTCTTTGAATATCTCCCCACCCCCACCTGGGGCGGCAGGGCTCAGGCTTTGGTCCCTCCACCTGGGGTCATGAAGTAATTTTTGTTGTCAGAAGGGGGTCACGGTGCCATGACATTTGAGAACCACTGCTTTAAGAGATGGCAATGGAATAAAACTGAGGGGGGGGGGGGGGAGAGCACAACACTGATGCAGTGGGCAAAGCAACTAGCAAAGGAATTTGATTGGCTGGGAGAAATAGTCACCAACCATGTAAAATTACTAGGTAGTGATCTGGGTGCAACTGGAGTGGAAAAAATGAACTGGCCGCTGAGACACAGATTCAGATTGAAAATCTGGGTAACCAGCATATATAGTATAATCTCACTTTTATAATTTGTATTCCTGACACACAAAACTCAGTCTGTCACCATGTAATTAAGTACCATCTGAACAACACCATCAGATGACTTTCCCAGTCAAATTAATTGTAAATCAACACTCCTACACCATTCAGAGAGTGTTTAAAACAAACAAGCAAAACATCAGCCTTTGCAACACAATACAAGAAAGATGTGAAATAATTAAAAAAAACAGAAGGTTTTAACCAGCCTGAGGCCATAAGCACTAAAGATCATAATCAACAAGTTGAATTACACCTAGAAACAAACAGCTATCCATCACAAAGTATGGAGCATTAGCAAAACAGCCTAATAGAGATATGCTACACTGAAGAGGTGAGTCACACAGTGATGAATCAAGGAGGACTCCCATGCTGAAGACTTAATTGACAAAAGTTTGGCAAGCACCCATTGTATATGGCACAACCATCACCCAGTTTACAGCATCACTTCCTTCTTTTGTGGATTAATTTTAGCTAGGTCAGTCCTCATCCATCCCTACGCCCACCAGCATTGGAAAGAATAAGCAGAATCCAACATCTGGATTTGATTTTTAAAAATATAGAACTGCGTAGCATATTGGTGACAATGTAGTTCAAACTCACTTGCGAAAGCTTTCCAATCTAGTGCCTACTACTTAGGCTCCTAAAACCATATTTAGGCACTTAAATAAAAGTGCCCCAATTTTCAAAGGTGCTAAACAGTTGCAGTTCCCACTGACTTCATTAAGATGTGCAGGTGCTTAGCACTTCTGAAAAATCACATCATTTATATTTGGGGGCCCAAATAAAATTTTAGAACCTTAACTATAGACACACTTATTTGAAAACTTTGGACACTCTCTCCCAGAAGCTGTACATGTGCTCTGAACACTAAGAGATAGCAGAATAGCACCACTGGAATGTAACATGAGAGATCCTATGGAGATAAAAAGTACTGTAATTACTCAGGACAACCCATTAGTTCCTAAAAATGAATGTATGAACACCCGCCAATCCACCCTGGATTCCAAACTGGGAAAACTAGTTCCTCTGGACTGCAGCCAGCCTATTGTTCTAGAGTGAACCCATTTGAATGGCAGACCATTAAGGTTGAGGACTCTTGATGGCTTTCCCATTGTTAGCCTTTCTGGTAGGTGTAAGGATTTCTTGTCCCAGCCCAGGATGGAGGTTATGCTGCAAAAGTGAAGGGTACTGCACAGGCTGCAATCAAAATGGCATTCACAAAACAGAATGGAGTTTGCAGATTGATATAGATACATACAGGCATATAGTAATCCATTACACTCAGTCTGCTCCTTCTGCCCTTTTCTTTCAGTAATATTGTAATACAATAGTGTGGCTGTGGCTATTTAAACTCCTCTCATAACATAGAGGCAAATGCAGTCTATAAGCTTGACAAATATGGTCATTATCATACAAGATTAATTATTTATGTGGCAATAAATCAAGTCTGATAAAATATAATAAAATAACTATTCCAGGTAGTTGCACAATATACCACAAATATCACCACAATATACTCCACAGTTTTCCTATGATGAAAGCATGGATGCTTCCCTAAGAACATGCAACACCACTATTTATGCACAAAAGTAAAGCATGGATAAATTAATAATTCCTCCGGCTACTAGGGACTCAATACTAAAAGTAGCATCATTAATAAATGTATAAAGCATTTGTAAGACAAAACATATACAAATACATCCACATTCATAAGTAGTGGTAATGTATGCCAATTGAATCTGAAAATTAAAAATGAGTGAGAACAGAGATTGATATCTGTGTGAATGTAGTTTGTGAGTGACCACTATGTCACCAATAGTGGGGAAAAACAAACAAAAAACAAAACAAAAATAACCTGTGTGAATCTAGGGATTGTGGCAGGAAAGGTTACATGAGCCATGAGAGGTGTCACTGTGCAAGGCAATATAGTCCCCACTAAATTTATGTAAGCTAGAAAAATTATTAACTGCGACAGTTTGGGTAGCCAATCGCTATTTTACTCATAGTGCTTCCTGCAGGAGTCTAACTCTATGCCCAGTAAGTTTAAATTAGTCATGCTATGTCTTCATATATAGAAGGAACTCTTAATTGAGATATTATATGTAAAAGTCTTCTGCTGCTTAGATTGAGATGTATAAGATGCTATGCTGTACGATGAGGCAGTAAAGTGGAATTTATCTTCCCTGGCTTCCAGTACTACTATTGCATGAAGAATTTATAGAAAGGAAAGAAAAGAGGAAATTTCTAATTGCAGTTGATTCTTATGATAAAAAGATCAGAAGATTAAAGTAGTTTGAGGTCTGTTCATACAAAATAAAAAATAAAAATCTATTTTAGTACCATGCATATACAGTATAAGCTGGAAGCCGTTTTGGGGACTCTTAGAGCTCTTCTATTTTATTATTAGAGGTAGCAGGCATATCTCTGAAAGTTCAACCGATTGACCTACATAGTATATACATCAGATTATTAAGTGTGCTATTTCATGTTAGCGTTAAATTAAAATAAATGTAAATTGTTAGTTACAGACATTAAAGTGCCATCAAAATTAAAATTTTCATTTTATAATACAAACCTTTACTAGCTTTGTCTAAATGCTGCAAATCTTCAATAAAATTTGGGACATCAGGATACTTCTCCTCACATATTTCAACCAGAAAATGGAGCAAAGTTGTTTTCTGATCTGCTGACTTTGTGTCCTTTAACTAGAGAAGTAAAACAATATATATATATTGGAAACGAGAATGCTTTGAATTATTCTTACATTCAACATACTTTAACAACTGTAAATGTTATGAAGATAAGAGCCAAGCTGTTAAACCGATGGAGCTTTATGTAAGCAAACGTAACATGATTGGTTGGCTGTTTTTGTTGATTTATTTTGGTTGGTTAAAATTTAAAGTAGATTCTAAATACTGACCAGTTTCATCACACTTATCTACCAAATATTTGGGTTTTTTTTCAATGAAAAGTAAAGGAATATGCTAAATTATGAAATATGAAGCTCAAAAAACTTAAGCTGTATTTAAATGTCTTCAGAAACACAAAGGATGCAATATATTAAAGCACAAGAATGGTATGCAGTTACCAAGATTTTTGTATTTTTTTTTAAATGAAAAGAACGAGATTCCAATAACAAACTTATTCATTTCCAATCTTGAACAATTATATATATATATATATATATATACATATATATATATATATATATATAAATACTGCTCCACATTGGCTATTTACCTAAGAACATAAGAATGGCCCTACTGGGTCAGACCAAAGGTCCATCTAGCCCAGTATCCTGTCTTCCAACAGTGGCCAGTGACAGGTGGCCCAGAGGGAATGAATGGAACAGGTAATCATCAAGTGACCCATCCCCTGTTGCTCATTCCCAGCATTTGGCAAACAGAGGCTAGGGACACCATTCCTGCCCATCCTGGCTAATAGCCATTGATGGACCTATCCTCCATTAATTTATCTAGTTCTTTTTTGAACCCTGTTATGGTTTTGGCCTTCACAACACCCTCTGGCAAGGAATTCCACAGGTTGACTGTGCGTTGTGTAAAGAAATACTTCCTTTTATTTGTTTTAAACCTGCTGCCCATTAATTTCATTTGGTGACCCCTAGTTCTTGTGTTATGAGAAGTAGTAAACAACACTTCCTTATCTACTTTCTCTACACTAGTCATGATTTTATAGACCTCAATCTTATCTCACCTTAGCCGTCTCTTTTCCAAGCTGCAAAGTCCCAGTCTTATTAATCTCTCCTCATATGAAAGCCGTTCCATACCCCTAATAATTTTTGTTGCCCTTTTCTGAACCTTTTCCAATTCCAATATATCTTTTTTGAGATGGGGCGACCACATCTGTACACAGTATTCAAGATTTGGCGTACCATGGATTTATATAGAGGCAATATAATATTTTCTGTCTTATTATTTACCCCTTCCTTAATGATTCCCAGTATTCTGTTCGCTTTTTTGACTGCTGCTGCACATTGAGTGGATGTTTTCAGAGAACTATTCAAAATGACTCGAAGATCTCTCTCTTGAGTGGTAACAGCTAATTTAGACCCCATTATTTTATATGTATAGTTCGGATTATGTTTTCCAATGTGCATTACTTTGCATTTATCAACATTAAATTTCATCTGCCGTTTTGTTGCCCAGTCACCCAGTTTTGAGAGATCCTTTTGTAGCTCTTCGCAGTCTGCCTGCGTCTTAACTATCTTTACTAATTTTGTATCATCTGCAAATTTTGCCACCTCACTTTTTACCCCTTTTCCCAGATTATTTATTAATATGTTGAATAGGACTCGTCCCAGAACAGACCCCTGGGGAACACCACTATTTGCCTCTCTCCATTCTGAAAACTGACTATTTATACCTACGCTTTGTTTCCTATATTTTAACCAGTTACCAATCCCTCTTATCCCGTGGCAGCTTCCTTTGCGTAAGAGCCTTTGGTGAGGGACCTTGTCAAAAGCTTTCTGAAAATCTAAGTACGCTATATCCACTGGATCCCCTTGGTCCACATGCTTGTTGACCCCCTCAAAGAATTCTAGTAGATTGGTGAGGCATGATTTCCCTTTACTAAAACCATAGTCTTGTTTCAACATCAGAATCGCTTTTGGAATGAGTGGAAATACATATATCAGATTTGAAACTTAGGGTAACAGGAATGTGTGAGGGAAACCTGGACTGTGACTTCCTCTAGAACAAAACTGATGGCACTTTCTGTTCTGTTCTGCCTTCTAGCAAAATTGGTTATGCTGGCATCCCTTCATGACTGGAATATGAACCTAACAATGTTTTTTTTCAACCACCATTTGTGATCTCCCAGGAACCTTCTGTTGAAATGGTTTGAGAATTTCTGCAACCCTGTGAGATGAGAGGCCATAAGCAGGATTCCATTTCTGATGCAAAAATTCCAAAACTTGATTGCTTCCTGATACATTAGGTTGGATCTAGCCCATTCTTGCTTATTCTGGGTTGTCCGGCAGGACTTAGATCATCTGACTCCTGATGTGAGTTATGAAGCCTTGATATGCCCAGTATATGGCTTGAAGCTCTAGAATGTTTATCTTCAGAGATTATTTCTGTTTAGTCCATAATGCTTGAATCCGCAAAACTACTATATATACAAATCACACCCTGAGGCAGATACATCCGTAGTGGAAGTTTTTGACAGACGAGGATGAGAGAATAATGCTCCCTAATGAGGACAGACCCTTGGAAAGTATGCGAATCAGCAAGTCCAGAGGAGTTTTGATTGGATGATACACATACTTCAACCATATATCTCTGGTGAAGTCCAGCATGCTAAGTCACATACATATAGAATGCCATGTGTCCCAACCACACACAAGATCTCATGTTGCCCTTGGGTGGGATTGCAGACTATTGCATAGGAAAAATATAGACTGAAGCAGGTAAGCAGTTGCAGCCTTCAAATTGAGGATCACCCCAGTGAACTTGATTCTTTGAACAGGGGACAGAATCATAGAACCATAAAATATCAGGGTTGGAAGGGACCTCAGGAGGTCATTTAGTCCAACCCCCTGCTCAAAGCAGGACCAATTCCCAACTCCCAACTAAATCATCCAAATCAATTTGTCTTGTTTATTATCAGGTCTTGTTGAGCAAATCGTGAGTGGAGATCTGCTGGATGCTATATTCTACTTGCTGACTGGAATGGCTGAGGATCAACTAGTCATGTAAACAGGGGAATACCTGCATGCTGATTCTTCTGAGGTGAGCCACCACTTCTGTCAGGTACTTTGTAAATACTCTTCAGGCAGATGATTGACCAAAGGAGGGAAAAGTATATTGGTAGCAGAGGTCTACTACCGTGAAACCGTGATATTCTGTGAATGGGATGGATCACTACAAGAAAGTAGGCATCCTGTAAATCGAGAGCAGCATACCAGTCATTGGGATCTAAGGGAGGACTAGAAGCCACAGAAACTATGCAAAATTTTATTATCTTGATGAAGGTTTTTAGCTTCCACGGGTCTAGAATTAGCCTCAGACCCCCTTTTCTCTTGGATATGGAGCAAGTATTTGGAGTAAAAATGTCCTCCCCAATTTTGGGAACATCCTCTATAACTCTGAGACACAGAAGAGTTTGCACCTCTTGCATGCATGCAGACTTTGTGAGATGGGTCCCTGAAAAGGGACAGGGGAAAGGTGCATGGGGATAGGGCATAGATTGAAACTGTATCTTAAAACACAGACCCACACTGCTTAGGACTCAGTAGTATGTTTATGGTCTTCTAGCACTGAAGAAATGAGACAATCTGTCCCCAAGAGTGGGGGGTAGGTCAGAGAGAGGGGCAAGGAAGATCGAGCACAACTGGTCTGCCGCTCTTGGGGAAGCAGACATATAGGCTGCTTAGCCTGAGGTGGGTGCTGCTGAAATGTGAGGTACAAAGCAGAAGCAGCAGAAGGAGGGGTCTCTTCCTATGTGGCTTGTGCTGTCTCTTAGAGGCATGAGGCTACCTTAGTTGATAGTACGACGGTCTCTGCTGCTGTTATAGACTGCTAGATTTCCTCCTTGGGTTCAGCATATAAAACATGAGTGAGTAAAGTATAACCTGAAAGTCATTAAGGGAATGCAAGACCTCATCATTTTTATCTGGAAAGAGATCAGATCCCTCAACTGGCAAATCCTTGATTATTTGATGCACTTCTGAAGGAATTCCAGAAGTCTGGAGCCACAATGGCCTCCAAAAGTGGCTGCTGCTGCCATCTCTTTGAGTCCACGACATCAAAGTAGCTTGGAGGGACATCCTCACTACAAGATGACCTCCTGAGAACCACGGCTTTGAATTGTTCTTGAGTATCATCAAGGAGCTTATCAGCAAATTTAGATGTGGAATCACAAATGATGTATTCATACCGTGAATACATTTTCCTACCATACAAATCCAACTTGTTAGGCACCTTTTCCTTTGGTGAAGCCTTGAAGCAACCCTGCCATCATTCTTAATTAGCTGCAGTAATGATCAGAGAGCCCGATATTGGGTGGGAAAAGAATTGTTCGTATCCGTGGGAGGGAACTTGGTAACATTGCTCAGTTGTTTTAGCAGTTGGTGTCAGAAGTCTTAGTCTGCCAAAATATCTTGGCTGTTTCTAACAATGCTTCATTAATAGGCAGAGCAACTCTGGCAGGCACTGGAGTTTGGAGAATATGTCTACAAGTTTGTGAGGAAATCTTCTGCAATAGCGCTGGCTGAACTCTTAGTTAGGATGCTACTATCCTCATCTGCTCTTGATGGGCCTGAAGTAATCAGGAATGGAGGAAAATGACTCAGGCATAAGAGTTACATTTGGCATTGAAGATATATTGTGGGGCAGTAAAGTCTCCTCTTATTGTCGGGTATTCTTCAGTGGGCCAAATTCAATAGCAGGCTCAGCCAAAAGGATGAGTATAGGTACCTGCTCAGTCTGAGAGATTGTTAAAGGTGTTTCCTTAGCTGGCAGCGGAGCTGGTGATCTAGTTCTGGCATGACTGGGAGAAAAAGACCAAGTTGAGTGTGGGATGCCGCAGGATGCCCAAGTGGCTCAATGTGGGTATCCATGTGGCCTTGGAAGCCAATGAGAAGAGCCCCATGGTGATCTGTTTCTCTAGACCTATTTTTTTTTTAAATGAGTGTCTAGATCAAGAGAGGGAATCTCTCTCCGATGAAGGAGGGGGTGAAAATCTAAATCTCCTTGATCTCGAGGGATTCATGTCTCTGCTAGTTTCCGATTCCAAGCATGAACTGGTGCTGAGCACCTCAGGCCTTGAATAACAAAGAAAGGTCCCATCAAGTAGGCAGAATATGGAAATTGTTTTATGTTATATGAACATCCATATTTGGGAGGGGGGGAGGCAATATGGCTCTAGGGTTTTGTGTATGGCTGCTTATCCTACATGAGCTCATGTGTATGCTGGTGGCTTCAGTAAGGCTGCAGATCTCCACAGAGTCATATTCCTTAAAGAAACAGTACTTTTAAATTATGCTCTCATGTACAACAGTGACAATCTTTGTAACTACTCTTTAACCTGACAAACTGATTGACTCTTCATTATATACTGCATCAGTAGCTGTGTTGATTTTTCTTTTGGCTCAGCCTTGTGCTAGTTATTAATTTGTCATAGTCTCTGACAGTATGGATCACTGATCCACCCAAGTCTACATTTTCTCAGTATCAAGGATTCTGACAAGGGTAGTTGGGATCAAGGGTCAGAGAGCAGGGGCACACCTGAAGCTGAAAGTAGCAGAGGTGTCCTGAGGCTGAGAGTAGCGGAAGAATTTGTAATCAAGTTCCAGGCCGGGTCGATACCAAGAATCAGAGTCTAAGTCAGGTTTCAGGGTCGAGGTCAGGAGGAAAGGTCCAAATCAAGCCAAGGTCAAATCCAGGAGTTCAAGAATAGGAATGGTTGTGGAAGCTACAGGAGATTGGCACTGTTGCCTGGACACTTCATGGTTTATATAGGTCAGGGAGCCAATCACGAGCCAGGACGCTGCTGCTTGTTGCACTCCTTGAGGCAGGACTTCTGTGGTCTGTGTCTGCAGCAGGTTGTGGGTAGTGGAGTGTGATCTGGTTAGAGTCGTCACTGGGTGGCAGCAAGGAAGGGTTTGTTGCCTGGCTGCTCTGCAGGCCTGGGTTTGAGACCTGCTTGGCCTTATACCCAGGCACACTTTCCAAGCACTGTCCATTATCAGTATGACCCTACTGTTTGGTTGTTGGGAACAAGCCAACAAATTACCAGTGTCAGGTGCTGAGTAAGGTGTGAGGCCACAGACCTGTAGAATACTTATAAAACTTTTGAACCTCAGTTGATATTTATCCTCAGAGAGCCCCAATAAATTCAAAATAGCAGCCAGGACCTTGTAATCTGAAGCAGCATACTCATCCAGACCTTAATACACAACTTGTTCTCTTTAATCAGAAAAAAGGGAAAGAGAATTCAGATAGCCCAGGATTCATTCTCCCACTGGAAAGCAGTAACTAAATCATTTTAAAAATGATCAGGGTGAGCCTTTAAGTCATTTCCTGGCCCCAGATTTATCAGGAAAGGGCTGGGAGTTGCTGGCAGCATAGTTTGCGCTGCTACATTCGTGAGTCTCTGCAGCAGATGCTCCTGAATGTCTAGTTCTCCTGCTTCTTCATAAATTGCAGAAAGCCTACTGTGGTGTAACCTGAGCTCTCTGCTATTCCAATGGGTATTTTCCAAACCAATTCCCTTTCACCAGAACATAAGAACTTAAGAATTGCCATACTGGGTTACACCAATGGTCCATCTAGCCCAGTATCTTCCGACAGCGGCCAATGCAAGATGCTTCAAAAGGAATGAAAAGAACAGGGCAATCATCAAGTGATCTACTCCCGTCATCCAGTGCCAGTATTTGGCAGTCAGAGGCCTAGGGATAACCAGAGCATAGGGCTGCATCTCTGACCATCTTGGCTAATAGGCATTGATGAACCTATTATTCGTGACTTTATCCAATTCTTTTTTTAACTTAGTTAGTTTTGGCCTTCACAAAATCCTCTTGCAGAGTTCTACAGGTTGACTGTGCACTGCGTTAACAAGTATATTCTTTTGTTTTAAACCTCCTGCCTATTAATTTCATTGGGTAACCCAGGGTTCTTGTGTTATGTGAAGGGGTAAATAAGCGCTAAAACCTTTGCAGTCTCAATTTTCAAAATGTAATAAAGCATTAATCTCATACTCCAGCAATTTGTCAGATTTTGGTTGCTAAAATCATCCTAGAACTGAAGCTTTTATATATCATATATACTCTCCATATATAGTAGAATTACAACAGCCGAATAGAGCTATGATTGTGGAAACATGACTGTTTAAGATAGCAGAAGCAGCAACTTAGGTTTTAAACAATTTACCAAATTTAGCACAGATATATGACAGGTTTTCCAAAACCAAAACTGAATATCAGAATAATTTTTTGTATGAAAAGTTTATTTTACTTAATGTAGATGAATGATTTAATATTAAAAAACTTGAGACATGTCTGGTTTAGAAAACTTTATATAAAACCAATATAAATGTTTTTAGGGCCATACATTTTTTGTTTTGTTTTGTTTTTCTTCTCCAGTTTGGGTTTTTTAGTCAGATTAAAGAAAAATAAAAACTGTCTGTGCACGTTATCAATTAAACTGTCCCAACTAGGAGGAAAAGTTTAAAGACACTAAGATTTATGGGATTTTGATGTATAGAATACTTCATCCAGAGGCCCCCAAACACATGCTGACTTTTGAAGGATATGGCAGTTAGTATGGTTTAGGAATATGATGTGTCAACCAAGCAGGCACTGTCTTTTTGCCTCTAGTTTTGGTCACCAGTGAGGATGACAGGGAAAGGTAGTCTCAGACTGCATTTCACAAAAAATATCTGTCATCATGTGGATTCTCTATTGTGTTTAACACCCAAATCCTTAAGATCTTGGAATAATCAGAAAAGGCAGACCTGACTATGATATAGTTGGCAAGGAGGAGTGCATGGCTATTTTTGACAGGCGACTCCAGGTTTCTCTCATTGGCTTCCTTAAATGCTACTAAGAAACAGAGTTCTTTTCAAACTCTAGGGTGACTGCAGGTTCTGTCCTGCGCACTGTACCACGATATTCCAAATAATCCTTAGGGATTCTGTATTTGGGATATATAATACCTCAGGAATAAGGAGCTTCCCATCAACTATAAGCTTTTTAATGTTGTTTATAATATATTAGGATCCATGGGAAAGCACTTGTATCTCATTTCCTGGGTAGAACATTCTCCTAACAGACTTTTTCTCCACTACCGAGTCTCCTGCTTGTCTGGACATTTAGGCCTCTGGAGATCTCAATCATAAAGTCCAGATTCTCTTCAGCAAAGCTCCATCAGTCTCAAGATCTTCCACCTTCTTCTGGGCTCTAGAATCATCTGAGCAGTTTACTCTTCAGTGAAACAAACAGGTAGATGAAAGAGTTCACGTGAGACCAGTGGGTTATAATGAAAGTCCTTACATGAACTAAGCTACAGGGAAATTGGTAATTAAGCTATAATGTGGATGGAGTTGCACTGTAATTTTGGGATAGTTTAAACGAGGGTTCATTTCAGGCTGCAGAATAATTCCTGGGAAATCAGCACTCATCAAACATCAACTAGTTCACCCCACAACAGAATGGTGAACTTTGGAAATCACTAGTAAGTTATATTCATATAAAATGTGAAAAACACTGCCAGGATTAGACACAAAGAGCTATTAGGAACTATTAAACATCAGTAATGCAAAAAGGAACAAAAGATCAGAGGAGGAACAGTAATTAAATGAAATGGATGTGAATGTCTTAGGCCTTGCATACAATGGAAAATTACACTGTGCTAACCAACACAATGTTAAACATCACTTAAGTCTTAGTGTAGAGGTACCATGTTTGACATTGCTGACACACGGGGGTTAACAATGACTAGATGTCACTATGCTAACATGCTTATCTACACTCCACATTTAACAACTTGTCAATTAGTACGTAGTTTAAAACAATAAAAAATAATATTCCGATGTAGACAAGGCCTTAAGAGAGATTAGCAATGGGTGATTTAAAAAGTGTGCAAGAGAAGAGAACATGGAAGAAACAATGGAAGCAAAGAAAGACAAGCGAGAGAGAGAGAGAGAGAGAGGGGCCCAAATGTATCTTCCTAGTAACAGAGCCTACTATCAAAGAAGGACTGCCTTTAAGAGGGCTGATTCAGCATCACAAGTAGCAGGAATAATACTGAAAAGCCAAGTTATCTCATCTAAGGGAAGAAAACAACATATTTTTGAGATGTATCATGTTAAATAACAGAGTGAAGCTTAGAAAGGTAAGGAAAATATAACAAACCATTTTTTTTATCATAAAAAATAGTTTTCTTTCTCCATGAAGGATATAAAGTGTTTTGCAGCCTCTTTCTTAGACTTTGCAGTGACATCACAGAGGGATTATGAACAGAATAAATTACCCTGGGAGTAATCAGGTTTAGAAAGCAAGTAATTGTGATAGAAACTAATCTGTACTATAAACCCTTTGGGGGTAGGGCACATATTTGTCCTTTAAAGTACCTTGCAGGGTTGTTGTTTTTGGGGGGCATGGGTGGGTGGGTGGGTGGGTATTGTATAAATAAATAATAATGGACAAGTGACGAAACTGCCTAAATAACCCAAAGAACAACTTCCATAAAGGAGAAGTTTCATATTGAAAACATATGTAAAAATAAATGTTTCATAATTATAATAAGTAAAATACCTCAGAATACAATAAACTTCAAAAATATTCACACTTCGGACAAGATGATAATGTTAATATAATGACAGTAATATGGCCCATACAATATGTAATTTTATTCAGTCTGTTTCACTCCATGACAAAAATAGAAACAAACTTCTTAAAGTGCAAATCAATCTCAACAGATGTAGTTTTATCTTATATCTGATGTAAAATAGTTTAGTTATGTTTAACTCAGACTACCAAGTACTCCTAGAAACGGTCTATATGAACTGAAAGGTATAAAAGAACAAAAGTTTAAAAATCTAATTATTGGGGAGGGAGGATTCAAACAAAGGATTTAAGTAGTGTCATAATGACAAGAAAAAGTGAATGCATTATAAGAGCTCAGCATGCATAATATTTTAAACTCACTTTACATAGAGAGCTGAGGTTAAATCCAAAGGTCTGTGCATTCCGAGAACCTGCATTCATGTAGTTTCCTATTAGCAACACTAGTTCCAGCAACTTGCTAAAGCTTTTGCTCTTCTTTATCTCTTCACAGGCAGCACTGACAGCCATGATGTCAGGTTTGATGTTGTTCACCTGTTCCTCAAACTGAAGCTTAAAGAGAATAGCACTGAGCCGTGTCTGTAGTCTCTTCACATTGCTCATCTGATTGAAAAGAAAATAGAAGATTTCCTTTAAAATTCATGCTATACTTTCATACTGAACAAATGCATATAATCTGGGATGATTTATTGGTGTGACAGGCTTGAAAAAGCAACGTATCTCCTATACCTAATAGCAAAACGGATGGATGAATGAAAGAGGGACTGCAATTGAAATCCCGGCTTGTGGTTGCTAATAAAACCTGTTTTTCCCCCATCATAACAACCAGTATGTATAAGCAATAAAAGTTACAGTTTTGTCCTATATCAAATTTGTCAATTTGTACATTAAATCCTGTAAAACTAATCCAAATTTATGATCCAGTGGGAAGTTTGGGGGTTTACCCAGACCAGTAAGGGGTTTGGTCACCACCTAGCTTGGGTGGCCCTGGGAGCCTTGTGACCGTGCAGCTGGGTTCAGAGCTCTGACCCCTACATCCTGCCAGCAAGCCCTCAAGCTTCATCCAGCTTTACTCAAGCTGGTTACTCATTCCAGTCTGGTCCTTCCAGTCTGACCTTATAACCATTCCAGCCCCAAACTTGTCCTATTGCAGGGACTAGTCTAGGGTGGCCACTCAAGTTCCCAAAATACCAGACATTCTTACACTTCTGGGAACAGAGTGGGCGTGCCCCCACCTGCATGACCTCGTACATGCTGAGAGTAAGAGGTCATTCTGCAAAGGGGACGCCGTTTTGAAGAGTACTCTGCCCCCCCTCCACTGGCCTTACCACACATGCAGATCACGCCAGTGGGAGCAGAGCAGCAGACTGTTCAAAATGGCATCTGCTGTCTGATACTGGACAAAACCATGTCCCAGTACTAGATGGGGGACAAATCAAAACAAAAAAAGGACTGTCCAATATAAAACAAGACAAGTGGCTTTCAGAGACCAGTGCCTCTCACTGAACCCTTATAGAGAAAGTGTTAAGTTTGCTGCCTCTACAAAGACAGTAAACACTCCAACCTGTTAGCTTTCTAGACACACACACACTTTACTGAACTTATACTGATGCTTTACAATGGTGATTTATAACGAAAGTAAATCAAGTTTATTAACAAAAGAACATGGATGAAGTGATACCAAGGGTACGTCTATACTTACCTCCGGGTCCGGCGGTAAGCAATCGATCTTCTGGGATCGATTTATCGCGTCTTGTCTAGACGTGATAAATCGATCCCGGAAGTGCTCGCCGTCGACGCCGGTACTCCTGCTCTGCGAGAGGAGTACACGGAGTCGACGGGGGAGCCTGCCTGCCGCGTGTGGACCCGCGGTAAGTTCGAACTAAGATAGTTCGACTTCAGCTACGTGAATAATGTAGCTGAAGTTGCGTATCTTAGTTCGAAGTGAGGGGTTAGTGTGGACCAGCCCCAAGTAAAAGGGATATAGGAATGGTTACAACAACAACAAAATATGCATCTAAAAGACTAAAACTTAATCTACCAAGATGCAGACTTTGTTCTCTCATTCACCGTCTCCTTTTCAACTTTTACTGGCCAGGATCCATCACAGCAATCAAATTGCTTGGTTCCTTTGTCTCCTAAGGTGAAAGGTAAAAGATGGAGTGTCTCTGTTCCTTATATCCCCAAAGGGTTGGTTCTTGTCTTACAAGTCATGAAGGCCTCCTGGGGATTCAGTCTCCTGGGTGTCTCTGGGGGTGCAGGAGCCGTGATAATTTTCTGTGTCTCAAGTTCAGGATCAGGATAAACCCTAGCTGTCTTATCTTGAAGGCTTTGTTTACTGCTAATCTGTAAGCTGGGGGGAACCCACATTCCACTGTCCAAGACAGACCTGTTTACCACCTGTACCTAGGCTAGGCTGATTGGTTTTAAACATATTGTAGTAACATCACAAAGAGGGAACTGATAACTTCACATATAACATTAACACATGCATTTTATAATGATATTAACAACCAGTGTGTCATTAGTTTTAACATGATACCTCACAGAATATCTTTTGAAAAAATACCATGACAACAAAATATTGGGTGTAGAGAATTGATTTGGTCTGATGGGCACACACAGTAGTTGCAAAGAAATAAAAAGCAGCTCACATATATGTGTATAGCTCAAGATACAATAAAAAAGCAGCATTCATTTTTCAGGTCAAATATTTAAATGTTTGTTTCTGTCAATGCTTAACGTAACTTGTAAAAAACGCAAGTAATTTGGAAAACATCTTAAACATGGAACACAAATATAGAATTGGCTTACATAATTCAGTATATGTACAAACACCACAGTGATGGGTGCAATATAATTAGACAAAGAGTATTCTCCTTAGAAAACACTAACAGCTGTATAGTATACACAACACTTTGCTTTCTTCATGCTGTACAGGATGAGGGATTTTAAAGTTATGTTGCAATTTTCCAGCCTGGTCAAACCCCATTGAGGTCAGTGAGATACCTCCAAGGAGGTATTTCCGTTATGTCTCATATCCTGATTTATCTATTCTCCCTTCCTTTCTGCTCCAATTTTCTGGCCCTGTTATTCACAACCACCACCACCGAACAAAGCTGCCTTACAGACAGTCAGCTGGCAAAGTCTCTTAGGCAAAGCACGTCCAACAGAGAACAATTCCTGACTCACATGGTGCCTGAAGGTCTGTTTGCTTCGTCCTTGTCCAGTCCGAACTCTGACAAAGGTCATCACAGATGTCCAGGAATAAATCATCGAAATGTCAAGTTCCAGAAATATTTCAGTAGGGACTATGAAGGCTCTGGGCTAGATGCTTCACCCTCCAACTCCCTTTGGTAGAATAGTTATGGCTCCCAGGAGGCGGCTCATCCCCCAAGATAAGTTGTGTTTAGGTCTCAGGTTGGAAGCAGTCCCATGGGCCACTCTCCACCCTATATGGGATCATCTTTAAACCCTTCTTTTCTCTGAACCCACACATCTGGGTCATATCCAAATTCTGTTGCTTCTTCCTGTTTAATATTTCTAGAATCCAATATTTCCTCTCTGATATTCAAGGTAAAATTCTAGTCGAGCCCCTCAATATCTCAAGTTTTGATTACTTGTAACCTCATCCGGTAAGGGCTTCGTGACATCTACGCTGCCCCCCTTCTAGCCAGACAAAACCTAGCCACTAAGGGCTTGGCTACACTTGCAAGTTAGTGTGCATTAAAGCAGCCCTAGGCACCTTAGCTCACACCTCGTCCACACTGGCAAAGCACGTAGAGCGCTCTGACTCTGCAGCTAGAGCGATCCTGGTACTCCACCACGGCAAGAGAAATAACGTTTGCTGCACCTTGGCTATAATGCCTGGGCGTCAGTGTGGACGAGGTGTTGCATTACTGTGCTCTGATCAGCCTCCAGAAACGTTCCATAATCCCCTTAAGTCAAGTGGCCACTCTTGTCATTGTTTTGAATCACTGTAGGAATGCGGATATGCCCTTTGAAAGCTCAGCTTCTGACAGCGGCCTGCTTATCTGCTCCGAGACAAAGGAACCATTAGTGTGGAATGCTGTGTGTGAGTGAGAGAGAGAGAGAGGCGCGAGGGGGAGGTCTGCTGCTGTCTGAACTTACAAGACAGCGTGCTGAGGTGCTCTCAGCCCCCCAAAAACCCACTCTCTCCCCCCACACACACATACGCACAACACACTCCTTGTCACACTCCACCCACCCACCCACACTTGAAAAGAACGTCGCAGCCATTTGCATGCTGGGATAGCTGCCCATAATACACCGCTCCCAATGCCGCTGCAAGTGCTGCAAATGTAGCCACGCCAGTGCGCTTGAAGCTGTCAGTGTGGACAGACTGCAGCGGTTTCCCTACTGCGCTCTACGAAGGCTGGTTTAACTCAAAGTGCTCTACATCTGCAAGTGTAGCCATGCCCTAAGATATCCACTTTGCCTGATCTGACAACATAAACCCTGCCTTCCTCTCGTCCACTGCATCAGGTAAAAGCTTTCTGTCCATGCTTCTGCATAACTCTGCCCCCTCCCTACTTATGATGTTCCCCCAAACTCCTCTCCACTCCACTTATGATAAGTGATTGCCCCACTGGTTTGCTCCTCCCAATGCAATTTTCATGCTTTCTTCCACACCAGTTCCTATGCTTGGAACAGCCTCCTTCAGCTCGTGTTCATGACAATGACTAGCTTCTCTATATTCAAATTTTTCCACTCTCCAAATATTACTGCCCCTGTTGCTGGTAGTTAAAGTCATTATCTATGCTAGCCTGGAGTACAAGATGCTTCAAACTAACACTGACAACTGCACAAAATAATTTTAAGATTTTGTTTCAAACTTATACAAACTACTGAAACTCTCAGCTGAGCATTGGCTCAATATCCAGTCACAACGTTACACACACACACAAAAAAAATTAGGGGAGATGCTCCACTGATAAGATTCTGATCCTTAAATAGGAATCCCCATATTTTTTATTGGTTTGAGCTCTAATAAATGGTTATTTTAGTGTTCTTTTAGATTTTGAATAAATTATTCTTCTGTTGACAATCTGAACAGGATACAAAATTTCTGTTCATTTCAATTAAACTTTTCAACTGAATTGTGATTCAAACCAGATGTGTTAGAAGTACAATGCAAGTTTAAATGGAGCTTTTCTATCAAACCTAGAGTAAGCCTAGATAAATCAGAAATTTTCCAGTGATTTCAAAATAAACTGTCTTCCTTTTAGCTCAAAGATTTAATACAAAAATTCCATTTAAATTAGCCACATATTTTTATATTATTCATCTTGACTCAGGAAGCAATAGAATGGAGTACTATCAAATCACCAGAACTAAGAAACCAATATGTCAGCTCCATTCATTTTAAATGATGTTACAACTCCAGATGCAGTAGAACCCAGGCATGTAAAATTACTTAATGAACCTCAGATTCTCAGAAAACTTAAATTATTTTATGAAAATATCTAAAGGCAATTGTCTAGACAAGTGGTTGTCACATTTATTTGATCGGATCCCTCTTCTTTGTGTCTGTTACGGCCCCCTTCCCACACACAACTACATATACCACCACAAAGCTCTGAAGGCAGTGCTGCACCGCAGTAGCATAGAAATAAAGGTGGCAATGTGAAAAGTGATATTTGTCAATAACACTTTTCACAGCAGACTTAGCGCCCGATTGCCACCCTTACTTCTGCGCTGCTGCTGCCACCCGGGGCTGAAAGCCAGAGCCCTGCCGCCTCCAGGTGAGGGATGGGGGGGGGGGGCGGAGGAGGAAGGAGAGCCTGAGCCCGGGCTGCCTCCTGGTGCAGGAAGGGGGGAAGAAGGAGAACCCAAGCCCAGGCTGCCCCCCAGTAAGTCACCCCTTAATCTTTGCTAAATTTAACAAATTCAGCTCCTTGGGTCCGTCATTATATGGCAAGTTTTTTAATGTTCTCATCGTTCCCGTTGTTCTTCTCTGAACTGTCTCCAATTTGTAGGCAGTATTGTAGCAGTGTCGGACCCAGAATATAAGAGCTCTGTGTAGCTTGAAAGCTGGTCTCTCTCACCAACAGAAACTGGGCCATAAAAGATTATTTCACCCACCTTGTCCCTCTTCAGTTTCACAACATCCTTCTTGAATTGTGGACACCAGAACTGGACACAGCATTCTAGCAGCAGTTGCAGCAGTGCCAGAGAAAGAGGTAAAATAACACTGGTCTACAATTTTTGAGAAGTCGTCTGCTTCACAGATAAAATGTGCTATTTATAATGTATTTTGATGTGCGTAATTCAAATATGACAATTAAAACAACGGATTGGCTACTGTTTCTAAGATATTTAAGTTTTTACATTTTATGTCTATGTATATTGTGTAGATGATAGAGTTTTAATCATAAATTGTAAACCTAGGTCTTTTCATGTGTTTATGATTGCTTTACATGATAATATTTCACCTGTCCTGTTTATGTAAGACTTTAAAAATCAGCAAAAGGGTTATATAAATAAAATTTATTATGAAACAAAAGGCAAAAACCTATTATGTACATAGTTTAAGTCCTATTCAGTGTCTACTCGGCGCTTCTTAGCTTGTCTCTTGTATTCATTAAATGGAGCATCTCTTGTCACTGTCCAGCAATAGTCTGCAAGCATTGATGGGCTCCATTTGCCCTGATAGAGTTTCTCCATTGTTGCAATGTCCTGGTGAAATCGCTCGCCGTGCTCGTCGCTCACTGCTCCGCAGTTCGGTGGAAAAAAATCTAGATGAGAGTGCAGAAAATGTATCTTTAGTGACATGTTGCAACCAAGGCTTTTGTATGCCTTGAGGAGGTTTTCCACCAACAACCTGTAGTTGTCTGCCTTGTTGTTTCCGAGAAAATTTATTGCCACTAACTGGAAGGCTTTCCATGCCGTCTTTTCCTTGCCACGCAGTGCATGGTCAAATGCATCATCTCGAAGACGTTCACGAATCTGAGGACCAACAAAGACACCTTCCTTTATCTTAGCTTCATTTAACCTTGGAAATTTTCCACGGAGGTACTTGAAAGCTGCTTGTGTTTTGTCAATGGCCTTGACAAAGTTCTTCATCAGACCAGCTTGATGTGTAAGGGTGGTAACAAAATCTTCCTTGATTCAACAAGTGGTGAACACTTTTCCTCCCAGGCTCCAATGACTGTCGGAGTGGCCAATCTTTCTTGATGTAGTGGGAATCTCTTGCATGACTATCCCATTCGCAGAGAAAACAGCAGTACTTTGTGTATCCAGTCTGCAGCCCAAGCAAGAGACCAACAACCTTCAAATGGCCACAAAGCTGCCACTGATGGTCATAGTTTATGCACCTCAAAAGTTGTTTCATGTTGTCATAGGTTTCCTTCCTATGGACTGCATGACCAACTGGAATTGATGGCAAAACATTGCCATTATGCAGTAAAACAGCTTTAAGACTCGTCTTCGATGAATCAATGAACAGTCTCCACTCATCTGGATCGTGAACGATGTTGAGGGCTGCCATCACACCATCGATGTTATTGCAGACTACAAGATCACCTTCCATGAAGGAGAATGGGACAAGATCATTTCCTGAGTCATCTTATTTATCATTTTAAAAAATTGACACAACATAAGCTTTCTTCCAGTCTTTTGGAACATGGAAACCCTAACATCACCTGCCAGGAGATTCCACTGCTGTAGTCTGGAGCCCAACAGCTCTGCCTTACTCTTGGGTAGTTCCAAATCCCTGACAAGGTCATTCAGTTCACCTTGTGTTATGAGGTGTGGTTCAGAGGAGGAGGATGGGAGAAAATGTGGGTCCTGTGACATTGAGGGTTCAGGACCAGAAGTTTCTTTCCTCTTTCTCGTCTGACTCAAGTGAGAATGATTCTGGTGCATCAGGAACCGGCAGTCCTTCTCCGTGGGGTACTGGGCGTATAGCTGATGGAATGTTTGGATAATGCACAGTCCACTTTTTCTTCTTTGACACACCTTTCCCAACTGGAGGCACCATGCAGAAGTAACAATTGCTGGTATGATCTGTTGGCTCTCTCCAAATCATTGGCACTGCAAAAGGCATAGATTTCCTTTTCCTGTTCAACCACTGGCGAAGATTTGTTGCACAAGTGTTGCAGCATATGTGTGGGGCCCCCCTCTTGTCCTGATCTCCAATTTTGCAGCCAAAATAAAGGTGATAGGCTTTCTTAACCATAGTGGTTATACTGCGCTTTTGTGATGCAAAAGTCACTTCACCACAATCATAGCAGAAGTTATCTGCACTGTTCACACATGTACGAGGCATCTCTGCTCACTTTGGCTAAACAGAAATGTGTCCCTTTGCAAAATCAAACACTGACAAATAAGAGAGCACGACACTGTATGATTTCTAGAGCTGATAGAGGGCAATTTGTTCAGCAGAGTGATGTAAGCTTCGTTATGATTGCATCATCCATGACTTCTAGGAATAACATGATGCAATTCATATCATGTATGACGCAATACCAGCTTCAGATTGCATCATTCATTGTTTTGCCTAAAAAGCAAGTACTGTCCAAACCCAGTCATAGATTTATTCATAGATCCAGTCAAAGATGTATTTTAGTCATTTCTGGTTTAAATTGAGATCCCTTTCTTTTATATATAGTCCTCAGATAGAGGACGTATCAGATATTAAACTGATAAGAACAGATACTACACCTTTCTTTTATAATTCACTTATCCTCCGCCATTCCCAAGTCAAGGGTCATATATACTGACCCAATAGCATATCTTGAAAGCTAGAGCCAATCAATAATTTTAAGCATCATTTTCGTTCTCAGTGACCCAGAATTAGTAAAGTTTGACTACATTTATTTCAGAAGCATTTTGGCCGTAGAGCAGTGTAATCTCTCTACTTCTACTCAAGATTACCTTGTTTACATATCCCAGCATTGCATTAGCTCTTTTGGCCACATCATCACACAAGACGCTCATGTTCAGGTGATTATTCACCACAACTGCCAAATCTTTTTCAGCATCACTGCTTCCTAGAATAGAATCCCCGCAATCCTGTAAGTATGACCCACATTCTACTTTGTTCCGAGCTGTATACATTTGCATTTAGCCATAGTAAAATGCATATTTATTATCTTCAACCTGTTTACAAAGCAATCTAAATCTCTGTGAATCAGTGACCTGTCCTCTTTGTTATTTACCACTCCCCCAATTTTTGTATCATCTGCAAAATTTGTCAGTGATGATTTTGCATTATCTTCCAGGTCATTGATAAAGATGTTAAATAGTAGAGGGCCATGAACTGATATCTGAGGGACCCTGCTGAAAACACATCCCCTTGCTGACTATTTCTCATTTACAATTACATTCTGAGAACTATCGGTTAGCCATTTTTTAATCCATTTAATGTGTGCTGTGTTAATTTTATATAGGTCTAGTTTTTTAAATCAAAATGCAGTACCAAGTCAAACACCTTACAGAAGTCTACCTATATTACGTTAACCCTATTACTTTTATCAACCAAACCTTTAATCTCATCAAAGAAGATACCAACTTAGTTAGACAGGATCCATTTCCATAAATCCATATTGATTTGCATTAATTATGTTATCCTCTTTTAATTCTTTATTAATCTAATCCCATATCAGCCACTCCATTATCTTGCCTGGGATGTCAGGCTGACAGGCCTATCATTTCCTGAGTCATCTTATTTACCATTTTAAAAAATTGACACAACATAAGCTTTCTTCCAGTCTTTTGGAACTTTCCCAGTGCACCAAGACTTATTGAAAATCAACATTAGCAGTCCAGCGAGCGCCTCAGGCAGCTCGTTAAAACTCCTGAATGCAAGTTATCTGGACATGCTGATTTAAAAATGTCTAACATTGGTAGCTTCTAACATCCTCTAGAGATATCAATGGAATGGAAAGAGTTATCATAACCATATGATGAGACTATATCATCCGTTTTTCAGCAAATACAGCACAGAAATATTTGGTGAACACTTCTGCCTTTTCTGCCTTTTTAGTGACTCAATTTTTGCATTTTAAACACTCCTGTGATATACGTAAGTATACTCCCTTTCTGCAAGTGGCAGTGCACGAACCAGGATTAGAACTCCATTGTTTTACAATCCTCTGCTCATGCCCCTAAATCAGGTCTTTCTCTCACTATAGTAAAGCAATGCCACACAAAAACTAAAGATTCTAGGAAATGTCTGCTGAGGTAATTGTGTTAAGATATTACCATGACTCGTCGTTTCCAGCATAAATAGTGTGTGGTGCCAACTACTATTTCATACTCAATAGTTTAATAAATATATTGTGTAGATAAAGTTATTTCTATTTGTATGCTTGGAGGAAGTTTTAATTAAGATGTGTGTTAGCCATTGCGTGTATTTAAAAAAAAAAATTGTATTTATTGTTCTGTACTTTCATTCATATCAATTGTTCCATGTTATGGCATTTTAACAAGGATATTAAGTTTTAGGTATCATAGTTTTAATTCAATTGTGTTTGTATGGCCTTAGGCAAAATAAAATCTCTGTGATAAAACTACTGCAATTGCACATATACTTCACCACTGCCAACACTACCATCAGAACCTCCCATTCAAACTTGAGTATTTTTTTTTTCCTTTCTCAAAAAAGGAATTTTAACTTCATTAATTTATGAGAAAAATAAAAGTGATTTAACATTTCTTACACATTATATTTGTAGCTTTATATCTCCTTCCACTACAAAGTTATCTGACTTCTTCTAATAAAGCAAGTTACCATAAGCAAGGATATTTAAGAGCAATTGAAATTCAAGGAACCTGTCAGGGTTTCCCCTCCCTCCCCCTTCTTTCCAAACAGAGGCACTTGCACAAAGTCTCCTCAAATTACTTTTAAAAACCAATATAGGCATCACATCTTGGTTAATCTCCCTTTAGGACAGTATGAAAGAATTTCAACCATTATCCCCAATACTCTCTTCCTAAGACATCACTATCTCTGTCTCTAATTCAAAAAAAAAAAAAAATCAGCTTTAAGTAATTTTGACATTTCTTCTTTATTTTTAAATAACTTGACTGTTTGTGGGGAACAATTTCTGGCTTATTTATTACATAAAATTTATTTTAAAAATACTATAAAATTTCCTAAATATAGCAATACGTATTACAAAATATGTCACAAAATATGTATTTGTTTTATGGATTGAATAATATCTGGTTAAAATGTGGTCTTGGATCTGAAATGGTTAGTTTTATTAACGTTTTAACTGCTACTAAAATCAACATAGTTCTGTTAAAAATCCATCAAAAATGGCAAAAAAATAACCAGAGTTTCTGATTAAAGATTTAAGCTACAAATTTTAAGGCTCAATTCTGCAACAGTTGTACAAACAAAATGTCCACTAGCTTCAATGCCTATACCCTTGGATTATGTGTGTTTATATATAACAGGTGACTCATTCCCCCACTTCTTATGTAAATCAAAAGAATGACCCACTTAATTTCAGTCTTTTTTCTCTAGTAGTTTTATTACGCCTAATTTATTCTATGGTGTCTATCTGTGCAGTAATCGAATATCAATAGGAAACATCCTTACCACAGAGGCAGATCTAGAAAGATTATTCAATAGGCACACTCCCAAGACATGTACTTTAATTCCTACCATATAATACCTATGTTTATGCCAAAGGCCACACCTCTTAAAGTGTGTATGATTTAAGCATCATTGAAAAGACGTTGAAAAGATGAATTGTGAATACATTAATGAGCACTTAAGTACAGCAGAATTAAGGCTGATGCAATACAATGCAGTTCCTTAAATCTGCATTAAAAACTAGCAGACTCCCAACAGATTAAACAGTTCTACAATAGAGTTCCTAATGTCAGGGGCAAAAACAACCCATCAGAAATGCAGCCACTTATGCTGTTAGGGTACATTGTAATACATTGTTCAAATGCATTTTTCATAGTACAAGCATGTTTTGGACACTGTACACTTGGTTCTGATTTTGTATGCTTACCTACTAATTACTATAAAAACTGTAATTTTAAGTCTGTTTCCCAGACATTAAAATGAATTTTTCAGGACAAGCTAGTCTTCGCCATGCCTAACCCCAATCTTACAATCACTCCAGTCAAATCCTCTGATTTGTCCAGAACTCCTTAATTCTGCTCCTCAGAAGCAACATCCTTCACTGAACAAGCTGTGAAGGGGTAAGAAGATTGCTAGGTAACCTCCAATTGTGCTAGCTCTGCAACGCATTTCATCTTCGCTACAATGTTTATTCACTGATTAGTTCTGACAACAAGCTCCATGCTTCTCCATTCCATCTCCTAATAAACAAAAGTAATAAACAGAGAGAACAAACTGTTTTAGGAACCACGGAGTACTTAATCTCATATCTAAAAACTTATTGAGCATTAAGCAAACTGCACCCCACATTTACTTTGGATATTTCCTGCAAAAGTAGGTATGTAGTTAGAATGCATAAATCTGCAGTTTCACTCCATAATCTCTTTCTCCTGTTAAAATAGTGACTTGATATACATGCAAGGTACAAGTTTCCTCAGCAGTTAACAAAGAACGTCATACTACTCTCTTTCATCATCTCCCCATCAACATCCAGACTCCAAAATATTCATCAGTTTGTACAGTCTTCGTATGGTTTATTTGGTGAGGGCACAGACAGAAGAACAGATTACAATGCTATAGTTTACACAATCACCAAGTGGCTAAATTAAGTGATATGATTACACAGGTGCAAAGTATTTATTTTCATTTTTTTTTAAATGCAGCTTTGTAATATATAGCTGCATATTCATTACGGTATCTGTGTGCCTATACACTATCCCATAGCCAGACTGTGTCTAGCTGGTCTGCAAGACCCCTCTCTATGATCCCTGGCATATGAGACATACCAAATATAGTCAGGAGGAGGAGGGGCAGTGCAAATCCCCACCATACTTAATGTGGGCTATGCCTTAAAGGCACAAATTAACTCTCATATAATAATGTTCATATTAAAAATTAAAATCCCATTGAAACTATATTAGCCTACCATTCGTTGTTTTTGAGCAGCTTAGAATTTAATCAGAAAATTCCTTCCAGGCTGAAAGTAGGTAAAGAGAGTCTGCCCAGAAGCAGGGAGGGTTGATTTAAATCAGCAAGAAACCCTGATTTAAATCATGAATTTTAATTGTGTTTTCCATTTGTTAATCTCCTAAAGAAAGGTTGATTCTCACTGGTTGGTACCCATTAAAATTCATGCATTATATAGTTTAACTTAATTCTGATACTTAATTTTTTACAACTATGTTAGAAAATGGTGAATGATGCATTTCTTATTTACTAGATGGCTATTAATTTGTGATTTGTGTCAAGGCCTATTTTGCAGGAAATTCAAATCAATTAAAATGCACAAAACCAGCATTTTTTATTAAATAAAACTACCTTAAAAGTGTTGGATACCCAAGAAACATTCTTCAAAAATGTTCTGCATTGAAAACTAACCAATTTTTTAGTAAACAAGAGAAGTATTATCTGTAATTTAGTCAACTGAACTGTTTCCGGTCACCAAATTCTTAAAGATTTTAGAACTAGCAGATCTCATCCTCTCACACCGGTTTTTCATTCATAAGTTGGAAGAGAAAAACAAGCTTTTCTGCTTTTGCAACTCCCAACTGGTTTCTTAACTTTGAATAACCTAGTCATTGAACGGAACCAGGTGAATAAACTGAAATGAAGAAAATATTTTCTTTGCACCTGTAGAAGAGGCTACTGTTGTCAAAAGCTGGTGTAGCATTTCAACAGACACTGATTCCAGGTGCTTAGCCCACTGATTTGCACCAGTTCAGTGGTCTTTCTTTAAAATTTGGCAGCAAAATGTACTAAATATTACTTTTTGTGTTTAATTTAAATTATTTTATTATATTGCAATAAATTTAGGCCTTAACATAGGTTGTCAATTTCCATTTTAAATAGATTTTTAAAAAATAAACCTGTATTTAATTTAAATAAAAAACAGATTTCAAGCAAACATGCTTTTTTTAAAAAATCCATCTACCGAGAAGTGTTTTTTGTTTATTTGTTTGGGGATTTTGAGGAGCATAGTCTAATTAGGTCTCCCTCATGGACATCTCTCCAGTATAAAAACATCACATTTTTTTATTAAAGGAGCTGCAACCTCTTCTTCATTGACCACTTAAAGTTTCCTTAACAATATGGTTATGCACATCCTGAAAGTGCATGCTGAATAATAGCATGAATCTGCAATGGACTGTCGACCATCTGCCTCATTTGTTGAAGAAGTTGGAAAGTATGTAGTGAATCAGTCCAGGGATCTGCAAGAAGAAATAATTTGGGTCTCATGGTTTAAGCAGCTGAATTGGCAACCTGGTGAACTGGATTGTATATTTCTCTCTGCGCCACAGAATTCCTTTATAATGCTGGGCTTGTCACAACATTCCCCCCCCCCCAAGAGGTGGCCATTAATGCATGCTCCTCATTTTCTGGGTGCCCAGTTTGAGACTATGAAGACTGATCTGCAGAAGGACTGAGCAGTGTCAACTAGAACTGAAATAAATAGGTACTTGGAACATGTTACAAAATTTAAATTCTATTTAATATGTTTTATGTAATATATAAAATGGACTATAAGTATTTTATATATTGCTATAAAAATGTGCTCTGAAAAAAACAGTTCCTATCTATTTTATGTATTTATATGACCACCATTACCATAGTAGCTGAATGCCGCACAATCCTCAATGTATTTTTCCCATTACAAGACCAATGTGAGGTAGGGCTAGTACTATTATCTAATTTTACATGCAAGGCAGCTAGACCTGCATATAAAAACTGAACACAAAAATTATGGTTTCAGAAGTCATTTACTCTAAGTTCAAGTCTAACCTTTCAACTTAGATTTTGTGTGTTAACAAATGCTGTTCAAAGTTGAGCTGCTGAGTACTAAAATATTTAGGGAAGTTATAACCACCTGTTTGTTAAACAAACTATCTCCCTATGCCCATGTATGAATGAATGTATGATTCGTGTTGTCCAATTATTTCAGTTACAACATTTTGATGATCAATTTTTAAATTGAAGGATGGTTGAGATAATGCCTGTGGATTGACCCATTCCTCTAAATGTCTCAAAATACTTAGGGAACTGACTAGCTGGGTATATTTTTAAATCTCTGCATTTTCCAAGCCTGAAGTCTCTGGAATGAATCATAGAATCATAAAATATCAGGGTTGGAAGGGACCTCAGGAGGTCATCTAGTCCAACCCCCTGCTCAAAGCAGGACCAATCCCCAACTAAATCATCCCAGCCACGGCTTTGTCAAGCCTGACCTTAAAAACCTCTAAGGAAGGAGATTCCACCACCTCCCTAGGTAACCCATTCCAGTACTTCACCACCCTTCTAGTGAAAAAGTTTTTCCTAATATCCAACCTAAACCCCCCACACTGCAACTTGAGACCATTACTCCTTGTTCTGTCAGCTGGTACCACTGAGAACAGTCTAAAGCCATCCTCTTTGGAACCCCCTTTCAGGTAGTTGAAAGCAGCTATCAAATCCCCCCTCATTCTTCTCTTCTGGAGACTAAACAATCCCAGTTTCCTCAGCCTCTCCTCATAAGTCATGTACTCCAGCCCCCTGATCATTTTTGTTGCCCTCCGCTGGACTCTTTCCAATTTTTCCACATCCTTCTTTTTTTGTGTGGGGCCCCAAACTGGACACAGTACTCCAGGTGAGGCCTCACCAATGTCGAATAGAGGGGAATGATCACGTCCCTCGATCTGCTGGCAAAGCCCCTACTTATACAGCCCCAAATGCCGTTAGCCTTCTTGGTAACAAGGGCACACTGTTGACTCATATCCAGCTTCTCGTCCACTGTAACCCCTAGGTCCTTTTCTGCAGAACTGCTGCCATTCGGTCCTTACTCTGTAACAGTGAATGGGATTCTTCCATCCTAAGTGCAGGACTCTGCACTTGTCCTTGTTGAACCTCATCAGGTTTCTTTTGGCCCAATCCTCTAATTTGTCTAGGTCCCTCTGTATCCTATCCCTACCCTCCAGTGTATCTACCACTCCTCCCAGTTTAGTGTCATCTGCAAACTTGCTGAGAGTGCAGTCCACGCCATCCTCCAGATCATTAATGAAGATATTGAACAAAACCGGTCCCAGGACCAACCCTTGGGGCACTCCGCTTGAAACCGGCTGCCAACTAGACATGGAGCCGTTGATCACTACCCGTTGAGCCCGACAATCTAGCCAGCTTTCTATCCACCTTACAGTCCATTCATCCAGCCCATACTTCTTTAACATGCTGGCAAGAATACTGTGGGAGACCGTATCAAAAGCTTTGCTTAAGTCAAGGAATAACACATCCACTGCTTTCCCCTCATGCATAGACCCAGTTATCTCCTCATAGAAGGCAATTAGGTTAGTCAGGCATGACTTGCCCTTGGTGAATCCATGCTGACTGTTCCTGATCACTTTTCTCTCCTCTAAGTGCTTCAGAATTGATTCCTTGAGGACCTGCTCCATGATTTTTCCAGGGACTGATGTGAGGCTGACTGGCCTATAGTTCCCCGGATCCTCCTTCTTCCCTTTTTTAAAGATGGACACTACATTAGCCTTTTTCCAGAGGAAGTATGCATAAAGGTGACCTAATCATACTCCATTTTGTGATGGCAGTATTTCCTATTCTGATCTGTCAAGAAGCTATTAAGAGGAGTTCCAAAGGGGGGAAACCAGCCAGGCTACTATCTTCAAAAACTGAACAAAAAGAAAAAAGCCTTACTGCTGGCTTCAAACAATGGCTTGCTTGTGTATAATGGCTTGCTGGCCTCTGTCAGTACAATGCTACCATTCCTGACCAACAGAGCCGTGCTTCCCCCACCTCCTCTCTGGCTAGGAATCCAGCAACTAGCAACACCTAAGATTCAACATCTGCCAACAAGTAACCTCTAGCCAGTCTGCAAGTTAAACATTGGAGCAATAAGAGTGCTTGCTAATCTTTTCAACCACATACCAGCTTCCTGAAGCTGAATTAAACCCCAAAAGTTGCAACAACTAATCTACATGAGAAAGAAACTTCTGGGGTTTGCTTTGTTTCCCAGTTTTTATTACTGGATGGATGCCTCTACCTCAGCAGTCTTGTGCTTGTTTTTAGCTCCAGTAGATGACTGGTAGTGAGTGAGTGAGTGAATGCATGTGAAGGAGTATGTATACAGAGAACCACAGAATTTGAGAATGACGCTACAGAATCATTCCATAAATACCTAAAACAGCCCTAAAATTAATCACTTTGCTGTCTAAACGATTACACATGCATATATTTCATGGGTTAGGAATAGTGTGTTTAATCCTGATAAAACATGTTATTTTTACCTCAATTTGTCATTGGAATAGTAAATGTAACAAGCTGTGTCATCGTGAATTGTATTGGAATATTTCATTGTAACGCTGTTAGGTGGGAAGAGATGGGCTATTACCTAGCCACTAATAATTTGAGCAAGCTAACTTAATATGGCAGCAGAGCTATTGTCTCAACTTGGGAATGATTTAACCCATCCTGTATCAGCTATTTGGCTGAAGCCTAAATATAATGGTTGGCACGGAGATTGATAATACCTTCTCTTACTACCCTGTCCGATAGCAAAACAATAGCATAGACTTCCCAAATTATTACATACAGCTTATCCAAGGTTATTTTACCTCTGTATTTGACACTGGTATGACAGCTTCTGGAATATGGTGTCCAGTTCTTGTGCCCACAATTCAAGAAGGATGTTGATAAATTGGAGAGTGTTCAGAGAAGAGCCACACAAATGATTACAGGATTAGAACACATGCCTTATGGTAATAGACTCAAGGAACTCAATCTATTTAGTTTAACAAAGAGAAGGTTAAACATGGGGACAAATATTTGAAAATGGATTTTTCAATCTGGCAGAAAGAGGTATAACGTGAGCCTGTGGCTGGAAGTTGAAGCTAGAAAAATTCAGACTGGAAATAAGGTGTACATTTTGAACAGGGAAGGTAATTAACCATTGGAACAATTTACCAAGTGTTATGGTGGATTCTCCATCACTGGCAATTTTTAATCAAGGTTGGGTGTTTTTCTAAGATCCATGCTCTAGAAATTATTTTGGGGAAGTTCTATGGCCTCTATTATACAGGATGTCGGAATGATCCCTTCTGGCTTTGCAATCTATGACTCTTCAAATATTTTCATTTCAGTTTATTCAAGTAGTTCATTTCAAATTTAGAAACTGGTTGGGAGTTGTTAAAGTAAGAAAAATGGGCTGAGAGAGGATGAAATCTACCAATTCCTAAATCTTAAAAGACTCAGTGACTAGAAACCAATCAGTTCAGTTCACTAACTACAATGAATACTTCCTGTGTTAGATAAATCAGTTAGTTTTAAATACAAAGCATATTTTAATAAACTTCTTTTATCCTAGAAATTTAAGGTATTTAACTTATAAATACAATGTTTAAATACTGTCTTGGTGCATTTTAATTGAATTCCAGTTTCCATCCAAATGCAGTTTCATACAATTCCCAAATAAAAACTTAACCATCTAATAAATAAGAAATGTGTCATTCACCATTTTCTAACACAATAAAAAACATAAAAAATAAGAATCTGAATACATGTATGTCAGACTATATAATTGCTTGAATAAATGTGTACAGATATAGTGCATCTTCCTCGTTAGCAAAAATTCACGACTTTTCCTGCAGCATGGAAAGGCTCCAGCAGTGGGGAGACAATGGGAGACATAACTTGGGTGAGTCAAGAGCTATGTAGGGTACATAATTGCATACATGCCCATACCTTTCTGGCATTGTCTTTACTCATCTAACCGTGCCTCACTGGCTACATTGCTATTTACTAGGGCTGTCAAGCGACGAAAAAAATTAATCGCACGATGAATCGCACTGTTAAATAATAATAGAAAAACCGTTTAAATATTTTTGGATGTTTTCTACATTTTCAAATATTTTGATTTCAATTACAACACAGAATAAATGTGTACAGTGCTCACTTTATACTAATTTTTGACTACAAGTATTTGCACTGTAAAAAAACAAGAGAAATAGTATTTTTCAATTCACCTAATTCAAGTACTGTAATGCAATCTCTTTATCATGAAAGTTTAACTTAAAAATGTAGAATTATGTACCAAAAAAACTGCATTCAAAAATAAAACTATGTAAAATTTTAGAGTCTGCAAGTCCACTCAGTCTTACTTCTTGTTAAGCCACTCGCTCAGACAAACAAATTTGTTTACATTTGCAGGAGATGATACTGCCCGGTTCTTGTTTACGTCACCTGAAAGTGAAAACGGTGTTCGCGTGACACTGTTGTGGTCGGTGTCGTAAGATATTTATGTGCCAGATGCGCTGAAGATTAAGAGGTCCCTTCATGCTTCAACCAACATTCCAGGGGACATTCATCCATGCTGATGACAGGTTCGGCTCGACAACAGTCCAGAGCAGTGCGGCCCCTGAATTTGCTGTTGCACTCTCAAGCACAAAATTTTTCGGTGCATTAGCCCATGGTTATGCAAAGTATAATTAATATTTCTAACTATATTGTGTTTAATTTTGCATAAATTACGCCCCATGTGTTTCTCCCATTAACGCACGTCCAAAAGCAACTCGCCATATTTCAAACAGATGCCTCCTCCTTTACAGTGTTGCAGCACACATTCAATTTAAAAAAAGCTGCCTTTGCCACAGCCCTCCGGATGGGGCATTTTTGTCAACAAAAAAATGTGTTATGCTAAGTTACTAATAAAGCCAAAAGCCACAACTGGCTTGTATATGCACAGATTGTTGCCCTAATAAGTTTATTCTTGCTATATTGCTGTATGTGTAGGAGGCCAATGCTAACACTGGCCACAGTGTCGGAGGACTGGTGGAAACCTAATGTTGATTCAGGGTCAAGGGGGGAAATATCACAGTCACAGTAAAATTGCCCCCCATGGGGTCCCCTGGGTAGGCACCAGCATTGTATATTGCTAATGCTTGTAAACACACTAAATTTTTTTTAAAGGGTTAAAGGTGTAAGTGTAAAGTAAAAAATTCCTTTGCAGGCTGCAAAAGGCCAAAGCGGGGAGGGAAAGAAAGAAAAAAAGAAACGGGTTAACTCAATAATTCAGCTAGGCTCAAAAATAAGAAGCAAAACTGGAACTCAAGGCCAACGCACACACAAACAAGCTCCCGGCTGCCAAACAGCCAAAAGCCTGTAAAAAAGAAAAACAAACAGACCGGGGGGGGGAGGGTGCAAAACAAAACAAAAAAAAATCACAAAGGCCAGCAAGTTAAGTAACAACAGCCTCGCAACCCTAAAGCTGCTGTGTTTTAAAAACTTTAAAAAAAACTACAGAAGGCCGGTTCAGACTGGTACAAAAGCACAAAAAACAAAGGTCCCTAAACAAAAACACCCCCGGAAGAACCCAGGGCTTAAAAACCCTCCCAAATACTAAAGCAAGTTAAAAATCAACAGCAAACCCTAGATGGCCTGTGCACAGGACAGAACTCTCGTCTACCCTTCCCCCTCTTCTTCTTACGTTACACTCAGGCTTGGCCAGCTTTGGGTTGTGCGTGTGAGAGTATGAAAGTGGGTTAGGGCTCGGGGCACTAACGCTTTCTTCCTTCCTTTAAATAATGTGGAAAGCACCCTGCACTCACCGCTGTTATTTTATCAATAAAGCTTTAAAATTTAATCACTTGGTGTGCTCCTTCATTTCCTCCCCTAACAATCCTGCGGCCTCAGCCTAATCACCTAACGCCTCAGGCAAATTAATAATTAAAATGAACACGTTGTGACAGATTTAAGTTATCTGAGTCAGATGCCACCAGCAGAAGGTTGATTTTCTTTTTTGGTGGTTCGGGTCCTGTAGTTTCCGCATTAGAGTGTTGCTCTTTTAAGACTTCTGAAAGCGTGCGCTACTCCTCATCCCTCTCAGATTTTGGAAGGCACTTCAGATTCTTAAAGCTTGGGTCGAGTGCTGTAGCTATCTTTAGAAATCTCGCATTGATACCTTCTTTGTGTTTTGTCAAAACTGCAGTGAAAGTGATCTTAAAATTAACAATATGCGCTGGGTCATCATCTGGGACTGTTATAACATAAAATATATGGCAGAATGTGGGTAAAACAGAGAAGGGGACATACAATTCTCCCCCAAGGAGTTCAATCACAAATTTAATTAAAACATTTTTTTTTAAAAGAGCGTCATCAGCGTGGAAGCATGTCCTCTGGAATGGTGGCGGAAGCATGAAGGGGTATATGAATGTTTAGCATATCTGGCACGTAAATACCTTGCTATGCCGGCTACAAAAGAGCGCAGCATTATCTCCTGTAAATGTAAACAAACTTGTTTGTCTTAGCGATTGTCTGAACAAGAAGTAGGACTGAGTGGACCTGTAGGGTCTGAAGTTTTACATTGTTTTGTTTTTGAGTGCGGTTATGGAAAAATCTACATTGGTAAGCTGCACTTTCATGACGAAAAGATTGCACTATAGTATTTGTATGAGGTGAATTGAAAAATACTATTTCCTTTATCACTTTTACAGTACAAATATTTGTAATAAAAATATACACTGATTTTAATTACAACACAGAATACAATATATATGAAAATGTAGAAAAACATCTAACATTTAATAAATTTCAATTGGTATTCTATTGTTTAACAGTGCGATTAAAACTGCGATTAATAGCAATTAATTTTTGAGTTAATCACATGAGTTAACGGCGATTAATTGACAGCCCTACTATTTACATACGTGCTAGAATGAATACAAGTATATGTACACTACACATTGCCGAAATAAATGTGCAGTGTAGTTGTACTTTAAGGCCAGTTTTATCTTTAAAAGTATCAACTATGTCAAATATTAAAATTTTAATTTCTTTGCTTTTGACTAGCTTCCTCTTTTTGTTTTTGGGGGTTCTTTTTAAGGCCCCTCTTCTGAAGTTTTGTGTTACCATGCTAGGTTTTGGTACCTTTCATCTCTTAAGAATGTTGAAATTAATTATATATTGTGGTGACTAATACTTAGTAGCCCAACTAGAGATACTTCTTGGACTAAATTCTGAATGTTATTTAGGAGTAAGATGAGAACAGCTTCTCCTCTTGTATGATTTAGAATAAGCAGTCCCAAGTAGTAATGAAAGTGTCAAGAAATTGCTTCTTTAAACCATATCACATTGAGAAAAAACAATCGAGGAGAGTTGGCAGTTTTTCAAAGGGACACTATTAAGGGCCCAAAAGCAAGCTATTCCGCTGGTTAGGAAAGATAGAAAATGTGGCAAAAGACCACCTTGGCTTAACCACGAGATCTTGCATGATCTAAAAAATAAAAAGGAGTCATATAAAAAATGGAAACTAGGACAGATTACAAAGGATGAATATAGGCAAACAACACAGGAATGCAGGGGCAAGATTAGAAAGGCAAAGGCACAAAATGAGCTCAAACTAGCTACGGGAATAAAGGGGAACAAGAAGACTTTTTATCAATACATTAGAAGCAAGAGGAAGACCAAAGACAGAGTAGGCCCACTGCTTAGTGAAGAGGGAGAAACAGTAACAGGAAACTTGGAAATGGCAGAGATGCTTAATGACTTCTTTGTTTCGGTCTTCACCGAGAAGTCTGAAGGAATGCCTAACCTAGTGAATGCTAATGGGAAGGGGGTAGGTTTAGCAGATAAAATAAAAAAAGAACAAGTTAAAAATCACTTAGAAAAGTTAGATGCCTGCAAGTCACCAGGGCCTGATGAAATGCATCCTAGAATACTCAAGGAGCTAATAGAGGAGGTATCTGAGCCTCTAGCTATTATCTTTGGAAAATCATGGGAGACGGGAGAGATTCCAGAAGACTGGAAAAGGGCAAATATAGTGCCCATCTATAAAAAGGGAAATAAAAACAACCCAGGAAACTACAGGCCAGTTAGTTTAACTTCTGTGCCAGGGAAGATAATGGAGCAAGTAATTAAGGAAATCATCTGCAAACACTTGGAAGGTGGTAAGGTGATAGGGAACAGCCAGCATGGATTTGTAAAGAACAAATCATGTCAAACCAATCTGATAGATTTCTTCGATAGGATAACGAGTCTCGTGGATAAGGGAGAAGCTGTGGATGTGGTATACCTAGACTTTAGTAAGGCATTTGATACGGTCTCGCACGATATTCTTATCGACAAACTAGGCAAATACAATTTAGATGGGGCTACTATAAGGTGGGTGCATAACTGGCTGGATAACCGTACTCAGAGAGTTGTTATTAATGGTTCCCAATCCTGCTGGAAAGGCATAACGAGTGGGGTTCCGCAGGGGTCTGTTTTGGGACCGGCTCTGTTCAATATCTTCATTAACGACTTAGATATTGGTATAGAAAGTACGATTATTAAGTTTGCGGATGATACCAAACTGGGAGTGATTGCAACTGCTTTGGAGGACAGGGTCATAATTCAAAATGATCTGGACAAATTGGAGAAATGGTCTGAGTTAAACAGGATGAAGTTTAAGAAAGACAAACGCAAAGTGCTCCACTTAGGAAGAAAAAATCAGTTTCACACATACAGAATGGGAAGAGACTGTCTAGGAAGGAGTACGGCAGAAAGGGATCTAGGGGTTATAGTGGACCACAAGCTAAATATGAGTCAACAGTGTGATGCTGTTGCAAAAAAAAGCAAACGTGATTCTGGGATGTATTAACAGGTGTGTTGTGAGCAAGACACGAGAAGTCATTCTTCCGCTCTACTCTGCTCTGGTTAGGCCTCAGCTGGAGTATTGTGTCCAGTTCTGGGCACCGCATTTCAAGAAAGATGTGGAGAAATTGGAAAGGGTCCAGAGAAGAGCAACAAGAATGATTAAAGGTCTTGAGAACATGACCTATGAAGGAAGGCTGAAAGAATTGGGTTTGTTTAGTTTGGAAAAGAGAAGACTGAGAGGGGACATGATAGCAGTTTTCAGGTATCTAAAAGGGTGTCATAAGGAGGAGGGAGAAAACTTGTTCACCTTAGCCTCTGAGGATAGAACAAGAAGCAATGGGCTTAAACTGCAGCAAGGGAGGTCTAGGTTGGACATTAGGAAAAAGTTCCTAACTGTCAGGGTGGTTAAACACTGGAATAAATTGCCTAGGGAGGTTGTGGAATCTCCATCTCTGGAGATATTTAAGAGTAGGTTAGATAAATGTCTATCAGGGATGGTCCAGACAGTATTTGGTCCTGCCATGCGGGCAGGGGACTGGACTCGATGACCTCTCGAGGTCCCTTCCAGTCCTAGAATCTATGAATCTATGAGACAAATTTCAAATCATCTGTGGGGAGCTCAAGTCCCCAATTATTTCTGTTTTATGACACTTTGTTGCCTCTTTGATTTCTCTCAACATTGTGTACTCAATATATATTTTACTGACCTGCAGTACAACAGCATAAGTCTACTAGTATGTTTGACCACACCACACCTTTAATGGGGGGGGGGGAGGGGGAGACATCATGCTAGCCACTCCTTTCTAGGGGTCTGGGAAATAATTTTCCCCTCTGCCTCATTGGCCTAGGTGGAGTGGGGCGGGGGGGGGGGGGGGGTAAGGGGTGTTTCGCCTGCCCCACAGCAGGTTCAAGGAGGGCTTTGTTATGGTGAGTAGGGAAGGGAGTTAGGCTACGATGTCATAATTCCTTATCTAAATGTGGGGTGGATGTCCAGTGCAGATACTCCATATCAAAGGTATACAATGACCGAATAAATGGCTTGGTAAAGGACTTAAAAGGTGTTGGTTAAAGGAGCAGAACAGGGTGGGTTTCTGGGCTCCTATGACTGGTACAGCAGGGAGCCAACTCCCCTTTCTTATGGCCCACCTTAACCCTCCTACAAGGAGGGGGGAAAAGGGGGACTGTTATGGTCCTAATCTGCTGGGTAGTCCCAGACATCTAATAATAAAGTTGCAGCCTGATTAAAACCATATCAAATATCTCTTGTCCTCCTTCGGTATAGCTGGACAATGCATTCTTATAGTTTGCAATCCATACCAATTCAGCTGTCTGGACCTCACTATGTAGAATTTGTATCTAATAGATTCCATAGAATCTTTAGGCTATACTACTCCTCCCTATTATTTCTGACTTAACATGTCATTTCTTCAGCCAGGTATTAGAGTATCCCATTGATATTTGTCATTCCACCATGTTTTAGTGATATCTGTAACATCAAGATCCTCTTGTCCTGTCAGATATTCAAGTTGACACATTTTTGCTTTCAAGCAGCTCTCATTTATATGTAGACATTTATAGTTTTTATCTCTAACCATGTGCCTAACACTTAGAACATTTCTACATAAGGGGTTTGCACTATGCCTATCTATAAAGTTATTTAACACTTTGTCTGTCACAAAGTAGTGTTAATCACTATCATTTAGTGAACACTTCAATTATTTCTTCCTCAGAATCTAAATTTCTTGTATTTGTGTCAGACATTTCAGTACATTAATATTCTTCTTAATCTTTATCTTTTCTTTCAGGTCAACTGTCATCTATGTTTAACAGTAATGCAGGAAGTACCTGACAGATCATTTGAATTAAAGCTCCAATTTCTGTTTCCGATCTAGGTTCAAGTCTGAGGTACAGAATCTTCAGTACTGTGCAAAGGACTATGCTGTATTTGTGAAGCAGCACATTTCAGTATGCCAATCAAAATTTCTCTTTTGCAACCATACTGAAATGTAATATCATACCTAATTTGCTGTCCTCTACTAGCACTACTTCCTTTTCCACATTACCTTTTTCCAGGTTTGTCTTTCCCATTAAATATCTGTTTTCGGTTCTTTTTCGTTTGATTTATTAGCTTGTATATTTCCAGGTTGAATACAAAATTCTGCCAATAATACTTCTTTAAGACTCATGTTGTTTCTTTATTCTCATTAGTGTTTCAAATACCACTCAATTTATTACAGATGAACTAGCTATTTAGTTTTATGCTATTAATCATGCCATTCTATAAAGCTAAGCCTATCATGGATCTCTGGTTTCTGACACTTTCCCTCAACTTAATATAGTACATTTCATTAGTAGTAGTAGTTTATAGGCCAGTTGCTTTTCAATACACATGAAAAGCAACCGGCATGAAAGGGTCCAGTGGTCTGACCTTGACTTAGGGACTTAAATTTGCCTGCCCCACAATACCTTGAAGAAGTGTCAAGACTGAAAGAAGAGTCTTTCAGCAGGAATAAAAATTGTTGGCACCTCTCAGTGGACATAGTCATTCAATAGTGAATATGATTCCTTGATACACTGGAACTGGATTAGGAGAAGGCAACTCCTTAAAAATAGAGATTTGGGTTTGGTGTTCCTAATGACTGGTACAGCATGGAGACAACCACCTCTTCCCCACTCCTTAACTTTCAGACAAGAGAGAAAAGTGGGGTCTCAGCAACAGTGCTGGAATCAGGTTTATGGGGTGAGGAGGAGGTGGCAACCCCTACCAGGTAGAACAGATTACAATAGAAAGGATGACCTGCTCTGGATAATTTATTGATAGATAGTCCCCAGATGTGTTACTTAATAAAGCTGCAGCTTAGTTAAACGTCATTCCTGGTGTTTTGTCTTTCTTCCTCTGGAGTCCAGGGCAAAGACAGAATCTGTGTATTGTAATAACGAAACGTTCCCCACCATCCAGGTGTCACCAGCAAAGAAATCCATTTTCAATCACTTATTTAAAAGACTCTTAGAAAAACTGTTATATCCAGAAAGCAGAACATCTATATAAAGACTTCTAAAGCGCTAGTTGAAACACTAAAACATAAACCTTGAAAGAAGGCTATCTGAGATATGACAAGTCCAAAATTGCCTACAGCAGTGGTTCTCAAACTGTGGGTCGTGACCCCATTTTAATGGGGTCGCCAGGGCTGGCTTAGACCTGCAGGGGCTCGGGGCCAAAGCCCAAGCAGAAGGGATTCAGCCCTTTTGGGTGGTGGGGCTCAGGTTACAGGCCCCCTGGCTAGGCTGAAGCCTTTGGGTTTCAGCTTTGACCCCTTCCCTGCCCAGGGGAAGCTTGGGCTTTGACCCCCCGCCCCCCGGGTTTCGGGTGGGCTCAGGCTTTGGTCCCCCCTCCTGAGGTCATGAAGTAATTTTTGTTGTCAGAAGGGGGTTGCGGTGCAATGACGTTTGAGAACCCCTGGCCAATAGCAAATGATTTGTGCTTTCCTTTTCAAAATGAAACCAATTAAGTAGGCTGTGCTATAAAATGTGAATACCGCTCAACAAATCCAACCAGCAAGTATCAAGTTTACATATTTGAAAATAAATGAGATTTATATTACTGAACTAAATCATCTGCTGTTTTTAAACATTATCTATTTGAGCAAGATTATTTGGTTTTAAACACAAAGAAGAAGAAAACACATGCAAATTACTGATAAATTTTACACTACTATTGATACACAATACGGGGAACTAATAATGGGATCTCATGTGCATGTTAAACATTTTCTTCAAGTTCTTCAGCAAAACTGGTTTCAAGTCAAAATAGGATAATTGGAACATCTTACTAAATGTTTAAAATGCTAATATAGCAAAACAAGTACCTACAGTGTGATCTGGAGATAAGTTTAACATTAAAACCTCTGCTAATAATTTCATGCTAATTAAGATCATCTGCCCTGAAGGTCAGTAAAACCTTAGTCCTTTCCAGAGCTCTATCACGTTAGAATTCCATGATGTTATGTGGCTACCTGTTTTAAAAAGCAGTATAATAAGCAGTCCTTTTGGTGGCTAGTAATAGGTTTTACAGCATACATGACTCAAAGACTGGTCATAACTAATTCAATATAAAAGAAAAAAGTTAAGATATTAACTTAGGAAAAATTAATCTCAGTAAGTCAATGAAATGGAAAGTACTAAATATAGTAATCAAAGATTCAACTGATCTAGATTTTAGGAAGCATAAATACACTTTGCCAAATATTTGAGCAACAGAATATAACATTCAACACAACTTCAGCTCAAGAGCAACATCATGGAGCTAAACTAGAATATACAATAGAACAGATTTAACAGCATGTATAGAATACTTCAAGGATGTATGCAGGAAAAAAAGAAAACAGTAGTATCTGATAATATCTAAGTTGCAAGACAGCAGGATGGAGCAAGTGAAGGAAAAAAAATACAAGAAAATAAAGTATTTTATCTCCAGAAAAGCCAAAAGTCTGCAATGGAAGATAAGAGTAATACAAGATTAAGACAATACTGACTGCAATAAGAATAGCTAACATAAAAGGATAAAGTGAGTTAAGAGGATAATTGTAGAAATAATTGCACAAAAGCAATTTAAACAGTCACAAAAACAATCCCAAACAACAAGGAACAACCTGAAATGGAACCTGAAATGTTTACTACTGTACCCTCTATGTCTATAAGGCTACAAACAGAAGTTGATTAACACAAGCTGAAGCTAGACATATAATATTGTAGCTGTCATATCATAAGTAATCTTAATAAGTGTCTTCTCTAGCTGTTTCTTTTAGGGTAACAGATCTTTAATTGTGAAAGTAAATCCAGGAAAAAAATGTAAAAAAACTATAAAAGTTTTATGAACCACAAAAGCAGTAATTATCTGTTTAGCCACTGCTTAGAAGGCATATAACTTTTTTTGGTCTTTTGCTTTCAAGCACAAGATCAAAACAAATTAATACAGAAATTCTAAGGGTTTAACGCACTAAATACTCAAAATAATATGCCTGAAGAGGGCAGCAGCCTAAAAGATGAACTCAAGAGTTATGTACTACATTCATATTTTATTGAGCTCTTCTCTCACTCATTTCAAGACACGTGATGCCTTTTTCTTCAGCGAAAAAGTGGCAAATATACTAAGATGATGCATATTTGGCTGAGCAAAAGTTCCTACAGAAATGAGCTGGAAAATCTGAGCTTACTGCCCAGGAAGAGTAAACCAAAGCAGTGGAAGCGGATTAGTTTAATGGAAATTCAAGGGCTTATATGAAGGGAATCAGAAATCCAATGGACATTTTACACTCAAAGACAAAAAAAGTGACTAATCTGAAACTGAAAAAACTTAGTTTTCAAAAAATGAATAAGAAATGGATGATGTGAAAGATAGGGTACGCTTCCCTGAGAACACCTCTTGTTTTAAAATAGATCTATTAACCAGATGACAGACAAAACAGCAGATATAGAAAGCAGAAGTCCAAGATTGAATCACTCCCGGCAAAGGGTTTCTCAGAAGAGTATATTGGAAAATTGAGCCAAGGTAAAGACCATTCCTTACCTCTATTGTAACTGCTGTTCTTTGAGATGTGCATGTGGATGTGTAGTCCACTCAGGCATGCACACATCCTGCACACTGAAACCAGAGAACCTGGCTTAGCAGCACTCATTGTGGTAGTGCTCATGCCCTTTGGCCCTAGTAACCCACCCCTCAACTCCTATCTGTTCATTCACACTGCAATCCAAGGCTGGAGACTCTGATGCGGAGAGCTGGAGACCGGCCGTGGAATACATGCCTGCACCCACATCTCGAAGAACAACCGTTACAGAACAGGTGAGGAACCGTCTTTTCTCCTTCAAGTGGTTGCAGGCATGTATTCCACTCAGGTGACTCACAAACAGTTCAGGTAGGTGGTGGGGCTTGGAGTCTACTTAAACAATGACATGCAGAACTGCCTTCCTGAAGTTTGCTGTACTTGTGGTAATAGCATAGTGTTTGGTAAAAATATGCATAGAAGACCATGTAGCAGCCCTGCAAATATCCAATATGAAACATCACTGAAAAATGTGACAGATGTCAGATGTGCTCTCATTGACCGGCTGACCTTTTATCTGATCGACATAGTAGTCAAGGTAATGAACAAAATGGTTTAGACCTTTCCAAATAGAACACCAAGCGCACTACCTCACATCTAACGTACAGGGATGCTGCTTGTCTGCATTTGAGTGCAGCTTAGGAAAGAATACAGGCAATTAAATAACCTGCTTAAGATGAAACGATGAAACCACTTTGGACAAAATCTTTGGATGTGGTCTTAATGACACTTTTTCTTTGAAGAACTAAGTATATGAAGATTCTATCATTAAGGCTAATTTACTGACTCTTCTTGCGGATGTTACAGCCACAAGAAAGGTTGCCTTTTGGGAGAGGAGAGACAATGAACAGGTAGCTATTGGCTCAAATGGAAGACACATGAGGGTGGCCAGTACAATATTATTATTCCACAATCAGTCAGTTTCGTTCACAAGTAGATATAGTCAGACAATACCTTTCAGAAATCTCACTTTCATGGAGTTGGAGAAAATCAACTCTCTTTGGATCAGAAGATGAAACAGCAGGACTGCTGACAAGCAAACCCTCAATGAGCTGAGAGAGCCAGACCCAAGGACTTCGAATGCAACAAGCAGTCCAAAATGTCCTAAACACGAGCCAAAATGTGTTCAATTCCCTGAGATATTGACCAAACCAAAAAACACACTTAACCAATAAATAGAGCGAATAGATGTTTTTCTACAATTAAGCAGGATCCTCTGAACTGCTTCCAAGCACTGTCCTTCCTTCTCATCTAGCCATGTACCATCCAGGCCATGAGGTGTAGATTCCTCAGCACCAAAGGAATACCCTGGCCAAAATGCTGAGTCAGCAGGTCAAGAAATTTGGGAGATGAAACAGACAGGCTGAGAGGGTCAGAGAACCAACAATGTCTTGGCCAAGCTGGCAAAAGCAATATTAGATTGGCATGGTCCCATTTCAGTTTGAGGATAGCCTGTGAAATTAACAGAATAGGGGGAAAGGCAAACATTAGGTCCATTCCCCAGTTCAGATGAAAGGCATCAGTTAGAGAACCTGAGCTGAGTCTGACCCAGGAACAAAACTGACGGCACTTCTTGTCCTTTGTTGCAATAACTGACAAAGCTAGTTGGGGTGGGCTCCTCTCTGCTTGTTCACATAATACGTTTCAGTACTATTGTTGGTGAGTATGTGGACTGCTACTCCCCTGAACTGATCTTAGAAGGCACAACACACACTGTAAATGGCTTGAAGCTCCAGTACTCTGCTATGGCACTACACTTCCGTCTGTGACCACAAACCCTGAACATTTAACGTTCCTAGATGCACTCCACAACCTATTGTGGAGGCAGGCATTGGCGACTACTGTTCTGGTTGGCAGAGGATGGGCAAAGGTAACACCTTGGCACACATTGTTCTTGTTCTTCCCAACCACTGTAGAGAGTTCAGTATCTCTGGAGGCACTCAGACAAGTCTGTCCAATGACTGGCAGATCAAGCAATAGACCAACTTCAACCATGACTGAAGAAGACAAAGATGCAATCTCACATGCTGAACCAAATAAGTGCGTGTGGCATATGCCCTAGTAACTTCAGGTTTACAGAGATTGTGCTCGAAGAATGAGATTGGAGAGCCAGACAAAGGCATCAAATTGCCTGGAATTACTTGTGTGGAAGAAAGGCCCTCAAATTCATAGAGTTTAGTAGAGCTTTAGTGAACTCACTTTTTGAGTTGGAGTCAGTGTCAACTTTGCTTTGTTCAAATTCAACCCCAGTTGGTTGAAGAGGTCCAGCTTGAGCAGGACATGACTGAGGACTTGTTCCTCAGATCTGCCTCTCACTAGCCAATGATCTAAATATGGGGAGACATGAATTCCCTTCCTTCTGAGATAGGCCACTACCACCATCATGCATTTGGTAAAGATGCATGGGGCTGATGACAGGCCAAAAGGGTGAACCATGTACTGATAGTGTTGACCAGTGACAAGGAATCTCAGGAACTTCCTGTGACCTGGGAAAACCGACTAATTGAAATAGGTGTCCTGAAGATCAAGAGCAACAAACTAGTCATTGCAATTCAATGTGGGAAGAATAGTAACCAGGGTATACATGCAGAGTCTCATATACTTGATGTATTTGTTGAGACAATGGAGACTGAGGATAGGTCTCACCCCTCCCTTGGACTTGGGGATCAGGAAGTACAGAGAGTAGAATCCCTTTCCCCAGAGAGTAGAATCCCTTTCCCCAGTGAAGAAAAGAAACTTCCTCTATATCCCACGCCGCTTCCCACAGCCCACATTGGCGAACTGCAGCCAGTGGGAGCTGCGATCGGCCAAACCCGCGGACGCTGCAGGTAAACAAACCGTCCCAGCCGGCCAGCGGATTTCCCTGATGGGCCGTGTGCCAAAGGTTGCCGATCCCTGTGCTATACTACTGTCAGAATTCCAGTGCTACGCTGGATTTGAAACAGTGAACTGGAATCTATTCTGACAATTGTTCAACAAAATTGTTAATGAAAGTTCCATTTTCAGAACATCCTCTGCAGTTCCATTGTCTTTAAATTATATCCTCATGTATACCTGTGCAAAGGTAGTAAATGCAGTAGTGTTGCAGAAAAGGTATTATTTGAGGACAATAGGGCAGTACTAGTGTAACTGAGGGCAGCATTTGACCCATAAAATCTTTATTACTGGTGATACCTATGGCAGCAAGAACATAGTTTGAATTTAAGACACCACGCTGAGTTAGATGTCTGTTGTAATTACCAGCCTTTTTCTTGTCAACTGTGTAAAAAATTTTAGATTGTAAACTGTTCATGGCAGGCATTGCTATATACTGTTAAAGATCCAGGATATTGTTGGCACTAAGCAAATAAAAATATCTTGATATGGAAACCATCGGCAATAAATATGGAACACCCAAATGGCACTTTTACGATGATACATTCCCAAGTAGAACATTTTAAACTTGTAGTGTTCATGATCAATATGTTAATGTCAACACATTACATATGTACAATTGTTGTAACTTCTGGTGCATACATTTCTCAGCCTGGTAAGGCTCAAATGTGGAAGAAAATACAGCATAGGAAGATTTAAAAAATGGGGGATTAATTTTAAAATGTTCTAATTATATAGTGTAATGCCATTTGCTGATAAAATATTTAGAATAGAAATGTTGTATAATAAAAGAATATCAAATTTTGCCTCAGTTGGTGGTAAATTTGGAGGATAAAAACATTTCCAGAATTTAGACTGTCTTAATAGTTAAACATGTCAACTTTCCATTGCAAGTCTGATTTTGACTATCCCTCCACTCTCCAATTCCAGATTTGCCTAAGCAATCACTTGACATTTTTCATGCATAGTCCTTTTCCAGAGAAAGACTTTTCTAGACAATGTGGGGGGTAGTCAGTCAAAGTGGTAGCCATTTAAAAAAAAAAAAAAATCAGTTTTCCTCTTTAATAAGGAGCCCTTCACAGGGATTTTAGTTCAAGGAGCAGGGCTCACCTGGGATTTTCAATGATATTACAGAGAATGAAATAAAAATGTAGTTATAATATTCCACCAGCTGCCAAGTTTTTCTAAGGGATTTATTTACAAAGCGAGCCCTGGATAATCATGCAAATCTTGCAGTGCTTATCATAAAAGAAAACTACAAAACCTTTTGAATTTCTATTACCACTACTTAATTCATTTCACATATTAATTGGAGTAACACACACACATAGATTAAATGTATAAAAATCGATAAAAATACATTTGCTTACACTATTATTCTTTTCTCCTCTAAATAAATTCTTTTGAAGAACAAGCAGCCTGAAGAACTGACATATGCAAAAACAACTAAAAAATGTTAATTACAGTTCCCAAATTATTTATCCTCAGAAATTTAGTTTTATTCTCTCATTACTGTCAACAGAATCTCTCTGCTAATATTGCTAAATTTTTCTTCAAGAAAAAGCTTTAAATAGTTAATTCTCCCCAAAATAGACTTTAATGGTACTTCAAGCTATAATGAAATCACCCAATAGATATTTAGTACTTTTATATGTTATAGTTTCTTTTTCCATATTTTTTGTAATACACTCCAAAAGGAATTAAACATTTTTCTACATTGATTTTATCCTTTTGAAAAAAAAAATCATTCATTTTATTCAAAGGAAACTAAAACCAATATCATGCGATTGGTTATGTCAGTCTGTGCAGCAATATCAATTAACATCCAAACAATTCTGAGATTAACTCAGCTTCCTGGGTTGGGGGTCCAGGTGCCGTTGTTTGGGGCTAAGCAGGGTGGGGGTCCAGGTGCAGGGCACTGGGGCTCAGCAAATCAGTTGTTCATGGGGGGGAGGGGGCAGCTCAGCTGGGGGTGGTCTGGCTAAGGGGGGGGGTCCCAGATTCAGGGGGGTGGACAGATGGGGGGCAGCTCCCCATATAGTGACCCGTCCCCTCACTGCCTGGGGAGGGGGGGTCGTGTCAATCTATTTTTCCGGGGGGAAAAAAGAGTAAAATCTGTGGGGGACATTAATTCTGCACTTTCATAGAGGTGCAGAATTCCCCCAGGAGTAAACCTGCTTCATTTCTTAGTGGGCATGATTGGGAAGGTGAATGGAAGATTAAGTTGTAAACAGGGCCTTAACAAGCAGTATATTGGAGTCAGGGTGTCTGTGCTAGCTAAAATAAACAGAAACACCGTGATGCTAGGGACAATGGACAAAGTAAGTTAGGACTATAAAGATGAAATAAAGAATAGGTCGAGAGTGGACAATGCATGGACAGAGAATGCTATGCAGGGATTGGTTCATACAAAGTAAACAAGTCAGTTTATATACCATATACCCAACCCCCTATACTATGATCAACTCAGTGTAGCTTTGCTGTAGGCCAAATGAAGGAACCTGAGTGATTAAATCTGGCATTGAACTGAGGTTTTCTGGATCCCAGAGAACTGGACGAAGTGTTCTCCCAAAATAGGACAAGGTATTCTGGATAAGCCAAGTGGGAAAGGTCTAGGAGAGAATCCCAGGAAATAGCCTGGCTTGAATCAAGGGAGCCTTATCTGGATTCTTAGACACAGACAGGTAGAGCTCGAGAAGCGGAACTCCTTAATGTCCAGTTAGAAGGATCCCAGGTAAATTCGCTGTTGCCTTTTCTCAAACATGAAGTGAGGAGAATAAATGGCAATAAGAGAACAGCCTTCCAGCATGCTCAGACAAAAACACAACCCTAGGAGTGCTTTAGTAGGAACATAAAATATAGAACAGAATTTTGCTGAGTCATAAAAATAAGAAGGTACCTTATTCCAGGATGTTAACTGAGGTTTCCCTGTCACAGAGTTGTGAAAAACAGCAACAGTATGGTCTGTTTTGAACAGTGATAATTATTTACTTCATCTCCCTGATCCATGGGCAGTAAAAGGTGTCCTTATTAGAAGCAGATGTACTGTACTAGTAGCAGCAGATGGGGGAGGTATGGAGCGCTGTAGTTGAGAGGGAGAACTCCTCCTTTCTGGCAAAGGCAGCTATTAAATGCCTACACACAGGGCTGAAACTGGACTGAGTTGGACGGGCATTTTTGCTCTTACAGTTCTTACAGCAAAACACTTCTCTGCCTTTATATGGCCTCAGTCTGAGGAAAAGTCTGTGAAGCAAAAAAAAGCTATCCTTGGCCTTGAAAATGCCTCAGCAAAGTAAAGATCAGAAAGGGCAGTAACCATATATGGAAGAGGTGAAAGAGCTTTAAAAAAAAAAAAAAAAAAAAGCTAACTCTGAACACCAGCAAAACAAAAGTTCTTCATCAGCCAGCTCCCAGTCAATCATCAAACCCAGCAAGGAAGATCTATATTGACAAAGAACTGAAAAATGTAGAATACTTGGCCTATCTTGGCAGCCATAGATATTGAGATTCAACATGGAACCTGCTGAGCCAGCCTTGCCTTTGGCAGACTGTCTCGCCAGGTGTTCAACAATCACATCATCAGAACACACACTAGACTTTTAGTTTATAAAGCGGTGATAATCCCAACTCTTCTCTATGGTTGTGAGACTTGGGTGACCTATAGAAAACACCTGAAAAACCTTGAATGGTTTGTTGAAAAATCAGGAAGTCAAAGGACTTTGTGCAAGTTCACTTGATAGCAGAACAAAATGGGCTGTATTCCAAAATAGACACAGCCAAGACCTATCCCACCCATTTAAAAGTCTCATTCTGCCTGTAAGTCTGCAGATCAGAGGAAAACTCCATAGTTGGGTATGAAAGAGAAGCAACTGGAATTATCATACTGCATAGATGAAATCAAATAGAGCACTATTCTCAGAATTGGAATATCAGAAAACTAGATTTGACAATCATAATAATAGACTTTTAAGCTTCCTTACTTCAGAAGGAAGACAGCGGTATTAAATGCATCCAAAGTTATTTCTGAAATTACACAGATATAAAACCCAACTAGAGTTGAGCATGCATTTCAGATCCCAAGAAATCAATTACCATAACATGGCAGTTTTAAAAGTATCAGATTTGTAATAGAAATTGGATTCTGACATCAAGAAAAAAAATCAAAAATAAAGAAACTTATACTACCTAGGTGATCTGGACACTGATCTACATTAAAGATTGATGAGATCAACTTATTTTTGGTTTAAATTTCTTTTCTAAATACATCTGCCTCACTTTATATATAAACTTTCTCTTTCAAATGAAACAAATCTTTAGCAAGTTAGCTCCTTTCATTGTATGATTACATAAGAGCACAAATGTGCTTGCAGTTGTTGCCCATTAGTTTCTCTTCATGTTTATAAAAGAGAAGTAATTATAGTGCTAGTTCAGATCCCTGCTAACTAGACTAAGACATGACCAGAGGTACACATACAGTATGAAATTATGGGCAATTTAAACGTTAGGTGAAAATATTGATATATTAGATTGCCAGGATTTTTTGTGTTTGTTTGAACATTGCAGATGAACAATCTTAAACCTTTCTTCTTTTCATTTATGTAGAATACTTTGTTGCAGAATCAGTCAGCCACAATGAGTTAAAAAGAAAAACAAACAAACAAACAAAAAAACCCTCAAAACCGGACCTGAAAATACAAAAAGTGGAAACAAGGACAATTTGCTCAGCATGAGTAAAAAAGAATAACATAAGCATCTAGGGACAAAATCTGAAAGGCAAAGGTACAAAATGAATTACAAATAACAAGGAACATAAAAGGCAATAAGAGGAGAAAGTAAGACATAAGAAAAAGACAAAGGAAAGTATAAGGTCTATTACTTAATTGGGAAGGAGAGCAAATAATGGATGACACAGGAAGGCTGAAGAGCATAATGCCTATTTTACTTCAGTCTTTACTAAAATGGTTAATTGTAATCAGATACTTTAACACAATTAATATTAACAACAAGGGGGAAGGATCTCAGACCAAAATAATGAAATAACTGGTTATAGAATATTTAGATAAATTAGATGTATTTAAGCTGGCAAGACATGATGAAATTCACCCTTCAGTATTTAAGGAACTAGCCAAAGCAATTACCTTCCATATCTCATGGAGGATGAGTGAAGTCTCAGAGGACTACAGAAGAGCATATATAGTGCCTATCTTTAAAAAGTCAAAAAAGGAGATTCTGGAGAATAATGAATTAGCCAGCCTAAATTTGATACCCAAAAAGAGTACAAATTATTAAGAACAGCCAAACTGGGTAAGACCAATGGTTCCCAAACTGCAGTGCCTTACCCAGAGTGGGGCAGTCTGGGGGCAGCTCCACCCACCTTCTCCTCTCCACTTGCCCCCCTCAGGCCCAGCTCTATGGCCAGGTTGTTGTGGGAAGCCAGAGCCAGGCAGTACGGGGCAGTTGCTCCTCTGGCTGGTGGTGTCATTGAGCGGGCAGCTGTGGCAGTCTCCCATCTGCAGCTGGTGCCTCAGCTCCCAGCCCCCTCTGACTGCTCATGCAGCTGGTAAGAGCTTCCCGGGGCCGGGGGGGGGGCCACACCCAGTTCTGGGGCCAGCAGAGCCTTTGAGTTATATTTTTGGTTGCAGCCCCCCACAACCCAGATAGGCTAGGTGGTCTGATGAGGTGAGTCAGGGGGTGGAGGTGGCGCTCCCTCCCTGGACCCTGCTGTGCGGATCTGACCCGAGCCCCGACAACCTTTGCCCCCCCAAAATAGAAGTCAAACTATGCCTATGACCAAGGGTCCCTTGCCCTGGCCCGCACTCCCCTACCTCCACTAGGTCCTGAGGTTTTTAATAGTATGTTGAGAGGGGGCCTCAGCAAGTAAAAGGTTGAGAACACCTGCTGAAGAGTCTACTTCTCTGTTCTCCTGATATCATTCTTCCCTTGTCTGCTCTGGAAAGGAGGAAGAATCTCAGAGTCTGTGCAATAGCAGACTCCATACAAGAAATGAAGGGATGAATCTATGCACTGTACTGGGAAGGGAGGAAGAAGAGTAGAGAACCCAGCACTGTCTCCAGGTCCAATCTCCCTTTCTGCTTGCCTTCCTCCCTAGTAGCACTGTTCCTATTGTTACAAAGGTTACTCACCATATTCCAGTCATCCATCTATTGCTAAACACCAGTGATGCCCTCCTCACCAAAACTTTTATTCTCCACCAGTCCTTTTCACAAAGCCCATTTCCCCATCAACACTTCATCCTGGTATATGCTCAAATCCTGACATTTAGTGGGAAACAGAACTGTTCCAGTTGACTGGAATGCTTCAGAGGCCACTTGTTTTGCGCCTAATGGTAGAACTAAGGTGACTTGCAAAAAGAAAAAAAGTGACAAATCAAAATTAATTTTAAAACTAGTACTTCATAAAAGGCATTGAGAATTAAGATCAATAATCTCCAAATACGGGTCTCTACTTCGCCCACCGTTTTTCCCATCATGACACAAATGAGCACTATTACCCTTGCATCCTTTCACTTACCCCTCTATATTCCTTCTACTGTGTGTTTGGAAAATGATGTGACCCACTCATCCCCCTGTTATGGATTTGCGAAGGTGAGCAAAAGCTGTACTATGAGGAAATATGCTGTAAAACATATGCCCAAAGACACAGTTAGGTTAGTGTGGTGATGTAAAAGGGTTTTTTGCCCATACATGGTGGATTGACAGCAGAAAGTTGGTGTGGAAATCTTAACTAAACATTTGATTTTTTTTACATTTTGTCATGTTACAGAATGACTTTTGCCATGGAAATTCCAAAATATCTAGAGAGTTAACATATTTTAGATATCTATGAAAATTCTACCACAGAAATGGCCATTGTAAATGATTTTGCTGTAGAAAAGTTATATGATTAATAGTTACTTTATTTCAATGAGGAGACAAAGGACGATATAACAAATGGGGTTTATGGAACTATAGATATGTCAGTTGATATTTATCTAGAAAGTACCATCACTTTTCTCCTCCAGCTTCTGGTGATATTTAGGAACAAAAAGGTGAGAACACTTCAACACTGGTTACTAATGTAAGACAAGTGAAAAATAGCAGCAATGGGCTAGTACTCACCACAATTCCAAACTGCTCTGGTTCAGATAAATTATTATATTCACTCTTGAATTTGGATAGTGTATTCAGCTGCTCTTGTTGAGGAAGATGTTTTATTAAATTCTAAAAAGAAAAAAAAAAGATCAAATTATGAACATTGGAAATCTCAAATCTTGCATTGCCTGTATATCCAAGTACAGATTTTCATGCAGGATTATTATTGATATTGCAGCAAACTATAAAATCAAATGTGAAGACAAGGTCTCTGTCCTGAAGTCCTTACAATTTATATACATAGTACATTGAGGAATGTGATTAAGAATGCACAGAAAAAGTGATTACATGGTGATGGTTAGCACACCTCTTGTATATATATTTTAATTCTTTTTTGAATACTACTTCGAAGGAACAAACGAAGTTGATAAAATACACTTCCTGTGCATGCCTAGGTAGAAAGCATGTTGGATGCAGTAGGATAGGAATTTCAAATGTAGGGTATCCAATGAGTTAACACACTAATTATTCACCTCTGGAAAACAGAGTGCTAATGGTGTTTTGGTCATAAACGAAAGTGAGTTGCACTTCCTTATCCTTGCTCCTATTTTTGTAATTCAAAACCACCACAGAATGCTGCAAAATCTGGCATGACTGAGTTGCAGATCAACAATGACCTAAGACAGAATCAGGGCTCAAACTTGACTGTTATACAGTAGTACAGCATATCAGCACCTCTCTCACATTGTTCTACAGAAGTACAGCTGCTATTTTTTTAAAAAAGGAAAGAATAAGTCTTAATAGATAAAGATTGTGAAAACAATCTTGAAAGCATGAACCAAGCGCAAATGAATGCAGTGATGTCTTCCTATGTTTGCAGAGCAGATAAAACAATAGCTCTACGAGGTATGAACAGACCAATTCATTTCAGTAACTCAGGCCATGTCCACACTTACCGGTAGATTGGCACTGCTGCAATTGATGCAGATGGTGTTGATTTAGCGGGTCTGGTGAAGACACGCTAAATCGATGGGAGAGCGCTCTCCCATCAATTTGTGTACTCCACCTCCCCGAGAAAAGTAAGGGAAGTCAGCAGGAGAGCATCTCCTATCGACCCAGCGCAGAGTAAACACCACGGTAAGTGTATCTAGTTACGTCAAACTCAGTTATATTATTCATCTAACTGAAGTAGCGTAACTTAGATCGATTTATAGCGATAGTGTAGACCAGCCCTCATATAGCCAAAAAGTTTACATGTCAATACTATTAAGTGGTTCACTGCACAGAAGGAAAAGTATCATATAGGGACAATATACAGTCTTCTGTAAGTGTTAGTTCATTTTGATAACATAATAGGCTTGAGAGAATACCTCCCCCAACACATCAAGAAGTAGCCAAACTCAAGGTGAAGAGCATGGCATCTAAGTCCCACTGAGGGGAAGCAAAGTCCAAAGAACTCAGCAGAGCCCATGGATTTATTCAAACCCCAGTGAGGGGGAAAGTAAGTCCCAAATTGTTAATTGGAGCCAAGGGAACATAAATTGTTTGAACCTTTCAACAGTCTACTGAGTGATGTCTCATTTTGCCATTTCAAGCTTATTTTGTGGACACAGCTTGCAATAGTAATCCTCCTTTTTTCTTCCTCCCTTTATGACACCTGAACAGGAACTGCAGTGATTTATAGGTCGGGGTACTGCTATGTGTGGGAAGCTAACTCATCACCCTGCCAATATTATGTATGGCTCATAATCTCACACTTCAGTGAACACAAAGTTAATTCAATTTTAAAAATTACAAAACTGTCTTTAAATAGAACAGAACTGTACTTAATACTTAGTCTTTTCTCCTGAATCTTTGTAATATTTTTACCATTCATATTGGCACCCTGTCTACTTCTGCAAATAAACACTGTCATTTAAAAGATTAACCTGTTTAATGTTCTATCTAGATATTTTATATATGTTCCAGGCACATAGGTGCTAAATCTTTCTTTTCTGGATGGCTCACTGGATATTTGAACCCAAGATCTCTGACCCATTAACCAAAGGCCACCCCAAAAGACCAATGCTTTTGAATGCAAATGTTCCAAATACCAGCTAACTTATGTTTTAGGTCAATAGTGACCTACAATAATTATGATTTGATGGCTGTTTTGTGCAGTAACTGAGGTTCTTTGAGAGGAGTGTCCCTATGGGTGCGCACTGGCCCCCTTGCACCTGGGATCGGAGACCTTAATCAGCAGTGCCTTTCAGACCATACATGCGCACCTCCCATGTCTCACGTTTTGCGTGGGATATATATAAAGCGCTGTGCGGTCCGACCACCCCCAGTTCCTTCTCTGAGGCAGAGTGTATATATCTGGCTCTAAAGCAGAGGGGAGGACGGCAGGTAGTGGAGCACCCATGCGGGGCACATCTCGAAGAACCTCAGTTTACTGCAAAGGGTGAGTAACCTTCTCTTCTTCGAGTGATGTCCCTATCGGTGCTCCACTTGTAGGTGACTAGAAAGCAGTGCCTCTAATTGGAAGGCTGGGGCTTCGAAGCGGCACATACTGCTGTTGATAGGACAGCATGTCCTAGGAGTGTGTCCACTGTGGTGTCATACATAATAGTGTAGTGACAGGGAAAAGTGTCTGTGGATGCCCATGTGGCCGCTTAGCAAATGTCATAATTGGGGACATTATTAAGAAAAGCTACCTAGGTGGCTAGTGAGCGTGTGGAATGTGCTCTAATTTTAGCAGGAGGTTGTTTGTTGTGGAGTTCATAAGACAAATGTTGACAAAGAGAGATCCACTTGGAAAGGTGTTGTTTAGAGATGGTTGTGCCTATGGAACTTTCAGCGGTTGAGAGGAATAACCGTGGAGATTTTCTGAAAGGTTTAGTCCTGTCCAAGTAGAACGCTAATGCTTGTCTCATGTCTAGGGTGTGTAGAGCTGCCTCTTCTTGGTTACTCTGATGCTTCGAGAAGAGGCAAGGAAGGTGTATCGGTTGATTGAGATGGAAAGATGATGGAACTTTGGGTAAAAATCTTGGATGTGGACGTAACATAACTTTGTCTTTATAAAACTGTGTATGGTAGATAAACCATAAACACTGCAATTTCACTGATTCGTTGGGCAGAAGTGATGGCGACAAGAAATGCCATTTTCATTGGTAAATGCACATAAAGCAGGTTGCCATTGGTTCAAATGGGAATCTAGTAAGAGAACCTACGATGCAGCCGAGATGCCAGGCCAGAGTTAGGTCTTGTATGTGGGGATAAAGATTCTGGATACCCTTCAGAAAACATTTCATGAGTGGGTGTGTGAAGATGGAATGGCCATCTATGTGGGAGTGAAAAGTAGCGATTGCCACCAAATGTATCTGAATGGAGCTGATGGATAATCATGATTGTTTAAGGTGTACCATGTAGTCATGGATAAGAGGTAGCACAGCGCATACTGCATTGACCTGATGGGAGGCCCACCAACATGGAAATCTAGTCCATCTGTGAATGCAAGTGCGTCTAGTCGTGTTGCACCTACTATTCAAAAGTATCTGTTTGACAGCAGCTGAACAGGTCATTTCAGAATCCCGGAACTACGAAGGAGCCAGGCTTTGAGGAGGAGCATCTATGGATTGGGATTAGAGAGGCATCAGTTGTTAGGATCATGATTGGTGGAGGCTGCATCTTGAGAAAGGAGCCACAGCATTGCATGGAGAGAGATTGGGCAGCATACCATCATGTGAAGGAGGTAAGTATACCAGACCTATCGTGGCCACGTTGGAGCTTTAAGGATGACAAGAGCTCAGTTCTCCTGTATCTTGCGAAGTCCTCGGAATAGGAGGGGAAAAAGAGGAAGGGCATAGAGGACTGGCGCATCCCATGTGATGAGGAATGCGTCTCCCAGTGATCCACCTCCCAGTCCTGCTCTGGAACAGAATTGAGGACAGAGGGAGTTTTGTGGTGTGACAAAAAGATCTATGCTGGGGCGAGCCGAGCAGTTGAAGATGAACTGAAGGACTCTCATATCTAGTTCCCACATCACCTCCTCAGTGTGTCCGCTGAGTGGTGTTCTGGTGTCCAGAGAGGTATGCAGCTTGAATGGTGGTGATGTGCTGGATATACCAGTTCCATAAATTCAGTTCCTCCTAGCATAAAGAGTGGGATCTCGCTCTGCCTTGCCTGTTGATGTAAAACATGCAGGCGATATTGTGGGTCATGACTCTGATGGTACAATGTTTGAGTAGAGGGAGAAAATGTTGGCAGGCATTGCAGACAACTCGTAGTTCTAGAAGGTTGATGTGTAGGGTGGATTCGGGTAATGACCATCTGCCCTGCACTGTGTGATTGTGAAGATGTGCTCCCCAGCTGATTAGGGAGGCATAGGTTGTTAGGATCATGATTGGTGATGGTTGGAGGAAAGGAATTCTGACACAGACATTCTTGGGCTTTGCCCACCAAAGTACTGAGTGCTTGAATCTCATCGTCATGGATAACAGTTTCTGGAGGCTGTGTTTATGGGGAAGATATACTGTACAGAACCATGCCTGAAGACATCACATGTGTACCCTTCCATGTCTCACCATAAAAGTGGCCGCTGCCATATGGCCTAGAAGTTGGAGGCACATTCTAGCAGAGATATGGAGGCAAACCAATATGGTGGATACCAGATCCACTATAGCTGAGAATCTGTGAGGTGGTAGGAAGGCTCTGGCCTACATGGTATCCAATTGTGCACCAATGAATTCCAGGTGTTGTACTGGCATTAAAGTAGACTTCTCTAGGTTAACGAGGAGGACTAGCTTTATAAATAGGTCCATTGTGATACAAACAGCTCAAAGAATGTTGGTCTTGGATGGGGCTTTGAGGAGACAGTCATCCAAATATGGAAAGATGACAACGCCTTGTTTTCTTAGGTAGGCAGTGATTACTGTAATGACCTTGGAGAACACCCGAGAGGCCGCTGACAGTACAAAAGGCAATACACCTTTTACTGGTAGTGGTTGTCGCCTACAACGAATCAGAGAAATCGCCTGTGGGCAAGGTGTACTGTGATATGAAAGTATGAGTATTGGAAGTCGAAGGCCAAGAACCAATCCCCCTGTTCAAGTGCTTGGATAATAGTGGAAAGAGTAACCATCTCAAAGCGCTGCAGTTTGATTAATTTATTTAAATTGCGATGGTCCAGGATTGGTCGCCAGCCTCTGGATTTCTTCTAGATCAGAAAGTAATGGGAGCAGAAACCCTGTCCCCTGTGTTTGAAAGGAACCGATTCTATGGCTCCCAGTTGCAGAAGATGTTTTATTTCTCACCATAGAATGGGTTGGTGAGAGGGATTCCTGAAGGGGTACGGGGTGGGGTGTGGTGGGGCAGGAGTATTCTTTCTTGACTATCTCTAGAACCCACTCATCCAAGGTGATTAGTCTCCATGATTGGAAAAACTGAGCCATTTGGTCACCCAGCTGGTGGGATGTCAAAGATGGTTGCAATGACTGGAAGAGTGGGAGGCTTCTCTAGGCCTCAACCACACCTTCAAAATTGTTGCTTTGGTGGGGGGGTGCATAAGAGGTATCCCCATGAGGAGTGGACAGTCTACGTTTTGAAGGAGGCCTTTGTTTTAGGCACAGGATGGCGTACTGTCATTGAGTATTGCGGGAGGAGGTGATACTTCTCCGGGTGTCTCTTCGGCACTGGCATGTAGATGCCAAGAGCTGGGAGAGTAGAGTGAGTCTTTAATAGAGTGAAGAGAATTGTTCATGCGCCGCAAGAATAGTTTTTAGCCCTCACAGGGTAAGTCTTCTACAGGGGTTTGTACCTCCTTAGGAAAACCAGAGAGGTGGATCTATGATGCACGCCTCATGACCCCAGCAGCTGTGATGGAGTACGTGTCGATATCTGTGGAGTCTAGAGAGACTTGTAGGGCGGTATGGGCTATGAGGTGTCTCTCTGATATCAGGGTCTGAAATTGCTCACTCTTGGCCTTGGGAAGGTCCCAGCAGAGTTCCTCCAACTTGCCATAGTATAAGTAGTTTTATTTAGCCATCAGAGCTTCATAGTTCGAAAATCAAAATTGGAGCGTGGCTGATGAATATGCCTTGTGCCCAAATAAGTCTAAGTGTTTCCAGCCTCTGCCTGGATGGCTGGAACAGAAAATGGTATGGATGACCTTTCTCTTGAACCGCATTGAACGCCACAGAATTTGTGGTGGGGTGCAAGAACAGAAATTCTGCATCTTTCGCCAGAACATAGCATTTTTTGTCAGCAAGTTTGAGGGATGGATGCCAGGGTCTGCCAGAGCAACTTTGCGGGATCAAGAAGAGACTCATTGATTTGTAGTGCGATCTTAAAAGAAGAGGATGTGTGCAGGATATCAAGCAGTTTATGCTGCTGGCCCTTAATTTCCTCCAAGGTAATCTGCAGGGAGTCTGCAATCCTGAAGAATAACTCTTGAAAATATCTGAATTCATCAGCAGTTTTATGTGGTGGAGGCATGATACCCTCATCAGGGGAAGGGGTAGAGAAATGTAGTTGGAGGAGCTTCCTCCTCCTGTTTCTCCTCTTGTTCTTCCTCCTCATTTGGTACCAGTGGAGGTTCCATCTCTGAAAGGAATGAAACCAATGGAGAAGGGAGAGGTGTAGGTCTCCAGCTTTGCTCCACTGGGGGTTTCCCGAATTGTGCCCTGTACATGGCCCAAGGGTCCCAATATGGCCAGTGTAGAGGGACTGAAAAATGTGGTTGCATCCATGGTGGTCCGTAATAAGATTGTGAACCAGAACAGCTGGATCTTCTTGTGCTGCTCGAATACAACTACTTGCAGACAACTCTCTTCCCCAAACTCTGTGCCTGTCTGAGCTCAGTGCACATGTGTGGGCAGTCTCTGCAATGAGTGGCTTTCTGGGATTGAAGTTGGTTGCCCTGTCATGTCTGCTAGGCTCCTGGGCAAGTAACTCCGCCCTCCCCTCTTCTTAACTGTTCCATCCCCCATTTCTGATATGGTTCTCAAGCATCGGCTAGTCAGGAAGTTTCAGTTTCAAAAAATGAGAAGTGGGCTACAATACACAGCAAAGAAAATTAGAAGGTATTAAATACAGAAAATTAAGAAGGGAGGCTAAAAACTTGTGGGAAATATCCAGGGACAACAGTTTTTGCTTTAACAAGCAGTTTTTAAAAATATACTAAGAACAAAAGAAATCTGAACAATGGAATAGGAATGTTAAATTTGCTATTAATTATGCAGAAAAGGAAGAAGTATTCAATAAACATTTCAAACAATACATTTTAATACAGACTAATACAAGGTCATACATCTTGGAATAAGTAATGCAGGCCATATCTACAGAATGGGGGGACAGTACCCTAAAAAGTAGCGACTGATAAGAATTTAGGGATCATAGTGGACAAAACTCAACATGAGCTCCCAGTACGATGCTGTGGCAAAAGGGGCTAATTTGATCCTTAGATTTATAAAGATGGGATAAATAAGTAGGAAGAGAGAGGTGATATTACCTTTGTATACCGCATCGGTGAGACCAACAACGTAATACTGGATACAGTTCTGGTGTCTAGTGCCCACATTTTAAAAAGGACATTGAAAAAATGGAAAGGATATAGAAAAGAACCGCAAAAATGATTCAAGGGCTGAACAATGTGCCTTGCGGTGACATACCTAAGTGCTCAGTACCCCCCAACCCCCACCCCAAAAAAAAAGATGAACAGGTGGCTAGATTACATTGCATAAGTACCTTCACAGAGAGAAAACACCAGATACTAAATACCAGGCCTAGCACTGAAAGTCATAATAAGAACCAATGGCTGGAAAATGAAGCCAGACAAACTCAAATTAGGAACAAGACAAATTTTTAACAGTGAGGTTGATTAACCATTGGAACAAACTACCAAGGTAAGATTCGCTATCATTTCATATCTTCAGATGAAGACTGGATGCTTTTCTGGAAGATATGCTTCAGTCAAAAACATATTTTTGGGCTCAATCCAGGGGTAAGTGTATGTAATTTGCTAGTTCGTAATATAAAGAAGGTCAGACTAGATGATTTAATGGTCTCTTCTGGCCTAAAAATCTATGAATAACATAGTGCTCAGAATACCGGCAGTAGTTGGTGACTCATCTGCATCAGGGCCGCAACACTGTTAATACGAGCAGAGTGGGTAGACAAGACTTCATAGATTTTCCAACGTTTACTGCCATGGGTGGAGCTAGCAATGTCCACAAGATCTAGCTGTCAAACTAGTAAACAGAGTAATATTCAATCTTCATGAGAGCACCTGCAACCTGACCATCCCAGAGCAACAAATAGGGCTGTGATCTAAGTTCCCTCTAAGCTGCGCGACCGCACAGCCACCTATTAAGCCCTGCGTAGGGGCTCAGGGCTGCGGCAGGGAGAGATGCCTCTCCCCCCAGCGTGGACCTGCCATGGCGGAGGAGAAGCGCCGCTCCCCGCCGGCCCCAGTGTGGACGTGCCATGGCAGGGAGAGGCGCCCCTCCCCACCAGCCCTGCGCAGACCTGTCCCAGAGAGGAACCTGTTCTCGGCTGCGGCAGCTTGGGCTGGGCTGAGGGAGGGGCTCCTCTCCCCCAGCCTCGAGCTGCTGGGGCAAGACAGAGCTGGTGGGGGAGTCCTCCTTCCCACCACAGCCCCGGGGTAGCCTGCAGCCCAAACCCCTCATCCCTGGACCCACCGCAGAGCCCGCACCCCAACCCTCTTCCCCCTGAGCCCCCTCTCACACCCTGAACCCCTCATCCCTGGCCCCACATCAGAGCCACATCACCCCTAGCTGGAGCCATCACCCCCTGCCCCCAACCCTCTGCCCCAGCCCTGGACCCCCTCCCGCACCCCGAAACACTCATCCCCAGCCCCACCCCAGAGCCCACACATCAATCCTCTGCCTCAGTCCTGAGCCCCCCTCACACTCTGAACCCCTCATCCCCAGCCCCACATCAGAACATTCACCCCTAGCTGGAGCCCTCACCCCCTACCCTCTGCCCCAGCCCTGACCCCCTCTTGCACCCCAAACCCTTGGGCCCCACCCCCACCACATGAATTTTGTTATGTGCACCAATATGAAGGTCATTTGTCACACATCACCTCCATCTTGGTGCACATAACAAAATTCATTATGTGCATGGACGTAAAAAATTAGAGGGAATACTGGCTGTGACCCTTCTTGGGATTCCCTCCAAGACTTTGTTCCACTCAGATTCCCAAGAACTCAGTTCAACTCCCGACTTCATCACTCATGTATTTGTATTTAGCACACAACAATGCTACACTGAGCTGATCAGACTCAAACGCATTGGGGTGGATGTAGGGTACATCATAGTTCCAATGTCATACAGAAACTATCTCATTTTTATATACATTTACACATCTCATTGCACTTACTGTACATGGCATCAAACATTTTAGGATTGATTTGTTTACTTAATAGGAACCAGTCCCTGTATCACATGCTCTGTCCACATGTTCTCCATGTTTTGACTTCTTCTTTACCTCATCTAGACATTCCTTATTATCTAGTTCACAGTAAATAGTTTCCTTGGTGTTCTCCCTCTGATCTTAGTTGGCTCAGACTCTGTCTTTTTTTAGCCTATTGACTTACAGTAACTCCTCACTTAACATTGTAGTTACGTTCCTGAAAAACGTGACTTTCAGTGAAACGATGTTAAGTGAATCCAATTTCCCCATAAGAGTTAATGTAAATGGGGGGGGCTCCAGGGAATTTATTTTTTGCCAGACAAAAGGCATTATATACATTTTAAACAATTTGAAACAAGCAATTTAATACAGGAATAAGTTTTAAACAATTTTAAAGAAACAATTTAATACTACAGTCATCACTGCTGAGTATGAAGCTTGGTTGAGATGGTGGAGTCAGAGAGTGGAAGAGGATTGATTGTCCGGCTGCTCCTATTGATATACCTATTGATATAATAGGCATCACAGAAACCTGGTGGACTGAGGACAATCAATGAGACAATCTTCCGGGGTACAAAATATATCGGAAGGACAGAACAGGTCGTGTGGGGGGTGGGGGGGAAGGGGGAGTGGCACTATATGTGAAAGAAAATGTAGAATCAAATGAAGTAAAAATCTTAAGTGAATCCACATATTCCATAGAATCTCTATGGATAGTAATTTCATGCTCTAATAAGAATAAAACCGTTAGGGATCTATTATCGACCACCTGACCAGGACAGTGATAGTGATGATGAAATGCTAAGGGAAATTAGAGAGGCTATCAAAATTAGGAACTCGATTTCAATTATCCCCATATTGACTGGGAACATGTCACCTCAGGACGAAATGCAGAGACAAAATTTCTCGATACTTTACATGACTGCTTCTTGGAGCACCTGGTACGGGAACCCACAAAGGGAGAGGCAACTCTAGATTTAGTCCTGAGTGGAGCGCAGGAGCTGGTCCAAGAGGTAACTATAACAGAACCGCTTGGAAATAGTGACCATAATATAACAACATTTAACATCCCTGTGGTGGGAAGAACATCTCAACAGCCCAACACTGTGGCATTTCATTTCAAAAAGGGGAACTATGCAAAAATGAGGGGCTTAAACAGAAATTAAAAGGTACAGTGACTAAAGTGAAATCCATGCAAGCTGCATGGGTGATTTTTAAAGGCACCATAATAGAGGCCCAACTTAAATGTATACCCCAAATTAAGAAACACAGTAAAAGAACTAAAAAAGAGCCACCGTGGCTTAACCATGTAAAAGAAGCAGTGAGAGATAAGAAGACTTCCTTTAAAAAATGGAAGTCAAATCCTAGCGAGGTAAATAGAAAGGAGCATAAACACTGCCAAATTAAGTGTAAAAATGTAATAAGAAAAGCCAAAGAGGAGTTTGAAGAACGGCTAGCCAAAAACTCAAAAGGTAATAAAATGTTTTTTAAGTACATCAGAAGCAGGAAGCCTGCTAAACAACCATTGGGGCCACTCGATGATCGAGATACAAAAGGAGCACTTAAAGACGATAAAGTCATTGTGGGGAAACTAAAATTCTTTGCTTCAGTCTTCACAGCTGAGGCTGTTAGGGAGATTCCCAAACCTGAGCCGGCTTTTGTAGGTGGCAGATCTGAGGAACTGTCAAAATTGAAGTGTCACTAGATGAGGTTTTGGAATTAATTGATAAACTTAACATTAACAAGTCACCGGGACCAGATGACATTCACCCAAGAGTTCTGAAAGAACTCAAATGTGAAATTGCGGAACTATTAACTAGGGTTTGTAACCTGTCCTTTAAATCAGCTTCTGTACCCAACGACTGGAAGATAGCTAATGTAACGCCAATATTTAAAAAGGGCTCTAGAAGTCATAGAATCATAGAATATCAGGGTTGGAAGGGACCTCAGGAGATTATCTAGTCCAACCCGCTGCTCAAAGCAGGACCATTCCCCAATTAGATTTTTGCCCCATATCCCTAAATGGCCCCCTCAAGGATTGAACTCACAACCCTGGGTTTAGCAGGCCAATGCTCAAACCACTGAGCTATCCCTCCCCCCTGGCAATTATGGACCGGTAAGTCTAACGTTGGTACCGGGCAAATTAGTCGAAACAATAGTAAAGAATAAAATTGTCAGACACATAGAAGAACATAAATTGTTGGGCAAAAGTCAACATGGTTTCTGTAAAGGGAAATCGTGTCTTACTAATCTATTAGAATTCTTTGAAGGGGTCAACAAACATGTGGACACGGGGGATCCAGTGGACATAGTGTACTTAAATTTCCAGAAAGCCTTTGACAAGGTCCCTCACCAAAGGCTCTTACGTAAATTAAGTTGTCATGGGATAAAAGGGAAGGTCCTCTCATGGATTGAGAACTGGTTAAAAGACAGGGAACAAAGGGTAGGAATTAATGATAAATTCTCAGAATGGAGAGGGGTAACTAGTGGTGTTCCCCAAGGGTCAGTCCTAGGACCAATCCTATTCAACTTATTCATAAATGATCTGGAGAAAGGAGTAAACAGTGAGGTGGCAAAGTTGGCAGATGATACTAAAGACCAAAGCAGACTGTGAAGAACTTCAAAAAGATCTCACAAAACTAAGTGAATGGGCAACAAAATGGCAAATGAAATTTAACGGGGATAAATGTAAAGTAATGCACATTGGAAAAAATGACCCCAACTATACATACAATATGATGGGGGCTAATTTAGCTACAACAAATCAGGAAAAAGATCTTGGAGTCATCATGGATAGTTCTCTGAAGATGTCCACGCAGTGTGCAGAGGCGGTCAAAAAAGCAAACAGAATGTTAGGAATCATTAAAAAGGGGATAGAGAATAAGACGGAGAATATATTATTGCCCTTATATAAATCGATGGTACGCCCACATCTCGAATACTGAGTACAGATGTGGTCTCCTCATCGCAAAAAAAGATATACTGGCACTAGAAAAGGTTCAGAGAAGGGCAACTAAAATGATTAGGGGTTTGGAACGGGTCCCATATGAGGAAAGATTAAAGAGGCTAGGACTTTTCAGCTTGGAAAAGAGGAGACTAAGGGGGGATATGATAGAGGTTTATAAAATCATGAGTGATGTGGAGAAAGTGGATAAGGAAAAGTTATTTACTTATTCCCATAATACAAGAACTAGGGGTCACCAAATGAAATGAATAGGCAGCAGGTTTAAAACAAATAAAAGGAAGTTCTTCTTCACACAGTGCACAGTCAACTTGTGGAACTCCTTACCTGAGGAGGTTGTGAAGGCTAGGACTATAGCAGCGTTTAAAAGAGAATAAATTCATGGAGGTTAAGTCCATTAATAGCTATTAGCCAGGATGGGTAAGGAATGGTGTCCCTAGCCTCTGTTTGTCAGAGGGTGGAGATGGATGGCAGGAGAGAGATCACTTGATCATTACCTGTTAGGTTCACTCCCTCTAGGGCACCTGGCATTGGCCACTGTTGGTAGACAGGATACTGGGCTAGATGGACCTTTGGTCTGACCCAGTACGGCCGTTCTTATGTTCCTCTTGCTGTTCTTGCAAGCACAGGCATTGACTTTGCCGGGGGCAGGGGGCTCAACCCTCAACCCATCCACTCCACCCCTTCCCCCAAGCCCTCACCCTTGACCCGCCTCTTCTCCCTCCCACACCTCCTCCCCCTTTACTTCGCATGCTGCGTCCTCGCTCCTCCCCCCTCCCTTCTGAACGCTGCAAGCCAGCTGATTGCCGCGGGCAGGAGATGGGGGGGGATAGAGGGGAGAGGCATGCCGAGTCCTCGCTCCTCCCCCCTCCTTCCTGCCCGGGGCAATCAGCTGGCTTGCAACGTTTAGGAGGCAGGAGGAATGGGGGAGGAGCAAGGACTTGGCGAGCAAGCTCCCCCTCCCTGCCCCCCTCCCGCCTCCTGCACGGGGCAATCAGCTGGTTTGCGGTGTTCAGAAGGCAGGGGAGGGAGGGGGAGCCTGCACGCCGAGTTCTCGCTCCTCCCCCCTCCTTCCTGCCTCAAGCCAGCTGATTGCCGCGGGCAGGAGATGGGGGAAGGCGCTGATCTGCGGGGTCTGCCAGTGTGGGGGGAGGCACTGTAGGGGAGGGGGGCGTGTAGGGAGGCTGCCAGCTGTGGAGAAAACAGGCAGCCATACGTAATAGTGGAGCATTGCACAACTTTAAATGAGCATGTTCCCTAATTGATCAGCAACATAACAACTAAACAACATTAACCGGGACGACTAAGTGAGGAGTTACTGTATTTACTTATTAAGCATCCTGTTTCAATCAGATGATTGGATTTCCCTCCCTAATCTTATCTTCCAAAGAACAAGGCCTCCCCGCATGTATTAATTACTCATGTCATGCCAAGCCTCAGCCATAACCCTAAGAGCCTTTCAAAGCCGACTGGCAGAGGACCCACTGTACTGTAACTTATATCAGGCCTGACACACTCACTACACTCAACACACTGTTGTGATAATATGTATCCAAAATGTATCCCATAAGGTTTCCTGTGAACTGGCAACATGCTGATCATGAATATCATTCTGTGGTGTGTATACGGGTTGTGTAAAAAGAGTTATGTACATGTGCTGGGAATATGTTCTTCAAATGTGTTTTGGAAGGCAATGGACACACAAGTGTGCCCTAGACGCAGGAATGTTGTTTTGCCTATTTGCCTGCGTCTCCAATTCAAATTAAGCAAGGTAAGGCCAAAGACAATGGAAGTACATTTTTGTATCTAAGGTAAACAAAGAAGTGATTAAACCAACCAGAGAAGCATATTAACCAGAAAAGGAGGAAGACAGCATGGCATCTGCACAAGCAAAAGGGAAGAAAAACTTGATCTAGGGATACACATCAAAGGAATATATCTTAAAACAGGAGTTCTCAAACTGGGGGTCAGGACCCCTCAGGGGGTCACGAGGCTATTACATGGGGGGGTCGCAAGCTGTCAGCCTCCACCCCAAACCCCGCTTTGCCGCCAGCATGTATAATGGTGTTAAATATATAAAAACGTGTTTTTAATTTATAAGGGTGGTCGCACTCAGAGGCTTGCTATGTGAAAGGGGTCACCGGTAAAAAAGTTTGAGAATCACTGTCTTAAAGGTTTACGAGACTATAAAAAGAAGGGGAGAAAACTCCTTCGTTTTCCATCTCTTACTCCTGGGGGAATTCTGTGCCACTGCGCAATGCAGAATTTTGCAGAAATTAATTATTTTTGCACATAATTTTCTTTCCCCCACAGAAATGGCCTGCAGTTCTGCTGGCCGCCACTAGGGGCTGCTGGACCTGGCAGAGCCCAGCTCTCACATAGAAGATACTGCAGGGGTGGGAAGTAAGTAGAGAGTTCCTAGCAGCTGCAGTTCCCTGCACACCCTGAGGAAAGTAGATGGCAGCACACAGGAAACTCCACACAAGCCTGGCTGGGACCCCGTTTCTTCTTCTGGGTAGTAGTGGGGCTGGTGTCTGGGCTGCAGGGGGCCATGGCTGGGCTTTGGGAGGGAGGGGGCTGACATCTGGGATAGGGGGACCACAGCTGGGCTCTAGGAGGGAGGGGAGGCTGGGCTGGGGTGGCTACAGCTGGGCTCTGGGGGGGGAGGGGGAACGGTGTCTGGGCTGGCGGCCCTCCACGACTGGACTTGGGGGGAGGGGATTCAGGTGTATTGGCTGAGGAGCTGGACTTGGGGGGAGGGGTTGTGGGTGTCTGGCCCCCCGGCTGGGCTCTGGGGGAAGGGAGGGTCGAGAAACAAGAACTGGGTTGTCATAGGGGTTTCTTTAACTCTCTACTCCTGGGGGAAATTGTGTGTCTCTCTGTATTGTTACAGACATATTTGCTGATGGGTATTTTGCAATAAATAACCCCCCAAAAAATGAAATGGGCATGAATATGTAGTGTTATTTTGACAAATAACATTTGCAGAATTTTAAAATATTGTGTGCAGAATTTTTAATTTTTTTTGGCACAGAATTGCCCTTTTGGGGGACAAAGGGAACAGTACCCTTTGAGCCTGTGAATAGTGGATCCTCTTGGCCTCAAGGGCAAGAGCTGCTGATAGCTTCCTATAAGTAAGAAACTATTTTAGGCAAAGATATAGCTGGCCTGAACGAAGTTTTAGGCACTAGAAAGTGTATCTCTTAAATCTGTGTTCTTTATTAATAAATAAATTTATTCTTGTTTTATTTCAAAGCCATCTCTCTGCTATATATTAAAATAAAGTGTGGGACCTCAGCTAAGCTGATTGGTTGGTGTGTACTGTCTCTTTGGAGGCAGCAAACAACTTCTGTGAGTGCCCAGTGAGAGGGACTGGAAAATGTAGAGAGACGTGTCTCTAGAAAACTCAGCAACTGGTGTACTCCTGGAAGATAGGCCACTGATATTGTGAGAAATACACCAGTTCTATAGCTTTAGTGCTTCTTCAAAAGGAGACCACAATCTGGCACCTCCCTGGTGATTTATATAGTACATGCATGCTATGTTGTCCGTCAAGACTCTTGCGTGTGTTCCTATTATCAGCAGAAGGAAGTTGTTGCAGGTCTTCCTGACTGTTCTGAGTTCGAGAAAGTTGATATGAAGAGATCTCCATAGATGATCACTTGCCCTGTGTCGCAAGATGTGCACCGCAACCTATGAGGGATGTATTGCTGGTGAGAAATAATGATGGGGAAGTTTGCGAGAAGGGTATCCATGTGCAGACATTTGTTGGGTCTTTCCACCAGTCCAGGGAGTGTTTGACTTTGGTGGGCAGTGATAGAGGTTTGTCTAGTCTGTCTCTGTTCGGCCTGTAGACCAAGTGGAGGCACCTCATATAAAGTCTGACGTGCCATATGTCCCAGAAGTTGGAGGCTGTGTCTGGCTGATATTTGAGGACTGCTTTTTACTGCCTCTATGAGCATGGCCAAAATGTGGAACCTGTGCTGTGGCTAAAGTGTCCTTGCCTGTAATGAGTCAAGATCACCTCCTATGAACTCTAGGCAATGTACAAGGGGTGAACGTTGAATTTTGGACATTGATCTGTAGGCCCAGCTCTGTGAAGAAGTCTACAGCAGTTTGGGTGACCTGGAGGGCCTCGTTGAAGGAGCGGGCTCTGAGGAGACAATCATCCAGGTAGGAGTAGATCATAATCCCCTGGGAGTGTAGATGAGCTACTACTATGCAGAGGACCTTGGGGAATACTCTCTGAACCGATGGGAGGCCAAAGGGGAGTACTCTGCATTGGTAATGGTCCTGGCCCAGGGTAAAACTGAGGAATCATCTGTGGGAAGGTAGGATCAATACGTAGAAATAGGCATCCTATATGTCGAAGGCCAAGAACCAATCTACCTGTTCCAAAGATGAAATCATAGCTGCTAGTGTGACCATCCTGAATTTTTGATCTTTGACAAATTTGTTCAGTGCTCTGAGGTCTAGTATGGATCTCCAACCTCCCCTCTTTTTGGTTATGAGGAAATAACCAGAGTAAAAAACTTTGCCTCATAGGTGCTAAGGTTCAGGCTCTATGGCTCCTAGATGGAGGAGATGATCCATTTCTTGTTGTAATAAACTCTCATGAGAAGAGTCCCTGGAGAGGGATGGGGAAGAGTGAGAAGGGAGGATGGAGTACTCTGTGTGGATGATTTCCAGAAGCCATCGGTCAGATGTTATTTGTTCCCAGTTGCTGTGGAATAAAGCAAAGCAGTACCCAAAAGGATACAATGGGTTGGTGTTGAGGGGAGTGGTGTCAAGATGTCAAAACTGATGTTATAAACTGGATTGTTGTGAAGAGGAAGACTGGGGGCCTGATGGTTTAAGATTTGGAAAATCTGGATTTTTCCCTTTGAGGCTCATAATAGAGTTAAGTTGGAAAATGTGGTGTTCATGATTTTATGCTGAGGTTGAGGACTAAATTTTCCTTTTTTGTCCAAATGTATAAATCCCTAATGACCGGAGAGTGATCCTGGAATCTTTGAGCATATGGAGGGACGTGTCAGTCTCCTTGGCAAACAATTTGGTGCCTTCGAAGGGGAGGTCCTCTACTGTTGTCTGTATTTTCTTATAGAAGCCAGATAGCTGCAATCAGCTGCATAGCCCCGCCTGTAGAGATGGACCGGGCTGCTGTGTGGGCTGCATCAAGCGCTGATCGGAGTGCTGTCTTGGACACCAGTTGTCCTTCACTAACAATGGCATGAAACTGTTCACATTGTGACTCTGGTAGCTGATCAATAAACGTGCTAAGCTTGGTGTAATTGATGTAGCCATATTTTGCGGTCAGAGCTTGATAGTTTGCAATTCTGAATTGCAGTGTGGTGGATGAACAGGCCTTTCTCGCATATAGATCGAGATGCTTTCAGTCCCTATCATAGGGGATGGATTTCACATGGTGTTGGTGACCTCGGGAGTTGACCACATCCACAACAATGGAATTATTGGGCAGGGGGGAGAGAAAATGGGGGGGGAAATTCTCTATCTTTATAATATTTCTCCTCGGCCCATTTGCAGGTAGGCGTGACAGATGCTGAGGTTTGCCATATAAGCTTGGCTGGGTCCAGAAGGGCCTCATTGATGGGGAAAGAAGAGGAGTGCCAGTTGTACAGGAATTTATGATGGGTGTCTTACCTCCTCAAGAGACATCTGCAATGTGTCTGCCATCCTTTTTGCCAGATCTTGAAATAGCCTGAAGTGGTTGGGTAGGGATGGTGGAGGGGGTATCATTGCCTTGTCTGGAGAGGAGGAAGAGTAGTTGGGTTGTGGTGTGACTTCCTTCTCAAATCCACCCTCCTTTTCCTACATGATCTCCTGGGCAGGTTCACAGGCTCTGGATACCATGGCTGAGGGAGAGCACCTCAAAGGCTCATGGTGGGCCACACTAGATGCTCAGGAAACATGGACTCTATTCGTTGCCCAGGGATCCCAGTAGGGCCACTGGGATAGTGGAAAGGGTCCTACTGGTGGTGCCCACGGCTGACCATACTAGGGTTGTTGAGGAGCAGATGGAGGATATGACTGAGGGGGCCCAGGTTGGTAGCGGGCACTATAAGGAACATGGGAGGAGTGATGGGAGACGACCTCCTCTTCTTGGAGATCTGATTCACCGCTGGAGAATGGAGGTGCATGACACGGTAGCGGCAGAGATTCCTGCATCTGAAGTAAACTTGGTACTGAAGCCCTGGTACCGAGCAAGGGAGACTCGGGTATGTCAGAAACCATGAGGTCTTTAGAATGCCTGAATTCTTGTGGTGCTGACGTACTCGGAGCAGACGGTGGTTGTTGGTGGGTCAATAGCACTGAACGGATCGGTGATCTGGACCAAACCAAGCACTCCGAGGCGGGATGGCTCACTGTTGATGGTGCCAATGGTAGTGCTGGTATGGCAGTGTCTTCTTGGGGGTGGTGCGGTCTCTGTCCTTGCCTTTATCTGTCGGTACCATTGCTTCAGTGCCTATGCCCATCAGATCCTTGAGTGCATCAATGGTACCTATATCTACCTGCCACTTCAGACCCTCGTGAGCTATAGATATCATGTTTAGACTGTTTTGGTACTGACGATACAAAATGTACTGGTGATCTTTTTCAGCTAGTTCAAGGCTCACTCCGGGGACTCACGGCTCTCTGTTTTGAAGCCTCACATGAGGGTTCCATGGCTGTTTTCTTTGACCCATAGTCCTTAGATGTCAAGGGCTGTGGGGAAGATTCGTGCCATTTGGATGACTGCTGGCTCAGGTCAGGGACAGCTGAAGAGCTACCTCCATAAGGAGGAGTTTTATTCCCAGTTCTCAATCCTTCCAACATCTGGACTTGAGTTGTTGGCAGAGACCACACTTTTAGGAAATGTGGCTTTCCCTAAGGAAACAGATGCAGTGGTAATATTTATCCGCTACAGGGATGGCCTCCTTAAACGAGAGGCACCTCTTAAAGCCTGGTGAACCAGGAATACCCTTTGCTGTGGCAGACAGACTGTGGGGGACAAAGAGGGAGAAAAAGTGGTTTTGGGTTGTGTGTGTTTTTGTTTGTTTGTTTTTAAGAACGAGAAAATAAAGAAACTTCTACAAATAAGAAAGGGATTAACTAACAATTGAAGTTCTCAGAGAGAAATAATCTGATGAACGAACTGCTATTAGCTCTGTTTCTAGCCGGGGCAGTTGAGAAGGAACTGAGTGGGGTTCGCCTGCGCAGCACTGGTTAGCTTCGTAGCAGAGCACGAGGAGGGGACACCACATGCACGGGCTGAACGGACATGGCTACCGAAGTTCTCCCATCAGTATCAAAGGGACGCAAACGCACCTACAGTGGTGCACCCGTAAGGACACTACTCGAACAAGAATACACGGTTTCACAGACTCTGACAGCTATTGTAGGCACATCCAAGTTTGCAAAGTAACCAAGTACTGCTCCAATATAAATACAACTGTTATTTTCCTTAACATACAGTTTTGGGCTTGAGAAAATTAATCACTGGCCTCTTACACACCAGGGAAGGCACTTGGTCACATTCCCATGGAATACAGCCCATTTGGAAACCCATGCAAACACTTCTCCCTTGAAACACCCAATCAATTCAATAAATTAGCCTTCACAGCATAGCACTCTGCACCAGACTATATATCCAGTACAAAGTCTGTACCTCTCCCATCAGAAAAAGGATCAAATATATGGCACTGGATTCATCCTACACTGAGATAATGTGCCTATCTGCTTGAAAGTGACTGTATAAACACCTTTGGGCATCTTCTAGTCTCAGACTGGGCAATAAAGGGGTTGGGCTTACTGGCAGCTGGGAAGCACAACTTGGGCTAGTGACCCCCGAATCAGCTCCTACTGAAGCTCTTGCCTCTTTTGGACAGGATGACAGTCTGGTTCATCTTCAAAAATTGAATCTATGCTTGTTGAGTTTCTTCCTGTTGTGGTGGATCCTGGTTTAGCTGCTACTGCTGAACAGCCAACCATTTCACAACGTCCTCTATTTGTCTCCTTTTTGCAGTATGACCAGAAATTCCACTATTAGTATCAGATGTGAATGAAGCGAGTCCCCATCATCTCTCAATACAGTAATACAGACAGACAAGTTTAGCACCTAAAACTCACACTTACATGGGTGGTACTTCTTTATTCTTAAGAAAAAAATAAACATAAATCTTAGCCTCAACTTCCTCCTGAGCCAGCTGTTTCTGGAGATTTTCCCCAACAGATGGTTGTGAGGTTCTCAAAAATTACTATGATCACCACTATAGAAGAGCCTACAAATAAAACAAAATAATAAAACTCTCACCTGTCTAATCCTATGCCACCTACCTTACCTTAGACACCATCTTTTATCCTTTGAAGCCTTCACTAATGAGACTCACCTGGCCTAGTTGCCAGATAAGTTTAAAAACAAAACAAAAAGACGCTCTATATCTCTCTGAGATCCTAGACCTGGACATCCTGTCACAACAGGAAAGACAAGTGCAAATGCTAAGGATCTTTAATTTGCCCACATTGTCCATGGAAAGTATTTTCATTTACTAGTTCAGCGGTTATATGTAACCAACTTTGCAAGTCCACACAAGTCTAAGAACCTTAACACTTGAGGGATGACTTAGTTACATTTTTGCCCTTAAGGTTAAATTATATTTTCTTCTCTTTATTCCCCCTCCCCTTTTTGGAGGGAAAGGGGGGAAAACAGAGGAAAAACAATGTTAATATTTAAATAGTTCAAAATATGCTTTCAGAGTTTACATGTCATTATGGTGGATGGTTTGGGGGGGGGGAGGGGAGGAGACCAGGTTTGTTTCTGTTATTTATTGACAGGAGTCCGTTATGTGCAAAACTGGGTTATTTGAGTAGGAGCACATTAGTGTTTTTTGAGACAGATTTTCAAACAGAAAATTATTTACTGTAGCTCTGTTTCTCATAGCCTCCTCTTCTCCCCTCCTGTGACAATGGATAAATGGCAGACAGCAGAGAAAAACAAGAAACACAATGGTAGTAATAAACAGGCAGAGCACATCACCTACTGGGAAGGAGGGTGGAAGGTAGGATAAGAAAAAGAGGAGACTATGACAAACAGCTAAGTAATTTTCCCTTTTTGTATGTCTATCTTCTCCTATCCTCTGACAGGGTATTAAGAGACACACAGTGCATGTATCAAGCAGTAACCCTAGGAAGCAGAGCTACCTTACTGTGTCAACAGCAGAACCCTGCAGCCAAAGAAGGCATCCTGGGAAGCAGAGATAAAGACATACAAATAGTGAGGAGACAACCACGTTGCCACCTTACACACCTTGGAAATGAATGCTCAGCATTCACTGCCCATGAAGCAGAAAACTCTTTCATTACATGGCATCTTGCAAATTGGGAACAAGGTCATAGCCTCATTACACATTGTGAGAGCACAACCTAACGCCAGCACCTAGCAATATAGGAGAACCTCAGCGTTACAGAACCTCGGGAATGGAGATTGTTCGTAACTCTGAATAGTGTCTTCACCTCCTACCAATAAGTGGCTGCCTCACGGGTGGAGGTAGGGACAGGCAGCCCAGATGTGGCTACCTTAAGATGCAATACAAGCACAGTACCGTATTTGTTTTTTTTGTTTGTTTTTTTTTTGTTTTTTTTAAACCTCCACTACTGCCCGATTGCTTATTTCCAGTTCCACGTGGTGTCCAACTGACTGGTCAGTCCGTAACTCTGGTTTTCATACCTTTGAGGTTCTACTATAGTGATTTTATCTGCAGTCTTGCCCCTGTTGCAACCCTCAAAATAGACAAACAGTTGCTTTGACTTTCTAAAGTCAAGAAGGAAAAAGAAAAAAAGTAGCGGAGAACACACAACATTCAATAAATGCTATCTCTGAACCTCAGGACGGTGGGGAGAGAGATGCCAGGACTAAGAGAGGAAGAGATATGGGTTTGTTCAGGTGGAACTAGGTACTCTCCTTGGGAACAAATTCCAAGGAAGGCTGAAAACCCCCCACTTTTTCTGGAAAAAATTGACAAATAGTCAGAGAGACTACGTAAAGAAGTTCAACTTACTCTTCTGTCTGAAATTCCTGCAACACTAATGGCTGTCCTAAAGGAAAGAAATCTGCACAAGGGGCTCCACTGGGGGTTGCATTAGAACCTGCAGGATGTAGATCAAGTCCTACTGAGGAATCTCTTGATGAATCACTAGTCTGAGTCCCTTTTTGAATACTAATGGAAGAAAATCTAAAACACCCAGAAGTAAACAGGAAGGCAATAATGGTATGATGTCACGTCAGGCCATAGAGATCTTCCAGATCAGAATAAATGAGAGAGGCAACAACAAGTTTTCTGTTGCTCTTCTGACAGTCTGTCACCTCAGCCAAGAAACCTCCCTTTAAGAAAGACTTCCTTCAAAGATCATGCAGCTACCCTGAGATGAAGGTGATGGCAAAGCACATGGCTTTCAAAGAGCAGGTCTGGCATCTTGGAAAGTGTTCGCAGGAGAGTTCACTTCTAGGCCTGTGAGATCTCAAAACCAGCAGCAGTGGAGTTACTATGGAGCTAGGAAAAACAGTTTTATCCTGTCTGACCTTTTTCACCACTGTTGGTAGCAGTGGAAGCAACATCTCACTTTCCCATTTCAACTCCATAAAAAGCACTGCAAAGGAGTGTGAGGGCTTGGAGGGGGTAGGGGGTCTGAAAATAAAATAAGGACACTTGATGGATACCATTAAGAAAATAACGAAGTGCCTTACACTCTGGCAGTGGCCTCAAAAATGAAAGAACTGGGGCTGTATTCTCCCTTAACAGTTTCTGACTGAGCCAGTCTACAAGCATGTTTTCACAGCACTCCAGCACTATTGCTAGAAGGCAAGTTCTAGCCAAACACATAAAAGCATTACCTCTGAAAGGAGGGGAGCAGTGCCAGTACCTCCTTAACAGATGTCAGAAGCCACCACTGTTTGATTGTCACTACAGACAAAGAGAAGGATGTTCAGGACCTGGGGCTCCCAAATTAGAAGAGTAAGATGGGAGCTCCATAGCTCAAGGAGCTTGACATTCCCCTCTCATTCTTCCATGTGTCAAGACCTGGGTTGACAAATTACCTGGATGCACAGCTCCAACCCAAGAGACTCATATTGGTAACCACACAGAGCTGAGGAAAAGGCAGGAAAAAAGGGGTGGAAGGAGAAGACCACAACTTTAGAGGTCCGAATTAACACAGGAATAATAAGATTTCCTCCAGTGAAGAGAGGCCAAGAGGAAAGACTGCCAGCACCAGATTCACCATCCTGTGAAGGTGAGATTTATGTTTACAACTCTGCTCTCTTGCTGCTAGTATGAGGTATAATAGTATTGTCTGTTAATTCAGTGTCTTAGGACAGGAGAAGGAACACATAATGACAAGGAAATAACACCTTTAAAAAAAAAAAAAAAAAAAAGGATAACAGCACTTCTGAAGAGAATAACTTTAAGATAGGTCTCTCAATCCTCACTTAGTTATCAGACTCGCTCCCATCCTCAAGAGAAATGGCAGACCCCCAACTATAGTAGTTACAATGAATGCTGGTATATATACATTTTAGATACTATATTTTTACTGAAGGATAAAGCTGAAAACAATTGAGCCAAATCAGCCGGGAGAAAGAATTTAAACAGAATAATGAGAATGATAATTGGGAACTGTTTAAGAACATTATACTAGATTCCCCAAAAAGCCAAAATTACATAGTTGAGAAAGAAGGCTATACTGATTTTAAAAACAGCCTCATTTACAGTGGATGTAAAAGCAGATATAAAAACAATCATCATTGTTTAAAAAAAAAAAAAAAACTATAGATCTGAGACTGACTTAATTCAACAAAAGACCTTTTTTCCCCCCGAACATACTGGTCACTACATAAACTAATGGTAATGGGCTTCGTAAATGCTGACTGCTGTTGGAAATGTAACTTGGTGCTATATTAGTTTGGAGAGTGCCCTGAATCAAGAATTTCTGGTATGAAGTGAGTCAAAAGACCAATTTGATATTTGATGGTATGTTGGAGCCCTCCTCCTTAAGTTTCATTCTTGGATATACTCCTGATACCTGGAGGTTAGCTGGTAACCAGGTGGCGTCGTTTAAATATGTAACTTTCCTTGCCAAAAATTTAATAGTGCAAAAGTTGATCCCCACCAAACATTGATTCCTAGCTAAGTGATATGGCTGACCTCACAGCTGACAAATAACTAGCATTCTGCAGAAGGGGAATGCCTGAAAAAAATCAAAGCAATTTGGGCTGACTTTTTAAAGGTCTATGATAAATGCAAATCCTGAAGATAAGTATGTCACTTCCCCTCCCTTTATTCTAATCCTGTAATTACTTTGTGTATTATGATTAATCAGGTATTTTGGTATATTTGTTATATTTAAAATTATATATATATATATATCTCCACACACGCATGCACAATCACACACCAAATGGAAAAAAGTGAAAGTTGATAGCAATCAATATAAATCAGAAGCTAATTGTAGAAAATTGATAAGGGAAGCAAAAGGACCTAAGAAGAAATCTCTGGCCAGGAATGTTAAGGACAATAAGGAGGAGATTTTTCAGTATTAGAATTGTTAATCACGACACAGAAAAGTCAGAAGTGTTCAAATAAATATTTCTGTTCTGTATTTGGAAGAAAAACCAGATGATATAGTCCTATTATATGATGATGAAATACTTATCATTCACAATATATCAGTATGTCTACACTGTGCAGTCCTTTCAGGGTAGAGTACATAAATGGTTAGCCCCTCCCCCCTCTAGCACACGTATAAATAGTGTAGATGGTGAAGCACTGCTTAGGTGAATAAAGACACTCCTGAATCTTGTGAGCATATACCCAGGTATGTATCTACTCACCATGGAATGCCACTCCATCTACACTGCTTTTTAACAATGTAGTGTCCCACTGCCTGATGCCTCCCTGCTGCTGGAGACTTTCCTCTTCACAGTGAGGGACTCTAGCATGGAGGAGGCAGTGGGTACCTACATGGTAAGTAGGATGGTACCTACATGGTAAGTAGTAAGGACATACATGGTGAACAGAAATTTGATAATAGAGGGCTCTTCACTCTAGCAAACAAAGGTATGACAAGAACCAAAGGGTGGAAGTTGAAGCTAGACAAATTCAGACCCTAAATAAGGCACACATTTTTAACAATAAGGATAATTAATCACTGCAACAACTTGTAAAGGGTTGTGCTGGATCCTCCATCATAGTAAATCTTTAAATCAAGATGGCATTTCCCCCCCCTAAAAGATGTACTCTACTTCAAGCACAACTATTGGACTTGAAGCAGGAATTAATACAGGGAAGTCCTATGGCCGATGTTACGCAAGGGGTCAGACTAGAAGACCACATTTGTGAGTCTATCAATATTTTAAATTTTCAAATAAATTCTAACACATTTTAAATACTATGTTAATATTTTAGAAGTTTGACAGCTTACTATAAAAACTTCTAGATCCTGAGATATTCTGATTTACCAGATAACAAACCTTAAAAAAATAAAAAATAAACAAAGGAAGCAAGTCACATTACCAAACACATATCAATAACTAGCAATAAAACAAGTGGCCAAGGAACCACATGCAACTATTTTAATTGTTTTGGATCCATGTGGTTCAAGAAAACTCCTAACATTTTTCTTGAACCACATGGTTCTTGAACATTTTTTGAAACTTTACAATATGAATGAACAAGGAACTCTTCTGCAGTTCAACAGAATACTATTTCTTGAATAAGTGTTTTGATACAATAATTCAAGGAACAATACATGGTATGCAAAATTACAACATTCAGTGTTGTACACTTATTTATTATTATATATAGTACATCCCAAAACACTGTCTGTAACATGCAATTATGATATTTTTTCAACCTAGGTCATGCAGAACTATCGAGTATTTGTAGCATAATCAGTTGATTATGTTCCACTGAGTGTAGTCAGATTCTTTAACTTATCACTCTTTAAATAATACTTTGAAAAGAAGTAATATTAAGAATCAGATTCTTTTGTACCCAAATAGAACTGTATTGATTTTCTGCTTTGAACAAAATGCTGTGGAATGTGAAGTGCTGTACAATTACACTCCAGGGAAGCATTCACAGATAAGCGGCTGCTGGAATTTCTGAAGGTAGGATCCCAGATCAAGTCAGTTCTAATTGAAAAGAAAAATCTTTTTCTGCCTAGTTCATGACAAGGAACAATGTGACAGCTTTGTGCAATACAGGTGAAGGTAATACAGAGTGTTCCACAAAAAATCATTTTGCAGGTATGGTAGAAACAAAAAGTTATTAAATACTGGTTTATCTGTCTGAATACATACATAAAGTGGAGTTGAATTCTGGATGCTGGTAATAAGGAAACAAATACTAAAGCAGAATATAAATGCAAGTGTTTAGATAAGATTTATCTACTCTGCAAATGTAAAAAAAAGATTGTGTTTTGTTTGCTTACTAGAAATGCTAAGAGACTAATTATGCAGCAATGATTTTCCAGCTGAATAATTTGTGTTAAGAGTTTTTGTCAGTAACAGGTTTCTGTTTAATGAGACGCTTACACTGAAATATTGGTATTTAAACCGCCTGTCAATTTACATACCTGAATCATGGTCTCTGCCAGCTGTGTTTCATCTACTTCCAATATCATCATTTTGATTTCCTCATAAGGCACTCGGAAAGAACCAAGGAAAATTGCTAGAACAAAAACATAATGGAGATGTAGTAAGAATCTGATCTTTCACTCTACTTACAAAACAAACACTACTTGGATTGTAGAATTCTACAGGCCACCCAAACATAGTATATGATAATATGGATAAGAGATAAAACTTTTTTATGCAGATTTGGCAGCTTTCATAATTTTTAGTCTGGCTCTTCCAGTCCTCTGGCAGATGAATTACTATATCAACAGATGCTGCAGTAACCATAGCAAGTGAGACAAAAAGAGTGTCCTTGCTCTAGGAGAGCCACTCATCATTTACTATATTATTTGTACTTGGGTGACCATTTTTACATGTTTCCCCTTTACTGCATAGGAATCTCAGCTCTCCCCCCCCCCACCCCTTTTTTTGGGAGGGGGGGAGTGTGCGAGCGAGACCACTGCAAATTGCAAAACAATCACAATCCTTGAATAATGCTTTTGTTTGCTATAGTATAACAACTGGCCAACATTTTCTTTATACACAGTATTTAATAAGCAATTTCTCATGGATCAACTCCCCTCCTAATTCCACATCTTCTCTTCAACCTTCCTCATCTGTTCTAGTGATTATCATTATTTTACAGAACCAGATGGAGTACTAGGCACCTCACCATAAAAATAAGCCAATAGATCTGTGCCCTGAATATCTTACAATCTAGTCGCAGATATTATGCAAGAAAAGGCTATCAAAACAGGAGAGAGGGTAAGAGGTAATAGACAACGAATGGTAAGATTATGCCATTACTCAGATAAGTAGAGAGGAGGGTACATCTTAAAGGCAAGGACACAGTTTAAGCTTGTTGTTGGGAGACAGTGGCATTACTCAAAGAGGTAGTTGATGTGGCCAGAAATTACACCTTTGCAACTGTTTTGTGTGGGCTGGGTGGGGAAATATGAGTGTTGGAAATCTTGGAAAGGGGAAATCTGTAGTACTCAAGACAGGAGACTGACAGCTCAGATGAGAGTTTTGCTATCTGGTCAGAGAGAAAAGGCTGCATTTTAAAAATATCGTGCAGAAGGAAGAGGTAATATTTGGATACAAAATGGATGTAAGGAGGAGGAATAAAGGCTGGCCCTCAAGTTATGGGGCTGAATAATGGGAAAGATGGTGGCATTGAGAAAATTAACAGAAAACGGGGACATATAAAAGGCTCCAGAGGGAAAAAAAAAAAATAGGTGCTCATGTTTTGGCCATATTAAGTTTAAACTCTTGATTGAGCATACAGGAGCTATAAAAAAGGCAGACTGAAATGCAGGTTTGGATGAAGGAAGACACCTAGTGGAGAAGATTTGGGAGTTGTCAGCATAGAGATAGTAGTTGAAATCATGTAAGTGGAAGACATCACCCAGTGAGAGGGTACAAGGGGACAAGAAAATTAGTCTTTTTCCAGCCTTATCCAAGTCCACTTTCCCCATACAATCTACAGAGTACGCAATTGCTAACATCTTCTTCCTGGACATGCTTAACACAACTAATATTAAATGTGGAGGAAGGAACACAAGTCAGAATAGGGAAGAACAACAAAGAATATTTAGATAAATTAGATGTATTCAAGTAGGCAGGCCTGATGAAATTCACCTGAGCATACTTAAGGAACTAGCTGAACTAGTCTTGGAAGCGTTAGCAACTATCTATGAAAGATCATGGAGGATAGATCAGGTCCCAGAGGACTAGAGAAGAGTAAATATGGTACCTATCTTTAAAAAAGGAAACAAAGAGAATTTGGAGAATTATAAACCAGTCTACCTCACTTTGATTCCAGGAAAAACACTAGTTCACAAAAATCAATTTGTAAGCACCTAGAAGAAAATAAATAGGGTGATAAATAGCAGCCAACATGGATTTGTCAAGAACAAATAATCCCAAACCAGTCTAATTTCCTTATTTGACAGGGTAACTCACCCAGTGGAGGGGGGGGGGGAGGAGGGAATTAGTTGACATGATATATCTTCATTTTAGTAAGGCTTTCGACACAATCCTACAAAAATCATTCCCATAAGCAAACAAAAGAAATGTTGTCTAAATGAAATTACTATAAGGTGGGTGCACAATTGGTTGAAAAACCATACTCAAAGAGTAGCTATCAGTGGTTTTCTGTTTCTATCCTGTTTCTGGTACTATTCAGTATTTTCATTAATGTTTTGGATGATGAAGAGTATACTTATCAAACTGGCAGATGACACAAAGGTGAAAGAGGTTGCAAGCACTTTGGAGGACAGGATTAGATTTTAAAACAACCGTGACAAATTAGAGAACTGCTCTGAAATCAATGAAGCAAAATTCAGTAAAGACAAGTGCAAGCACTACACTTAGGAAAGAAAAAATCAAATGGACAAATGTGAAGTAGATATAACTGGCTAGGAGATAGTATGACTGAAAAGGATCTGGGAGTTACAGTGAATCACAAATTGAATATAAGTCAACTATGTGACACAGTTGTGGAAAAGGCTAATATCATTCTGGGATGCATTAACAGAAGTGTTGTACACAAGACATAGGAGATAACTGCTGCACTCTTCTTAGCACTAGTGAGGTCTCAGATAGACTCCTGTGTCCAATTTTGCATGCCACACTTTAGGTAAGATTTGAACAAACTCGAGAGTGTTGACAGGACAGCAACAAAATTGGTAAAAGATTTAGGAAACCTGACCTGTGAGGAAAGGTTAAAAAAACAGAGCATGATTAATCTTGAGAAAAGATGACTGTAGAGGACCTGATAACAGTCTTATGTTTTAAAAAGAGGACAGTGATCAATTGTTCATGTCCACTAGAGGTAGGCCGAGTAGTAAGTGGCTTAATATGCAGTAAGGGTTAAATATTTAAAAAAAAAAATCTAGCTATAAGGACATGTAACTACTGGACTAACTTTCCAAGGAAGGTAGTGGAATCTTCTCTCAGGGATGGTTTAGGTATATTTGGTACTGCCTCAGCACAGAGAGGTAGACTAGATGACCTCTAGTGACCCCTTACAGCCCTATATTTCTATGATTCCGTGTCCATGTCTCCCTCTTGCACATCACAGCCATCAGAAATTCTAGCTCCAATTTGTTATTAAACAAAATAATTTGGGGCATAATACTTTCACTGTTATAAATTAGAGCTGTCAATTAATCACAGTTAATGAACGTAATTAACACAAAAAATTAACTAGGTTAAAAAATAGTCATGATTAATCGCAGTTTTAATAGCACTGTTAAACAATAATAGAATACCAATTTAAATGTATTATAAATATTTTTGAATGTTTTTCTATATTTTCAAATATATTGATTTTGATTACAACACAGAATACGAAGTGCACAGTACTAGCTATATTATTTTTTATTAAAAATATTTGCACTGTAAAAAAGATAAACAAAAAATATATATTTTTCAATTCACTTCATACAAGTCCACTCAATCTTACTTCTTGTTCAGTCAGTCGCTGACAAAAACAAGTTTGTTTGATTTTACAGGAGAATGTTGACCGCTTTTTATTTACGTCACTTGAAAGTGAAAACAGGCATTCACATGGCACTATTGTAGCCGGCGTTGCAAGGTATTTATGTGCCAAATATGCTAAATAGTCATATGCCCCTTCATGCTTCAACTTGTAGACTCTAAACTTTTACATTGTTTAGTTTTTGAGTGCAGTTGTATAAAAATAATAATAATTCTAAATTTGTAAGTGGCACTTTCACAATAAAGAGATTGCACTACAGTACTTTCTATGAGGTGAATTGAAAAATACTCTCTTTTACAGTGCAAATATTTGTAATAAAAATATAAAGTGAGCACTGCACACTTTGTATTCTGTGTTATAACTGAAATCAATATATTTCAAAATGTAGAATAACATCCAAAAATATTTATAATAAATTTGAATTGGTATTCTATTATTGTTTAACAGTGCAATTAAAACTGTGATTAATCACAACTTTCTTTTTTTTTTTTTTAATTGTTTGACAGCCCTATTATACATACATATGATTCAAAGCTCTGGTAGACCACAGAAACTTTGGGCTGAAGCTTTCCAAAATTTTGCCTGAGGCAGACACCCAGCATGGAAAATTCATCCCAACAACTCAAGTTTTGAAAAGGCTAACACAATTAAAAACAGGTTCTTATAACACGTCAGCCTGGTAACACTGACTATAATTAATTTTATCGAGTTCATATTAAGACAACATTCTGCCAAACATTGCTGGATAAGGATTATGAAGAAAATATTACCAGCCATTTAAAGGCTTTCTTTGTTAAGGGAATGTCTGAGCAAAAAGATGGGCCCTATATCATTTATTTGCACCACAGAATCAAATAAATTAGAAAAATCAAACTTGGCTTCTTGCCACTGACAATTTGTTCTTTACCATTTATTTTCTAATATTTTATCTAGTGCAGCTTAGATATTTTAAGTGACATGTCTTCCACTTTACAAAGCTATTCCTGAGTAATCTCCTGAGACTATTTCCTTGGTATTCAGTCTAAGCTTCCTTTCTAAAAATTTAGTCCCATTAGTCCTAATTATAAGCTTTACACAAATATAACATGGGGATACAGATGTACCACACACACTCTTCCCCTACGTTGTGACACCTGCAATTAACTGTATTAATGCTAGATCCCCCTCCCTTGATATAACCAAAAGAAGGAAACTGGCAGGACATACTTCATCGGGGGCCTGGACTTTGCATTACTCTCCCATCCCCTTACCTGGAATAGTCTGAATTTGTTGACTATTGAGACAGACTGCAGGGAGAGCTAACCGAAAGACATTTTTGGTTTTATAATTTTAAATAACTGATGGTGCCCAAAGCTTGAGTATGGATGATTTTTATTATTCTAAATAAACACACATTTAAAATGTATTAATTGAAATTAGCTTGAATTTTAGACTAATTATTAAAAAATCATCACTTGAATAAAATATCAGAACAAGACACCCAGACAAGTTCTACACAAATAATTTTAAAAGCAATAGACAGTTTCACAAAAATCAACTATGGCAATTGCTTTGGTTGTCAACAAAATAGCTTCTGCTTACAGAGGTTCTGTGCAATCTTCGGGTCTAAGACTTTTAGTTCTTTGATTCGTTTCTTAATAGATTTCTTCTCTTCAAAATCTTCCCCCTCCTGTTTTACTGTCAAAGTAAAGAAAACAAACATTTATTCACAGTATCAAACGTAGGGAACAAAATTCCTTAGGGGAAAAAGCTCTCCAAGTCAGACTGTAGACAAATCACTATGAGAAAGAAGGTGCAACGGGGGAATGAACTACCAGTTATATTGTGTTTTGTAATTATTACTCTTGTGTTTTCTTCAGTGGGACCGAGGAAGACAGCAGCCTTTTCAACATATTAGCTTTTTTTACAAAAAGGTATTTTTTTCAAAAATACAGAACCTAGAATTTTATAAAACAATGTCAAGTGTTAGTTGACCCCAAGATTTCAGATCATGCAACATGAATATGATTGTGGTCAGCTTGGTCATATGGTGCACCGGAAAAGAATGAACTTGAAAGTCAATTTTCAAACAAAAGTTTTAACAAGTCTAAACATACTGAACATATAAAATGTTAAAAACTGCAATTCAACACTAAGGACATAAGACATTTTACAAAATTATACAAATACATCAATGGGGAACAAAATGTGAGTGCTACTGTGAACAGAGTATTCTAGTGTCAGACTCACTATAGCCAAAGTAAAAGTATCAACTGATTTAATTTAAAAATATTTAAAAATCAGGTTGGGATATGGTTGATATGTTTTAATTATTTCCCTTTCCTCCTTCAAAAACAGGCATCTCAGATTAAGTCAATCACTTCTTGTCCTACCTTGAGTGGACATGAAGAACAATTGATCACAGCACAGGTGCCGGCTTCCTCTGAGCCCCAGGGTGATCAACCCCACGCTCTGCCCCAGGCCCCGCCTGACTCCTTCCCTCAAGCCCTCACCTTCCCTCTTCCTGCCCCCACTTCTCCCCCACCCTACCTCTTCCCGCCCTTCCAGTCCCTCCTGCAAGAGCACCCCATCCCCACTCCTCGCCTACCCCTTCCAGCGCCTCCTGCATGCCACAAACAGCTGTTCGTGGCGGGCAGGAGGTGCTATGGAGGGAGGGGGAAGAGTTGATCGGAGGGGGACAATGGCGGACAATGGCGGACAGGAAACATTGGGGAAAGGGAGAGAAGTGGGTGCTAAGCACCAACTATTTTTTTTCTGTGGGTGCTTGTAGCGAGGTGGTCACCCGCTCCTGCCCTGAAGGGCTTGAAATCAGCCCTGGGAGAGGGCTGCGGTTGGGGAAAGCAGCCTGACTCAGCTGATTGGGGAAATAGTCACAGCTGGGGCCATGCCCCAATCAGGGCGCAGCTGGCCCTTATAAGAGGGCAGTGGGCCAAGAGCTAAGACAGAGTCTCTCTCTAGCTTGCTGAGGAAGAAGGGCCTGGCTACTGGGGAGCTGAACAGAGTACCTAAAGTGAAGCAGAGCTGGGGGAAGGCTAGAGGAGCTGGGGGAACTCCAGCCTGGAAACCCCCCATGCTGCAGGCCTTGTTAAAGGCCAGAAAGGGTACTGGGGTTGCAGAGGGGCAGTCCAAGGGTAGGCAGAGACAGCAGGTCCAAACCCCCCTTACTGGTGATGAGTGGCATTTACATTGCAGTCTGCCCCAGTGAACCGGGGCTAGACCGAGACTGGCAGTAGCCATAGTCTGAGGCGAGGTGGGGATAGAGGATGGGGGTTCACTGGGGAGGGGAGACCCAGATCTGTGGGGGTACTGCCAGGGGGCAGCACCCCAGCCTGAAAGGGGCACCGGGGTCCAGGAGGGACTCAGGCACAGCGGCAAGCGGGACACTGGCCTGCAGAGGGCGCTTCGGAGGCTGGAAACACTAATTCGCTGGACGACCAGCAGGAGGCGCCTCAGGGGTGAGTCCCACCCCGTGACAGTGCTCCAGCCCAAAGTGTTGGCGCCTATGGATCATAGTCCTCTTTATGACGGCCCTTAACATATTGAAAGACTTATTAGATTGCACTTCACCTAGTCTTCTTTTCTCAAGTCTAAACATGCCCAGTGTTTTAACCTTTGTTCACATAATAGGTTTTCTAAAGCTATCATTATTTTTGTTCCTCTCCTCTAGATTCTCTCCAATTTGTTCACATCTTTCTTAACGTGTCGTGCCCAAAACCGAACATGACGCTCATACTGAGGCCTCACCACTGCTGCGAAAGGGGGACAATAATGCTTCATATACCACACTCCTGCTAATAAACCCCAAAATATTAGCCTTTTTTTAACAGCATCGCATTGTTGCCTAGTCAGTTATTCTCCATTTTGTTTTTGCAGATTTAACTTTTGAGTCTTGAGTAAAATACTTCACATATATTTTCACTGAATTTCATAGTGTTGATTTCAAACCAATTCTCCAATTTATCGAGGTCCTTTTAGAATTCTAATCCCATCCTCCAATGTCCTTGCAACCCCACCTACCTTGGTGTCATCCACAATTTTTTATAAGCACAATCTTCACTCTTATTATTCAAAATATTATTGAAAATATTTAATAGTATCAGACCCAGGAAAGACCTCTGCGGGACCCCACTATCATCCTCCCAGTTTGAAAGTGAATCATTGATAACTCCTCTTTTGCAGACTATGTATTTTCAGGACTAACAATTAAAAGTGAATAAAAATTGACATCAATCCTTCAAAAATGAATTTCCAACTGTATCCCATCTGAAATATTTCTGAGAGTTTAACTATATGGGAAGCTTAAAGTATTTGTATTATTGTATTAAAAATAATTTGAAACAAAAAAAAACATGTCTGATGCTGGGTACTAAGTTTCTTAAAGAACTCACATTTTAATTAATTCTATTTCAAATTAATAAACCAGTTTCATTGTTAATTCTTAGAAAATTACTTCATACACAAAAAAGAGAATGTGCTGTACTTTGAAGGGGATATGTTGTATTCTTCATATACAATAAAATAATTGAATCTCTGCTTTAACGAGGAAACTCAATTCAGCCTTAACCATGGATCCACGAACAGCTCTTTCACAATAATAAAATTAACACCACAAATAATTAAAATGTAGAACATGATGTTTGCCATTTATCACTTTCCTCACCAAAGTTGCAAGTTACGATGACATCTCAAAAAGTAGTTGTCAGTGGAGACTCATCATCAAATGGGGATGGGCTTTAATGAGGTTCCACAGAGACTGGTTCTAAGCACAACACTATTGAATGTTTTATCAATCAGTACAAATAATGGTTAATACATTTTTTAGAAGACACAAAAATAAATGATAATGAAGATAGGGCAACAGTACATGGCGATCTGAATCACTTGGTGAGCTGGGCCCATTCAAACAATGTATTTTAAGGCAGACAGATGCAAGGTCACATCGAGGAACAAAGAATGCAGGCCATACCTACCTATAGAAGGGGAGCCGGTATACGGGAAAAGTAGTGACTTTAAAAACAATTTAGGGGTCCATAGCATACAGACAGCTGAAGATGAGCTCCCAGCACAATACTATGGGGGAAAGGGATAATACAATGCTAATATAAACAGGTGATTAGAGAGTAGAAGTAGGGGAGGTGATTTTACTTCTGTATATGGCCATAGTGAGTCTGACACTAGAATACTTCATACAGTTCTGTTGACTATATTTTTTAAGGGATGTTGAAAAACTGAAGGTGCAGAAAAGAGTCACAAAAATGATTCAAGTGCTGGGAGAAAAAACCTGCCTTACAGTGATATACTCAAAGAGCTCAGCGTGTTTAGTTTATAAAAAGAAGATCAAGGGGTGATCTTAATAAACTTCTCCCTGGGTATAAGCACTTGCATGGGGAGAAAATACTAGATATTAAAGGGTTCTTTATTCTAGTAGAGAAAGGCATAAACAAGATCCTGTGGCTAGAAACAGAACTAACACAAATTCAAATTAGAAATAAGGTGCGCATTTTTAGCAAAGAGGCTGATCTATCACAAGAACAAACTACTATAGGAGTGATGAATTTTCCATCTCTAGTAGTCTTTCAAAACAAGACTGGATGCCTTTCTAGATGGTTTGCTTCAGCAAAACAAGCTATTGGGTTCAATACAGGAGTAAATGGTTGAAATGTAATGGCCTGTAATATACAAGCAAGAAGTCCGATTATATGATTTCCCTTCTGGCCTCAAAATCTATGAATCTATGAGTTCCATTCTCCTTCCCCCCCCCCCCATTTTTTCTGTCTAGATTGTAAGCTCTTTATTTGTGTATTTGTATGTCACCTAGCAAAATGGGTCCATAATCCTAGGTGGAGCTTCTGTGCACTGCCATAATAGAAGTAATAAATAATTAAAAAACACCGTTTAATGGCAGTGGCATAAAAAGTCACACTAATAATTGTGGGCATTTCTCTTCAAAAATTTGGTAAAAAAGAATCAGATAGCCTTATCAGATTCAGTTTCCTTACTACCGGAAAGAACGTCCCAGTTCTTTTTTTAAATCCTCAGAAGGTAGAAAAGCTTTTCCATCACTATAACAATAAAATACATATTGGTTTTGCTTTTTTCACAAAACCTTATTTTCACAAATAAAAGTAACTTCCAAACTGACTTAGACTCCTAACTCATTTAGGCACTTTTGAAAATTTTACCCAGTAGAAGGAAACCCTAAAGAAATAAATTCAGCCCTAACCAACCAATTATTTCTTCTGAAAAAATCACGATTTATTATTAATGCAATAGCACTTCATACATCTTTCCTGATCAGGAAAAGATGTAAAAACAATTACCACTGTTTAATCAGGAATTATCCCTTTCCTCTACTGCAATAAAGTATTATATTTTGCAACCAAATGACTGTCTTCCAAGAGTCACAACAGAGATCCCAGTTCTTTGGCCTGATTTTAATCAGTCTATTACCTTAGGGTATGTCTACACTACCCGCCGGATCAGCGGGCGGGGATCAATCCAGCAGGGGTCGATTTATCGCATCTAGTCTACATAAATCGATCCCCAAGTGCTCTCCCGTTGACTGCTGTACTCCACCGCCGCAAGTTGAAGTTGTGTAACTTAGATCGACTCCCCCCCCCCCAGTGTAGACCAGGCCTTAGACACAACATGTACACTGTCATGTGCATTAAACAATTAATAGAACAGCTGAGAATGCCACATTTCAGGTAGCATTTATGATTGGGTAGGTACACTTCTGAACCGTCATGCATTACAGACATGGCACTGGAATGAAAATAGCAGAATGGTACATGACTATTTTAGAAAAATGAGCCAATAGGACACTGGCTTGTCAGTCTATGTGCAGCCTCCTTTATTTCCCCCCCCTTTTTTTTATTAGTTCAATCACTTTATTTTGAGCAGTCTTTATTACATAGTCAGTCTCTTGAATTGGATTGTTTGGGTAAACAGCTCTAATAGAGGAATAACAAATGTGTTTGTGTTTCCTGCCTCCATCTGCTGGTAAAAAACTACATTTACCACAGGTGTAGAATGATCCAACAAAGACCAGCAGAAAGTCAGCAGTCAAAAAAACATTTATTTATTTTTAATAATAAGTCTGTAAGTCAAAAATAAAGACTGGAAATAATCTAGCCAATGCCCTATGGAATTTCATACAAAAAAAACTTACATGCATGAATTTATAGCAATATACAATATGACATATCCTTGGGGGGGGGATATTTACTTTAATACAAAGTAAACAAAAATCGTCTAAAAGCAAAAATGAATCTCTCTCTCTCTATATATAAATATAAACTACTGTGAACTTACAGGATAATTCTTCATGGGAATTCCGCTCACATCCTTTTTTAATGCCAGCAGAAGGAAGCAAAGGATACATATTACTTTTATTTCACAATGAAAAACTTTGTATGATGCTGTGTATACGAAAGGTGATCATTTATATCACTGTTGTTACCACTGTTACACAATTTCCATAAATCTTATGCAAAGTATATCATGTAAGATGTCAGTGGAAAAGTTATAATTTGATGAATATGATTATCCTGTTCATATGCATGTATCATCTTTGTATCTGAAGTTAGGAATATTGGCTATGTACTGTACCTTAAACCTGCATTGTATTCCTGGGAAACACCCACCAGATAGAATTTACATCAGGGCTAGACAGCTATGTATTGTTGGCCCATCAAGGACACACAGATCTCAAAATGGGTCATTGAAGAAACTCATCCCACCCTGCTAGCTCTTCCTGAAGATGCTTCAGACAGTAAAGAACCAATGGCCACCTTCCTCTGTGATTTGGCAAAACATCTAAGGGCATGTGATATGCTCATGTGACCCTTGATTCCATCTTGGGCAAGTAATTTTCCATGCACTTGAAACCTCTCCATGTTGCCTCATACCTGCTATAATTCTCTGGACTGTGTATTTACAACAAAAAGGAGCATCTTGAATTATGGACTGAGGAACTTCCAATCTTTTGAAAGTTACCAGAGAGACTTTACAAGACAGCAGTCTATTCCAACACTAATACAAACCTGATAAGGATCAACGGGGTAGCCGTGTTAGTCTGGATCTGTAAAAGCAGCAGAGAGTCCTGTGGCACCTTATAGACTAACAGACGTATTGGAGCATGAGCTTTCGTGGGTGAATACCGTTCTGCATCCGACGAAGTGGGTATTCACCCACGAAAGCTCATGCTCCA
>NW_020664369.1:9273459-9285647 GCF_002925995.2 Terrapene triunguis
AACTTTCTTCTTTTCTTATATTATTAAATCTTGAGTTAGTTTACTAAGGATTGGCTGACACTATGATTTGGGGGTAAAAATCGGAGATTAATATTGATCTGGGGACATGTGTCTGATTCTTTGGGATTAGAAAGGACCTCACATATGGTGAAATGGGTTTTCAATAATCTCTCACTATATTAAATTGGGTTGCCTGGATAGGAACCAAGGGCTGGAATGCCTAAAGGGGTCTGTGTTTGACTTCTGGTGGTACTGCAGAAGCTCTTTTGTTACTGGTTTGGTGAATCTAATCATAGAGTATGCCACAAGCTTTGGGGATTGTCTGCCTCTTTTCTTGCCCTGAGTGTGGCATTCTCAGTGTGGCCATCCCTGGTGCCCGGTCACACCTTGCATTTTTCAATGAAAATCCTTCACCTGCCTCCAGATACTTAAGCCTGTGGGGGGCGGGGGAGGAAGGTTATCTCATTGCCTGCCTCCCCAAGTTCCTCCCTGAAGTCCTGTCTATTCTGAGTGAGTAGAAAGCAGAGCAGAAAGAAGTCAGAGAACAAAGTTTTTTTTTTTACATTGGGTAGCAAAGGTTGAACACGTGAATTAAGATAGCTTGACTACTGCGGAGACAGAGAGAAGGAGAAAATGAACATATAGATTTAAATACAAATTACAAAAGTGGTGGAATTTACAAGACACATGCCAAAGAGCAACCAATTATTTTGTTATATTATTTTCCTCCCTACAGCCACCATTCCTGATATGATCCTTTCTCTCTCTAAATTATAAACACTTTGGAGTTGGGAACTTTTGTATCTAAAGTATCTAGCACAGTTTAGGTGTTATATAAATATAACTGAATAATAATACAGAGTGGTAGACAGACCCATTTTCAAACTATATTGTATTCTAAGCTTCCTCACACATAGATGGAACATACTAAAAATCAAGCAAACACTGTAGATACTCTTTTTAAAAACATTTAGGCTGGGATTTTCAAATTCTGAAAAGCAATGAGAGGTGGTCACTACTTTAACAAATTATTATTCATAACTTAAAATAATAAAATTATTTATTACTCCATTTTTATGGATAAATGTTAAACATTTCAGATTATCAGAAGTTGATTGGCCCCAACATAAAACCAGTTAGATTGATCACTATTATTAATTAAAGGCCTTGCCCTGACAAAAATATTTATAAAAGAATTATGTGAGCATATTTTCCAATTCCACACACAAATAAAATCTTCAAATTAACTCAAAAACTGTTAGTCTTTGATGCTGATTAGGAAAGCAACTGAATTCAGGATAGCACTAAAGCTCTTTTAGATCAACAGAGCTTCAGTATATGCTTAGAATTAAGCACATGCTTACATGCAGTTCTAAATTAGGACATTTAAGAAGCTTTTGATGTATGAGATGCTAGGTCACCTCCATAGTATTTAATATGTACTACATAGAATCTCCTTAGTTAGGGTTTAGCTGAGATTCATATTCAAAAAGGACAGATTAATCTATAATTTATATGAGAAAAATACAAGTTACAGCACTCTGGGTATAGTTTGAATTTCTTAATAATTGACAAGTTAAGGTATTAGTATATGAATTACAGTAATTTTAAAATGGGCTATTTATGACATTTCTGGTGTAAAACTTTTACTCCCTCAGTAAATTCCTGACTCTTGAGATTTGGATAATGACTCATTTCTAGACTATAACAAAACTGAAGATACAGGTTACTTTTAAAGTTTCTCAGTGTGGTAATTTTTTCATTTATTGCTATTATTCATAACCATTTCTATCTACTTAGTGACCAACCAAGGCATATATTTTCATCAATATCACCTTCATCAAATACATTATCACTGGATGGATGCAGTAGGATCTAAGTTTTACTGTTTTATAAAGTATGCTTTTAGTCCTCATGCTTCAGAGCATAAAAATTTAGACTGAGTATAAACCCATACATATTGTCTTTTACAGTCTGCATAGTCTAAAACAATAGCTATTAGATGTTTGACCTGCCATGCCCTAAGCGGTTTAACTCAAAGATGGCAATTTAAAAAGCTAGTCTCTTGAATATGTCAAAGGCTAGTATTGCATGCATGGGCAATTACAAATTAAATACTAGATCCTGCATTGTATGCACAAAAGCTTACAGATGGAGAAACTTAGAAATTCACATATATTTATATCTATCCACTATGCAGTACAAACAACGGGCACACAGTCTACTGCTACTGGTGCATAACCTTCAGTAAGAAACTGATCTGATCAACAAATTTCAATAGAAAATATAGAAAACTATTATCATCAACTGTGTGATTTTTGACAATTAAGAATATGTGATGTGAAAACATTTCATGTCAGTATAGTGCAAATTTTGGTATTTGCCATTTTTAACCACATGCTAAGAAGCTTAGTCTTTTCTGAATGAAATACTTGCCTATGCAAAACTAATAAAAATATTTCAATATATTGACATTTGGTAGCTTTGACCAATAAACACAACATTAAGGTTTGAAATTAACTTAAATGGTAAAAATTGTAATCAGTCATGTTGCAGTACTTCAGGTCTGTGCAAAAAATGACAGTTTCTCATTTTGAGTACCAGTTTCACCTCGCCTACAGGTTTACTTAACAGCTCCACATCATACCCTATTTAAACATACATAAAATAAGCTTTCAAATGAACTGAGACTTTTTGGGTCCAAGTCTCAACGTGTTTATTTTGGTGGACTTTGCTGTCTGGTTCTCTCAATCTAAGAACCCTGGGATGGAATGCATATAAAAAAAAATTCAAAGCCAGTTATGGTTTGAGTAACACCTATCTGCTTTCTTGGAGATAGGCGCCACGGAGGCCGGTATCTGCCATAGATGTCTTGCTAGCTCCAACAGTCTCTCATCAATCAGCAGAGTCAATCATCTAGCATTGATATAGGAAGAACAGCTCGTGTGATTTTTTTACCCCCAGGACTACTACTACAGGTATGTTAAGTCTATCAGCCATCCACCACAAAATTTCCTAGAATTTTTTGTAGTCATCAAGCTGTGCAGAAGCAGCAGGTACTAATGCCTCATCTGGTGAGGATGAGGAAATAGCTGCTGGTATAAGCTGCCTCTCAAACTGCGTGTGATAATCTTCATTCTCATGCTTCTGCTGCTGCACAGGGACACTCTGTGCCTCCCGTACCACTCTGAGATCTCATTAGGGAGGAAGACCTCACCTTAGAAGGGGCAGAGGAAGATGACTTTCTTGCTTACTGCTGGCTTCAGAGGGTCCAATCTTTATCTTGGTTGAGCCAGATAAAGATAAGTGTCAACGGCCACAGGAGTAAGTACCAAGGAGAAAGTTCTATAGGAATGACAAAAGGTCCTAGACTCCCTATTTGACCAACAAGTGTCATAAGAATGCACTTGATAAACGCAAGTACTGCATAATGGAAAACATAATCCCAACTATACATATAAAATAATGGGGTCTAAATTACCTGTTACCACTCAAGAAAGCGATCTTTGAGTCGTGGATAGTTCTCTGAAAACATCCACTCAATGTGCAGCGGCAGTCAAAAAAGCAAACAGAACGTTGGGAATCATTACAAAAGGGATAGATAATAAGACAGAAAATATATTGCCACTATATAAATCCATGGTATGCCCACATCTTGAATACTGCATGCAGATGTGGTTGCCCCATCTCAAAAAAAGATATAATGGAATTGGAAAAAGTTCAGAAAAGGGCAACAAAAATGATTAAGGGTATGGAATGGCTTCCATATGAGGAGAGATTAATAAGACTGGGACTTTTCAGCTTGGAAAAGAGACAACTAAGAAGGGATATGATTGAAGTCTACAAAATCATGACTGGTGTGGAGAAAGTAAATAAGGAAGTGTTATTTATTCCTTCTCATAACACAAGAACTTGGATGTCACCAAATGAAATTTATAGGCAGCAGGTTTAAAACAAACAAAAGGATTTTCCCCCGCACATAACGCACAGTCAGTCTGTAAAACTCTTTGCCAGAGGATGTTGTGAAGGCCAAGTTTGGACATATAACAGGGTTCAAAAAAGAACTAGAGCATTTCATAGAAGATAGGTCCATCAATGGCTAATAGCTAGGATGGGCAGGGATGGTGACCCTAGCCTCTGTTTACCAGAAGCTGAGAATGGGCGACAGGGGATGGATCATTTGATGACTACCTGTTCTGTTCATACCCTCTGGGGCACCTGGCATTGGCAACTGTCGGAAGACAGGACACAGGGCTAGATGGACCTTTGGTCTGACCCAGTATGGCCGCTCTTATGTTCTAAGAAAGACTGTGGTGATGACTCCCTACCGTGCTTAGAGGCTGAAGAAGAGAAAGAATATTTCTCATTTTGAGAAAGGGCTGTCTTAATAAGTCTCTTCTTCTAAAGGCACTGATGAAGTGCTTAGTACTGTAATGATACTAGTGGATGCTGTTATAAACTACCCTTCCCCCTAGAGCAATTCAGTTAAGCTTGAGAGACTAGGTGGATTTTAATCATTTATTGAAAACCACAATATAATCCAAATATGTGATCCTAGGCTACAGGATAGCAAGTAAAGTAAACAAACTCACTCCCTGCGGGGTGATAAGATGAGACGTACCAGTTGCTGACAGATGCATCTTCTCTGTTCAGAGTCTGTCACCTCTCTACACAGAGAAACTTTTAACCCCACCCTCTATGTCTATCAAGTTACACATGAACCTTGTAATGGTCACATGCACAGCCTGCCCAGACAGGCCCAACTACAGCTCCTTCTACTGGTGGAAAATGTGGAACCCAAACATGTATTACAACATTAAACAAAACACATGCTTAAATGGGATGAGATGCGATGAACATTAAAGCAAGAAGGGCAAAGATGCCTCTCCCCGGGGACACAGGAGCATCTAGAGCAGGGGTCAGCAACGTTGGCACACGGCTCGCCAGGGTAAGCACCCTGGCGGGCCGGGCCAGTTTTATTTACCTGCTGACGCAGCAGGTTCGGCCGATCGCGGCCCCCACTGGCCGCGGTTCGCCGTCCTGGGCAAATGGGGGCGGCGAGAAGCAGCGCGGGCGATCGATGTGCTGGCCGCGGGTTCTTGCCGCCCTCATTGGCCAGGGACGGCGAACCGCGGCCAGTGGGGCCGCGATCAGCCGAACCTGCCGCGTCAGCAGGTAAATAAAACTGGCCCGGCCCGCCAGGGTGCTTACCCTGGCGAGCCGCGTGCCAACGTTGCTGACCCCTGATCTAGAGTTACAGCCTGTATGGAGTCTCTCCAATCCCCTAACAATGCTAGTATAGATGGCACTCACCGCCGTAGACAGAGGTGATGATTCTGGCAAAAGAGTCACAGATAGGTCGCTTGGTTCCAAGAACTGCTTTAGTGCTGAGAAGGGTGGCACTGGGAACAGCTGTACTGAGGTCATTGGCAGCAGGGTTGCAGGTGCCAAAGCCATCAGTACCATGTGCACCAAAGGCAGTATCAGGGTTTGCACCAGGTGAAGTACCATACTCCTGGCACTGGACTGTCTATAATGTACACAAATATCTTAACAGCAGTAATGCTTTGCCTTGTCATATAAATTGTATATGTCCTCTCAGAAATCTCTCTCAGTTATGCAAAGGAGTTTATCAACATTTTAAATGAGAAAGTTGTGGGAGCATGTATTGAAATGAAAACTATTCAGACCTTAAACAGATCCATTTAAAAAAAAATAAAATACTAACCCAGTTTACCAGTCTTTTACCAGTCATATTCTGCACTATTTTTGATTTATTGCAAATATTTGAGTATAAAGAAGAGCTATTTCCTCCCCTAACACTACTTCTTCTGTTTTGATCTTTTAAATAAGTCAGAATCCTGTATTTACAAGCAAAATCTGCTGCTGCAGAAAAGGCTAACATCAAATTTACTCTTAGGACTTCACCATAACGTCAAATAGGAGAACCTTGACTGTGTCTTACTTGATTACTACATCTTACTTAAGAGACTATCTCGTTGACCACATTTCCTCCAATTCGGGATCATGCAGTGACTTCCTTGCATTTGTGGTTGCATTTAGAGTGACCATACAGCAAGTGTGAAAAATCGGGACGGGGGTGGGGGTAATAGGAACCTATATAAGAAAAAGACCCCAAAATTGGGACTGTCCCTATAAAATCAGGACATCTGGTCACACGAGTTGCATTACATCTCTGTGACAACTACCATAATTGCTTACATGCAAGAGAAATATTAGGAAATGATTTGGTACATTTAAGTTGCTTTTGGTTCTGGTCTTGTAATAAGATGCACTGAGGTCAACCCCTGTACAAAACCCCTTGGAAATCAAAGAGGATCCACACAAGTTTATGGATCTCTCAATGCTCATCTAATTTTTGGATGAAGTCCTTCGTGTAATTTAGCAGTTGGAAACAAGGTCAGTCAGCACCAGGTGGCTGCAAGCTCTTCACAGATCACTAGCCAGTGTTCAGCAGACAACCACTGGTCCATGGACCAGTTTGAGAAGTACTTCTTGAAAGGCATTCAAGCAACTATACAGTGTACAGGTAAAAGTTTCCTTAAGAAAAATGAAAATCATGATGGAAGAACACATTTAAGTTTAAATTATTTTAAATTTAATTTCTATTTACTAGTATTACAAGCTATACCTTTTGTGTTCATAATGTTAGATGGGTCCAAAAATAAAGCAATTTTTCAAACTAAAACCTTTACTTTTAAATGGATTTCTCTTTGAATAAGCTTCTCAAATCAGGAGTTCACCAAAGAAAGATCACCTCAATGGAACTTCTCATTTAAACTTATTTCTCAGAAATATTTTATAAATCTCTAAATCATCACACAAATGGAATAAATTGTACTAAACAGCAATTCTCCAAAAAGATTTTGCTCGAACTAGTTTCAGGTACTTTACATTCTGACTCCGATCTTACTTTTTAAAAGAGAAAAAATTTCTTATCTTAAAGTAATCCACACCAGCAAACAGACTTTATAATAACTTTTTTAAATGGCTATTGCATTGTCTCCCAAACAAGCAGTGCATCATAACTACCGGTAATTACTCTTGTGCAAATTCAGATGGCTTAGTGCACATAGAGCCTTTCACAAAGGAAACCACAAAGGGACCTTAATAAGCAAAAAACAAAACAAAAATAAAACTTTTTATTAGATACTAGATTATACAAGTGTTGGGGGTGGATTTGAGGGGGGGGAGGTTGTTTGATTTTTTTTAAAATCATGGACTATTGCAGGCTATTCAATTAATTAAAATATGTTTTTTTCTCAGTGTTCTTAGGACTGCCATGAGAGTTCTATAAACTATTGAACTGACACAGAGCCTTATTTCAAGTGTGGTTCACTTAGTACGATTCTACTTTAGTTACATCTGCCATCAAAGTGATTACTTCAGCTCCAGCGAAATGTTGCTGTTCAACAGATTAAGTATTATGTTACTGTATATATCATATACTTCTACTGTATCTATCCTTGTAGAAGAAATTTAAAATATCCAAAACCCATTTTCTCACAGTAACTTTCACAAATCTCTCATACTTCTGTATAAGCTTATCAAAGACTTAACAATTATTCTACTTTTTGGATAAAAAACTATTTTAAAATGAGAGCACCTCAAATTTTTATTCATATTGTTCAAACTGCATGCTAATATGTATATTGTCTGTTTTCCACATATGGGAGTGAGTGATATTTATTCAACTTTTTTGTTCATTTAATTTACAGCCCCTTTACAATCAGATCTTCTGTAAAGCTTGAGATTAATCAGATCAAAGACCTGTGCTTTTAGCATAATTTTATTTCATCAGGGAAAAAGAGTGCTGAGATTATATTTTCTAATACACAGTACACTATCTTCAAAAAGGACATATTACCTAATTTTCACTCTACTTTCTTTCACTATTTACACAAAACTAGTTCATTCACAGACAAAAAAATAATTGGAATTATTTATGAACAATATTTTTTTGGTTTTCAACAGGACATTCTTACAGATTCCAAACATTAAAGAAGTACACATACTGGATGTCGCACGTTTCTAAAGCCAGTATGTTATAGGCCCAAGAATTTAAAAATGGGTGCCTACAGTTAGATACATTAAAGTGGATTTAGAAACCTAAGTAGGTGGCTGGTATTTGTAAAATTATAGGCATCCAGCAGCTGCCACTGACTTCAAAAGAAAGAAAGGCCTTTTGCCACAGTCTTTTCCAAGACACACAACCTCTTTTAGAACTATTTAGTTTTGAAAACCAAGCCATTTATTTAGCTGCCTAAATTTGAATTTAAGAACCTAATCTCAGGCAACCATTTTTCAACATCTTAGCCCAGATTTTTCACTTCATAATTAAAGATCGTCACTATTCTAAATACAGTAGTTGGGAAATATCCTCTTACCAAACATCTATGTTAAATACTACAATTTAAATAACAGAATTCTTAAAATCGTTTATACCTGAATTTGCTTGATATTTTAAAAAGTTAATACATTAGAATTTATATGCAGACAATTTTTACTCTTTTAAATTACTATATTATTTACAGAAGATTTTAATCTGTGAAAGGAAGCAGCCCATTATTTCAGCATATAATAGGCTTCTGAATTCTTTATTAAAATCCTTTAGAAACTAATCAATTTCTTCTGATGTCTTCATTTCACAGGGGACAACAAATTCCTAAGGAATTCCATATTAAACTAAGAAATAGGAAATGGCTGCTCACAGAACTAGATGACTGACCTACATATCCATTCAAATGAGTATCGGATCAAGATTATGACACATTATATTATGAATACTTCTTCATGAAATATATTTCTATTTCTATGGGCTTCTTGCTAGCTGTAACTATTAATCAAATTCTAAACTCAAATTCACAATAGACAGACCTAGACAATATTATTATCATCATCGATTATTCATATTATAGTATCATCTAGGAGCCGCAGTCATGGACCAGGACTCCACTGTGCAAGGTGCTGAACAAACACAGAACAACAACAACAAAAACAGTCCCCTCCTCAAAGAGTTTACAATCTAAGTACATTGGGGTTACTACACTTTTGGGTTTTTTTAATGGGGGATTAGAGTAAGTAACAGTATTTTTCACACTTGGTCTCTCTCTAAAATACATGAACATGTGTTATATATGTTGTTTTCAGGGCACCACAAAGGGCCTTCAAAAGGAACAAAGAGAAACTAAAATCAGATGAAGGCAATAGGCTGTGGCTGCTTCAAAACTTAACAGCCCTAGGTGCATCTGGGGAGGCTACCATAGCTTCTCTTCTTTCCTATGCAATCTGTAATAGACCCACCATTTTTAAATCCCCTATAAAGCTCCATTCCACTCTCCTCCACTATCAAAACTGCCTCTTTCTTCGGGGAGTGTGATGCACCCCACACCAACCCTGATAGGGTTAACAAGGACTTGAGGCGCGAATTAGGTTATCTGTCATTACCTGCAAGAGGGAGAGTGGAGGTTAATTAAGAGTGAAGCCCAGCTGGGGAAGAGCTGGGACAGCACTATAAAGCCAGGAGACTGAAAGCAGATGGATGCTGCAGTCACGCCCTGCGACGAAGGAGGTCATCAAGAACAGGGAGGAAGGTCCTGGGGAGAGTAAGCCCCGAGCAAGGAGTAAGGAGTATAAAAAGAGGCTAGGAAGGGGTGGATTAGCCAACAGAAGTAGAGTAGGCTCCCATGGTAAACCCAATAACAGAGAAGGGAAGTGAGAGAGGCTGGGTAGGAAGGAACCAAAGGAAACAGCAAAAGGAAGGGGACCAAGCAGATCTGGATGGCTGGTTAAAGGGTCCCTAGGCTGGAACCCGGTGTAGTGGGCAGTCTTCAGTTCTCCTGCCAGCCCCTGGTATAATGGCACAGAGTCCGAAGCTGGGGCTGAACACTGTTTGGAGAAGGCATTTGGACAGTGGTCTTGTTTGACTTCATAACCCAAGAAGGAGTGTACTGAATGGAGACCTTCTGGCCTTCAAACAACCCCCCAACTTCATCATTAAATCAAGCCCCCCACAGACCAAGACCCACCAACTCAAAGCAGCACCAGGCCCTGCCAGAACAGATGTAAAATCTGCAGACCTACTACAATGATCAATACCCCCCACAACACACCTTTCAAGATGCATGGGTCTTATCACAACATGTTGTGTACCTCATCCAATGAATCAAATGCCCTAACCACCACCATTTGGGTGAAATCAGACAATCACTACACACTCAAATGAATTCTCATAGAAAAATGATGAAAGACAGAAACACCATATCACCCATAGATGAACACTTTTCACAAAGCAATCACTCTACTGGGTTTTTCAATAAAAAGTGTTGTCAAAGGAAACCTGAACACCGCCTTCAAAAAGCAAACCTTGGAACTTAAATTCATAACTCTGCTAGATACCGAGAACCATGGACTTAATAGGGACACTGGTTTTATGGCTCATTACAATAATCTGTAACACAACACACTGCCTGCTACTCTCAATTGGCCACTTCAACTCCTTTTGCATAACAATCTAACCCCCAGCTGCTCACTTTATTTCAAATGACCACATCCAACATGCATTACGCCTTCTGCTTAACACTCTGTGCCAACTTTTATTAAGCTCAGACACTCCGCTTTCTTCCCCAGACCTGAAGAAGAGCTCTGTGTAGCTCAAAAGCTAGTTTTTTCCACCACATAAATTGGTCCAATAAAAGATATTATCTAACCCACCTTGTCTCTGTCAGAAATATTGTAGACTGTAGATTAACTAGAAGAAACCCTCCATACATTAATCTGAGACTGATGAGGAGAATAAATACTCATCCTGCAGAGGTGGGGTAGATGAAGCAGGAGTCCTTGAGATTTCTTTATTGACCTCCCGTATTCGTGCAGTAGATACTCAGTGCCTGCGGTCTGGCAGAGCTCAGTACCATCACAAGAATTCTAACTGCTAAAGATAATAAGGCATACTGATTACGTTAATTTAGAAAGCTTCGGTGTCACAGTAGATGGTGCCAAAGTCAGTCCTGATGAAGCTGGCACTGATACACAAAACACCTTTATATGCACTGAAAGCCCTAAAGGCAGTAATTGATGTAAGCCATCATGAGGATATGTTCTTTAGTCAGTACATAGGAGTAGTTATCAGATTTTAGGGTAGCCAGAGGGACTATGTTAAAAGCTTGTGCCACCTGTAGATTAGCCTATGTGAGAAGAACTCTTCCCCTTTTTCTTAGAAGATCCTCCAATTGTGGCCTAATCTTATGCTTTCTTGAGGAGAAACTCAATAGTCCTAACTCCTGTCAGATGAGGATTAGGGAGCAGGAACTGCCATGGAGTATAATGAAGAAGCAGGAGCCTGGGAGCAGGCAGCAATTAGGGCACTCTAGGAAGAGGACTGCTCCGATCCATGCTGGTCTTGTTTACCCAGAGCAGAAGCAGATCTCATACAGTTATCCACGAGAGATATTTTTAAAAGAGATTCTCTTAGTTTCCAAGTCAGCTTTGAAAATGAACAAAAAACAGAGCATTTGCTCATGATGTGCTCCCTCACCTAAACAAAATTATTTTGAGTAGCTGTCATTAAACGGTATAGCGATCTTGCATAAATGACTATACTTAAAACTGGGGGATTTTTGTTCCAGATGAAGATTCAAGACCTGACATTGGGTTTATCAAAAAATGGTATCAAAACTATCCTTAAGTAAACCATATCCAGAATTTTAGCAAGCTAGATTAGAGCACTAGAGTAAGGACACTGCAGGGATTCCACCTCAGCCACAAGAGGTAAGAAGGAACTGAGAGGCAGCTGGCCCTGCTCCACCCTTTTATGCCATCAGGGGAGGAGACATGGGTACAGTGAAAGGACACGAAAGGTGCAAGCATGGGCCAATGGACATTACTTGCCACAAAAGATTCTGATCTCCACTGCATGGTGCACATGTGCACCAGGAGTGGAATACATGTAGATAATCACACAAAAAACTAATGAGTTTTTCTTGAGACAGTCAGGAGAAAGCAGCAGATCAAAGTTTAATTGATATGGTAAGTGTAAAGTCACAGTGTCCCCATCTATTAATACTAGCAAGGATCTCTCAGTGTGTAAGGGAACTCCTTAGTAACAGACACACTGCTAAATAAAAACCAACAGAGGGTCCTGTGGCACCTTTAAGACTAACAGAAGT